>NC_051314.1:12612076-13237076 GCF_015220235.1 Choloepus didactylus | reverse complement strand
AGACCAGACTCTGCCTCAACAAGACAAGCAGCAGCCAGCCATGCAAAGGGAACAAAATGTGCAAGTTCAAAGGCCATGACGTAGGACTGAGCTTGGCAAATTCAAGGAATGGAAAGACCAACATGGCCAGAGAGCAGAGAGGGAGGCAGAGAAGTATACTCTAAGAACAACTGGATGCCATTGGGAGGTTTTAAGCAGTGGAGTGATGTGACCTGATTTATGTTTTTAAATGATCACTTTGGCAGCTGTGTAGGGAACAGATAGTAGGGGAGCTTGTTCACCTTAGCCTGCTGCCTGACTCTGAGTTTGGTGTAATTTACTATTCTGCCTGGACCCCTAGTAACAGTGCAATAATGTTGTTTTGGGGAAAAGTTATGATATATGCCCTGTATCCTAATATAAAATATCACTAAGATTAATGATATGACCATGAGCAAGTCATTCTGAACAAACAGCTGTCCTGTTATCTTGAAGGGTCTTATGGTAAGTTATTCTGAAAAGTACAGAGAATTTAAGTACAAGGTGGTATTTTGTTGCAAACATTTAACAAAACTTGAACAATTGCCCTTAAATCCCTCAATAGAAAAGGCTGCTTGAAATTTAGGGCATTATTTTGGCAAGTTGACTCCAATACATTCCCTAAATTATATTCATGTCCCCAAACACTACAGGTATGCTTTTCTTATGATTCCCAATCCCTCTTCAGCAATGTTCAAACACATTACAATTTTTAAATGTGAAAATCTTTTTGTCTTTCATAGGTTTCTTCTCTGGATATTTAGAGGTCCACAGGTTGTGTATAAAAGACCTAAGTTTAAATATCATCTGAAATAGTAAATAAAGGGAGAATAAATAAATAAATAAATAAATAAATACCATCTGAAAATATTTTTTGTACTCACCAACACAAATATGCAATTCATTGAGAAAATTTTCAAGGTATAAATTCTTCAGTCATTTCCACTCTGGCACAGAAACCCTATACTCCAATACATACAGATGAGGAGGGGGACAGAAATAAGGGAAGTTTGAAGAGAGATGGCTTGGGGAACCTGAAATGTTGCCCAGCCACAGTACAGGAAGTCTGCCATCATGGTCCTGCCCAGGTATGAATAAAATGAAAAAGACTACTTATTTTTAAACATACTATGGAACGAAAAACTTGTTGAGACAAACCTCACCTAGGATGAAGACAGGCAGCAGATGGGGGGAAAGGAAAACATTTACAGTATTGTGCTTTGTTTCCACACTACAAAGGAGCATTTAAAGAGAAGTCCAATTTTCCAGTGCCAGAAGCCTCATATTACTAGGTTTCCCAATGGGCAAATTCTCCATATCTCAAGCAAATGCTCCAACTTTGCAAAAGAGACCTTGAATACTTTCTTAATTTCTTGATCAAATATTTTTAAACAATGTGAATGAAGTATCTTGCCATCAAAAAAAGATAAGAAAAAAAGAAACCCACAATTTTTTGAAACATCAGAATACAGCAACACAGACTCAGAGAAAAGTGTTTATTCAAAACTGTAGAGCATCTGTGGGTCAACCAGAAGAGGTCAGCCTACGACTCCTATGCACCTATCAGAACAATGCCAACACTGAGGACAGCACTGCAGCATTTCTAGGTAAAACATTTAGGTAATGACTAGCATATTCATGAATTATTCTTCTGATTACATTTTAACTGTAAAAGCTAGCTTATTAAACTAATCTACTCTGGTAAGATCAGTTATCATACAAAAGCACTGGCTCTTCAAGTTCCTTCATGATATACAGTACAAAATCTGTGCTTAAAAATGCATTTTCAGTTTCTCACGGTCATTAAAGGTTTCAATCAAGCTAGAACCTCTGGAAACACAATGAACTTTGAAAATGTAAATAAAAACAGCTCCTAAAAAGTCATAGCTCATTATTCTTTCCTTCTGACAGCCTCATGCTCTTAAATAGTATTTCTCTGAGCTAATTAATAATTCTGAAAAGGTGCTGAGAATTTCTGATAAAGTAAAATGTAATAAACATTAGTAAATATTTCAATTATATTTAAAATAAAGAGGGATATGGGAATAGAGGCAAAGGCATCCATTTCCCAAACAAGGCAAATAACAACAAAAGTGTTCTCCACAGTACTGCAGGAGTTGCCACATTAAAACTACATCCAAGAGCAAGTATCATAATTTACAAAATGCTAAAAACACAGCAGCAGCAGTCAGCAGTCAGTGCTCTGCATTTTGAAGGCATCTGTGCTGGCAATAAGCATGGTGTGGACAGGAAGAAAACAAAAGGTAAACACACACCAGCTTGAAAATCTTCAAATATCTTGTTGATGACATATATTAAAATGAAAAAATGATAAATGAATCAAGAAGAAAAGACACTGATCATCCATATCAAAAAGAACAGAACCACACAAATGTAGCAACTCAGAAACCTCAGTTGGCATGAAGAAAAGAATACAACAGGAAGAGATTATGAACATTTTTAAATACCACAGACTACCAATTAAC
Organism: Choloepus didactylus; assembly: GCF_015220235.1. Taxonomy (NCBI): domain Eukaryota; kingdom Metazoa; phylum Chordata; class Mammalia; order Pilosa; family Megalonychidae; genus Choloepus; species Choloepus didactylus. The sequence continues at coordinate 13,234,572 of NC_051314.1, read as the reverse complement.
AGGGAATAAAAGAATTGTCTCAGGTTGTTGCCCAATATCTACTCTCCCCTTCTTCCTTCATAGGAGAACATCTCAGTTGCTAAGTAAGTGCCTGCCAGAACAAAGACTGTACTTCCCTGCCTCCCTCATAGCTAGGTGCAGGCACGTGACTGAGTTCAGGCCAATGGAATGCAAGTAAAACTATAAGGTGTGATTTCAAGAAATATTCTACTGGGTACATTCATCTTTGGACCCTCCTCCTTCCTGCTGGCTGGAATGTGGGTAAGACTGGCTGGAGTGTAAGGGATAACGTTATCTTAGACTATGAGTAATAAATCACATGTTGAGAATGGCAGGGCAACAAAATAGAAAGAAACTGTTTCCCCAACACTGTCAAGCACCACCAACCCTAGGTTACCTATCTCTGGACTTTCTTTACATGAGTAAGTAAAAAACCATGATGTTTAAAGCGACTGTAATTTTAGCTTTTGGGGGGGCACAAATGGTTACACATAATCCTAATACGGAATCTGGTACCAAATATGTTATGTTCTTTCTCTCCATGAGAAAGCATTGGCTTAATGGAAAACTGCTAGGTGGCAAGCACTCACATATTGAAGATTGAAAAGCTGGTGCTCTTTGTTATGCAGTCGGTTAAACCATTGCTTTATTATCTTGGAAGATTATACAGCTTTAAGGGAAATAGCAGAAAAGATTCTGGTTATTTATATGCTGAATGCTTCTTGCAACATTCAGCAACATTATACTAGAGAAAAAAATTCAGACTAGAATTAGCTCAGTCAGTAAGCAGAGACATAAGGAAGTATCTTTACTAAGGAAGGTACTCTTTGCCTGTGGCCTGCAATCTAAATTGACTTAAAAGTCTCTTACTTTGGAGTCTTACAAAGTAGAAAGAGCAAGTTCCTCAGACAAAAGCAGCAGTTTTTAAAAGGCAATACATTATTTTTTTTATTTTTTTTATTTTTTTCTCATTTTTCACATTATATGTCCAGTCTCGGCTTGGAAGCCAACAACAGTCTGTAAAAGTCATAAATTGACAGCTCCAACCCTCAACAAGAAAGAAAAACAAAAAACAAGCAATCCCAAAGGAGTGAGAGAACTGTATTTCCAGAGCTATAACAACTTAATACTAACAATGTCCAGTTCTCAACAAAACATTACAAACACACAAAGAAACAGGCAAATATGGTCCATTCATAAGGAAAAAAAAAACATTTTCAAGAAATCATTCCTGAGGAAGCCCATACATTCAAACAATTAGTCGCAAACATTAAATCAATTGTCTTAAACGCAATCAATGGGCTAAAGGAATCCATATACAAAGAATTAAATGAAATTAGGGGGAAAAACTGTATGAACAAAATAAACAGATAGAAATAAAAAGGACCTAAACAGAAATTTGGAAGATGTAAAATACAGTAGTTTAAATGAAAAATCACTAAAGGGAATTAACAACAGACTTGAGCAGGCACAAGAAAGAATCAGGAAATTTGAAGGCAAGACAATGGGAATTATCCACTGTGAGGGCATGTACGTGAGGCCCATCTGTCTGGTGGTGGCCTGAGGGACTCGCTGACCCAGAACTTGCCCTGCATGTACAAGAGAGCTCATGGAACTCTCTTACAGAACGCTTTGGGACAGCAGTCAAATTGAGCTGCCTGGGGCAAGGGATTGCCAGCTGTCAGTGCAGGGCCCAGGAATGACAGGAATTTGTTTCCCAGGGAAGAGGGGACATTTGTATTCATGTAAATGGCTATGATGTATGTTTGTAGTCACACATTCAAATAGCTATAGATAATCCATGTAAACATCTGGCTATAAATGCACAACACCTTGCAACAAAAAGTTGCATGACATTGTGTGTTTATGGGCACCAGTGATTACTGAGGCCAAGATCATTTAAAGAAAGGATCGGGGAGGCCCTTCTGTTTCAGCCTGGAGCTTTCCTCTAAACTCCTTCTCTGGATAACCCTGCAAGTCAGGGTTGCACATATCTATCTGCTAAAAATGGGAAAGGTGTTTGGTTTGGTTTTGTTTTTTGTTACCTCCTGGCATTGAAGGAAAGCTCTGTCATAACACTAGATTTTACACCATGACCAAGTGCAATTTACCCCAGGAATGCAAGGTTGGCTCAACGTTCATATATCAGTCAACCTATATAGTACACTACACTAAAGGAATAAAGGGGGGAGACCACATAATCATCTCAATAGACACAAAACCATTTGACAAAACCCAAGACCCTTTCATGATAAAAACCTTAAGCTGAAGAATAGAATAGAACTTCCTCAACCTGGTAAAGGGCATCTACAAAAAACCTACAGCTAACATCATCATACTTAATTGTGAAAGGCTGAAAGCTTTACCCCTAACATCAGGAACAAGACACAGATGTCCTCTCCTGCCACTTCTATTCTTATTCTATTGTACCAGAGGTTCTAGCTAGGGCTAATAGGAATAAAATGAAATAAAAGGCATCCAGATAGGAAAGAAAGAAGTGAAGTTATCTCTATTTGCAGATGGCATGATCTTGTATATAGAAAATCCTAAGGAATTCACAGAAATACTATTAGAGCTAATAAATGAGCTTGTTAAGGTTGCAGGATACAAGATCAATATTCAACAAGCAGATGTATTTCTATATAGCAGCAATGAACAAGATAAAAATGGAATTAAGAAAATCAGTTCCATTTACAGTATCAAAAATAAAATCCTTAGGAATAAATTTAACAAAAGAAGTATAAGATGTTCACACTGAAATCCACAAAGAAATTACAGAAGACCTAAATAAATGGAAAGATATCCCATTTTAATGGATTCAAAAATAATATTGTTAAAATGGTAATACTCCCCACCTAATCTACAGACTCAATGTAATCCCTTTCAAAATCCCTTACAATTTCTTTGAACAAACTTATAAGGGACCCAGATACAGCCAAAACAATATTGGGGAAAAAAAGAACAAAGTTGGAGGACTCATACTTCTCAATTACAAAACTTACTTTGAAGTTTCAGTAATCAAGACAGTGTGGTACTGGCATAAAGCTAAATATATAGCTCAACTGAGAGTCCAGGAATAATCCCTCATATTTACAGTAAGTTGATTTTTGAAGAGGGCCTAAAGACAATTCAATGGGAAAAGAATAGTCTTTTCAACAATTGGTGCTGGGACAACCAGATATTCATGTGAAAGAGAATCAAGGTGGATACCTACCTCATACCACCTACAAAAAGTAACTCGAACTGGATCAAAGACATAAATGTCGGAGCCAAAAGTATAAAACTTTTAGAAGAAAATATAGTGTAAAGCTTCATGACCTTTTATTAGGCATCAGTTTGATAGCTGTAACACCTAAATCACAAGAAATCAAAGAAAACAATAAATTCAATGTAAAGAATAAATTCAATTACATTTAAAACTTTTGTGCAAAGAATACTATAAATGGGAGGAAATATTTACAAATTACATATCTGATAAGGGTCTAGTATCCAGAATATATAAAGAATTCTTCCAACTGAACAATAAAAAGACAAATAACCAAAGTTATAAATGGGCAAAGGATGTAAATACACACTTCTCCAAAGAAGATAAATAAGTAACCAATAAGCACATGAAAAGATGCTCAACATCATTAGTCAGTAAGGAATGCATATCAAAACCACAATAAGCTACCACTTCATAACCAAAAGGATGGGTTTAATAAAAATAAATAGACAACCAAACAGAAAATTGCAAGTATTGACAAGGAGGTGGTGGGAACAAAATGGTGCAGCAGCGGAAAACACTTTGGCACTTCCTCAAAAGTTAATCATACAGAGAGGAGAAACTAAGATGGCGGCTAGGTGAGACAGGGCAAAGGAACACCTCCGTGAAAAACACTAGATAAGGACCAGAGAGTGACCCAGAATACAGGTTACAGCGATGCGCCAGCTGGACACGGTCTGCTAGTTCCCAGGGGCTGTATACTTGGTGAAACCGGGAGTCGGCATTCTGAAATGAGTAAGCAGGCTGGAAGACCCGCAGCCACGCGGCAATCTGGGGAAGCCAGGGTTTGGCGTTTGGAGACCGACTGGCTCTTTAAAAAAAGGGGGGGGGGGGGGACCCAGGAGCGGCTGCAGCTGCAATTGTGGGAACCATGCAGTAAAACACAGCAAGAGGGGGCTGGGCCAGCCTCTTGGTGTCTGGCCTGGAAGATAGCCCGCTGCAGATACCCTTGGGGCCGGGGGAACGGAGGGGAGAGCCAGAAGCAGAAAGAAACCCCGCGGCTAGCAGCTGGCTCCCCGGAGGGCTGGATAAACTCCTGCCCGGGGCCATGCCCATGCCAGAGCCCCAACAGTTGTCCCGGAGCTGGGAAGGAGGAACTGTGTGAGGAGGGGGTTGCTGAGACGTCCCATTCGGCCATTCTTGCATCCGGCTGAAAGTGCTCCAGCACGGTCCAGCGGCCCGGGGCTTCCTTTGAGAGACAGTGCGCACTGGTGACGTAGCATGGCATTCCCTCGGCAGAGGTCCTGGAGGATCGCGGCTAGGCGGGGGGACCCGCTCAGAGAACCCAGGGACGCTATGCCAAGTCCAGTGGTTTGTGGGACAGTGAGAGAGAGGGTCTGGGGCTGAAATGAAATGAAGGCTTGGACTCTTGCAGCGGCCTTGAATCTCCAGGAACCTGGGGGATTTGAATATTGAGGCTGTCCTTCCTCCCTGGCCACCCATACACGCGCCCCGCATTCAGGGCAGACTCACAGATGCCATCTGCTGGTTAGTTAGAAAAAGTGTATGCCACCAAACAGTGTTTCTGAAAAATCAGCTAGGTTTTTTTTTTTTACAACTTGAAAGAACCCTGTTAAGCAGAGCAAATGCCAAGAGGCCAAAAACAACAGAAAATCTCAATGCATATGATAAAACCAGACAATATGGAGAATCCAACTCCAAACACACAAATCAAGTTATCAGAAGAGACAAAGTACCTCGCACAATTAATCAAAGAACTACAATCAAGGAACGAAAACATGGCAAAGGATTTAAAGGACATCAAGACGACCATGGCCCAGGATATAAGCTACATAAAGAAGACCCTAGAAGAGCATAAAGAAGACATTGCAAGGCTAAATAAAAAAATGGAAGATCTTATGGAAATAAAAGAAACTGTTGACCAAATTAAAAAGACTCTGGATATTCACAATACAAGAACAACATCTCAGTGTCCTAGAAGTCCACAGAACAGAAAATGAAAGAACAAAAGAAAGAATGGAGAAGAAAATCGAAAAAATCGAAATCGATCTCAGGGGTACATTAGATAAAATAAAACGTCCAAACTTAAGACTCATTGGTGTCCCAGAAGGGGAAGAGAAGGATAAAGGTCTAGAAAGCATATTCAAAGAAATTGTTGGGGAAAACTTCCCCAACCTTCTACACAATATAAATACACAAAGCATAAATGCCCAGCGAACTCCAAATAGAATAAATCCATATAAACCCGCTCCAAGACATATTCTGATCAGACTCTCAAATACGGAAGAGAAGGAGCAAGTTCTGAAAGCAGCAAGAGAAAAGCAATTCACCACATACAAAGGAAACAACATAAGACTAAGTTGTGACTACTCAGTGACCATCATGGAGGCGAGAAGGCAGTGGCATGACATATTTAAAATTCTGAGAGAGAAAAATTTCCAACCAAGAATACTTTATCCAGCAAAACTCTCCTTCAAATTTGAGGGAGAGCTTAAATTTTCCACAGACAAACAAATGCTGAGAGACTTTGCCAACAAAAGACCTGCTCTACATCAGATTCTAAAGGGAGCCCTACCAACAGAGAAACAAAGAAAGGAGAAAGAGAGATAGGGGATTTTAACAGACATATATAGTACCTTACATCCCAAAGCACCAGGGCACTCATTTTTCTCTAGTGATCACAGATCTTTCTCCAGAAGGGACCATAAGCTGGGACATAAAACAAGGCTCAAGAAATTTAAAAAAAAAAAAAAAAAAATTGAATATACTCAAAGCACATTCTCCAACCACAATGGAATACAAATAGAAGTCAACAATTTTTGATTTGTAACTCCACTATTTACTTCCTACATGATATAAATTACACAAACTCTAATGACAAATCAGTGGTTTTGAACTCAATGTAAAATATGTAATTTTAGACAACTATATAAAGGTGGGGGAATGGAGGAGTATAGGAACATAGTTTATGTGTCCTATTGAAGTGAAGGTGGTATCAAAGAAAAACAAGATTGATATGGATTTAAGAGGTTAATTTTAACCCCCACAGCAAACACAAAGAAACTATCAGAGAATATAACCATAGAGATGAAATGTAGAGTTCGGGTTAAGAGAAATGGGGGAAGGGGCAATGGGGAGTTAAGAAATGAGGGTGGAGTTGCTGTTTGAGGTGAAGGGAAATTTCTAGTAATGGATGGTGGGAGAGAGCATTACAACATTCTAAATGTGATTAATCCCACTAATGGAAGGCTAGGGAGGGAGTGGAATGGGAAGATTTAGGCTGTATACATGTTTCCACAACTGAAAAAAAAAAAAAAAAAAAGTCTAAATAGATGACGATTGAATGCCAAGGATGAACTTGGATGGGATTGGAGGATAGAGGACAGGTGGCTCAAAGGAACGCAGCTGAGACATAAGGTAAGGGAAATATAGAATGTAAGCTTTGTATCATTGTTGAATCTCTTGTACTTCTTAGCTGCGCTTAACGGGATTGCATAAAAGAATGTTCTTGTTCATGGGAAGTGTATACGTGAATTATAATGTATGTTCAAGGATGTGTGCAGCTAGCTCTCATATGTTCAAGACAGAGCAATAGATGATGGATGATAGGGATGGAGAGAGGGAGGGAGGGAAAGAAATAGCAATGTGACAGCATGTTAAAGTTGCTGGATTGAGCTATCGGGGGAGGGGGGTCAGGGTATGATGGACTTCTGTGTATGGGGTTAGTATTGTTTTTGCAACTGTTCCTATAACTTTGAATTTATTTCAAAATAAAAAAATAATTTAAAAAAAGTTAATCATACAGTTATCATATGATACAGCAATTCTACCCCAGGTATATACCCAAGAGAATGGAAACACACAACCACATAAAATGGCTCAAAACAGCATTATTCATAACAGCCACAAAACAGAAATAACTCAAATGTTCATCAATTGATGAACAGGTAAACAAAATGTGGCACATCCCTACAGTTGACTGTTACTCATCCATAAAAAGAAATTAAGTGCTGTTACATGCTTCAACATGGATGAACCTTGAAAACATGCTAAGTGAGAGAAGTCAGACACTTCAGAGAATGCACAGTGGTAAAAAATACAATGACTACTAGCACAGTTTGGTGCCACTCTCTCATGCTTAGGCATCAGCAGTTTTACCCACCATTGTTTTTACATGATCAGTGCAAATGTCAACACAATGAAACAGAGAAATTAACATCTTGGTATTATTACAAAAACAGTTATGAACTTGTAACTTCCAGGAGTCTTTCTCTAGACCTTACTTTGCAAACCCTTGCACTAGACTACAAGCTACTAAAAACAGGGAACACATCTTATCTTTACACCTCAGGATGACTAGAATGTGAGTAGAAAAAGAGCAAATGCTTTTTCACTTTTTCATCAGGTAGACTTAAGTTCAAATACCAGATGTGCTAATTAGGTTATGAGAGCTTAACATGCTTCAACATGGAATAAACTTGAAAACATGCTAAGTGAAAGAAGCCAGACACAAAAGGTCATATATTGTATGATTCCATTTACATGAAATGTCCAGAGTAGGCAAATCCAAAGAAACAGCAAGTAGATTAGTGATTGCTGAGGGCTGCTGGGAAGGGGGATGGGGAGTGAAATAACCCAAAGGTATGTGGAGGCATGTGGGATGGAGAGGCATGTGATCTAATAATGCAGTTCCTATGCTATAAAACGAGGATAACACCTATCAAACAGCTTCTGTAAGGATTAAATTTGAAAAGATATAAAATAATCTGACTATATAAAATAAACAGGTACTCGGTAAATGTTAGCTTGCTTCTCCTTTATGCTCCCAAACAGCCAGTACAAAGCTTTGCAAAAAAAGATGCTCAACTGCTCAATAAAATGGGTGGAATGTAATTAACTACCTCATATAGATCTATATAAATCATAGTTCTAAGATGAAATTTAAATGCTAGATTTAGACACAAACTAATTAGATATGTTCAGATATTTTTCACAAAAATATTCTTTGTTAAAATGATGTTTTTACAAATTTATTCATTTTCCAGCTGAGTAGCAATAAAAGTGAAATGACATGTTAAATACTACATATTGTCCCCCACCACTGACTGTAAAAATATTTTATGGCCTAGCCTGCATATCCCTATACCTCAACTGATTGAAACTCAGGGGACAGAACCAATCTATTGGCAACGTTTTTCAATCAATATAGCAATGAAGAGCATGAGCTTTTCAGTCAAGGTCCCTGATTTTACATGCCAAGATTGCCATTTACTAGACTGTGTGATCCTAAGCTAATTATTCACACTCATATTAGTGTGAGGATTCAATGAGATAATATATGAAAAACAGTCATAAACAGTGCTAACACAAGAACTCAACAAATATTTAAAAGCAATTTTTTTCCTAATTTAATTATATTATACTCAAAGTGATAGTCTTTTATAGCATTCTTACGTAATATCTTGGCAATCAGAATAGATGTAATTTAAAAAACAACAAGGTACTCTTTTAAATTACTAATACAAGTAACTTTGGGGTGAATGCTGATAATCTTAACATTCTCTGAAGTTTTGCATTCATACCATAAACTTACTATTTCCCCCTTTCAAAAGGGCAATCCAAGGGACTCTGAATCATGGTATAAATCTGGAATTCCTTTAATTATTCCTTTAAGCAGCAGAGAAACTATGTTCCCAAGTTCAGACTTTGGCTTGAACTTCGAATTGTTCCAAAAATAGGGTTTTGGGAAATTACAGAAAATTTCTTTGGGCATCACCAGATTCCCTACCTGCTTAAGTCTTTAAGAAATGTGTTAAGCGTATCTATGCCAGTTTGTATATATTATGTCCCCAGAAAAAGCCATATTCTTTAATGCAATCTTGTGGGGGCAGATTGATTAATCTTTTTGATTAGGGTGTGACCTCCTGATTGGATGTTTCCATGGAGATTTGACTCAGCCCATTCAGGGTAGGTCTTGATTCATTTACTAGAGTCCTTTAAAAGGGGTTGACAGGCCCAGATACTTGCTGACGCTGATGCTTATACATGCTTGGAGATGCAGACAGAAGGATGTTTAGCTAAGAAACGAAGCACCAAGTTTGCCCCAGGATATGCTAAGACAGGACCCCCAGGCACTTAAAGAGAAATATCCGAAGAGAAAGAACCAAGAATACATAGAAGCTGAGACAGGAGCTGGAACACAGCCCGGGATCAGCAGGCGCCAGCCACATGCCTTCCCAGCTAACAGAGGTTTTCCAGACGATATCGGACATCTTTCAGTGAAGGTATCATCTTGTTGATGCCTTAGTTCAGACACTTTTATGGCCTTAGGACGGTAAATTTGTAACCAAATAAACCCCTTTACAAAAGCCAATCCATTTCTGGTATTTTGCAAAACAACAGCATTAGCAAACCAGAACAGTGTCTTTAAAAATATAAAAATATTCACTGGGGAAAATGTTCAATATATGTTTAACTAAAGTAGTTTGTTTTCTGCCACCATTAAGATAGATAATGAGATGGAACAGATGATTACAGCTGAGAAGCCCATACATTCCTGATATGACTGTGCTTCCCATCTGAAAGACTTCATTTTGGAGTGGAGGGGAGAGAATATTTAAAGAATGTTGTGCACACAGTGGATACTAACGGTTTTAGTTGATAATGACTAAATGCAACAAAATAAATACATAAATGAAACACCAACTTGGCCCCAACCATGTGAACATTTCTAAACATCTCCAGGGAGCGACTCATTATGCCTTCAAAAGCTAGGAAGAAAAGGAAAGAGACAAAGTCAGAGAAAACCATCGCTGTTCAATCTAAATCTGATCTCTTCAAGGACCAAAAAGTCCCTCAGAATGTCTCTGAATTCATGAACCTTTCAATAGCACTACTGACCTCTACCCACATACCCTATTCAAAACACAACGCTCTAGAGAAAAGTCAAACTTGAAAATTCAATCTAAAATATAAAACCTCAACAATTTCTTTTGAGGGGAAAAAAACAAACTAGGAAAGGAACATTCTCTGTACTAAAAAGAAAAGATCCTAGTTAACATCCTTTCCTCTAAGAATGATAGAAAGGAAACTATGCTATGCTTAGGGACAGCATCCCGAGTCAAGTCTATTACTTTAAAGATGAATATTAAGGAATGCTCAAGTCTCTAAAATTTATTTAGGTTGAGTAGTAAACTAATTGTCATCATCTACCCCTAGCGCCATTCTTCACTTCTAAAAAGCTCAACCCCCCTAGAGCCAACACTGTGGGATTGAGAGGATCTTCTTGACCAAAAGGGGGAAGAAAGATGAAACAAAATAAGGTTCCAGTGGCTGAGAGATTTCAAACGGAGTCAAGAGGTCACTATGGAGGGTATTCTTATGTGCTACATAGATATCACTTTTTAGTTTTTAGTGTGTTGGAATGGCTAGAGGGAAATACCTGAGGCTGTCAAACTGCAGCCCAGTAACCTTGATTCTTGAAGACAACTGTATAACTATGTAGCTTGCACAGTGTGACAGTGTGATTGTGAAAACCTTGTGGCTCGCACTCTCTTCATCCAGTGTATGGACAGATGAGTGGAAAAATTAGATGAATAATAGGGTGGGAGGGAGAGGATGGAAAGATTTAGGTGTTCTTTTTTGCTTTTATTTTTATCTTGGACTAAAGAAAAGGTTCAAAAATTGATTCTGGTGATGAACTCACAACGGTATGATGGTGCTGTGAATAACTGTACACTATGGATGACTGTAGGGTGTGTGAATATATCTCAATAAAACTGTATTTTTAAAAAAGTAAATGAACAATTGGGGGAGGAAGGGAATGGAATGTTTTGGATGTTCTTTTTTATTTTAATTTTAATTTTATTTTTTGGAGTAATGAAAATGTTCAAAGACTGTGGTGATGAATGTACAACTATATGATGATACTGTGAACAACTGACTGTACACTTTGAATGATTGTATGTTTTGTGACTATACCTCAATAAAATTGCATTAAAAAAATAAATCAAGCCATTCAGTGCATAGAGGATAACTGTACTCTAATGTCAGTGCATAAAATAAATAAATTTTAGGAAAAATGAATAAATAAAATAAAAATAAAAATAAAATAAAAAGCTCAACCCTAACAAGCTCTTCTAAAGCACACATATCTGGTAATTTACACTTTCTTATTATAAAAAATAAGTGTTTATTTAAAATAAACTTTGAATTTTTAATAAACTTTTAAATCATCAAAAAATGTGGTTAAATGCCTACCGATATCATACTAGTCTTGTTTACAGCCTTCCTTAGAATCTAAGTGTGTAAAAGAACATCGGAAAAGAGCATTAAGACCCTTGCTAGGGAGCATTCTCACACCACAACCAAAAGACACAGATACTCTCTTAGAGGACAACTAATGTCCTAACTATAAAACATGAAAACCTGTGCATTTTAATAAGAACTCAATCATACCAATAACTAATGTTTCAACTCAACCAAGGAAATCTGCATTTTACAATCAAAAAAAAATATGGATAAGTGAGGATTTTAAAATTAAAAGATATGAAGTGACCCTCAGCATTTATATCACACTTCTTCAAAACTAATGTTCATCCTCCCAACAAAGAAAAGCAAGAACCAGATGGCTTCACAGGTAAATTTTACCAAACATTCCAAGAAAAATTAACACCAGCCCTGCTCAAAAAATTGAAGAGGAGAGAACACTCCCTAACTCAGATTCTATGACAGTAACATCACCCAAAGTCCAAACCCAGATAAAGATACCAGAAGAAAAGAAAATTACAGACCAATATTCCTTATGAATATAGATGCAAAAATTCCCAACAAAATCCTCACAAACTGAATCCAATAGCACATTAAAAGGATAATACACCACAGTCTAGTGGGATTTATCTCAGGTATGCAAGGGTGGTTCAACAAAACTAATGTAATATACTGCATTAACAGAACAAAGGGGGAAAAAACACATGATCATCTCAATTGAAACAGAAAAGGCATCTGACTAAATCCAGCACCACTTCTTCACAAAAACACTGATAAAACTGGGTCTCAAAGGAAACTTCCTCAACATGATAAAGGGCATATAAGAAAACCCACCGCTAACATACTCGATGAAAGACTGAAAGCTTCCTTCTAAAATCAGGAACACCAATGAATTCCAAATGGAATAAATTCAAATAAACCAACTCCGAGACATATACTAATCAGATTGTCAAATGCTGAAGAAAAGGAGAAAGTCCTGAAAGCAGCAAGAGAGAAGCGATTCACCACATACAAGGGAAACCACCTAAGACTAAGTACTGACTACTCAGCAGGCACCATGGAGGTGAGAAGGCAGTGGTATGATATATTTAAGATACTGGAGGAGAAAAATTGCCAGCCAAGAATTCTTCATCCAGGAAAGCACTCCTTCAAAACTGAGCGAGAGTTTAAAAGTTTCACAGACAAACAAATGCTGAGAGAATCTGTTAACAAGAGACCTGCCCTACAAGAAATATTAAAGGGAGTTCTTCCAGCTGAGAAAAAAAGAAAAGAAAGAGGTCTGGAGAAGGGCTCAAAACTGAATATTATTAGGAAGGGTAACCTAAAGAGAAAAAAAGGGGGGGAGGGGGACAAATTTGACAAATAAAAACCAAAGGATAAGATGGTTGATTCAAGAACTGCCTTCACAGTAATAACACTGAATGTGAATGGATTAAACTCCCCAATTAAAAGATATAGATTGGATGAATGGATTAAAAAGCATGATCCAACAATATGCTGTTTACAAGAAACTCACCTTAGACCCTGCAACACAAAGAGACTGAAAGTGAAGGGATAGGAAAAAAAATATTCCACCCAGCTGCAGCCAAAAGAAAGCATGGGTAGCAATAGTAACAACCGACAAAATAGACTTTATATGCAAAAATGTCATAAAAGACAGAGAAGAACACTATCTATTAATAATAAAAGGGACAATTCACCAAGAAGAAATAACAATCATTAATGTTTATGCACCCAATCAAGGTGCTCCAAAGTACATGAGACAAACTGGCAAAACTGAGGGAAGAAATAGCTGTATCTACAATAATAGTGGGAGACTTCAAAATACCACTCTCTCCTATAGATAGAACAACCAGACAGAATTAGCCTTAATAGGCATATTTAGAGCATTACTTCCCAAATTACCAGGATATACATTCTTCTCTACTGCTCATGGAATGTTCTCCAGCATAAATCATATGCCGGGGCACAAAACAAGCCTCAATAAATTTTGAAAGATTGAAATTATTCAAAGCATATTCTCTGACCATAATGGAATGCAACTAGAAGTCAATAACCACCAAAGAACCAGAACATTCACAAATATGTGGAGGTTAAACAACACTCCTAAACAATCAGTGTCAAGGGAAAACAGTCAATATCTAGAGAGACAAATGAGAATGAGAACACAACATATCAAAACCAATGGGATGCAGCAAAGGCAGTGCTGAGGGGAAAATTTATAGCTCTAAATGCATATACAAAAAAGGAAGAAAAAGCTAAAACCAAAGACCTAACTGAACAACTGAAAAAGCTAGAGAATGACCAGCAAACTAACCCTATAGCAAGTAGAAGAAAAGAAATAACAAGGACTAAAGCAGAAATAAATTATATGGAGAACAAAAAGTCAATACAGAGAATAAATAAAACCAAAAAGTTGGTTCTTCTGACAAAATCTTAGCTAGACTGGCAAAGTTAAAAAGACAAAAGACCCAAGTAACAAAATTAGAAATGAGAACAGGGCATTATTGTGGAAACCAAAGAAATTTTAAAAATCCTAAGAGGATACTTATGAACAACTGTACACCAACAAACTAGAATTTAGAGGAAATGGATAATTTCCTGGAAACACATGAACAGCCTAGACTAACAAGAAGAGACAGAAGATCTCAACAAACCAATCATGAGTAAAGAGATCCAATCAGTCATCAAAAAGTTTCCTACATATAGTTGTGCATTCAACACCACAATCAGCCCGTGAGCACATTCATTACTCCAAATTAAAAAGTTACAATAATAAAAAAGATAAAAGAAAAAATAAAAATAAGGTAAAATAAAATACAATAAAAAGGTCAGACAACAACTGTGCCAGTTTGGATGTATTATATCCCCCCAAACACCATATTCTTTGGTGCAAACTTGTGGGGACAGATGTATTTAGTGTTGATTAGATTGGAATCCTTTGATTGAGTGTTTGCACGGAGATGTGACTCAATCAACTGTGAGTGAAACGTTTGATTGAATAATTTCCAGGGAGGTGTTAGCCCGCCCATTCAGGGTGGGTGTTAATCGGATCACTGGAGTACTTTAAAAAGAGAAACACAGGCCCCAGAGGCTTGCTACAGCCAAGAGGGACACTTTGAAGAATGCACAGGAGCTGAGAGAGGAGATGCAACTTACAGAGACGTTTTAAAGACAACCATTGAAAGCAGAGTTCTGCTGATGTTTGCAGGTATTAGCCCAGAGTTTGCCCTGAGAAGCTGACACAGAGACATTCCGGAAAACGCCATTTTGAAACACAACCTGGGAGCAAGCAGATGCCAGCCACATGCCTTCCCACTAACAGAGGTTTTCTGCTGCCAATGGCCATCCTCCAGTGAAGGTATCCGATTGTTGATGTGTTACCTTGGACACTTTATGGCCTTAAGACTGTAACTTTGTAACGAAATAAAATTCCTTTATAAAAGCCGATCCATTTCTGGTGTTTGGTGAAAAGGCAGCATTAGCAAACCAGAACAACAACACTACCACCAAGAATCCCCCTCTTATAGACACTTAGCTTTGGTATATTGCCTTCATTACAATTAATGGAAGCATATTACAATGTTACTGTTAACTAAAGACTCTAGTTTGCATTGACTGTATTTTTTCCCCAATACCATCCCATTTTCAACACCTTGCAAAGTTGACATTCATTTGTTCTCCGTCATGTAAAAACATTTTTATACTTATATTTCTACATTAATCACTATCACTTACCCCTCTGGGTTTCAGCAAGTTGTATAGGCCCAGTCTTTATTTTCTATCTGTCCTTCTGAAGTCATATATGTCCCTAGCCTTCTGCTTTCAACTTTACTCACAGTCACCTTTGTTTAATATACTCACAATACTGTGCCACCATCACACAGTACTGTACTATCCATTTCTGGATCTATACAATCAATCCTGTTGAACATTCTATAATCCTTCAGCATCAAATGCCCAATCTCTACCCTCTTTCTATCTCCTGATAACCTGTGTTCTCTGTTTTAACTCTCAAACTTTGCTCATTAATGTTAGTTCATATTAGTGAGACCATGCAGTATTTTTCCTTTTGTTTCTGGCTAATTTCACTCAACATAACATCCTCAATATGATGATACAATGATCAATTGATTGTACACTATGGATGATTGTATACTATGTGAACATATTTCTACAAAATTGCAGGGGGGAAAAACAAACAGAGGGATACAAGTACTGGAGAAAACATGGAGAGAGGGATGTACCTACTCACTGTTGGTGGAGAAGTAGAATGGTGCATCCCATCTGGAGGGCAGTGTGGTGGTTTCACAAGAAGCTAAATATGGTGTTGCCCTAAGATCCTGCAACTTCATTATTGGGTATATACTTGGAAGAACTGAGAGCAGGGATATAAATGGACATTTGCACATTGGTGTTTATGGCAGCAGTATACATGATTTGCAATGGATGGAGGTGGCCTAAGGGGACATCAACTAATGAACAGAATGGTGAACTGTGGTGTATGCATACAATAGAATATTGAGCAGCTGCAAGTAGGAATGAAGTTGTGAGGCATGCAACTAGATGAATGGATCTTAAGAACAGCATTTTGAGTGAAATAAGCCAGGCAAGATAGGATTTAAAAAGGATTACGAATACTGAATCTTTATATATATATATATTTAGATGCTAGGGTATTAGAATAGCTAGAAGGAAATAACAGAAATGGTGGCACTGTAATACATAACATTCTTTGAAATTTGCTTTAGAGCTGTTAAATTGTACTTTGAAAGTTATCACCTTTCTATATATATATTTCACAATAAGGAAATAACTGAAACTGTGGAACTGTAACCGATAACATACTTTGAAATTACCTACATAAACAACTTTTAAATCATACTTTGAAAGTTATCACCTTTATGTATATATGTCTCTGTGGATTTATCTACTCTAGACATTTCAAAAAAAAATGGAAAAATACAATGTGATCTTTTGTGACTAGCTTCTTTTACTTAGCATAATGTTTTCAAAGTTCATCCATGATAACACATATTATCAGTACATCATTCCTTTTTATTGCCAAATAATATTCCATTTTATGGATATGCCATATTTTATCCATTCATCCAACCATTTAGGTTATGTGATGGTTAGGTTCATGTGTCAACTTGGCCAGGTGATAGTACCCAGGTGTCTGGTCAAGCAAGCACTGGCCTAACTGTTACTGCAAGGACATTTGTGGCTGGTTTATTAAATCATCAGTCAATTGGCTGCACCTGTGACTGATTATCAACAAAGCGGGTGTCTTCCACAATGAAAGAATGTAATCAGCTGGATTTAACCCATTCAGTTGAAGACTTTTAAGCAAGACAGATAAAGCACCTTCACTACTTCTTCAGCTAACCAGCAAAGTGTTCCCTGAGGAATTCATCAAAGTTGCCAGTTAGTTTCCTGAGGAGATCATCGAACACATTCATCAAAGTTGCCAGTTCGCTGCCTGAGGAGTTCATCAAACATCTTCACTGGAGTTCCAGTTTGCTGCCTGCCCTACGGAATTTGGACTCATGCATACCCTCAGTTACTTGAGACACTTTAATAAAATCTTGAATTTATAGATATCTCTTGTTGATTCTGTTTCCCTAGAGAACCCTAACTAACACAACTTGATACTGGGAGTGGTTCTTGAGAAACAAAATCTTAAAATGGGCTTTTACAATTGGTTTTCTACTCTGATTAGATTCAAAGGCACTAATGACTCCATTTCCAATAATCAAGATGGCACTACAGTCCATGGCGTGAGATGGCAATGGAGATACGCAAAATATTACCATTTGATTCTCCTAATCATACTCTTGTACAAAGCAAGGCTCTAGGTGACAGTGTTTTTCACACCTTAACAGAGTTTTGCAGAGTTAAGAGGTATAATGATGTTGGCTGGTTGCTCTTAGATACGCTGGATAAAGTTATGAAAGAAAGGGACGAGCTAAAGGTTTCAAATTTGAAACTTAAGCGCCGTATGATAGATGTAAAGGTCTCTACGTGTGCCCTGAAAGAAAATCTTATTTGCTGCCTACGTGTGCCCTGAAAGAAAATCTTATTTGCTGCAGCCACAGACTTGAGATTTCTGAAAACCAGACGCAGAGTCTCATTGTGCGAGTAGCAAATTTACAACGTAAACTAAAATCTCAACCTCGCAGGGTGTCTGCTGTTAAAGTAAAGGCACTGACTGGAAAAGAATGGGAACTGAACCTTGGGCTGGGGATACATGGATTGATAATAATGGCAGTGAGGACACTGGAACCTGGATTCTGCTGAGACTTGTTACATATACCTGTAGTGGTTTGTCCTGAGGAAACAGACCCCCCACCTCCTGTCTGCCCTGAGGAAATAGCTTCCCAACCTCCAGTCCACCCTGAGGAGCCTGCCACCCAAACTCCACCTAAAGAGATTAACCCTTCAGTGCCTGCTAAACCTGTAATCACCTCCCCTGAGGAAGCAGCCCTCACTCCTCTGTCTGGAGAGATTAATCCTGTTTCAGGAGATGAAATTACAACAGAATGCCCTGAAGAAAATGGCTTGAGGGATACTTCTCATTCTTTTCATGACCCACCCACACCACCAGTCTTTGCTTCAAGACCTATAACTAGACTAAAGTCCCAACAGCCCCCAAAGGGTGAGGTACAAAGTGTGGCCCATGAGGAAGTTTGCTATACTCCAAAAGAACTGTATGGGTTTTCCAACTTATACAGACAGAAATCAGGGGAATATGTGTGGGAATGGATATGAAGGGTGAGGAATACTGGTGGAAGGAATACAAAGTTGGATCAGGCTGAATTTACTGATATGGGCCCACTAAGCAGAGATTCCGCAACCAATGTTGTAGCTCAAGGCATTAGAAAGGGTGTTAACAGTTTGTTTGGGTGGTTGGCTGAAAAATGGTTCAAAAGGTGATCAACATTACCTGAGGTCAAAATGCCAGACTGCCCTGGTGTAATGTAGAGGCAGGTATTCAAAGGCTTAGAGACACTGGAATGTTAGAGTGGATTTATCATGGAAGACCTGCTCACACACTCCTAGAATGTCCAGAGGACACACCTTTTACCAGGACTGGGAGGAATAAATTTGTAAGACTACTCCGCCATCCCTGAAGAGCTCTGCAGTCGCCCTTGTCTATAGGTTAGATATTACTGTGGGAACTGCTGTCACCAAGCCGGAATCCTTAAACACAATGGAGGTAAAGAAGAGTTTTCCTGGCACACAGGAAATCTCCTAGAGTGTCTCTTAGTACTACCATGCCCTGTGATTAAAGTCAATGGAAAACTGCAACAACCAAATCCAGGCAGGACCACCAATGGCCAAGAAACTTCAGGAATGAAGGTTTGGGTCACCCCACCAGGCAAAGGACCATGGCCAGCTGACGTGCTTGCTGAGGGTAAAGGGAACATGGAATGGGTAGTGGAAGAAGGCAGTGATAAATATGAACTACAACCACATGACCAGTTACAGAAACAAGGACTATGATGGCATAAATATTTCCTCCTCGTTTTTTTATGAGCATGTTTGTATTTGTCTATAAAGCAAATATCTTTGCTGTCTTCTCTATCTTATCCCATTATATGACATCAGCTGTATTATTTATTTCACAGTATTTACATTAAAGGAAATCAATTTTAAGGGTTAACATCACCCAAGGACTTGCACCCTATTCTGGAGAGATGTAGTGTGTTTCCGGTTATATGCAGGATAGCAGAGTATCATTAGGAGAAATATATGTCTGTTATTGTTCTCTACTTAGAGATCAAGTATGGTTTAAGGGATGTGTAAAACTCCGAAGTTGACAAGGGGTAGACTGGGATGGTTAGGTTCATGTGTCATCTTGGCCAGGTGATGGTACCCAGGTGTCTGGTCAAGCAAGCACTGGCCTAACTGTTACTGCAAGGACATTTGTGGCTGGTTAATAAACCATAACTCATCAGCCAATTGGCTGCACCTGTGACTGATTACATCAACAAAGGGCATCTCTTCCACAACGAAAGAATGTAACCAGCTGGATTTAACCCATTCAGTTGAAGACTTGTAAGAGAGACAGATAGAGGACCTTCACTTCTTCCTCAGCTAACTAGCGAAGTGTTTCCTGAGGAGTTCATCAAAGTTGCCAGTTAAGTTTCCTGAGATCATTGAACACATTCATCGAAGTTGCCAGTTCACTGCCTGAGGAGTTCATTGAACATCTTCACTGGAGTTGCCAGTTTGCTGCCTGCCCTATGGAATTTGGACTCATGCATACCCACAGTTACATGAGATACTTTTATAAAATCTCGTATTTATAGATATCTCTTATTGATTCTGTTTCCCTAGAGAACCCTAACTAATACAGGTTGTTTGCACCTTTTGGCTACTATGCATAACGCTGCTATGAACATATGTGCACAAGTTTTTGTGGGGACATATAATTTGAATTCTCTTGGGTATATACCTAGGAGTAGAAGTGATGGGTCATATGGTAACTCTATGTCAAACCAACTGATTTTTAAGTAACACCAAGCACATTTTAGTACAATGACATACCTGAGTGCTAAATTCCTATGAATCCTTCCCAAGAAAAATCCATCAGCCCACTCTTAATCAAAGTATAAAAACCTCCCTAGACATTTCCTTCAATTCAGACACAGAACAAAGCTCTTAAGTCTTACACACACAGTTCTCTATATAAACATACAGTCTGCATATCACTATACTTTCTGTTTGAGAAAAGGCTGGCACAGTTGGCCATGATTACATAGGGGTGAGAGGAACACACTGCCCTTAGGCACTATAGTGGTAAGAGCCTCACAGGACTGCAGCAGCTAATAACTTTGAGGGAACGTTTTCAATCCCTTTTACCAAGTGGAGTAAAAAGCCTTTAACAAACAGGGCTGTGAAAGAACCTGAATGCCACCAAAGAGCTCTATTAGCTCTTTCCTTGTTAAAAAAACAGAACCTTGTTTTGCCTATTTCCATAGAATGCCCACCAAACCTCCCAACTACTTGAAAGCAAATATAGTCACAGGACATCTCATAAAAAGAGTTACAATTTTGAGAGAAAAACAAAATGTGTAATAAGGAAACCATAGCTCCCTATGTGAACCAGGGGCACAGCTCACAAACAGGGTGGTCATAAATTTGGTAATCTTATCTTTTTGATACAAACGCAACTGCAGTACTGCCTCAGGAGGAAGGAGGAGGGTTCCAACCCTCAGAGCAATGAATTTCTCAGCTTTACCTCTCACTGCATTAAGCAGACTCGAGACTCAAAACATAGCACAAAGAGAATGTCACAAGGAATTAGCCTTGCAACTCAAGGAATACTTAGTAAAGCAGAGACCAAAAGACTCTATAGCCAGGTCACAGAATAGAGACCATAGAGCAGTTCACAGAAAGTACACAGGAAGGGTCTAATTATCTACATTTTTCACTCCCATAGTGGTATATATAATTACTTGTCAACTGCATAGTACTTAATATATCAGACTATTTTATGATCACAATTTTGGAATTATTCCATTACAATAAAAGGTATGATAAATTACAATTTATTTTCCTTCTTCTAGGCATTCAAAGTACACTGAACAGCAGAAAATCAGGAAGGCGGCATGGAGAAAGGGACTCTACTTTTGCTACAAAATAACATCCAAAAAATGGCAGAATTGCTGAATTTTAGGGTTTGAGGAAACCTGAACTATCCAATGATTTCCAGACAATTAAGAAAATAAAAGTCAGAGGGATTATAAGCAATTTATCCAATTTATCACCAGATGAATTAGCAGCAAAGCCAGAAGGAGAAACCAAATGAATTAGCAGCAAAGCCAGGCCTGCTACCTGACTCCCAACTCCCAGCTCAGCCTTTCCAGACTGCCATAATGCCTTTTCTATAAACAAATAATGAGAGGCGGGGCAAGATGGCAGAGTGGTGAGGAGCAGAATTTCGTCTCCCCTAGAGCAGCTGGCAATTACCGAAGAACTATATGAAACAGTGTTTTCGGGGTCTCCAGTAACCAGTCACACATTGGACACAAGTTTGGAATTGGAGGAAAAGCTGAGATCGCAGCGAACAATGTAAGTTCCCCGGACCAGGGGTCTGGCGCCCCTCCCCACCCAGACCTCACAGACTGTCTTGCTGCCGGCTCCCTGAAGTGGGGGGGGGGGGACAAAAAACAGCAATCTGCTGAGGGCAAGAAGGGAGGCTCAACCCAGCCTCAACTGCAGAATTAATTAACAAATTAATTGACTAACTTTGGGAGCTGGGGTGCTAAAGAAGGGCTGGGCTCTGAGAATTGGGAGCACGTAAAAGCAGGCACCCATTCCCAGACTCCAAAAAAGCCATTTTTTTTCCTACATTTTGTCCCTTCTGGCTTCTCACTGATCCCTTATCTTTTTGCATTTCAATAGCCCCCCCCCCCAGGGGTGGAAATGAAGCGGGTGGAGAGTAATTATCAGACAATAGCCCAGACAATAGCCCAAAGCATATCTTTAAATGCTCTATTCTGACACTGACAAAACTTCCAGGCTGGGGAAAGGCTTTTAAAAGAGACTTTATTTTTTTTTTTTCCTTTTTTCTTTTTCTTAATTTCTTTTCTATTTTTTTTTTTTTAATCTAAAAGTAATATATGTGGTTATTTTCCATCGGAAAGCCCAGGTTGAGGGACTAGGCTGGGCTTGGGGGAGACAGAGTACCCACAGTGTCTTTGAATTCCGTATTCACTACTGAAGGCCTCCACCCCTGTCTTTAATTGGCAACTCAGGCTGACCAAGGAATCTACCTGGAGAGGCCCCAAAGAAGAGAGGGGAGAAGGGAATAGTGCCCCTGAGAGACAACTGGAGTTCTGAGGATTGGGAGAGTGGAGGGAGGTCCAGCTCAACTGGCAGTCCTCCTTCTGGGAATTCAGACCCCAGGGGCTGGAATTCAGATTCCGGCTTCAGTCAGCCATGCCCCTGACAGGATCAGAGTCACCAGGAGAACTAAAGTCTACATACCTCCTTACACTGGTTGGGGAGCTGTGGGCTGGCCAGCGCCACCTGCTGGACAGGAGAGGAAAAGCACCAATTCTAAAGGCCTCATAGGAGGGTCTCATTCTCAGGAAAACTCCATACCCTCCCAATGAGACCTGGGCCTCACTAGACTGGGAAAATCTGACTAGGGTCAACCATATCTGAGGGGACCCACTCAGAAAAAGGTTACATAGAGGCAGAGCAAGAAACAGAAAAAACAAGAGGGGAAAAATTCTGATCAACTAAATAGAACCTACGTTAGAGGTCTAGAATAAGTTGAACTGAATAACAGAGGCCAGAGAACAAAGCCAACCAACAAGAAAAACACTAGGTAAAAGACAGAAAACAAGCTCCAAAATAAACTAATCAAGAAAATCAGATGCCTAGACAACTTAAGATAACAAGCCATACCAGGAAACATGAAAACATGGACCAGCCAAAGGAACAAACTAATAGCTCAGCTGAGACACAGAAGTGGAGGCAACTAATGCTAAATAAATTTGATGAAATGAAGGAAGATATAGCAAAAGAGCTGAAGGATATAAAGAAGACACTGGCTGACCATAAAGAAGAATTCATAAACTTAAAAAAACAAATGGCAGAACTCATGGGAATGGAGGCCACAATGGAGGAGATGAAAAACACAATGGAGGGACACAACAGTAGATTTGAACAGGCAGAAGAAAGGATCAGTGAACTGGAAGACAGGTCATTCGAATTCATACACACAAAAGAACAGATGGTGAAAAAAATGGAAAAATATGAGCAGGGTCTTAGGGAGCTGAGTGACAACATGAAACGCACAAATATACGTGTTATGGGTATCCCAGAAGGAGAAGAGAGGGGAAAAGGGGCAGAAAGAGTAATAGAAGACATATTCACTGAAAATTTCCCAACTCTTATAAAAGACAGAAAATTAGAGATTCAAGAAGTACAACGTACCCCTAATAGAATAGATCCCAATAGACCTACTCCAAGACACTTACTGGTCAGATTGTCCAATGTCAAAGACAAAGAGAGGATTCTGAAAGCAGCAAGAGAAAAGCAATCCATCACGTACAAGGGAAGGTCAATACGACTATGTACAGATTTCTCTGCAGAAACCATGGAGGCAAGAAGACAGTGGCATGATATATTTAAGATACTGAAAGAGAAAAACTGCCAACCAAGAATTCTATATCCAGCAAAACTTTCCTTCAAAAATGAGGGAGAGATTAAAACATTTTCAGACAAACAGACACTGAGAGAGTTTGTGAATAAGAGACCGGCACTACAAGAAATACTAAAGGGAGTGCTACAGGCTGACAGGATAAGACAGGAGAGAGAGAGCTGGAGAAGAATGCAGAAATGAAGATTATCAGGAAAGGTAAAAGGAGAGGAAAAAATAAGATATGACATATAAATTCCAAAAAACAAAATGGTAGTAGAAAGTACTGCCCTTACAGTAATAACACTAAATGTAAATGGATTAAACTCCCCAATAAAAAGACACAGACTGGCAGAATGGATTAAAAAACAGGACCCATCTATATGCTGTCTACAAGAAACTCACTTTAGACACAAGGACAAACATAGACTGAAAGTGAAAGGTTGGAAAAAGATATTTCATGCAAACAACAACCAGAAAAAAGTGGGAGTAGCTGTATTAATATCAGACAAGTTAGACTTCAAAAGTGAAACAATTAAAAGAGACAAAGAAGGACACTATATATTAATACAAGGGTCAATTCATCAAGAAAACATAACAGTCATAAATATTTATGCACCAAACCAGAATGCCCCGAAATTCATGAGGCAAACACTGCGATCACTGAAAGGAGAAATAAATACCTCTACAATAATAGTTGGAGACTTCAATACACCACTCTCATCAATGGATAGAACATCTAGACAGAGGATCACTAAAGAAACAGAGATGTTCAATTGTATGATAAATGAACTAGAATTGACGGACATTTATAGAACACTACATCCAACAACAGCAGGATACACTTTTTTCTCAAGTGCTCATGGAACACTCTCTAGGATAAACCACATGTTGGGTTACAAAGCAAGTCTCAACAAATTTAAAAATATTGATATTATACAAAACACTTTCTCAGACCACAATGGAATGAAGTTGGAAATAAATAAAAGGCAGAAGGTCATAAAATTCACAAACATATGGAGGCTAAACAAATAATGAAACAGGTGTGGAAGATTCTGGGCTGTTTGGTTCAGCACAATATCTTGTCTTTTAAAATGCTAAATTATGCTTACCAAAAAAAAATTTACAACAAAACCCATAGCAGCTATCACTTCTGCCAAACTGAAAGGAAGTGTCAGTCAATAACATAGACCAAATGATACACTGGACTGAAGGGTGAATATAGCAAGATTGTGAAGAAAGATAGCAAAAGAGGAAACAGGGATCAGAAGTTGTTTCTAGGCCTCAACGCTGCTGGGAAAAGAGGGCTCCACTTTGTAACTTAGTCTACATATCTGAAGTCAATAATTACAATTTTAACTTAATTTTTTTAGTTTTTATTAAAATATTATATGAACTTTTTTAAAAACATGTATATGCTACTGGAAGGCATTCTTATGCACTACACAGATATCCCTTTTGAGTTTTCAGTGTATTGGAATAGTTAGAAGGAAATACCTGAAACTGTCGAACTGAAAATCAGTAGCCTTGGGTTCCTGTTTGCTAATGCTGCCTTTTTGCAAAATACCAGAAATGCATTGGCTTTTATAAAAGGGAGTTTATTTGGTTACACAGTTACAGTCTTAAGGCCACAAAGTGTCCATCAACAAAGGGTACCTTTGCTGGAGAAAGGTCATTGGCATCTGGAAAACCTCTGTTAGCTGCGAAGGCACATGGCGCATTCTCCAAAATATCTGCATCAGCTTCCAATGGCTGTCTTCAAAATGTCTGTCTCAGCTAGAGCAGTGAGCTCCTTATGTCTGAGCTTATATAAGGCTCTAGTAAACTAATCAAGGCCCACAATGAATGGGCGTGGCCACACCTCCATGGAAATACTGAACCAATAGGTTCCAACCTAATCCACATTAATATGTCTGCCCCTACAAGACTGCATTAAAGAATATGGCTTTTTCTGGGGGACATAATAAATACAAACCAGCACACCCTGATACCTGAAGACTTGCATAACTATGTAGCTTACATTATGTGATTGTGTGATTATGAAAACCTTGTGGTTCACACTCCCTTTGTCCAGTGTTTGGAGAGATGAGTAGAAAAATGGGGACAGAGCTAAATGAAAAACAGGGTGAGATGGGGGTGATGGAATGTTCTGGATGTTCTTTTTTTATTTTTATCTTTATTTTTATTTATTTATTTATTTATTTGTAGTAAAAAA
Organism: Choloepus didactylus; assembly: GCF_015220235.1. NCBI lineage: Eukaryota > Metazoa > Chordata > Mammalia > Pilosa > Megalonychidae > Choloepus > Choloepus didactylus. The sequence continues at coordinate 13,208,703 of NC_051314.1, read as the reverse complement.
ATGTTCAAAAGTTGATTCTGGTGATGAATGCCAACTAGATGATGGTACTGTGAATGGCTGATCGTACACTGTGGATGACTGTAAGGTATGTAAATATATCTCAATAAGACTGCATTTTTAAAAAATGTAGGCTAGATTTATAATGAAAAAAGTAATGGTCAGTAGGGTTGATATGACCAGAATAATATTTTAAAAGCATCACTCAGACTGAAGAACAGAGTTGGGGATAGAGCATGAGAGGAAGCAGGAAGTACAACATGGAGGCTAGTGGAGAAGTCAAAGGCAGAGATAAATGTGGCTTAGCCAAGGGCAGTAATGGACCAGGTAGTCACAAACAGTCAGACTTGGGATATATTTTAAACCATGGGTTAGAGTCTCACAAACATATAACCTAAAGCAAATTTTTCAAATTGTAATACACTGATTGTATAATCAATTTAGTGCGACAAGAACAATGTTTTGTAATTAAATAAAATGGAATAAAATAGAAAATAGAAGACTGTATCACATGTAATGAGGGTAAGTGACTTCAAACTATGAGTCACAGACAAAAATGTTTGAAAAATATTGCCTAGAGACTGACAAAATGGGAGGCAGGGGATAAAAATACTTACCTTCCATAAAATCTTTATCATAGTCCTACATTAGCCTCAAGTGAAACAAGCTACAAGTTTAATTACATTTCTAATAAAATCTTATGGATTTGCCAAATAAATACATCATTTGCTCTTTTAAATAAAGAAAGAAAAGGAAGAACAGTACAAAGCAATGTTCAGGCATCCCTGGTATGCCAGGCACAAATTATATTATTTTCACCAAACAAGGAGATATACACATTCCAAAGACTATGCTGCCAATGCCCTTTAAGAAGTTCTTCAACCAGTAAACCATTCTAACCATTCACCTACTCCTAAATTTAGGGATTAAACACCACGAAAAAACAGTCATAACATTTTCAGGAAAATACCTTAATCTCACGAATGAGAAAATATGATCCAATTCTCCTTCAAGAATTCAGAGACTATATACTACAGCTGTGAAAGAATCTTTCAAAGAACTTCTTGCCTTAGGCGATAGCCGTTTTTAATTACTAAAATAAAACAAAGCATTATCTACTAATACACCAAGTTTTATATTCAATTTCTCAACAGGGACACCACTGAAATTTTGGATGGGACAATTTTTCTTTGTGTTATCCCTGGCCCCAGACCACTAAATGCCAGTGGTGTCCCCCCTTACAGTCACTGTGCCAACAAAAAATGCCCCATACTTTTTCAAATACCCTCTATGGGTATGATACACTTTCCCAATTGAGAACCACTGAAAAACTCAGCTGATACTCTTCTTAGATCAACTGATTAACAAATAACGAACTGTGGCCTCCAACTCAGGGCAGAGATAAGAGGGAATTATCACTGCCTTGAATTTAACCCTTTCTAAGGTAGCATTAAGATCATATAGCCTGAAGTTCTAGAAAGAATATTTACCATCTTTTTCCTAGCACTAGGCAGTCTCGAAGTCAAAGTGGTATGCAGTCAATTGTAGACATTTAAGAAAAAAAAAATACACAACATAAGGATTCTACAAGTATCCTAAGTTAAAAGTGAATCTAATGGCAGCCAAGCTAGAAGCCTGAGGAACTAAAGAAGTCACCAGCTGCCACATGGCCCTGTGTGTTTTCCGGACCACGTGCTGCTATGCATACCTGAAGTACTTGAAATGCAAACTTGGGGAGATTTTGCCATCTAAATGTCTGACTGGATTAAGCACCTAATTAGGATGGTTCTTCAACAAGTTGGAGTAAGCATGCAATCGGCTTTCAAGTGTAGCACTGAAAACAGATGGATAGTTTTTCTCCTTAAGGAAAAATCATATACTTGAGAAGTTTTAAGGTACTTTGGTCTGGAAAGCCACACGGTTCATCTCGAAGTATCGTAAGGAAAATTGGTACAAATTTGCCTGATTCAGTGTCCAAAAGTTCAATTTCAGTTCTCAGTCAAGACTTATGAACCAAAAGAAAAGCACCACTGACTTGTATAGGAAAAATTTCAGATCATGGAGGGACTTGCAAAACCTGTGAACTTTGATCCAGGTTTCAACAAAATATGACACAAAACATACAAAGAAACAGAAAGTGATGGCCCAGTCAAAGGAGAAGACTGAAGCATTAGAAACCATCAGTGAGGAGAATCAGACTTGGGACATTCCAAAGACTTTAAAAAAAAAAAAAAAAAAGAAGGTCCCAAATATGTTCAAAGATCTAAAGGAAAACATGGATAAAGAACTAAAGGAAATCAGAAAAACAGCAGATGAACACAAAGAGAATAAAGGAGAGAGATGGAAATTACGAAAAGGAACCAAACAGAGCTGAAGACCACAGTAACAGAACTTAAAAATTCCCTAGAAGGCAACAGCAGATTGGAGCTGGAAGAAGAAAGAATCACTGAACTTGAAGATGAGACGACTGAAATCATCCATTCTGGGCAACAGAAAGATGAAAGAATGAAGAAAAGTGACCACAGCCTAAGGAATCTGTGGGACACTGTTACAGTCTGCTAATGCTGCCGGAATGCAAAACACCAGAAATGGACTGGCTTTTATAAAGGGGGTTTATTTGGTTACACAGTTACAGTCTTAAGGCCATAATGTGTCCAAGTTAACACATCAACAATCGGGTACCTTCACTGGAGGATGGCCAATGGCGTCCAGAAAACCTCTGTTAGCTGAGAAGGCACATGGCTGGCGTCTGCTCCAAAGCTCTGGTTTCAAAATATCTTTCTCCCAGGATGTTCCTCTCTAGGCCGCAGCTCCTCTTCAAAATGTCACTCTTGGTTGCTCTTGGGGTGTTTGTCCTCGCTTAGCTTCTCTGGAGCAAGAGTCTGCTTTCAACAGCCATCTTCAAACTGTCTCTCATCTGCAGCTACCCTCTCATCTGTGCATTCTTCAAAGTGTCCCTCTGGGCTGTAGCAAGCTTGCTCCTTCTGTCTGAGATTATATATTGCTCTAGTAAACTAATCAAGGCCCACGCCGGATGGGCAGGGCCACACCTCCATGGAAATTATCCAACCAGAGTTAACACTCACAGCTCAGTGGGTCACATCTCCACGGAAACACTCAATCAAAGACTTACAATCTAATCAACACTAATACATCTAACCCACACAAGACTGCATCAAAGATAATGGCATTTTGGAGGACATAATATATTCAAACTGGCACAGACACCATCACAAGTGTCCTAATATATGCATTGTGGGAGTCCCAGAAGAAGAGAGAACATTCAAAGAAATAATGACTGAAAACTTCCCAGATTTAATGAGACATGAGTACACATATCCAAGATGCTCAACAGACTCCAAACAAGATAAACTCAAATACAGCCACACTGCACCATGTTACAATCAAACTGTTGAACACCAGAGATAAAGAGAGAATACTGGAAGCTGCAAGAAAAGCAACATGTCACATACAAGGGAGCTTCAATAAGATTAAGTGCTGATTTCTCATCTGAAGCCATGGAGGCAACAAGGCAGTGGGAAGACTAAGTGCTGAAAACAAAAAATTGCCAACCAAGAAATCTGTATCTGGCAGAACAGTCTTTCAAAAGGAGGGAGGAATTAAGACATTCCCAGATAAACAAAAGCTGAGGGAGTTTGTCACCACTAGACTGGCCCTATAGGAGATGATAAAGAGAGTTCTGCAGGTTGAAAGGAAAGGAAAACAGACAATAGATTGAAACCACATGAAGAAATAAAGATCTCCAGTGTGGGTGATGACCTGGGTAAATATATTTAACTGAAAAAAAAAAAAAAAGTGCATCTACATTCCCCCAAGTTTCACTAAAAAAGGATGGGACAAAGTAATTTGGGCCCCCCTGAGGAGCTGGGGGAGGATGCAGAGGTGTTGGACTTCCTCACCTGGATTGTTGCTGATGTTCTCACAAACACTGGGGACTGACGACTTGGTATGCTGAGCCCTCTGTCTTGGGGCTTGCCCCTACAAAGCTTGTTACTGCAAAGGAGAGACTAAACCTGCTTATAATTGTGACTAAGAGTCTCCCCCTCAGTGCCTCTTTGTTGCTCAGATGTGGTCCTCTCTCTCTAACAAAGCCACCTTGGCAGGTGATCTCACTGCCCTCCCCCTCCATGTGGGACCTGACTCCCAGGGGTGTAAATCTCCCTGGCAACGTGGGATATGACTCCCGGGGATGAATCTGGATCCAGCATCACAGGATTGAGAACATCTTCTTGACCAAAAGGGAGATGCAAAATGAAACGAAATAAAGCTTCAGTGGCTGAGAGATTTCAAATGGAGTCAAGAGGTCACTCTGGTGGACATTCTTATGCACTATATAGATAACACTTTTTAGGTTTTAAAGTATTGGAAGAGCTAGAAGTAAATACCTGAAACCACCAAACTCCAACCCAGTAGCCTTGACTTGAAGACGATTGTATAACAATGTAGATTACACAGGGTGACAGTATGATTGTGAAAACCTTGTGGATCGCACTCACTATATCCAGTGTATGGATGGATGAGTAGAAAAATGGGGACAAAAACTAAATGAAAAACAGGATGCGATGGGTGGGATGATTTGGGTGTTCTTTTTTACTTTTATTTTTTATTCTGATTCTGATTCTTTCTGGTATAAGGAAAATGTTCAAAAATAGATTGGGGTGATGAATGCACAACTATATGATGGTAATGTGAATAGCTGATTGTACACCATGGATGACTGTATGGTATGTGAATATATCTCAATAAAACTGAGTTTAAAAAAAAAAGGATGGGACAGAGAGAATTACAGAAGAAATGTAAATGTTCAAAATTATTTTCTTCAACAAAGTCTACAGGTACGTTTATATGTTTTTGTATACAAGTGTAGTACATAGATTTAAGGAAAAGTCTATGAGTAAATACGTCAGAAGTTTTATAAAGTTGAGAAGAAGAATATATAACATTTATAGAACACTTGTGACCAGAAGCTGTGCCAAAAGGTTATTTAATCTTCCTGGCAAGCCTATGAAGCATTACTATTCTCCCTATTACACAGCAAGAGAACACTGAGGTACAAAGAGGTTAAATACCTTGGTTAAGTTCACCAAGTGATGAAGCATCAGAGCCAGAATTCAATAAGTTCAGAACTCTCACTAAGAATTGTATTGTTCCAAGGCACACATAAGAAGACTGGAGGAAGAGAATTTAAAAGCAAGAAAGAACTTATCTGAAAACTATGAAAAATATTAATAGTCTACTTTAAGTGTAGCTATGAAAAGGTTATCAGCAAAAATTCCTTAAAACCCAAGAACTCTAGATTTTCATTCCAAGGCTCTTAAACATTTGTATTTAAACTCTGCACTTAAAAGTTCACATTACAAAGAAACTAAAATTAAATGAATTCAAATTTATACATATTATCTTGCATATAATAGATACTCAATTTTTAAACACTATTAGCCAGTTTAGTTGCTCTTAGAAGAAGCACAAGTCAGGGAGTAAGATGGGAATTCAAACCAGTATGCTTCAAATCCCCTATCTTCCTTTCATTATAAACCCATGTGCTGGTTTGTATATATTATGTCCCCCAGAAAAAGCCATATTCTCTAATGCAATCTTATGGAGGCAGACATATTAGTGTTGATTAGGTTGGAACCTTTGGATTAGGTTGTTTCCATGGAAATGTGACCCACCCAACAGTGGGTAACACTGTGGACTGGATTATTTCCATGGAGGTGTGGCACTACCCATTCAGCATAGATCTTGATTGGTTACCAGAGCACTTTAAAAAGAGCCACAGAGGCCCAGAACCTTGCTGCAGCTGGGAGACACATTTTGAAGACAGCCCTTAGAAGCTGACACTTGACATTTTGGAGAACGCCATTTTGAAACACAACCTGGAAGCAAGCAGACGCCAGCCACATGCATTCCAAGCTAACAGAGGTTTTCTGGATGCTAATGGCCTTTTCCAATGACTGTACCCTATTGTTTATGCCTTACCTTGGACACTTTATGGCCTTAAGACTTTATTGTAACCAAATAAACCCCCTTTATAAAAGCAAATCCATTTCTGGTGTTTTGCAAAATGGCAGCATTAGCAAACCGGAACACCCCAATATAAACATAACAAACATATTGGCAGGAACTTCAACACTATGATTTTCTGAAGTATAATAAGCTCCACATGCAGAAACAGCGATCATTCATTCATCCTTCAATATTCATTAAACATCGGTGTGCCAGACTCCCTGCCAGCAGCAGAACAGCACAAATAAGAGCACAGGCTTTGGAATCGGAGTGCCCAGGGTCAAATCCCATCTCTACCACTTATTATTTGTGCAACTTTTGGCAAATTACTCAATCTCTCCGTGCTTTGGTTATCCTCAGGGTTTTTTTGTTTTTGTTTTTTTGTTGTTGGTTAGCTTTTGTTTTTCCTTTATTAGAGAAGTTGTGGGTGGTATCCTCATTTTTAAAAGGAAGAAAATAACAACAGCTACTTCAAAGAGTTGTTATGAGGATCAAATGATGTAATATATGTAAAATGCTAGAATAGGACTCGGGCAAGATGGCGGCATAGAGAGGAGTGGAAGCTAAGTAGTCCCCCTGGAACAACTACAAAAAAAACAGAAACAATTAGTAAATAATCCAGAATAACTGCGGGGGGACAAACAAGACCATCCATTCATCATACACCAACCTGAATTGGGAGGAATGCCCGAGAACACAGCATAAAATCTGTAAGTAAAACCTGCGGAACCAGGTCGGGAGACCCCCTCCCCCATAGCTCGAGCTGCGGAGCTGCGTGGTGCCACAAAGAAGCTCTCTCCCAGCAAGCGAATACAGCTCAGCTGAGCTCCAACTGGGGTTTTAAGTAGCGACTGTGAACTGCTCACTACAGGTACGAATCCCCAAAAAACAGACAGAGGCTTTGGGTGACGACTGACTTGGGGGAGCCGGAGGGTTGCCTCGGACTGGGTCTGAAGGGGACTATCTGTTTCTTTTTTGGCTCAGTGGAGAAAGCCCCAGTCATTTTCAGCTTCCAGGGCTGTGACTCGGGGAAGGGTGGAGACACCACAAGCAGAGAGAGAGAGAGACCGTTGAAATGCTAATGACCTCCACCTGAGGGGTCTGTCTTCTCTAGGAGGAAAGGGGTGGGGCCCTTTCCATTCAGAACCAGACCCCAGAGCCTGGGGGAACATGGCCATACCTCCTCACACCAGTCAAGAATTACAGGCTAACAGGCGTCACCTGCTGGGCAGAAAAGCACAGTGACCTGAGGCATCAAAGGGTGGAGCAATTTTCTAAGACACACCCTCAGGGAAACCAGATATTGAATATTTCTTCCCTCTGGGACCTGAGCCTGTTCTGGTCTGGGAAAACCTGATTTGGATAACCAAGGAAACCATGCCTAGACAACAGAAAATTACAACCTACACTAAGAAAAACAAAGTTATGGCCCAGTCAAAGGAACAAACGTACACTTCAACTGAGACACAGGAATTTAAACAACTAATGCTAAATCAATTCAAAAAGTTTAGAGAAGATATTGCAAAAGAGATAGAGGCTGTAAAGGAAGCACTGGACATGTATACGGCAGAAATCAAAAGTTCAAAAAACAACTAGTAGAATCTATGGAAATGAAAGGCACAACACAAGAGATGAAAGACACAATGGAAACATACAACAGCAGATCTCAAGAGGCAGAAGAAAACACTCAGGAACTGGAGAACAAAACACCTGAAAGCCTACACGCAAAGGAGCAGATGGAGAAAAGAATGAAAAAATATGAGCAACGTCTCCGGGAACTCAAGGATGAAACAAAGTACAATAATGTACGTATCATTGGTGTCCCAGAAGGAGAAGAGAAGGGAAAGGGGGCAGAAGCAATAATAGAGGAAATAATTAATGAAAATTTCCCATCTCTTATGAAAGACATAAAATTACAGATCCAAGAAGCGCAGCATACTCCAAACAGAAAAGATATGAATAGGCCTACGCCAAGACACTTAATAATCAGATTATCAAATGTCAAAGACAAAGAGAGAATCCTGAAAGCAGCAAGAGAAAAGCGATCCATTACATACAAAGGAAGCTTAATAAGACTATGTGCGGATCTCTCAGCAGAAACCATGGAAGCAAGAAGGAAGTGGTGTGATATATTTAAGATACTGAAGGAGAAAAACCGCCAACCAAGAATCCTGTATCCAGCAAAGCTGTCCTTCAAATATGAGGGAGAGCTCAAAATATTTTCTGACAAACAGACAATGAGAGACTTTGTGAACAAGACACCTGTCCTACAGGAAATACTAAAGGGAGCACTACAGGGTGATAGAAGACAGGAGTGCGTGGTTTGGAACACAATTTTGGGAGATGGTAACACAACAATGTAAGTACACTGAACAAAGGTAACTATGAATACGGTTGAGAGAGGAAGGTGGGGAGCATGTGAGACAACACAAGAAAGGAGGAAAGATAACGACTGGGACTGTGTAACTTGGTGAAATCTAGAGTATTCAACAATTGTGATAAAATGTACAAATATGTTCTTTTACCAGGGAGAACAAGCAAATGTCAACCTTGCAAGGTGTTAAAAATGGGGAGGCATTGGGGGAGGGATGCAATCAGCATAAACTAGAGACTGTAACTAATAGAATCATTGTATTATGCTTCCTTTAATGTAACAAAGGTGATATACCAAGGTGAATGCAGATAAGAGGGGGGGATAGGGGAGGCATGTTAGACACTTGACATTGGTGGTATTGTCTGATTCTTTATTCTACTTTGATTTAAGGTTATTTTTCCTTTTGCTGCTTCCTAGCTGTCATTTTTTTGTTTCCTCTTTCTTTTGCCTCTCTACCTTCTTTGACTCTCCCTCCTGCCTTGTGGAAGAAATGTAGATGCTCTTGCTTAGTATGAGCAGAACGTTCAATTAGGATGAACTTAAATGTTTGGAAATGAACAGGGGTGTTGGTAGCAAGATGTGAGAATAACTAACAGTGCCGAATGGTGTGTGAATGAGGTGGAAAGGGGAAGCTCAGAGTCATACATGTCGCCAGAAGGAAAGTTGGAGATCAAAAGATGGAAATGTATAAAACTGAATCCTATGGTGGGCAATGTCCATGATCAACTGTACAAATACTAGAAATCACTTCCATGAACCAGAACAAATGTGTGACAATACAATTGGAAGTTAATAATAGAGGGGCATATAGGGAAGAACTATATACCTATTACAAACTATATACCACAGTTAGTAGTATTTCAACATTTTTTCATAAACAGTAACAAACATACTATATCAATACTAGGAGTCAACAATTGAGGGGGGTTGGTTAGGGATAGGGGAGGTTTAGAGTTTCCTTTTCTTTTTTTCTTTTTTCATCTTTCACTTTATTTCTTGTCTGGAGTAATGAAAAGTTTCTAAAAATTGAACAAAAATTAAGTGTGATGGATGCACAGCTGTATGAGGGTACCCAGGGGCAAGTGATTGTACACTTTGGATCTTTGGATAATTGTATGGTATCTGAACACTCTCAATAAAAATGAAAAAAATAAAATAAAATAAAATAAAATAAAATAAAATAAAATGCTAGAATACTGCCTGGCAAATATTAAGCACTCATTAGATATTAGCCTTTTTTTGGTTGATTTTGGTATTTTTAAGCACTGAGAATACAAAATCAAAGAAGATTAGGCTCTTTCCCTCAAGGTTTTGCAGTCTACTTGGGGAAACAAACAGGAAAACCAGTGATCAGAGAATAATGGGATAAGCATTATGGTAAAGTAAAGGTTCACATTTACAGTAAAGATACTGAGAGAGCAGAGAGAAGAGGCATTTAAATCAAACAAGGGATAACAGAAAGTTTCCCACAAGTGGGACCAGAGCTGATTTCTAAAAAGTAATTATTTCCCATGAAGGTCTTAGGGGGAAACAGCATGATATCAGTTGAGGTCAGGCTAACAGAGTGAAAAATATGGCAGGAAAAAAGGAAAGCAGGAAGCAGATCATAAATGGCCTGTGTTTGAAGCAGAATTTGAACATTTTCCTAAAAACTACAAGGACCCATTAAAAAAGAAAGAAATGAGATATGAGATTAAATTTCCATCTCAGAAAGATCACTTTGATAGTAAAAGGTAGAGGGCAAATTAAAGAGGTGGAAAGACCAGAGGCAGGTTACCTAGTTAGAATTCTACTGCATTAATACAGAGGATAAAAATACAGGTCTCAACTCCTAGGTATATATCCAAGAGAAATGAAAACATACATCCACTCAAAAACTTGTACATGAATGTTCATAGCAGCATTATTCAACTAAGGAATGAAAAAAAAATGTGTTATGCTAGTGTGATAAGCCCATCACAGAAGATCACATATTGCATGATTCCATTTATAGGCATCCAGAATAGGCAAATCTAGAGAGACAAAAAGTAGGTTAGTTGTTACGTAGGGCTGGGGAGTTGAAAGGAAGGAGGAAATGGCACTTCACAGCTAATAAGTACAGGATTTCTTTTCCAGGTAATGAGAATGCTCAAAATTGACTTCAGTGATGCTTGCACAACTCTATGAATATACTAAAAATCATTGAGTTGTATACTTTAAATGGGCAAACCGTATGATATTTGAATTAAATCTCAATAAAGCTGTTTTTAAAACACAGGCCTTAACTGAATCTATAGCAGGAAGGGTCTAAGCTCGTTTCCAAGGTCTCTAACATGAATAATATGAATGAAGAGGTAATTGATGCTATACTCACCAAATATAGGGCATAAATAAAGAGGTACAGAAGGTAGGGGGAAAGGAGTTGGATAAGTCAAGCCTGAACATGTTAACTTTAAAATAACTTTGGAACACCCAAGTGGAGATATCCAGAGGCAGCTGGATGGACAGATCTAACAATTATTAGAAGTCTGGGGTGAAAAAAATATAGATTTAGAAATCAATAGCAAACAAGCAATGGTTGAAATCAGAGTTTGTTTAATTGTGGTAACATATATATAACATAAAATTTGCCATTTTTACCATTTTTAAGGGTACAATTCAGTGGCATTAACTACATTTATCACGTTGTGCTACCATCAGCACCATCCATTACCTAAACTTTTTCATCACCCCAAACAGAAACTCTGTACCCCTTAAGCCTTAACTCCCCATTTCCCCACTCTCACTGGCCCCTGGTAACTTCTAATCTACTTTCTAACTCTATGAATTTGCTTATTCTAGGTATTTCATATAAATGAACTCATATGTGTTCTTTTGTGTCTGGCTTATTTCACCTACCATAACATTTTCAATCCGTGTTGTAGCATGTATCAGAAGTTCATTCCTTTTGATGGCTAAGTAATATTCCATTGTATGCACAGACCACATTTTGTTCTTCCATTAATCTGTTGATGGACACCAAGATGCTTCTACTACTAGGCTACTGAGTATAATGCTGCTATGAACATTGGCATACAAGTATCTATTTGAGTCCTTGTTTTCAGTTCTTTTGGGTTTATACCTAAGAGTAGAGTTGCTGGGTCACATAGTAATTCTATGCTTAACTTTTTGAGGAACAGCCAAACTGTATTCCAAGCCACTGCACCATTTGACCTTTCCCCCAGCAATGCACAAGGGTTCCAATTTCTCCATATCCTTGCCAACAACTGTAATTTTCCCTTTTTCTAAATAATTGCCATCCTAGTGGGTGTGAAATGATAAAATCAGAGGTTTGTTTGCAGAGATCCTGCAAAGAGTATAGTGATGAGAGTCAAAGTCTAAGATTAGAGAGCTTTGGGGAGTATCAATATTGAAAAGCTAAACAGAGAACAAGAAGCCTAGGAAAGAAAAAAGCAATAGCCAAAGAAGGAGGAGCAAAGAAAGGAAAATACGTACTTTTTCTGTCCTGGACACAAAGTTTCAAGAAAATAAAATCATTCACAGTATCAAATGCCTCTGAGGAGTCTTATCCCTAGCAGAATACCAGGCACATAGAAAGTGCTCAATAAATATCTGATAAACCAATACAAAGAAAGAAAGATTCATAGATTTGGCTATATGGAAGTCTGTAATTGGTGGCTTTAGTGAGACCATAAAGTACCTTAGTACGAATTCAGCAGGTATCTTCTTTGGGTGGGCACGAAGATTGACAAGTAGAGCTCAGGCCGATTTCAGGCCCCAAAGACCTCCTCAGGCTGGCATCCTTGCACAGTGAACAACTACAGTCAGTTAAACAATAAAGACCCCAATCAAGATGGCATAGTGAGACACTTCAGGGCTCTGTCACCCTTGAATAACCAGCAAGAACAGGCAGAAACATCTTTCTAAAAGCTTCAAAAAGCAATTAAAGGATTGCAGTAACAGAGCAAGTTGCCAAATAAAGAAAAAGGTCACTTAAAAAGGGTAGGATCATGTGGCATCCTGGCTGACCCCTCCTCCATACGCTCACTAGCTTGACACAGAGCCAGCCTATGCTCCCAGTGTGGATCCTTGGTCCTGGTTCCAGAGAGCAGATTAACTTCCATGTACATATGGGAGCATGTGTGCCTGGCCCAATCTGTCTGTGGTACTGACCATCCCAGAACGTGCTCTGCATTTACAAAGCAGCTCACTGAGCTCTCCTACAGAACGCTGTGGGAGAGTAGTCAGGTCATGCTGCCTGAGGCAAGGGATTGCCAGCTATAGGAAAAAGTGCAGTGCCTGGGACTGTGAGAAAACTGTTTCCTAGGGAGGAGGGGATATTCGTATCTGTGTAAACAGGGGAATTCCTAGGGTCACATGCACATGCTCAACACGGGAAGCATGCACAGAAAGGTCCAGGGAAACCCCTACACATTGGCCTAGGAGTATTCTCTAACTCTTAATATGGATAAGCACTGAAGAAAAGCACTCTCACAGGTCAATCTTCAAAGACTGGGAAAGGTGTTTTCTTTTTTTCTTTCTGTCTTTTCTTGTTTGTTTGTTTGTTGTTGTTGTTTGTTAGATCCTGGCATTCAAAGAAAGCTTCTTCATAACACTAGCTAGATACAAGCTTAAGGAACATACATGCTTCAGAGCCTAAATTCCAACAATAACATATTAAAATATTCAAATGCCCAGATTTCAACAAAAGACTACAAAACATACAAAGAAGCAGGAAGTAATGGTCCAGTCAGAGGAGAAGATTAAAGCATTAAAAACCGTCAATGAAGAGGACAAGACCTGGAATATACCAGATAAACACTTAAAAAAAGATCCTAAAAATGTTCAAAGAGCTAAAGGTAAACATGGACAAAGAACTAAAAGAAATCAGGAAAACTATAGATGAACACAAACAAAATATCAATAGAGAGATAGAAATTAGGAAAAGGAACCAAGCAGAGCTGAAGACCAACATAACAGAAATTAAAAATCCCCCAGAGGGGGTTGTATTAGTTAGGGTTCTCAAGGCAAACAGAATCAATGAGAGGTATCTCTCACTATAAAATTTGTAAAAGTGACTCACGCAACTGTGGGTATGCACAAGTCCAAATTCTGTAGAGCAGTCAGCAAACTGTCAACTCCAAGGAAGATGTCCAATGAATTCCTCAGGAAACAAACCGGCAACTTCAACAAACTCCTCAGAAAATGAACTAGGATCTTTGACAAACGTGTTCGATGAACTCCTCAGGAAATGAACTGGCAACTTCGACGAACTCCTCAGGAAACGCTTCACTGGGCAGCTGAAGAAGAAGTGAAGGTCCTCTATCTGTCTCGCTTATAAGCCTTCAACTGATTGATTGGATTAAATCTAGCCAATTGCATTGTCTCACTATGGAAGACAAGCCCTTTGGTGAGTCAACAGTCACAGCTGCAGCCAAATGACTGATGATTCAATAAACCAGCCTGTTGGTTTATTAACCAGCCACAAATGTCCTCACAGCAATTGTTAGGCCAGTGTTTGCTTTACCAGACAGCTGGGCACTATCACCTGGCCAAGTTGACACATGAACCTAACCATCACAGGGTTCAATAGCAGACTGGAGATGGCAGAAGAACAAATCAATGAACGTGAAGATAAGAGAATTGAAATCATCCAGTCTGAGGAGCAGAAAGAAGAATGAAGTGAACAAAGCCTGAAGAACTCATGGGACACCATCAAGCATACCAATATATACACTGTGATAGGCCCAGAAGGGGAAGAAAGAAAAAAGGGCAGAGAGAATATTCAAAGAAATAATGGTTGATAGCTTTCCAAATTTAACAAAAAAACATAAATATACACATCCAATATCCTTGATGAACTCCAAACAAAATAAACCCAAACAGACCCACACCATGACATGTTATAATCAAACCGTCAAATGCCAAAAACAGAGAATTCTGAGAGCCACAAGAGAGAAGCAACATGCCACATACAAGAAAGCCTCAATATGATTAAGTGCCTATTTCTCACTGGAAACCAGGGGCAAGAAGGCAGTGGGAAGACATATTAAAAGTGCTGAAAGCAAACAATTGCCAACCAAGAATTCTGTATCTTGGCAAAACTGTTTTTCAAAAATGAGAGCGGGGGTTAAGACATTCCCAGACAAACAAAAGCTGAGGGACTTCATCACCACTAGGTCGGCCCTACAAGAGATGCTAAAGGGAGTTCTACAGGTTGAAAGAAATGGAATGAATGACTGAAGCCATATGAAGAAATAAAGATCTCCCAAAAAGATAACAGCCTGGGTAAATATAAACACCAGTGCTACTGTACCTTCCATTTGTAACTCCACTTTTTTACTTCCTACAGGATCAAAAGGAAAATGCATAAAATATGATAAACCAATGGTTTGGGGCTCAATGTTTAAATATGTAATTTGTGACAAGAACTATATACTATATAAAGGTGAGGGGAATAGATCATAGTTTGTGTATGCTATTAAAGTTGGTAAATTGGTATCAAACCAAACAAGATTATTATAGATTCAGAATGTGAAATTTAAGCCCCACGGTAACCACAAAGAAAATATTAGAGAATACGCAAACTCACAGAGACAGAAAGCAGAGTACAGTTACCATGGTAGGGGGCAAAGGCAATGGGGAGTTAATGCAAAAAGAGTGTAGAGCGAAGTGAAAGTTACAGTAATGGATGGTGGTGAAGATACCGCAACACTGAGAATATAATTAATCCCACTGAATAGGATGCTTAGGGTGGGGGGTGAGAAGATTTATGTTGTATATATGTTTCCACAATTAAAAAAAAAAAGATTTAAAAAACTACAGGAAGAATGACAATTAAATGCAATACATAATATGGTATAGGCTCTAAGAATGGAGGAGAAAAGGCTCAAAAAGACATTATTGATACATAAAAAATTAGAGAATGTAAGCTTTATATCAATGTTAAATTCTTGAACTTGATAACTGCACTTATGGTGATTGCATAAGTGAATATTCTTGTTTGTAGGAAATGTACATGGAAGTATTATGTGTTCAAAAAGTTTGATGAATGCAACCTGCTCTCAAATGTTCAGAAAAGAGACAAAATGATATGGCAAAGGTAGAAAAATGTTAAAATTAGTGGATGCGGGTATCTGGGGAGGTGAGCTGATGTTGGAGTTATCTGTATGGGGTTTGTATTATTTTTGCATTTGTCCTGTACATTTCATATTATTTGAAAATAAACAGTTTTTTAAAAAAGTAAATAGAGAAGAGATAACAGCAAGTACAGACTGCTCTTTCATAACCTGTCTGAGAAGGCAATTAGAGAAGCTTTTGGTGCCAAGAAGAAATTTCTCCAATTCTAAAACCCACCAACTGACTAGACCATACACTCTCATCATCTAAATGGCTTGTGAATTTGGGGAGGTTAATCCCGGTGTACCAGTTTCTATATATTATGTCCCCCAGAAAAAGCCACGTTCTTTGATGCAATCTTGTGGGGGCAGACATATTAGTGGGGATTAAGTTGGAATGTTTGGATTAGGTTGTTTGCATGGAAGTACACCCCACCCATGCGTGGGTGATGACTTTGATTGGATAATTTCCATGGAGGTGTTACCCCACCCATTCAGGGTGGGTCTAAATTAAATCACTAGAGCCACATTAATGAGCTGACAAACAGAAGGAACTCAGTGCAGCTGAGAGTGACATTCTGAAGAGGAGCTACAGCCAATAGAGACACTTTGAAGAATGCCCAGGAGCTGAGAGAGGAGCTGCAGATGAGAGACATTTTGAAGATGGCCGTTGAAAGCAGACCCTTGCTCCGGAGAAGCTAAGAGAGGACAAAACACCCCGAGAGCAACTAAGAGTGACATTTTTGAGGAACTACAGCCTAGAGAGGAACATCCTAGGAGAAAGCCATTTTGAAACCAGAACTTTGGAGCAGACACCAGCCAGGCGCCTTCCCAGCTAACAGAGATTTTCCAGACACCACTGGCCATCCTCCAGTGAAGGTATCCTTTGTTGATGGACACCTTATGGCCTTAAGATTGTAATTTTGTAACCAAATAAACCCCCTTTTATAAAAGCCAATCCACTTCTGGTGTTTTGCATTCTGGCAGCATCAGCAAACTAGAACACCCCGCTTTAGAGAACATGTTCTATTTATAACCTATTCAGTAGTTTTAAGTAAAAAAAAAATGTTAAAGCTTAAATTACTAGGAAGAAATTAGGACATAACCTAGATATACATACAAACAATTAAAATAACAAACTAAATTCTACTGTAAATAAAGGAGAAAGTAGCTACAGGATTCATAGGCAAGAACAAAGTCATTCAAGTACCAATTGTGGTGGTTTTAAAATACATCCGCAAATTCTTTAATATTCCCTTCTTCAAAAGGTGGAAACTAACTCGTCTCCCCTTGAGTGAGAACTATACTTGGTGTTTCTCTTCTGAAAACTATCAGAATGTGACAGAAGTAACAATAGGTGACATATGAGACAAAAGTGATGGTGGCTTTTTCCATATTCTCTCATATCAGTTGCTGTGAGGGAAACTAGCTGCCATGTCATGATGACACTCAAAATGTCCTATGGAGAAGTCCATGTAATAAGGGACTGAGACCTCCAGCTGACAGCCAGGGAAGAACTGAGGCCCCCTACCAATAGCCATTGTGCTGGTTTAAATGTATTATGTCCCCCAGAAAAAGCCATATTCTTTGATGCAGTCTTGTGGGGCAGACATTTTGGTGCTGATTAGATTTGCATGGAAATGTGCCCACCCAACTGTAGGTGATAACTTTGATGAGATATTCCCATGGAGGTGTGTCCCCACCCATTCAGGGTGGGCCTTCATCATTGGAGCCATATAAATGAGCTGACGGGCAGAGGGAACTCAGTGCAGCTGTGTGTGTATAGGAGTTCCCCAAAACAACAGTACTGTATTTTGTTTACCCTATTTGCAACTACAGAGAACAAGCAAAACTGTTCCTATGAACACCACCATTCATATTTGTTTTGAGCTCTGAAAATATTAACCTACTCTGACCTCCCCTGCAACAACTTTGGTAAACCCTGAGTCAAGAGTCTCAACGTCCCAAATCAGCTCAGGTGTCTCTAATTTCAGACCTGCTAGTCTCCTCCCTGCCTTTGCTAAATCAGTAGCAAGCCCTGAAAATAAAAACAAAAACAAACTACTTTACAAACTCATGTAGGCACTTCCTCTTTCCTACCCCACAGAAGAATATTTTAGCATACACAAATGAAATAACTTATCAGTATATTACTCTGTTTCCTCTGAATGTTCATATTAAAGGCCAAAACTGTTCAAGATAGTGATATTCATAACACTATCCACCTAGACTTGAAAAATTGTAATATCAATAAATTTTGTATATTAGATAAAAGAACATAAATGCAAGTTCCCAGTACCATGCTTAATACTAAATGTTAGTTCCTTTCCATTAATTCTTATTGTATTTCCATGAAGTAGCTCCTGTTTATTTCCCCAATATGAAAGCAGGATAATAGAAAGAAGATAATTTTCCTGACTGGCCAGCCAGATTAGAACCTGGAAATTCAGGATATCATTTGATGATGAGATTCATTTGCAGAAGTTAAACTTTAATCTACCTGCTCTTTCTCCCTTCCTAGGCAGCACTGTTAACTCCAAGGACCATGTTCCCTCTGCTATGGAAGTGGATCAACTGTGTGCCCTTGTGGAAATGTATTACAAGTTCCTGTTCTCCATAACCCAGATACTGATCCAGTAGGTGTGGGATGAATCCTGGGCACTGATATATACTTTTTTATGTGCCAAAGTTAATTCTGTTTTCTGGCCAGGGTTAGGAAACAAGCATCTAAATAAGGAAACCGGATTTTAAGTTAGAGCATTTGGTCACATTTCCCACCTTCAACATCATGTTCAGAATACTCTGAAGCTTTTCCAGGCTACATCTCACCCGATTCCGGCCAGCGTTTTCCCTAAGCCTCAAATAGCCACGTGGATCTCACTAAGTTGTAACCAGTGGTACATGTACAAACAATTTGGGCCTTTCTGTACACAGCTTGAGGACATTATAATGCTGGCCTTTCTGAAAGAAACTTGATTTTAAGTAAAAGTTTTTCATGTAGGGAAAAAAAAAAAGTTCCCGTTCTTTGTGACTAAGAAAGTCAGAACCATGCTCAAGAACCCAGGCTGTTCTCCTAAGTACAACAAAAGCCCAAATACTGATATCAACCCATACGCCCCCTTGTACAAGTTCACAGCATTCCTGGTGGGGGGGTGAGTGGTGGTGTCATTTTTCATTGTTGTTTGGCTATCATGATCACTCTAAGCAATCCAAGTCTCCTGCACCAGTGAGCAATGGGGTCTCCACAAACCTAAGATCATAGAAAACTAGAACTCCATAAACTAAGCACTACCCCTTGCTTTGACAGGAAATGTTCCGACAGGAATAGGTTTGCAGAGCTGTGTGAAGATGCCATCTACAGTTCTTCTTGTGGGAATCGGACACTAGATACATACGTAAACCAAAGCCATACCTAGTGTACTTTTGTTCAGGCCCCAGAGCTTAAGATAGGAACACCAAGCATGCTGTGTCAAATCAAACTCTAGTGGTTACATGGACAAATCCTGTCATCAGTAGCAAAATTTATAGTTGTCAGTAGCAGCCTGGCTACAGTCAGGACAGGCCCTTTGTTGCATTTAGTCTACCAATTATTATATCTAGATTCACGTAAGTTTCTGAATTTAGAGTGGATCAGAATTAGCTGCCCTTTCATTACTCCCAAAGCAACTTATATGATCGTTCTAACACAAGAACTTGTGTTTTCTAAGGATGAATTCAGATACTGAACTATATATATATATACACACACATATGTGTACATATATGTATAAATTGATGATTCTATTCTATGACTACCAGAATTTAAACAATCATTTTTGACCACTATTACCTGCTAAATCAGTTATGCTATTTCTTGGCACTCAATACATTCTAGTAAGATACTACATCTAGTCCAGAACACTAGATAGATAATGGTGATAGACCATCATGGGACAGTGATGAATGATTCCGCAAAAGATAATGTTTCCCCAAACAATTAATCAAATCTGATCTATTCTGGTTCAGTAGAATTGAAAAGACTAACAAACACATTAGGAAAGGAAGCAGAGTAAATGAACCCAGGACCTACCTTGTTTACAATTCCCACAGTGAGATGAAATTCAATTCCATGCCAACCATACCCTTCGATCACTAAAACACAAACAGAAAAATAGAAGTTCATGCGATGTAAGCAGTTCTTCCAATTCCTAAAAGGCATTAGATTTCAAAAGTAAGAGGCTGCTTCCAATTTCCTTGCTATCCTATTCATACCCACAACAGAGGTTGAACTGTCACTGGCCAAAGGCCCATACAAATGGAGTTAAATAATAGCTAACACTAACTGAGCACTTTACTATATGACAAGCACCGTTGTAAGTGCTTAAATGTACTTATTAATTTAATCCTCGCAACAATTCTATGAGATAGGGACTCAAATTAATCCATTTTACATCAAAATGACAACCAAGAAGAACACCTCTGAAAATTACTCTTGTTGTTAAAATAACTTTTAAATAAACATAGGCAATCACAATCATTGCATCTGGGCTGTCTCAATGGTTTATAACCATAAATATCCTATATTTATCCATTCATTACATGTTTCTTGAATCAACACTATGTGCTCAGCACTATACCAAGTACTGGATGGGATTCAATCTGCCCCTTCAGAGTTGAGAAACTAGTTCGGAAGATCAGATCAACAGTTCAAGCAATGAAGTGCCAGATTAGGAGGTACAGCCACTGTGTACAATCACTGAGTAAAAAAATCGCTAAGATGAGTTTCTGATCAACTAAAATGGTGGCAAAGATACTCCAAGGTGCCATTTCCCCACAGAATATTTGAACAAATAGCAAAAGTGGGCAGAACCACTTTCCTCAAAACCCTGGAAAACAGTTAAAGCACTGCAATAACGAGGCGAGAGCCAAATCAAGAAAAGGCAGCTTAAAAACAGCAGAAGTTTGTGGTGTCCCTGCTAGCCCTTCTCTACCCGCTCCACAGCGTGGTATGGAGTTGGCCTGAGCTCCCACTGTGCGTCCAACCTGAGCTCCTACTGTGGGTCCGTGTATGCTTCCAGCAGGAACAGAGTAACCCCTATGCATATACAGAGGAGATTATATGTCCCTGCTAATCTATCGGATGGCAGCCTGAAGGGAAAAACCAAGAAACTCTTCAAGTTCATCCTCCTAGAACTTGCCCTACAGGCTGATACAGCTAGTGGACAGTTAAAGGTGTGTAAGAAACAACTAAGTCCAAGGGGGCTGGAACAAAGGATTACTTGCTTTAAGTCATACAACAGAGCACCCTGGAGGGGGAGAAAATCTATTTTATAGAGAGTAGAGGTGGCATTCAAATTCATGTAAACAGGAAATTTCCCTAAGGCCACAAGCAAGCACAAGCCCAAGATAAGACTTAAGCTCATACAAGACAGAGAATACCCTGCATTTCACTTTCACCTCAGGCTGATCTTCTTGAAAGAAGAGCTAAACTCTGAAGTAGAGCACCAGCCAACACACAGAAACAATTTGCAAAAACTGTGAAAGGTGTTTTTTGGATTGCTTTATTTTTGTTAGCCCCTGGCACTCAAGGAAATCTGTCATATCATTAGCTGGATTCAAACTTAAGGAACAGTCAGTTCAGGGACTAAATCCCAGAATTCAATTTTAAAATGTTAGAATGTACAGTGTGCAACAAAAGACTACAAGACAAAGAAATAGGAAATGATGGCCCATCCAAAGGAACAAGATAAAAATTCATATTCAATCAATGAAGAAAATCGGACTTTGGGCAAACCAGACACTTTCAAGAAATGGTCCTCAGTATACTCAAGGAGGAAAAAGAAAGATGTAGAGAAAGAACTAAAGGAAATCAGGAAAACAATGAGTGAACAATATAAGAATGACAATAATGAGATAGAAATTTTTAAAAGGAACCAAACAGAAATACAGGAGTTGAAGACCACAATAACTGAAATGAAAAATTGCCTAAAGGGTTTCAACAACATATTGGAACTGGCAGATAAAGAATCAGTAAACTTGAAGACAAGACAATTGAAATGATTCAGACTGAGTAACAAAAAAAAAAGAATTTTTAAAAAGTGAATAAGACTAAGACTTGTGGGACAGTATCAAGCATACTAATATACAAATTATGGGAGAACTAGAAGGAAGAGAAAGAGAGAAAGAGACAGAAGGAAAATCCAAAGAAATAATGGCAAAAAACTTCTCAAATTTAATGCAAGACATGAATATGTACATTCAAAAAGCCCAAAGAACTCCAAATGGGATAAAGTCAAAGAAAATCATGCCTAGACACATAATAGTCCACCTGCTGAATGCCAAGGACAAGGAGAGAAGTTCTGAATATGTTATGTACAAGGGATCCCCAACAGGATTAAGTGCCATTTTCTCATCAGAAACCATGGAAGCGCTCGCTCTCTCTGCTCGGAACGGCAGAACGCTAACTTCACTTTCCTGACCCACCACCATCAGGAAAAATCATCTGCTTTTTTGAGTTAACATGGGACATGGGATGTCCACTGCCAGCCAGTATGGAGGAAGCCAACTGCAGCCTACCTCTCCCACTGATTACAACTAAAAACTATAGACAAAATGCAAAAAAAAAAAAAAAGACTACCTGAGGACTCCAAAAGGAAAACAGCAAGCAGATTTAAGACTACAGTCAAAATCTGAATAACTCTCCATAGCTGATCTATAGCCAGGAAAGGGAAATGTTCTCACAGAGATTGTGGTGATGAAAGCATAATTATATTTATACCGGGAGCTACTGATTGTTCAATTAGGATGGACTGCATGGTATGCGAACAAACCTTTAAAAAATAAACAGAAAGATACAAGTGCTGGAGAAGATGTGGAGAGAGAGATATACCTATTCACTATTAGCAGGGAGGTAGAATGGTGCAGCACCTTTGGAGGCAGTGTGGTGGTTCCACAGGAGGCTAAGTATAGGGTTGCCATATAATCCTGCAACCCCATTATTTGGTATATACTTGGAAGAACTGAAAGCAGGGACACAAACAGGCATTTGCACACTGGTGCTTATGGCAGCAGTATTCGTGATTTGCAATGAATGGAGGCAGTCTAAAGGTACATCAGTTGAAAAAAAGAAGGGTAAACTGTGGTGTTTACATACAACAGAATACCAAACAGCTGCAAGAAGGAAGTAAGTCATGAGGCATGCAACTAGGTGAATGAACCTTGAGGAGGTTATGTTGAGTGAAATAAGCCAGAAATGAAAGGACAAATATTGTAAGGTCTCACTAATATAAACTAACTATAATGAGCAAATGCTGAGAATTGAATTCGAGAGTATAGGTACCAGGGGATAGAATGTAGATAGAGATTGGGCAATCCATGATGCAGGAGTACAGAATATTCAATGAGACTTGTTGTAAAGATTCCTAGATTGCAAACTCTTAAAGCAGTCACATCTATTACTGTTATTTAAGAGATGTTTATTTGGTACAAAATATCTATTCTGTGTGGCACACTTCCTAATATAACCTGTATGGTCGGTTTATTTAAGCAACATAATTGCATGGAACCTAGATTAGGGAATGAGATCTTGTTATTCTGTACAGGTTAATGTGATACCTCAATGCATCCCAGAATATTTTGAGCAAAAAATTAAAAAAAAAAAAAATTTCCAAAGTCTCCTTGAGGGATTGGGGGAAAATGTGGAAGTATTAAACTTCACCACCTGGGGAATTCCTGATAATCTCACAAGCATTAGGGATTCCCAATTTAATACGTCAAGTCCTCAATCTTGGGGCTTGCCCTTAGGAAACTTATTCCTACAAAGAAGAAGCAAAGCCTATTTATAATTATGCCTAAAAGACACCCCCAGAGAACCTCTTCTGTTGCTCAGATGTGCCTCTTTATTTCAGCCAACTCTGCAAATAAGCTCACTACCCTCCCCTCTATGTGGGACACGACTCCCAGAGGTATAAGTCTCTCTGGCAACTAGAGACAGGACTCCCAGGGCATCACGGGATTGAGAATGCCCTGGCATCATGGGATTGAGAATGCCATCTTGACCAAAAGGGGGAAAAGAAATGCAACAAAATAAAGTTTGAGTGACTGAGAGATTTTAAATAGAGTCAAGATATCAATCTGGAGGTTATTCTTACACATTATATAGATATTACTTTTTAGTTTCTAGTGTATTAGAATAGCTAGAAGGAAATATCTGAATCTGTTGATGGTAACAGAGTAGACTTGATTCTTGATGATAACTGTTTAACTAAACAACGTTTATCATTTGACTATGTGATGGTGAAAACCTGATGACTGACACTTTCTCTGCCCAGTAGATAGGCAGATGAGTAATAAAATAATGACAACCCCTATATAAATAATAGGGGAGAAAAAGGGTATGGGATGGTTTGGGTGTTCTTTTTTATTTTCATTTTTTTCTTTATTTTGGAATAATGAAAAAGTTCTAAAAATTCTAAAAGTGATGAATGAACAACTATATGATGATACTGCGAGCCACTGATTCTATACTTTAGATGGATTATGTGGTGTGTGACTATATCTCAATAAAATTGTATTAAAAAGAAAAGAAAGACAAAAAACCAAGATGGCGGCTAGGTGAGACAGGGCTAAGGAACACCTCTGTGGAAAACACTAGGTAAGGACCAGAGAGTGACCCAGAATACAGGTTACAGCGATGTGCCAGCTGGACGAGATCTGCTAGTTCCCAGGGGCTGTATACTTGGTGAAACTGAGAGTCTGCATTCTGAAATGAGTGAGTAAGCTGGCTGGAAGTCCCGCAGCCGCGCGGCAATCCGGGGAAGCCAGGGTTTGGCATCTGAAGATCAACAGGCTCTTTTAATAAAAAAAAAAAAAAAAAAGAAAAAAGGGGAAAACCCAGGAGCAGCTGCAGGTGCAATCGGCTGCAGGTGCGATCGTGGGAAACACGCAGTAAAACACAGCAAGAGGGGGCTGGGCCGACCTCTCGGTGTCTGGCCTGGAAGATAGCCCACTGCAGATATCCCTGGGGCCGGGGGAACGGAGCAGAGAGCCAGAAGCCGAAAGAGTCCCCGCAGCTAGCAGCTCGTTCCCGGGAGGGCTGGATAAACTCCAGCCTGGGGCTGTGCCCACAGCCCAGAGCCCCGCCAGTTGTCCCGGAGCTGGGAAGGAGGAACTGTGCAAGGAGAGGGGTGTGGAGACGCCCCGTTCGGCCATTTTTGCATAAGGCTGAAAGCGAGCTGGCTCGGCCCGGCGGCCCGGGGCTTCCCTTGAGGGACGGTGTGCACTGATGACATAGCACGGCATTCCCTCAGCAGAGGTCCTGGAGGATCGCGGCTGGGAGGGGGACCTGCTCAGAGATCCCAGAGACACTAGGCCAAGTCCGGTGGTTTGTGGGACATCGAGAGAGAGGGGCTGGGGCTGAAATGAAATGAAGGCTTGGACTCTTGTGGCGGCCTTGAATCTCCGGGAACCTGGGGGATTTAAATATTGAGGCTGTCCTTCCTCCCTGACCGCTCGAACAAGAGCCCCGCATTCAGGGCGGACAGCTCCAGCAACACACCCAGGCTGAGTTCTCCGGCTGGACCCCACAAGAATCATTTACCTATTCACCGCGGGGACAAGGTGGAGAACTGACTTGAGAGGTATAGGTGACTCACAGACGCCATCTGCTGGCTAGTTAGAGAAAGTGTATGTCACCAAACAGTGTTCCTGAAAAATCAGATAGGTTTTTTTTAACAAATTAAAAGAACCCTGTTGAGCAGAGCAAATGCCAAGAGGCCAAAAACAACAGAAAATCTCAATGCATATGATAAAACCAGACAATATGGAGAATCCAACTCCAAACACACAAATCAAGTTATCAGAAGAAACAAAGTTCCTCGCAGAATTAATCAAAGAAATACAATCGAGGAATGAAATAAAGGACATCAAGAAGAGCATGGCCCAGGATATAAGCTACATAAAGAAGACCCTAGAAGAGCATAAAGAAGACATTGCAAGGCTAAATAAAAAAACGGAAGATCTTATGGAAATAAAAGAAACTGTTGGCCAAATTAAAAAGACTCTGGATATTCACAACACAAGACTAGAGGAAGCTGAACAACATCTCAGTGTCGTAGAAGTCCACAGAACAGAAAATGAAAGAACAAAAGGAAGAATGGAGAAAAAAATCGAAAAAATCGAAATGGATCTCAGGGATATGATAGATAAAACGTCCAAATTTAAGACTCACTGGTGTCCCAGAAAGGGAAGAGAAGGGTAAAGGTCTAGAAAGAGTATTCAAAGAAATTGTTGGGGAAAACTTCCCCAACCTTCTACACAATATAAATACACAAAGCATAAATGCCCAGCGAACTCCAGATACAATAAATCCAAATAAACCCACTCCGAGACATATTCTGATCAGACTCTCAAATACGGAAGAGAAGGAGCAAGTTCTGAAAGCAGCAAGAGAAAAGCAATTCACCACATACAAAGGAAACAACATAAGACTAAGTTGTGACTACTCAGCGGCCACCATGGAGGCGAGAAAGCAGTGGCATGACATATTTAAAATACTGAGAGAGAAAAATTTTCAACCAAGAATACTTTATCCAGCAAAACACTCCTTCAAATTTGAGGGAGAGCTTAAATTTTTCACAGACAAACAAATCCTGAGAGACTTTACCAATAAAAGACCTGCCCTACTTCAGATTCTAAAGGGAACCCTACCAACAGAGAAACAACAGAAAGAAGAAAGAGATATAGAGAATTTTAACAGAAATATATAGTACCTTACATCCCAAAGCACCAGGACACTCATTTTTCTCTAGTGATCACAGATCTTTCTCCAGAAGGGACCATAAGCTGGGACATAAAACAAGGCTCAAGAAATTTAAAAAAAAAAAAAAAAAAAAAAAATTGAATATACTCAAAGCACATTCTCCAACCACAATGGAATACAAATAGAAGTCAATAATTTTTGAACTTTAATTCCACTATTTACTTCCTATATGATATAAATTACACAAACCCTAATGACAAATCAGTGGTTTTGAACTCAATGTAAAATATGTAATTTTAGACAAATATATAAAGGTAGGGGAATGGAGGAATATAGGAACATAGTTTATGTGTCCTATTGAAGTGGAGGTGGTATCAAAGAAAAACAAGATTGATATGGATTTAAGAGGTTAATTTTAACCCCCACAGCAAACACAAAGAAACTATCAGAGAATGTAACCATAGAGATGAATTGTAGAGTTCGGGTTAAGAGAAATGGGGGAAGGGGCAATGGGGAGTTAAGAAATGAGGGTGGAGTTGCTGTTTGAGGTGAAGGGAAATTTCTAGTAATGGATGGTGGGAAAGAGCATTACAACATTATAAAGGTGATTAATCCCACTAATGGAAGGCTAGGGAGGGGGTGGAATGGGAAGATTTAGGCTATATATATGTTTCCACAACTGAAAAAAAAAAAAAGACAGTCTAAATAGATGATTGAATGCCAAAGATGAACTTGGATGGAATTGGAGGATAGAAGACAGGTGGCTCAAAGGGACACAATTGAGACATAAGGTAAAGGAAATATAGAATGTAAGCTTTGTATCATTGTTGAACCTGTTGTACTTCTTAGCTGCGTTTAATGGGATTGCATAAAAGAATGTTCTTGTTCATGGGAAGTGTATAAGTGAATTATAGTGTATGTTCAAGGATGTGTGCAGCTAGCTCTCATATGTTCAGAAGACAGAGCAATAGATGATGGATGATAGATAGGGAGGGAGGGAGGGAAAGAAATAGCGATGGACAGCATGTTAAGGTTGGTGGATTGAGCTATCGGGGGAGGGGGGTCAGGGTATGATGGAATTCTTGGTATTGTTTTTGCAACTGTCCCTATAACTTTGAATTTATTTCAAAATAAAATAGAAAAAAAATGCAAGGAAAAAAAAAAAAGAAATAATACAGAGAGATCCCTGGTACACTTTGCTCAGTTCCCCCAATGGTAATGTTTTGTGAAACTAAAGTATAATATCACAACCAGGATGTTCACATTTTTACAATTCACTGATCTTATTCAGATTGCCCCAGTTTTACTTGCATGTGTATGTGTGTTAAATTCTTTACAATTTTATCACCTGTGTTAAGTTCATCTATCTACCACCACAGTCAAGGTATTGAACAATTCCAACATCACAAGATCTTCCAAGTTGCCTTTTATAATATCCACCTCCCTCCTATACCCACCTCTCCCTCCCCACTGTTATTTGTCCTCCATTTTTAAAATTTTGTCATTTAAAAAAGATTATATAAATGGAATCACACAACATGTAAACTTTTGGGATTGACTTTTTTCTCTCAGCAGGATTCCGTTGAGATTTTTACAAGCTGTTGTGTGTATATGCATACCACAGTTTGTTTAACCATTCATCTGTTAAAGGACATCTGGGATGATTCCAGTTTTTGTCTTTTACAAATAAAACTGCTATTAAAAAAAAAAAAGAAAAGAAAAAAGAAAAAAAAGAGATAAAAAAGAAACCATGGAAGGAAGAAGGCAGTGGGATGAAATAAAGCACTGAAAGGAAACAACTGCCATTTAAGAATTTAATATTCAGTGATTCTCTTTCAAAAATGAGGGAGACTTTTTAGTTACTCCTCCAGGGCAGTAGGTAGAAAGCCAGGAACTGCGTGGACTAGACACCACAGAGCAATCTGACTTTCGGCATACTTCATACAACACTCACAAATGCGTGGAACAGCTGAGATAAGTGAAAACTGTAAGTTATCGTGGTCAGGGAACCCGTGTCCCTCCCTGCCAGGCTCATTCCCATGGGAAGAGGGGCCGTCTGTGCTGGGAACGAGGAGGGAGAACTGCAGTTGGGGCTCTGATTGAAAACTCAGGCTGCTGATCGAAACTCCAAATATAGATAGACTGAGACCAGACGCCAGAGAATCCGGGAGCAGTCAACTCAGCGGTGAGGAGATAGGGCTAGGAAAAAACAGCAAACAAAAAACCCAAAAATAAAAACAAAGACTTTTTGGAGTTCTGGTGAAAATAAAACAGAGAACGGCAGAGCTCAGGCAGAGTCAGGCTCATATGCACATCCAGAGGATGAGGTCCCTGGTCTGAAGAGCCCAAGAGCCAGGTTCTCTGCTTTCTTGGTTGTTCCTTAATGGCCCTGATCTTCCTGTCTCTTAGGATTTCAATAGCCCATGAGATCTGCAAGGAGGGCCCTTCTTTTTTTTTTTTTTTCCATCTTTTTCTCTTTTTCTAAAACAATTACTCTAAGAAGCCCATTACAAAAAGCCTCAAAGACTTGCAGTTTGGGCCCAGGCAAGAGCAGAGCTAAGATAGCTCTGAGAGACAATGCAATTAGTCTAGCATCTGAGAAAATTCGCTAAACGCCACAACTCATCAAAAAAGGGGGGCATCCCCTTACAGCCATCTTCCTGGAGGGCTGGGAACCCTCCTGCCCAGCCCCACCGCCACAGCCCAGAGCTGCCCCAAGCAACCCAGTGTGACAGGAAGTGTTTTCAACAACACGTGCACACACTGCAACATAGGACACAGACAACAGCCTTTTACCCACCCACAGCTAATTGTCCTGGAGCCTGGAAGACAGAGCTGTGTGAAAAGGGGGAAATAAACACGCCCCATTCGGCCATCTTTCAGCAGACTGGGAACGCCCCTACACAGCCCTGCAGCCCAGAACTTCCCTTGGGGGACTATGCTCACCTGTGACGTAGCACAGTCTTCCCTCAGCAGGGGACCTAGGAGGGCAAGGCTTGGAAGAGGGACGCACTCGCAAGTCCCAGGGACCATACACCAATAGCAAGGACTTGTGGGTCAGCGGCAGAGACAAACTATGGCAAGAATGAAATGAAGGATTAGACTATTGCAACAGCTTTAAATCTCCAGGAATACCTGGGAGATTTGATTATTAAAGCCACCCTCCCTCCCTAATCGTTGGCACATGCTCAACATTCAGGGCGGGAAGCACCAACTATCTATGCAAACTTGGTGCATCAATTGGACCCCACAAGACTCACACCTCCACTCACCACAAAGACAAAGTTGGGGAAAACTGGCTTGAGAGAAATGGGTGGCTAGCGGACGCCACCTGCTGGTTAGTTAGAGAAAGTGTACTCCACGAAGCTGTGTATCTCACAAATTGGAGATAAGTGCTTGAATCAGTTAACATATCCTAAAAAGACCCTATCAAGTTAAGCAAATGCCAAGAGGCCAAAAACAAAAGAAAATTTTAAAACATATGAAAAAAACAGACGATATGGATAACCCAAACCCAAATACCAAAATCAAAAGATCAGAAGAGACACAGTACTTGAAGCAATTAATCAAAGAACTAAAGACAATGAGAGCATGGCACAGAATATAAAGGACATGAAAAAGAGGCTAGAAGAGCACAAAGAAGAAACTGCAAGAGCAAATAAAAAAACAGATGATCTTCTGGAAATAAAAGAAACTGTCAACAAAATTGAAGATTCTGGATATTCATAGCACAAGACTAGAGAAAGCTGAACAGCGAATCAGTGACCTTGAGAACAACAGAATGAAAATGAAAGAACAAAAGAAAGAATGGGGGGAAAAATCGAAAAAATCAAACTGGACCGCAGGGATATGATAGATAATATAAAACGTAAAAATATAAGACTCATTAGTGTTCCAGAAGGGGAAGACAAGGTAAAGGTCTAGGAAGAGTATTCAAAGAAATTATTGGGGAAAACTTCCCAAATCTTCTAAACACCATAAATACACAAATCACAAATGCCCAGCAAACTCCAAATAGAATAAATCCAAATAAACCCACTCCAAGACATATTCTGATCAGACTATCAAATATTGAAGAGAAGGAGCAAGTTCTGAAAGCAGTAAAAGCAATTCATCACTTACAAAGGAAACAGCATAAGACTAAGTAGTGACTACTCAGCAGTCACCATGAAGGCGAGGCCATGGCATGACATATTTAAAATTCTGAGAGAATAACTGCCAACCAAGAATTCTTTATCCAGCAAAGCTCTCCTTCAAATTTGAGCGAGAGCTTAAATTTTTCACAGACAAACAAATGCTGAGAGAATTTGCTAACATGAGACTTGCCCTACTTGAGATACTACAGGGAGCCTACCGAGAGAGAAACAAAGAAAGGAGAGGGAAATATGGAGAAAGGTTCAGTACTAAAGAGATTCAGTATGGGCACATTAAAGGACATTAAGAGAGAGAGGGAAAAAATATATCTGAAAACATAAACCAAACGATAGGACGGCTGATTCAAGAAATGGCTTCAGTGTAATGACATTCAATGTAAATGGATTAAACTCCCCAATTAAAAGATATAGACTGGCAGAATGGATCAAAAAAATGAATCATCAATATGTTGCATACAAGAGACTCATCTTAGACACAGGGACACTAAGAAATTGAAAGTGAAAGGATGGGAAAAATATCTCATGCAAGCTACAGCCAAAGGAAAGCAGGAATAGCAATATTAATCTCAGATAAAATAGACTTTAAATGCAGAGATGTTATGAGAGACAAAGACGGCCACTACATACTAATAAAAGGGGCAATTCAACAAGAAGAAATAACAATCATAAATGTTTATGCACCTAATCAAGGTGCCACAAAATATATGAGACAAACACTGGCAAAACTAAAGGAAGCAATGGAAGTTTCCAAAATAATTGGGGGAAACTTCAACACATCACTCTCTCCTATAGTTAGATCAACCAGACAGAAGACCAATAAGGAAACTGAAAACCTAAACAATCTGATAAATGAATTGGATTTAACAGACATATATAGAACATTACACCCAAATCATCAGGATATACATTCTTCCCTAGTGCTCATGGAACTTTCTCCAGAATAGTTCATATGCTGGGACATAAAACAAGCCTCAATAAATTTTAAAAAAATTGAAATTATTAAAAGAACATTCTCTGACCACAATGGAATACAATTAGAAGTCAATAACCATCAGAGACTTAGAAAACTCACAAATACCTGGAGGTTAAACAACACGCTCCTAAACAATCAGTGGGTTAAAGAAGAAATAGCAAGAGAAATTGCTAAATATATAGAGACGAATGAAAATGAGAGCACAACTTATAAAAACCTATGGGATGCAGCAAAAGCGGTACTGAGGAGGAAATTTATAGCACTAAATGCATACATCAAAAAGGAAGAAAGATCTAAAATCACAGAATGTATGGAGCAACTGAAGAAGCTAGAAAATGAACAGCAAACCAATCCTAAACCAAGTAGAAGAAAAGAAATAATCAGGATTAAAGCAGAAATAAATGACATAGAGAACCAAAAAACAATATAGAGGATAAATAACACCAGAAGTTGGTTCTTTGAGAAGATCAACAATATTGACAAGCCCCTAGCTAGACTGACAAAATCAAAAAGAAGACCCATATAAACAAAATAATGAATGAGAAAAGTGACATTACCGCGGATCCTGAAGAAATTAAAAAAAATTATTATAAGAGGATACTATGAACAACTGTATGGCAACAAACTGGATAATGTAGAGGAAATGGACAATTTTCTGGAAACATATGAACAACCGAGACTGACCAGAAAAGAAACAGAAGACCTCAACAAACCAATCACAAGCAAAGAGATCCAGTCAGTCATCAAAATGCTTCCCACAAATAAATGCCCAGGGCCAGATGGCTTCACAGGGGAATTCTACCAAACTTTCCAAAAAGAACTGACTCCAATCTTACTTAAAATCTTTCAAAACATCAAAGAAAATGGAACACTACCTAACACATTTTATGCAGCTAACATCAATCTAATACCAAAACCAGGCAAAGAAGCTACAAAAAAAGAAAACTAAAGGCCAATCTCCCCAATGAATATAGATACAAAAATTCTCAATGAAATACTTGCAAATCGAATCCAAAGACACATTAAAAAAATCATACACCATGACCAAGTGGGGTTCATTCCAGGCATTCAAGGATGGTTCAACATATGAAAATCAATGTATTACAGCACATTAATAAATCAAAAGAGAAAAATCAAATGATCATCTCAATAGATGACGAAAAAGCATTTGACAAAATCCAACATCTCTTTTTGATAAAAGAAATTCAAAAGGAAGGAATTGAAGGAAACTTCCTCAATATGATAAAGAGCATATATGAAAAACCCACAGCCAGCATTGTACTCAATGGTGAGAGACTGAAAGCGTTCCCTCTAAGATCAGGAACGAGATGACATTGTGCTAGAAGTGCTAGCCAGGGCAATCTGGCAAGACAAAGAAATAAAAGGCATCCAAATTGGAAAGGAAGAAGTAAAACTGTCATTATTCGCAAATGACACGATCTTATATCTGGAAAACCCTGAGAAATCTACGATACAGCTACTAGAGCTAATAAACGAATTTAGCAAAGTAGCGGGATACAAGATTAATGCATATAAGTCAGTAATGTTTCTATATGCTAGAAATGAACAAAGTGAAGAGACACTCAAGAAAAAGACACCATTTTCAATAGCAACTAAAAAAATCAAGTACCAAGAAATAAATTTAACCAAGGATATAAAAGACCTATACAAAGAAAACTACATAATTCTACTAAAAGAAATAGAAGGGGACCTTAAAAGATGGAAAAATATTCCACATTCATGGATAGGAAGGCTAAATGTCATTAAGATGTCTATTCTACCCAAACTGATCTACAGATTCAATGTGATCCCAATCAAAATTCCAACAACCTACTTTGTAGACTTGGAAAAGGGAAGATGCCTCGAATTGCTAAAAACACTCTAAAAAAGAAAAACAAAGTGGGGGGACTTACACTCCCTGACTCTGAAGCTTATAATAAAGCCACAGTAGTCAAAACAACATGGTACTGGCACAAAGAAAGACATTGATCAATGGAATCGAACTGAGAATTCGGAGATAGACCCCAAATCTACAGCCGACTGATCTTTGATAAGGCCCCCAAAGCCACTGAACTCGGACATAACAGTCTTTTCAACAAATGGGGCTGGGAGAGTTGGATATCCACATCCAAAAGAACGAAAGAGGACCCCTACCTCACACCCTACACAAAAATTAACTCAAAGTGGATCAAAGATCTCAATATAAAAGACAGTACCATAAAACTCCTGGAAGATAATGTAGGGAAACATCTTTAAGACCTTGTATTAGGCAGCCACTTCCTAGACCTTACACCCAAAGCACAAGCAACAAAAAAAAAAAAAAAAAAAATAGATAAATGGGAACTCCTCAAGCTTAGAAGATTCTGTACCTCAAAGGAATTTGTCAAAAAAATGAAGAGGCAGCCAACTCAATGGGAAAAAATTTTTGGAAACCATGTATCTGACAAAAGACTGATATCTTGCATAAATAAAGAAATCCTACAACTCAATGACAAAGTACAGACAGCCCAATTATAAAATGGGCAAAAGATATGAAAAGACACTTCTCTCAAGAGGAAATACAAATGGCCAAGAAACACATGAAAAAATGTTCAGCTTCCCTAGCTATTAGAGAGATGCAAATTAAGACCACACTGAGATACCATCTCACACCAATTAGAATGGCTGCCATTAAACAAACGGAAACTACAAATGCTGGAGAGGATGTGGAGAAATTAGAACTCTTATTCATTGTTGGTGGGACTACATACTGGTCCAGCCACTCTGGAAGTCAGTCCGGCAGTTCTTTAGAAAACTAGATATAGAGTTACCCTTCAATCCAGCAATTGCACTTCTCGGTATATACCCAGAAGATCTGAAAGCAGTGACACGAACAGACATCTGCATACCAATGTTCATAGAAGCATTACTCACAATTGCCAAGAGACGGAAACAACCCAAATG
Source organism: Choloepus didactylus (assembly GCF_015220235.1). Classification (NCBI taxonomy): domain Eukaryota; kingdom Metazoa; phylum Chordata; class Mammalia; order Pilosa; family Megalonychidae; genus Choloepus; species Choloepus didactylus. Next base: position 13,174,400 of record NC_051314.1, on the reverse strand, counting down.
TCCTTCAACAGATGAGTGAATAAAATGTGGTATATACACACGATGGAATACATGGCTGTAAGAAGGAATGATGTCATGAAACATATGACAACATGGATGAACCTTGAAGACATAATTCTGAGCAAAATAAGCCAGGCACAAAAAGAGAAATATTATATGCTACCACTTATGTGAACATTGAAAAAATGTAAAATAAATGGTTTATAATGTAGAATGTAGGGGAAATAGCAATAGAGAGCAATTAATGGAGGGGGAAATGATAACCCAATAAGAACAGATAAGCTATCATGGGTAAATTTAACATTCTGCAAATGCCCAGAAATGATTATGGTTTGTTAAATTCTGATGGGTATGGTAGGTACAAGATCACAGAAATGTTGCTGTATTAGGCTATTTTCTTGGGGTAGAATAGTAACATGTTGGAAGTAAAGTAGATATTTTAGGTTACTTGTCTTTTTCTTACTCCCTTGTTATGTTTGTTTGAAATGTTTCTTTACTGTATTTTTTTTATTTTTTATCTTTTTGATACAGTTAATATTTTTTAAAAAGTTAATTTAAAAAAAAAAAACAATGAAAAATATGCAGTGCCCTCTTGAGGAGCTGGTGGAGAATGCAGGGGTATTGGGCTTCCCCACCTCAATGGTTGCTGATGTGCTCACAGACATAGGGTACTGGTGGTTTGATGGGCTGAGCACTCTACCATGGGACTTGCCCTTGGCAAGACTGTTGCTGGAAAGGAGAGGCTAGGCCTGCATATAATTGTGCCTAAAAGCCTCCTCCTGAATGCCTCTTTGTTGCTCAGGTGTGGCCCTCTCTCTCTAGCTAAGCCAACTTGAAAGGTGAAATCACTGCCCTCCCCCCTACGTGGGATCAGACACCCAGGGGAGTGAATCTCCCTGGCAACGTGGAATATGACTCCCGGGGAGGAATGTAGACCCGGCATCGTGGGACGGAGAACATCTTCTTGACCAAAAGGGGGATGTGAAAGGAAATGAAATAAGCTTCAGTGGCACAGAGATTCCAAAAGGAGCCGAGAGGTCACTCTGGTGGGCACTCTTACGCACACTTTAAACAACCCTTTTTAGGTGCTAAAGAATTGGGGTAGCTGGTGGTGGATACCTGAAACTATCAAACTACAACCCAGAACCCATGAATCTTGAAGACAATTGTATAAAAATGTAGCTTATGAGGGGTGACAATGGGATTGGGAAGGCCATAAGGACCACACTCCACTTTGTCTAGTTTATGGATGGATGAGTAGACAAATAGGGGAAGGAAACAAACAAACAGACAAAGGTACCCAGTGTTCTTTTTTACTTCAATTGCTCTTTTTCACTTTAATTATTATTCTTGTTATTTTTGGGTGTGTGCTAATGAAGGTGTCAGGGATTGATTTAGGTGATGAATGTACAACTATGTAATGGTACTGTGAACAATCGAATATACGATTTGTTTTGTATGACTGCATGATACGTGAATATATCTCAATAAAATGAAGATAAAAAAAAAAATTAAAGGGAGGACATTACTGCCGACCCAAAGAAATAAAAAAGAATTATAAGAGCATACCATGAAAAATTATATGACAACAAATCAGATAACCTAGTAAAAAGGAAAATTTCCTAGAAACACAGAAACTACCTACACTGACTCAAGAGAAATAGAAAATAGAATATCTCAACCAACCAATAACAAGAGATTGAATCAGTGATGAAAAGCCTCCCAACCAAAAAAAAAAAAAAAAAGAAGAAGAAGAAGAAAGAAAGAAAAGAAAAGAAAAGAAAAAAAAAGCACAGGACCAGAAGGTGTCACAGGTGCATTTTACCAAACATTCCAAGAAGAATTAACACCGATCTGCTCAAAGTCTTCCAAAAAACTGAAGAGGAGGGACCACTCCCTAACTCATTCTATGAGGCCAACATCACTCTCATACCTAAGCCAGATAAAGACACCACAAAAAAAGAAAATTACCAATATCCCTTATGAATACAGATGCAAAAATCTGCAACAAAATACTAGCAAACCAAATCCAACACATATTAAAAGAACTGTATACCACAATCTAGTGGGATTTAACTCAGGTTTGGAAGACGGTTCAACATAAGAAAATTGATTAATATACCGCATTAAAAGAATAAGAAAAAAAATGATCTCAATAGACCAAAAAAAAAGGGATTTGACAATATTCAGAGTCCCTTCTTGAAAAAAACACTTAGAAAACCTAACAGTAGGAAATTTCCTTAATGAGCTAAAGAACATATATGAAAATCCACAGCTAACATCATACTCAAAGGTGAAAGGCTGAAAGCTTTCCCTCTAAGATCTGGAATAAGACAAGGATACCTGCTATCACCACTGTTATTCAACATTGTGCTGGAAGTTCTAGCTAGAGCAATTAGGCAAGAAAAAGAAATAAAAGGTATCCAAATTGGAAAGGAGGAAGTAAAACTTTCCCTATCTGCAGATGATATGATCCTATATACAGAAAACCTTTTAAAAATCCACAACTGTGACCCATGACATTCTTTGAAATATGCTAACTACTTGTTAAATCGTACTTTGAATCAAAATTTCAGCAGCCATCTTTGCAGAAACGTAAAAGCCAATCATCAAATTTATATAGAAGGCTAAAGAGCCCTGAATAGCCAAAATATCTTGAAAAAAAAAAAAGTTGGAGGATTCACACATCCCTATATTAAAACTTATTACAAAGCCACAGTAATCACAACAGCACATTTCTGGCACAAGGACAGGCACAGACACCAACGGAACCAAACTGAGAGTTGAAAAAGAAACCCTCTCATCTCCGGCCAATTGATTTTTGACAGGAAGGCCAGTCCACTCAATGGGGAAAGAACTGTCTCTTCAACAAATCATGCTGGGAAAACTGGATGTCCATATGCAAAAGAATGGAGGTAAACTCCTACCTTACACCATATACAAAAATTAACTCAAAATGGAATAAAGACTTGATATAAGAACCTAAACTATAAAACTCTTGGAAGAAAACAACGGGAAGCATCTTCAGGACTTCGTGTTAAGCAATGGTTTCTTAGACTTTATCCCAAAGGCATGAGCAACAAAAGAAAAAATAGAATGGGACCTCATCAAAATTAAAAACTTTTGTCCAAAGGACTTCATCATTTCATGTAAAAAGACAACCTGTAGAATGGAAGAAATATTTGGAAACCACAAATCCGATAAAGGTTTAACACCCAGAATATATAAAGAAATCCTACAACTCAACTACAAAAAACACAAATAGCCCAATTAAACAAAAGGGCAAAGGACTTAAATAGACATGTCTCCAAAGACAAACAGATGGCCCAAAAAGCACATGAAAAGATGCTCCACATCATTAACAATTAGGGATATGCAAATCAAAACCACAATGAGATACTACTTCACACCTACCAGAATGGCTACTATTTAAAAAAAGAAAAAAAAGAAAAGAACAGGTATTGGAGAGCATGTAGAGAACTCCCACCACTGTTGGTGGATATGTAAAACAGTGCAGACGTGGTGGAAGACAGTTTAGTGGTTCCTCAAAAAGTATATAATTACCATATGACCCAGCAATCCCACTTCTAGGTATAAACTCAAAAGAAGTGAAAGCAGGGATTCAAACAGATATTTGCACACCGTTGTTCATAACTAGCATTATTCACAACTGCCAAAAGAATGGAAGCAACCCAAGTATCCATCAACTAATGAATAAAGAAAATGTGGTGTATATATATATATATATATATATATATATATGTATATGTATATATATACACACACACACACAATGGAATATTATTCAGCCACAAAAGGGAAAGAGGTTCTGATACATGCAACAACATGGAGTAAACATAAAGACATCCCGTTGAGTAAAATAAGCAGCTACAAAAGCATAAATATAGTATGATCTCATTGATATAAAATAATTAGAATAAGCAAGTTCATAAAGTCAGAAACTAAAATAAAGATTACCTGGGGACAAGGATGGGGGCAGGGAATGTGGAGTTAATGCTTAATTGGTATAGAATTTCTTTTGGGGGTGACAAAAGAATTTGTTAAAGGATGGTGGTGATGGTACCAATCACTGGGAATGTGATTGACACCACTAAATTGTATAATGGAAAGTGATTAAAAGCTGAAATATTAGGTTGTATACATGTTACTAGAATACAAATTTAAAAAAAAAAAAGAAAGAAAAAAAACAGGACTGTACAACAGTGAACCCTAATGTAAACTATGGACTACAGTTAATAGCACAATTATAATAATATTCTTTCACCTACTAACAAGGTTCCATACTAATGCAAAGTGTTATTAATAAGGGTTATATGAGAACTCTGTATTTTCTGCATTATTTTTCTTTAAACCTACATCTCTAATAAAAAATATATGTATTTTTAAAAATCAATAAGCTTTGGAGAAAGGGGAGGAAACCTTCAAATAAGAGGTGCCCTGAATGCCAGACCTTTAAAAATAGGCTAGATTGGAAAAAGAAGAAGGAAAACAGAACAAAACATGGTAGCAGGAATGGACAACAGTGTATCTGAGCTCCTTCATAACCCAATCCCACCCAGTCTTACTAGTCTGTTCTGCCATTTTCTCCTCATTCCTCACATCAAACTTCTTACTTCCTGGACACACAATCTTTGATAGTTGCATGTGCTTACACATGTTTCTCCCATTGCCTGGAATGTTCTTCCCTCCTTTCCACAGGTGGGTAATGTTAACTAGTTTGGGCATAGTAGACCCTCAATAAAATGCAGCCATTTTTGTAATAATTTTTATTATTATTTAAGGCCCAACTGAAATATCCTCTCTCTAAAGCTTTTTCCAATTCCCCAGCATTTATCTACTCACCTCTCCTCTATTCTCCCATAGCATTTTGTCTATTTCTCCATTACAGCACTTACAACATTTTACTGTGCCCAGGTTTCCATCTTTTTCTCTCTTACTTCTCTGAGCAGGAACCATTTTCATTCAGCTCTGTATCCCCTACCACTCAGCACAGCGTCTGGTACATAACAGGTGCCCATTATAGACTTGTTGATTGAAGGTCAACACTAGAATAACACTAGAATTCTTTTAAAAAGCCAGCTCCTTTAATATATTTAGATTAGTCAACATATCAAAATCTGACTTACATTTTCACGAATATGTCTGTTGTATAACAATTCATGTACAAAAAAGTCTAAATTTCTTGATTCACTAAAAACAACCAAGGGACTATGAAAACCACTCTAGTTTTTGTTTGACAACAAAACTAGGCCCTCATTCATGCCAAATGAGACATGATAAACTAATTTAATTGGTAATTTAGATATTTTAGCCAGTGACCTTTCTCACTGACCAGGTGCCACTGCCCTGTTTGCAGATTACCTATAGGTATTCATATTGGCTTTAGTCATGGAGAGTAGAGGTTACAATTTTAGAAATCCAATAATAAATCCTAGATTTATTTATAGAAACTTTCCATATGGCAGGAGTTTAAGAAGTAAAACATCAGCCTTTTTCCCTGCCGAAAGCAAAGGGTAGCAGAATGCCAAAGGATTTGTAAACCCTCTCCTGACTCTGCTCTTGGCACTCCTTAAAGCAGAGGAAGAAATGTGCAGGGCAAGCAAGAGCCTCAGCTGAAAATTTCAGTCACCCAGGGCAATAGGCATTTTGAATGTCTGTGCTATTACAGGCTGAAATATTAATTTTATACATACCCTTGTTCATTTAAAACACAATTTGCAGCTTGGAACTTAAAAAATGTCCTAATGTGCTATTTCATCCACATATTAATCAAGTCAGCCAGGTTTGAACATGCTGTGCTTAAAATACTCTCTAGATCATTATGCAAAGGTATGAGCTCAATCCTTTCTTCTCTAGAAAAGGAATTTAGGGGAAAGTGACTAAATAATGCTATTTCAATGGCAACCATGGAAACCACAGCAGAAAAAATAAACTCCTAAATAGTGATGAGTTACTTTAAAAAATAACTGAATAGAAATAAGATACAAATTAATGACAGATTTCTTACATTTATTTCAAGATGAGATCCAGACATTTTAGTTCAAAGTTGTCAGGAAATATATTTTGAAACTGGTTTCTACATGAGACCACCTTATAAAAAGGTTGTTTTAGTCATCCATTGACTATGGCACTTTAGAATCCAAGTCTAACCTCACTTTATATTGAAATGAATCTATTTTTATATGAACAGTATTACAAGAAACATTCTTTTATGAGCTTTAGAAAAAAAATGCCATTAAAACTTGGAATCACTAAATTTTTTTTTTCTGGTTACAAGATAAGGTTTATTTAGTTTACAGCCCATTACACAGATTATGACTTCCTCTTATTACTGTTTTAAATTACTGTTTTACCTTGGCATTACCTATTTTCAGTGAGTTTTGTTTGCCTCCAGATACACTTTATAGCTACAAACTGCCATAATTGTCCTTCTAGAAAGCAAGGGCCAGATAAACACAAAATTCAGGGTAGTCCACGACATTCTTTGAAATTTGTTCTCTAACTACTTGTTAAATTGTACCTTGTACCTTGTTAAAGTTTGCAATTAAAAAATGCATTTAAAAAAATTTAAAAAAAATCCAAGATCGTAGTTCCCTCTCCTGAAACCAGAACAAGAAAGGGACAACACACAGGTGGATTCAATGATCATGATCTAGGTCCTAAGTTGAGCAGTGGATTCATAGTTGATCATTTCACTATTATGCATCATAACATATAATTTTTTTTTCTTTTACAATGCAGATTTATTAACTTACAGGTTTACAATTCTGAGGCTGTGAAAATGTCCAAATCAAGGCATCATCAGGATGATGACACCTTCTTGAAGACAGTCTGTGAGCATCCAGGACTCCTCTGTCCCATGGGAAGGCACATGGCAACACCTGCTGGTCTCTTCCTTCTCTCCCGAGTTCTGATGCTTTCAGCTTCTGGCTTCAGTGCCTTCCTCTGAGGTTCTGTGTGTCAATCCCTCTTTTAGCTGCTGCCTCTCTTAGCTTCTGTGGGGCTTTTTTCTGTGTTAGCTCCTCTCTCTCTTTTTTTTTTTTTACATTTTATTTTGAAATAAATTAAAAGTTATAGGAACAGTTGCAAAAACAATACAAACCCCATCACAGAACTCCAGCATTCCCTGACCGCCCCCCGATACCCCAGTCCACTAATTTTAACATGCTATCACACCACTACTTCTTTCCCTCCCTCCCTATCTACAATCCATCATCTATTGCTCTGTCTTCTGAACATATGAGAGCAAGCTGCACATATCCTTCAACAAACACTATAATTCACATATACAATTCCCATGAACAGGAACATTCTTTTATGCAGTCCCATTAAGCGCAGCTAAGAAGTACAAGAGATTCAACAATGATACAAAGCTTACATTCTATATTTCCTTTTCCTTATGTCTCAACTGTGTCCCTTTGAGCATCCTGTCCTCCATCCTCAGATCCCATCCAAGATCATCCTTGGCATTCAATCGTCATCTATTTAGACTGTCTTTTTTTTTTTTTCCTCAATTATGGAAACATATATACAGCCTAAATTTTCCCATTCCACCCCCTCCCTAGCATTCCATTAGTGGGATTAATCACATTTAGAATGTTGTAATGCTATCGCCTTACCACCATCCATTATCAGAAGTTTCCTTTCACCTCAAACAGCAACCCTACACTCATTTCTTAACTCCCCATTGCCCCTTCCCCCATTTCTCTTAACCCATACTCTACTTTTCATCTCTATGGTCATATTCTCTGATAATTTCTTTGTGTTTACTGTGGGGCTTAGAATTAAACTCTTAAATCCATAACCAGCTTGTTTTTCTTTGATACCAACTTAATTTACATAGGACACATAAATTATGTACCTATACTCCTCCATTCCCCCACCTTTATACAGTTCTTTCCAAAAATTATATATTTTACTTTGAGTTCAAAACCACCGATTCGTCATTAGAGTTTGTGTATTTTATATCATATAGGAAGTAAATAGTGGAGTTACAATTCAAAAATTATTGACTTCTATTTGTATTCCATTGTGGTCAAAGATTGTGCTTTGAATATGCTCGTTTTTTGTTTTGTTTTTTAATTTACTGAGGCTTGTTTTATGTCCCAGCATATGGTCCATTCTGGAGAAAGATCCGTGATCACTAGAGAAAAATGAGTGTCTTGGTGATTTGGGATGTAAGATTCTATATATGTCTGTTAAAATTCTCTATATCCCTCTCTCCTTTCTTTGTTTCTCTGTCGCTAGGGCTCCCTTTAGTATCTGAAGTAGGGCAGGTCTTTTATTGGCAAAATCTTTCAGCATTTGTTTGTCTGTGAAGAATTTAAGCTCTCCCTCAAATCTGAAGGAGAGTGTTGCTGGATAAAGTATTCTTGGTTGGAAATTTTTCTCTCTCAGAATTTTAAATACATCATGCCACTGCCTTCTCACCTCCATGGTGGCCGCTGAGTAATCACTACTTAGTCTTATGTTGTTTCCTTTGTATGTGGTGAATTGCTTTTCTCTTGCTGCTTTCAGAACTTGCTCCTTCTCTTCAGTATTTGAGAGTCTGATATGTCTTGGAGTGGGTTTATTTGGATTTATTCTATTTGGAGTTCACTGGGCATTTATGCTTTGTGTATTTATATTGTGTAGAAGGTTTGGGAAGTTTTTCCCAACAATTTCTTTGAATACTCTTTCTAGACCTTTACCCTTCTCTTCTCCTTCTGGGACACCAATCAGTCTTAAATTTGGATGTTTTATTTTATCTATTGTATCCCTGAGATCCTTTTCGATTTTTTTTATTGTTTTCTCCATTCCTTCTTTTTTTCTTTCATTTTCTGTTCTGTGGACCTCTAGGACACTGAATCGTTGTTCAGCTTCCTCTAATCTTGTATTGTGAGTATCCAGAGTCTTTTTAATTTGGCCAACAATTTCTTTTATTTCATAAGATCTTCTATTTTTTTATTTAATCCTGCAATTTCTTCTTTATGTTCTTCTAAGGTCTTCTTTATGTCCCTTTTATCCTGTTCTATGGTCTTCTTCATGTCTTTTATATCCTGTGCCATGTTTTCGTTCTTCGATTGTGATTGTTTGATTAATTGTGCCAAGTACTGTGTCTCTTCTGATATTTTGATTTGGGTGTTTGGGATCGGGTTCTCCATATCATCTGGTTTTATCATATGCATTAAGATTTTCTGTTGTTTTTGGCCTCTTGGCATTTGCTTTGCTTGATAAATTTCTTTCAAGTTGTAAAAAAAAAAAAAAATACCCATCTAATTTTTCAGAAATACAAGTTGGTGGTGTACACTTTCTCCAACTAACCAGCAGATGGCATCTGTGAGTCACCTATACTCCTCAAGTCGGTTCTCTCCAACTCCGTCTCTTTGGTGTGTGGGGAAATGATTTTTGTGGGGTACAGTTGGTGAACTCAGTTTGGGTTTGTTGTTGGAGCTGTCCGCCCCAAACATGGGGCGTGTGTCTGGGTGGTCAGGGAGGCAGGGCCGCTTTAATATTCAAACCTCCCAGGTGTTCCGGGAGATTCAAGGCTGCTGCAAGAATCTAAGCCTTCATTTCAGTTCTGCCCCAGACCCTCTCTGTTGCTGACCCACAAACCACCGGCACTGACGTAGCATCCCTGGGTTTTCTGAGCGGGCCCCCATTCTCAGCTGTGCTCTTCCAGGACCTCTGCTGAGGGAAGGCTGTGCTACGTCACTAGTGCGCATCATCCCTCAAGGGGAGCCCCAGGCCACCAGGCCGTGCAGGGGCGCTCTCTGCCTGATGCAAAGATTAGCCTAATAATTCTTGACTGGTGTAAGTTCTGAATGAAAGGCAGGTAGTAGAGCTGGGCCCCACTCCTTTCCTCTTAGAGAAGATAGATGCCCTAGGGGAGGTCATTAGCATTTCAATGGTCTCTCTCTGCCTGTGCCACACCCGTCTGGGTCACAGAACTGGGAACTGAAAATGGCCGAGGCTTTCTCCACTGAGTTGAAAAAGGAACAGAGCTAGTCCAAGGTGACCCTCCAACTCTTCAAGGTTGGTCATCACCCAAAGCCTCTGTCTACTTGTTGGGGATTCGTACCTCATAGTGAGCAGTTAGTTCACACTCACTAATTAAAACCCCCAGGTGGAACTCTGCTGAGCTATATTTGCTTGCTGGGAGAAAGCTTTTCTCTGGCACCACCAGGCTTTGTAGCTCGGGCTGTGGGGGAGGGGTCTCCCGATTTGGATCCGCAGTTCTTAGTTACAGATTTTATGCTGTGATCTCGGGCATTCCTCCCAATTCAGGTTAGTGTATGATGAGTGGACGGTCACGTTTGTCCCCCTGCAGCTATTCCGGATTATTTACTAGTTGTTTCTGGTTTTTTTTTAGTTGTTCCAGGGGGACTACTTAGCTTCCACTCCTCTGTATGCCGCCATCTTAGAATCCCCGGAATCACTAAATTTTTATAGCTAGAACTTTAGAAGCTAACATATTCAATCCCCTCATTTTCAGTTGAGGAACCTGAGTACGAGGTTCCACGACTCAATAAAAGAAAAACTAGAACCAGAATCTGATTACTAGTCCAATGTACTTATTCTTCTGCATACTACTAAACACACCACTTTATTAAGACAGAAAATGGTTTGGAAACTACAACAGAAGAAAAGTTTAAATACCTACACCCACTCCCTAACTGGGAAGAATTTAAAAATTAGATGTGTGTGCCCTGAAAATTTAGAAACACAATCCCTTAAAAACTTGGGTAGTATAAAATTATAGCAGTTATTTTCAATGCTTTTGGCTCAAGGCATGCTAAAATAGAATCTCTGCTGGAATTCTAACTTTAAAAAGTTTTCCTTACATTCCAAAGAATATATGTGAGACTACTTTTTACAATCTAAGAAGACATTACTCTTACTCTAAAAAATCAACTTCCCATGTGCCAGTTTGAATGTATTGTGTCCCCCAAACGCCATTATCTTTGCTGTCATCTTGCGTGGGCAGCCGTTATCAGTGTTGATTAGATTGTAATTCTTTGAGTGTTTCTTTGGAATGCGCCCCACCCAGCTGTGGGTGATGACTCTAATTGGATAATTTCCATGGAGTGTTGGCCCGCCCATTGGGTGGGCCTTGATCAATGGAGCCATATAAATAAGCTGACGGGCAGGCGGAACTCAGTGCAGCTGGGAGTGTCATTTTGAAGAAGAGCTACAGCCAAGAGGGACACTTTGAAGAAAGCACAGGAGCTACAGATGAGAGACAGTTTGAAGATGGCCATTGAAAGCAGACTCTTGCTCCAGAGAAGCTTAGAGAGGACAAATATCCCAAGTGCAACTACGAGTGACATTTTTGAGGAACTGCAGCCTAGAGAGGAACGTCCTAGGGGAAAGCCATTTTGAAACCAGAACTTTGGAGCAGATGCCAGCCACATGCCTTCCCTCCTAACAGGTTTTCTGAACACCATTGGCCATCCTCCAGTGAAGGTACCCAATTGCTGATGTGTTACCTTTTATGGCCTTAAGACTGTAACTGTATAACCAAATAAACCCCCTTTTATAAAAGGTGATCCATCGCTGGTGTTTTGCATTCCAGCAGCATTAGTAAACTAGAACATCCCAAAACAAAAATATGCAATTTCATAGAATTCAGGGTCTTCTTTCAAACAAGCACAGTTCTAAAATAATGCTGCTGTCTCATTTTAATTGAGAATACACAGAAGAGAAAAGTAACAAAACAGAATGGAAGTGGGGGAAAAAGAGGAAAACAGAGGAAAGAGGAAAGAAAATCAATATACAGGTTTGACTCTGGTATCAAAAATGGACAGGGAGTAAAAGAGCTCCTAATTAAATGAATGAACTGCGGTTTTAAAGTGGTAAGCCTTTTAACAGGGTATAGTTACATACCTCCTCAAACGGAATACCTATGAAAAAAATCTTAATCTCACTTTGATTCCTCTGTTTGCTCTTTCTTCCACACCCAAAGAGAGAATATTAAAATGGGCCCCCTGGAGGAAGGAGGGGAGTTAGAAATGCCAGTCCATGTAGCCCCCTCAAAGTGATGATGCTGGCTGGAAACAGATATATCAGAGGGTCTCAAAAGGAGAGTCAAGAGAAACCACTGTGTTCCTTGCCATGTCCACAGCCTCCTCTAGAAGAGACTAGAAACTTGCGAGGAACAATATACTCTGTAAAGTGTTTATTTGCAAAGGATGGGCAATAAACCAGCAGAGCTCCTATGATAACTGGAATCACAGGAGAAGGAGCCCATTTGTCTATCAGTATTCTAAAGAAAGGGGAACTCGTTAGACCTCAAACATGACAAACACCTGTGCAACTAGTCTTAAATAGATACATCCCTGATTTCTCAAGCAGAATAAAATGAGCATTTTATTTTTCCTTGCTTTCTCCTATAACATTTTTTTTTAATTTTTCAAAACAGGCAATATATAACTACAGCTTTAAAAAAATCAAACAGTACAATAAGGTATATAGTAAAAAGTACATCTCTTTTCCAGCCCATTTGGTCGGTACCCCTTCCCAGAAACAATTTCAAGTTTCTTGTCACCTAACATTTTCTTGATGACTCACTCTCCTATGCTTACAGGTGTGCTGCAGGAGTTGAGTAACTTAGCTGATTACTGCCCTTCCAGACGGAGTACATCTCCTCTATCACCAGAGCCTAAGAACCTGCGCAAGAGGCCTGCCTTCACTGCGGCATACTCATCCCCTCCCTAGTCATATGCTCACACACATACACATACACAGCAGCATCCAAAGGAGAGAGCTCTTATGTCTATGGCTTCAAAGCCTTTTGAATTTGAAGGTGTTCTTGTAACAATGGTCCATCTCCACCTCACATTCAGTGCACTTATCTTCATTCAGTGCACCAGTGCCACTTCAAATTTTATCCACGACAGCTACCTCTATACTCCACTCTGCCTTCTCTGCTTTTCCTGCATATCCATTCACTTATGCTTTTTTATCTTCTAAAAAATGCTAACCTATTTATTACCCAGACTTGGCTAGTTTAATCAACACAATCTTTCAACTTCTGGATGGAAGAACCAACTACTCACAACATTTTCTGGCACTTTAACACTACTCAGGAATTGTCGAAAGTGCTTAAAAGTTCTTAGTTGACTAGCTAAGGCACTTTCTTTTCTTTTCCTTTGTTTTGAATTTAGTACTCTCCTGGATGCTTGATGATGACAGAAAGTTGGTTTCTGGATAACCAAAGTTTTACCACAGGCATTTTCATGGCTAAGTTCACCTGCATTTAAACAGAGCTTGCAGATAAATGAATACATCAAGCTTCTCACTTCCCAAGAAGAGCACTACAAAGACGACAGAATTAAAACTCCTCTTGTTAATAACTGTTCCGGTTTGCTAATGCTGCCAGAAGGCACAATACCAGAAGTGGATTGGCTTTTATAAAGGGGGGTTATTTGGTTACACAGTTACAGTGTTAAGGCCATAAAGTGTCCAAGGTAAGGCATCAACAATAGGGTACCTTCACTGAAGAATGGCCAGTGGAATCCAGAAAACTTGTTAGCTGGGAAGGCACATGGCTGGCGTCTGCTCCAGAGTTCTGGTTTCAAAATGGCTTTCTCCCAGGACGTTCCTTTCTAAGCTGCAGCAGCGAGCTCCTTCTGTCTGAGCTTCTTATATAGGACTTCGGTGATTTAATTAAGAACCACCCTGAATGGGCAGGATCCGTATCTCCATGGAAATTACCCAATTAAACATTTCACTCACAGTTGATTGAGTCACATCTCCAGGGAAACACTCAATCAAAGGATTCCAACCTAATCAACACTAATATGTCTGCCCCCAGAAAACTGCATCAAAGAACATGGCTTTTTCTCAGGGACATAATGTAACCAAGTCAGCACAGTAACCCACAATAAATTGTTATTCAACCGTCAATGAAGATGTAACATAATATGGCTACAAAGAAAAAGTGTGGGCTTTGGAGTCAAATCTGGATTTTTAATCTCTGCTTCTAGGCTTATTAGCCAGATGACCTTGAATTAAATTACTTAGCTTCTCTGAGTCTCAATTTCCTCATCTAAAACTTCAGGATAATAAACTATCTTGTTAAGTGACCATGAAGGTTAAAGAGAGATTATTAATGATATATTCAAATATACAAACTGCCTTGTTTAGTACTGGCTCTAGATACTTCAAAACCACTGATTTAAGCAAAACAAAGTTCGACATCTCACAATTTATTCATTCATTTATTCAACAATTATTTAGTGAGGGCCAACTATGTACCAGGCATTGCAGTCAAGTAAGACACATCAGTGATCAAGACAGATACAGATCCCTGCCCTCATGGAGCTTCTAGTAGGGGAAGACAAGTAATAAAGTAATAAATATAATAATTAAATTATATAGATCTTAAAATATTGTAAATGTTTTATAAAAAAATAAAAGGTAGATCAGAATAAAGAGAGTCAAAGTGTTGGGTGCAGAGGGATTATAAATTTCAAATTAATTCTAAATAAAATGATTAAAGTAGGCTTCATTGAAAAAGTGACATTTGAGCAAAGATTTGACAGCAATGAGAGATTTAGCCATGCAGATATCTGGGGGAAAAATATTCGTGACAGAGGGAACAGACAGCGCAAAAGTCCTAAGGCATGACTGCCATATTCAAAAAACAGCAAGAAAGCTAGGGTGCCTAAAGCAGAGTGAGCTAGGAGGATGCAGTAGAAGATGAGGTTAGAAAGTTAACAGAAGACCAAGTAACTTAAGGCTTTATGAGTTTTTACTCAGAATGGAAGGGGAAGACACTGCAGGGTTTTTGAGCAGAGGAGTGACATGATCTAACATATTGAAAGAATTGTTCTAGCTGTGTGTTGAAAATAAAGGAAAAGGTAGAAGATGGGAGACAAATTAGGATGTGCTGTAATTATCCATGCAATAGAGGGCAGTGGCTTGGACCAGGGTAATAGCAGAAGAGACAGTGAGAAGTGGTTAATTCAGTTATATCTTGAAGGCAGGGCCAAATAAATTTTCCTTTTGGGTTGGATATGGGATGTGAGAGAAAGGGAAGATTCCCAAGTTGTTAGCCAGAGCAAGTGGAAGAGTACAACTGCCATCAAATAAGACAGGGAAAACTACTGGTGGAAAAAGGGTTAGAGAGAGAAAATGAGTTTACTTTTGACTTTACACATGTTGAATTTGAGACAGTTGGCTATTTCCTAGGCAGATAGAGTCAGGCAGATGAAATAATGTTTTTACACTTTCATTTTACTACTTGTAATAGATGATAAACCACAGATTTAATCTGGACTAGACGCTACACTCTCATAACAAGCTGATGTTTAATTTCAGCAATTACCATAAAGATGACCAAAAAAATACTCAGAACATAGTTTGAGTTCCCAGTGACTGATCACATCTTTTAAATCTTGAAAATCAAGATTGAAATCCATTCTACCCACAGTCTTGTGATTTCAAACCCCTAAAGCAGCAGATAAAATAAGAGGGGTCTCCATAATGTCAACAGCCTTTACAATATGAACAATTTAGAGTGGTCATTGCCCAGATATCCCTGAAGACTGAGACAGTGATCAAATCAAATGAGAGGAAGGAATAGCAACGGACAAGACAGGGTTTAACAAAGGATTATGACTAATGAATCATTATGTAGATTTTTTTTTTAGTCTCTAATGTGTTAGAACAGCTAGAAGGAAATAAATGAAATTATGGAACTGTACTTTGAAATTTGCTCTATAACCACTTGTTAAACCATACTTTGAAAATTATCACTTTTCTATATATATGTTATATTTCACAATAAAAAGATGTTAAAAAATAACAATAAGTAGGGGTCAAATCTCAGTAAATGAGGAGGAAGAGTAAAACAGAATGAGTAACACTAAATCGTAAATTATAAACCTCCCTGTAGGCAGGAATTGAGCAAATCAATGCATTTTCTAGAACAGTTTCAAAACACCAACTATTCATACTTGCACGTGTGTGCCTACCCCCACACACATATGATTATTGATGAAATCATGAATAAGGCAAACATTTGTACAAGTAAAATTTAATATCTGATAGTGAAAATGACTAAACAATTCAGAACCCATTCAAAGACAATGAGTATTTGAAAATTTACCATATTCTTAAAGATAAACTCATGTCCTCTTTCTTTAATATGGTATTAATTCTAGCTTAGGCATAAGTAGAAAATGTTCTAATCAAGACACCTGTAAATGAGGATAAAAAGAACTTTCCAAATTAAGATAGACTATCAAGATTACACACATGCAATTCTAATACCAACTTTTTTCCTTGTTCCCATATCCCTGCTAAATTTCTCAAAGTCAGTTCCTCTGAAGTCTCAGCACAGCAACCAACTCTACTATACAGTCCATTACACTCTTTTACTGGACACAGATTGCTGCCATGGAACTGCCTCCTCTTAAATTTCTAGGCTATTATCAGATGGAAGCAGCTCTTAATCTACTTGCCTCGTTTTTCAGGGTAATATGCGAAGAAAAGGTGGGGGGGAAACAAGTCCTAGATCCACAGTTATTTAAAGTAAGTACTGTACTTTTTATCTATACGGCCTCTGAACTTACATGTTACTCAACTTCACAACAGGATGTACCATCAATCTTCTTTGTTTTATTTACTAAGCCCCCTTGGTAGAGGTCTCATACTGGATACATGGGAGAGAAAATATCAATCAGGTAGAGGTAATACCTCAATGAACTATGATGCTAATAGGAAGAGAAGGTCTTGTGGAAAAAAAGAAAATGGAATAAAAAAAAAGAGAGAGAAATTGTGACAGCAGAAAGGGAGGGGAGAGTTTGAAAACAAGCATGAGTAGGGATAACTCATTTGTATTAATCAAGGAGAATTGTTTTCTAAAGGAGTTAAGTCTCAGGCTAACTTTAAAAATGGACAAAGACATAGTTTAGGGAATGGAAGGAGGAAGGCTGTTCTGAAAATTCAGGGCAGCTTGACCAAAGTCAGGAAACTAACAATTATCAGTATAAAATGATAACCAGTGCTTTTTAAAATTCTGATTGAAAAAATATGTACTAATTCTGCATGGTGAACTACAAAAGTCTGCATTAGCCATAACCAAGTTTGATAACAATAGCATATGGTTACAGACTAAATATAAGACCAAGAAGCAGTTTTAGCAACCAAATTAAATCAGTTCACTCATCCCTCATACACTCTAAAGGAAAAGGAAGAAAAAATAACCTGCCATTTCTTAGTTGTACCAGAATGATATTCTGAAATGTTTTGCTTCCTCCTATCTGCAACGTTACTATATTCAGAGTATGTTAAGCCTAAATTACTTTTCCACAGATCCCAGAGTGTAAACACACACACACACGCACAAAGGTAGCTGAAACAGATCCTAAGCAAGAAGAGCTTACCCAGCAATAGCTTTTATTATAAGTCAAATATAAAGTTCATATGTATAATCCACTCACATTTGTATAATTCCTCATGGTTAGTAAGTACTTTATTTAGGCTGGGTTTTGCACATGGTAGATACTCAATAACTATTTAAATGAACAAATGATCTCATTTGTACTCAAGTGATTACTGCCAAGAGAAGCCAAACAAAACTTACTTAATTGAATGGAGCTACAAAATTGTCAAAGGATGAAGGATGGGATATTTTCTTTCAACGAGCTGCAAGAAGGCACATTATTCATCCATACAACAAAAATTTGAGGACCTATTATGGGCCAGGCACTCCGGTAGCATACAAGTGTATGAGGGGTTTAGATCAGCTGTAAGAACTAGAACCTGTCTGACCTCAACCAAATTTAGCGAGCACACATTTTTTAGCCAGCCTATAGAGTGTTAACCCACGCAGCATTTTTTTAATCAACTTTGAGATATAATTTATATTTTTAAAAATGCATGCATTTTAAGAGTACAGTTTAATGAGTTCAATTGAGTTTTGACAAATGAACACACTCATGTAACCACCACCTACAATCAAAATATAAAAACTTCCTTCAACTCTCATGCTCTTTTACAGTCTATCTTCCATCCCTAGCCTCAGGCAACCTAATCACTAAAGATTGGTTTTGCCTATTCTAGAACTTCACATAAATGAAATTATACATTACTCTGTGTCTCACTTCTTTCACACAAGATATTTTTTGAGATTTTCATACTGTTGCGTGTATCTATAATTCATTCCTTTTTTTTTTTCTCTAAGTAGTAATCTATTGTTTGTTTATCTACATTTTGTTTATCCATCTACCTGTTGATGGGAATTTGGGTTGTTTCCAACTTCTTGGCTGTTATGAATAAAGCTGCTATAAACATTCACATGGTCCGTTTGTGAATATATGGTTTAATTTTTCTCGAATAATAAACACCTAGGAGTAGGATCACTGGGTTGTATGGCAAGTATATGTATGACTTTATAAGAAACTGCCAAACTGTTTTCCAAAGCAGTTGCACCATTTTATACTCCCATTTGGTCCAGATCCTCACCAATACTTGGAATTATCTTTTTAATTTTAACCATTCTAATGGGTATGAAATAGTATCTCATGGTGGATTTAATTTGTATTTCCCCGATGACTAACGATGTTGAATTTCTTTTTTATATGCTTTTGGACATTCATATAGGTATTCTTTGTGAAATGTCTATTCAAGTCTCTTGCCTATTTTCTAATTGGGCATTTGTCTATTAGTGAGTTTTTTAAGTTTTTTACATATTCTGTATATGTTGTCAGATACATATACTGTGAACAATTCCTCCCAGTCTTTGATTTACCTTTTCATTTTCATACAATGTCTTTTGACAAGCAGAAAATTTTAATTTTGATAAGGTCTAATTTATCAATTTTTTTCATTTACAATTAGTGCTTTTTGTTTCCTAAAAAATCTTTGTCTACCTACCCTAAGATCATAAAGATTTTCTAGTTCATATGTTTAAGCTATGACCCATTTCAAATTAATTTCTGTGTATGGTATGAGACAGGAATTGAGACTCATTACTCTGCATACAAATACCCAGTTGTTCCAGCAATATTTGTTGAAAAAGTTATCCTTTCCCCCAATGAATTACATTTGACCCTTGGATGAAAATCAACTCTCATATATGAATGAGTCTATATCTGGAATTTCTGTTCTGTTCCAATTATCTACATGTCTTTTTACACCAATACCATACTATATTATTGCAGCTCTATAAGTCTTGAAATCAAGTAATTTAATTCCTCCATCCTTTTCTAAATTGTCTTGTCTATTCTAGGTCCTTTTCTTTTCAAATAAATTTTAGATTCTACAAAGAAAGTATGCTTAGATTTTGAATGGGAATGCACTGAATCTTTAGGTCATCTGGGAAGATGAGACAGCTTAACAATATTGGGTCTTACAATCCATGAAAATCCACTTATTTAGGTCTTCTTTAATTTCTCTCAGGAATGTTTTATGCTTTTCAGTGCTAAGGTCTTATGCATCTTTCATTACAATTATTCCCAAGTATAAACAGATTTTTTTTTAATTAAATTAGTTGCCAATATTTTAAAATCAAGAAATTTCACATATTAAAAAATCCAGATTTCTGACCTCTCTTGAAAAAAATCAGATCAGCATTCTGGGCCTGCATTCCCACATACCAACAATATGCTAGAACTAAAAAGAGGATATTCCCTTTAGACAGGGCCATACTCTCCAATTTTGCCACAGTTCTTACCACTCCCTATTAAAATTGCTGATCTGCCCAATTTCACTCAAGTTACCTTTGGACCCTATCAGCAGTAAAGGTTTGAGTGAAGAGGAAGGAGTGTGGTATGATTAGATGTGCATTTTAGAACTCTGGCTTCAATTACTAAGATACACGCAATTACTAAGATACTTCATTTACTAAGATACACGCAATTACTTCAGTTACTAAGATTCACAACCAGGCAACAGGCCCCTCCCGCCCAGGCGGGAAAACATTAAAACTTCCCTCCCCTAATCACTCTTAGTAACCAAATCTCGCGAGAAACTCCGTTGTCACAAACCTTTATAAGCACCCCTCCTTGGCACTCCTCTCTCCCTCTCTCCCTCTCCCTCTCTCTCTCTCTCTCTGCAGAATGATGGAATACTGACTTCACTCTCCCAACCCTTCACCATCAGGAAAAATGGTCTCCTGTTTTGTAAGTCCCTAATTAAACTCATGGGTAAAAAAAACCTATGGCTTCAGTGTGGAGCAGTGATTGATCCTGAAGGGAATGATGTAAACAGGGGAATCAGTTAAAATTCTCTTGAAGTGATTCTGGAAAAAGCAAGATTAGTCAGAGTGGTTTCAGTGGAAGAGTGAGAAGCTGACAAATTAGGCAGTAAAGAGTGATATCAATGGAAATTGATAATGGGATGGATATGAGGAGGGAGGGGAAGATGTCAAGGATGACCCTTCAAATTTCTTGCTTGTATAACCAGCAAGAAGAGTCATTTAGAGAAATGGGAAACACCAGAACAGGAACAAACCTGGCAACAGGAAACGAGGATTAAGAGTTCAGTTTGGAATGTAAATTTGAGATGTCTGTGAGCCATCCAAGTGGAAATGGCAAAGTGGCTACAGTTTTAAAAAAAATCCAGGGTGGTGATATAAATTTGGGAATCACTGGCAAATAAGTTATATTTAAAGCTATGGGACTGAATGAAATCTCCTTAAGAGAGCGACAAGAAGTATTAGGCTGAACCCTGAGAAAATCCCACATTCAGAGGCCAAGTTGAAGAACAGCCAACAAAAGAGACTGAGAGGGAAAAGAGAGGGAAGAGAGAGAGAGAGAGAGAGAAAGAGAGAGAGAGACTGAGAAAGGTTGGCAGGAGAGGTGGAAGAAATGGGCGGGGTATTAAAAGGAAAACTAGGAGAACAGTGTCATGGAAACCAAGAGTATAAAATGGTTCAACAAAGAAAGTGATCAACTATATCAGATGCCACTTGCAAGGCAAAATAAGAATGAAAATGCCCATTCATTAATTCACTCAAGAAATATTTATTAAGCACTACTATATGCCAAGTACTGTAGGTACTGAGGATAGAGCAATAAATAAAAGTCCCTGGCTTTATACAGTCTATCATCTAGTGGGAGGAGACAGACAAATAAATAAATATATGTCAAATATTGAGAAATCCTATGAAGAAAAGTGAAGCAAGTTAACAGAAATAAGGAATGCCAGGAATTGAGAATAAGGTTGCTCTTTTATATATGGTGCTTATTCTAGTTTGCTAATGCTGTGGAAATGCAAAATATCAGAGAAGGATTGGCTTTTATAAAGGGGGTTTATTTGGGCTACAAAGTTACAGTTTTAAAGCCTTAAAGTGTCCAAGGTAAGGCATTGTTCCGGTTTGCTAATGCTGCCTTTTCACAAAACACCACTTAAAATGGATCAGCTTTTTGGTGGTGGATACCTGAAACTATCAAACTACAACCCAGAACCCATGAATCTCGAAGACAGTTGTATAAAAATGTACCTTATGAGGGGTGACAATGGGATTGGGAAAGCCATAAGGACCAAACTCCACTTTGTCTAGTTTATGGATGGATGTGTAGAAAAGTAGGGGAAGGAAACAAACAGACAAAGGTACCCAGTGTTCTTTTTTACTTCAATTGCTCTTTTTCACTCTAATTATTATTCTTGTTATTTTTGTGTGTGTGCTAATGAAGGTGTCAGGGATTGATTTAGGTGATGAATGTACAACTATGTAATGGTACTGTAAACAATCGAAAGTACAATTTGTTTTGTATGACTGCGTGGTATGTGAATATATCTCAATAAAATGATGATAAAAAAAAAAAAAGAGGAAGGCTAGGAGCATATAGGTTATTAGAAGGAAAGCTAGAGGATAACAACTGGGAATGTATACCTTAGCGAAACCTAGAGTAGATGATTATGGTGGATAATTGTACAAATATAAGAAAGTTTTTACATGAAGTGGAACAAATGTATGTCATTATTACAAGGTGTTAATAATAGGGTGGAATATGGAAATATAATTAATGCAAACTAAGGTCTACAAATAATAGTAACATTGTAATATTCCTTCATTAAATGTCAATAATAGGGGGATATAATGGGTATGCGATTTCTTTTGGAAGAAATGAGAATGTTCTCATACTGACAGTGGTGGTGAGTGCATAACTACATGATTATACTAAGAGCCATTCACTGTACACTTAAGATGGATTATATTGTGTATGAATAAAACTGTTAAAAAAAAAGAATAGGGGAGGATAAAGGGTATGGAATATTTTGGGTTTTCATCTTTATTTTTATTTCTTTTTCTGAAGTAATGAAAATGTTCTAAAATTGATCATGGTGATGAATGCACAACTATGTGAGATACTGTGAGCCACTGTTTGTATACTTTGGATAGATTATATAGTATGTGAATATATCTCAATAAAATTACATTAAAAATGTCAACAAAAAAAAAAATGGATCAGCTTTTATAAAGGGGTTTATTTGGTTACAAAGTTACAGTCTTAAGGCCATAAAGTGTCCAAGATAAGGCATCAACAGTCAGGTACCTTCACTGGAGGATGGTCAATAGCGTCTGAAAAACTTCTGTTAGCTGGGAAGGCACGTGGCTGGAGTCTGCTCCAGAGTTCTGGTTTTAAAATGGCTTCCTCTCAGGACATTCCTCTCTAGGCTGCAGCTCCTCAAAAGTGTCACTCTTAGTTGCTCTTGGAGTATTTGGCCTCTCTTAGCTTGTCCAGAGCAAAAGTCTGCTTTCAAAGGCCATCTCCAAAACGTCTCTGTAAGCTGCAGCTCCTCTCTCAACTCCTGTGTGTTCTTCAAAGTGTCCCTCTTGGCTGTAGCAAGCTCGCTCCTTCTGTTTGAGCTTATATGGTGCTCTAGTAAACTAATCAAGGCCCACGCTGAATGGGCAAGGTCACACCTCCATGGAAACTATCTAATCAGAGTTATCACCTACAATTGGGTGGGTGGCATCTCCATGGAAACACTCAAAGAATTACATTCTAATCAACACTAATATGTCTGCCCACACAAGACTGCATCAAAGATAATGGCATTTTGGGGGACTTAATACATCCAGACTGGCACAGGCATCAACACAGGGTATCCTCACTGAAGGATGGCCATTGGTGTATGAAAACCTCTGTTAGCTGAGAAGGTATGTGGCTGGCATATGCTTGCTCCCAGGTTGCATTTCAAAATGGCATTCTCCAAAATGTCAGTGTCAGCTTCCAAAGGCCATCTTCAGCTCACCTGCAGCTAGCAGTGAGCTCCTTCTGTCTGAGCTTTTATAGGGCTCCAGTGAACTAATCAAGGCCCACGCTGAATGGGCAGAGCCACATCTCCATGGAAATTATCTAATCAGAGTCATCACCTACATTTGGGTGGGTTACATCTCCATGGAAACAATCTAATCAGAAGGTTCCAATCTATACTACTAGATCTGCCCCCACAAGACTGCATTAAAGAATATGGCTTTTTATGGGGGACATAATATATGCAAACCAGCACAGTGCTCAAGAAATGCTTTTCTAATAAGGAAAAATCTGAGCAAAGATCTGAAAAAAAGTGAGGAAATAAATCCTGCAAAGATCTGGGGAGAGATTTCAGGTAGAGGGAACAGCAAGCACAATAAACTGGCATGACCCGGGAACAACAAAGAAGCCAGCGGGAGTGGAGCAAAGTAAGTAAGGGGGATAGTGGCAGATCATGAAATTGACTCTGGCTATTCTGTGGAGAAAACACCGTGAGAAATCAAGGGCAGAAGCAGGGAGACCACTTCAGAGAAAGCTACCGCAATAATCCAGGCAAGAAATAATGATGATATGCTGGTAAGTTTTATTGCCATCTTGGCTAGGCTACAGTCCCCAGTTATTCAATCAAAAACTAGTCTAGGTGTTGCTGTGAAAATATTTTGTAGGTGTGATTTAACATTCATAATCAGTTGACTTTAAAGGAGATTATCCTGGATAATCTGGGTGGGTCTGATGTAATCAGTTGCAAGGCCTTAAGAGCAAAACTGAAGTTTCCCAGAAGAAATTCCACTTGTGGAGAGCAGCTTCAGTTCATTCAGAATTACAGCCTCCCTTCCTGAAGGCCTAGCCTACAGATTTTAGACTTTGCTAGTCAGCCCCCATGATCACATTAGCCAATTCCTTCTAATAAATCCCTTAATATATAACTTCTCCTAGTTCTGTTACTTTGGTAGAACTCTGCCTGATACAGATTTTGGTACCATGTAAGTAAGATGAGGCTGTAACAAACATCTAAAAGTATGGAAGTGGCTTTGAAGTTGGATAATGGATAGAGGCTGGAATAACTTTCAAAGGCATGATAGAAAAACCTAGATCACCTTAAAAAGACTGTTGGTAGATGTGGTGGTTTGAAGTTGTACTTACCCCAGAAAAACATGTTCTTAAAGTTAATCCATTCCTGTGGGTGTAAACCCACTGTAAGCCGGACGTTTTAATGAGGTTACTTTTTTCTTTCCATTTTGTCCATTTTAAAATGGGAATGCCTTTAACTGTTATACTATGTGTGCCCTATCATCATATTTTCAGAACAGATAACTTGTTTTCTAGTTTCACAGGTCCACAGGCAGAGACAAATTTTGCTTCTGAATGGATTAAACCCAGAGTCTCACCTATGATTTCAATGATGAGGATTTGAGACTTCTAACTGATAATATTTAAATGAGATTTTGGACTTGAGTTGGTGCTGAAATGGGTTGAAATTTGGGGGGATTTGGGGTGAACGTATTTTGCAAGTGGACGAATCTTTGGGAGCTGGAGAGCAGGCTGTGTTAAGCTGAAAAGTGGCCCTCCCAGATAACTTCACCTAAGGTGATTATGTAAGTGAATACCCTTGTTCATAGGAAATGTATATGGAAGTATTAAGTATTCAAGGAGTATGATGTGTGCAAGCTGCTCTCAAATGTTCACAAAATAGACAGCAAAAGAAAGAAAGAAGGGGGGAGAGAGGAAGGAAGAAGGAAAGAAAGAGGAGGAAGGAAGGAAGGAAGGAAGGAAGGAAGGAAAGGCACAGGTGACAAAATATTAAAATTGGTGGATCTGTGTATCTGGGAAGATGGGGAGACACTGAAGTTCTATGTATGGGGTTTGTATTATTTTTGCAACTGTCCTGTAAATTTGAAATTATTTCAAAATAAAAAGCTTTTTAAAATGACCCCCCAAGAGACAGTCACACCTTAATCCCTGGAACCTGTGAATGTTTTCTTGTATGGCCAAAAAAAAAAAAAAAAAAAAAGGAGAGGAGATGGAAAGGTTATCCTGAATCATCTGGATGGATTCTAAGCATGTATCCTTATAAAAGAAAAAGAGAGAGAGATTTGAAAAACAGAGGAGAAGATGACATGAAGATGGAGCAAAGAGAGATTTGAAGATGCTGACCTTAAAGGTTGGCGTAATGCAGCCACAAACCAAGGAAAGCCTCAGCCACCAGAAACTGGAAGAGGCAAGGAAAAGAGTCTCCCCCTAGAGCCTCTGGAAGGAATGCTGCTGTGCCAACACCTTGACTTTGGAAACTGATTTAGGACTTCTGACCTCCAAAACTGTAAGAGAATAAATATGCTTTGTTTTAAGCCACCAAGTTTGTGGTGATTTGTTTCAACAGCCACAGGTAGCTAAGAAAGGTGGCTTGGGCAAAGGTGATTATGGTGGAGGTGGAGAGAGGTGATCAGATTATGGCTATATTTTGAAGGTAGAGCCAACAGGATTTGCTGTTAGATTGCCTATGAAGTGGAAAAGAAAGAGAAGATGACTCCAAGATTCTTATGTAAGTAACTAGAAAACTTACCATTTACTAAGCTAGGGAAAATTCATTGGCTCAGCAACATATAAGTCAGTGGTGACCTCAATGAAAATTGTTTTGGTGAAATTTGGGGCTGAACACCAGATTATAGTGGGTTAGAAAGTCCATGAATACTACCTTCTTACAATTTATTTTGAATACTGCTTTCTTTTTGGTTGTAATTTATCTGACCATTGCCCTCCCCTTTACCTTGCTCCAATCTTCAACAGACCAAAGTTCAAGTAATAAATTGATTTATTCTCAAATGGACTGAGGGAAATATGTTCAGGACACTGTCCTTTAAAACAAGGGGAATATGGTCAGGAGAGGCAGTAGTAACTTTCATTCATTCAATAAGTATTTATTGAGCAGCTACTATATGCCAGGCCTAGCACTGTGCTAGATGCTGGGAATATAGCACTGAAAAGACGGACATGGTTCCTGGCCTCACAAAGCTTATGAGAAAACAAACATAAAATAATTACACAATTATTTAGCTGTAATTATGTCTAGTGCTACAAAAAAATAACTTTGGGTACCATGAAAATTAACATGTATTTAATATCTATTACATGCTAAATGATTCACATATAGCTTTACTTCTCACCACTATCCTATATGAAAATGGAGGTTGAGAAAGATTAAATTCCTTGGCCAAAATCACAGAGCCAGTGAATGACAGAGCCATGATTGAAAACAGGTACGCTACAGGCTGGGGTGAAATCCCAATACATCCTAGAGTGATATGGGGAGAGAGAAGAAGTGTATTTACGGAGCCCCCAGAGGAACTGGGGAGAAATGCGGAAATGTTGGACTTCCCCACCTGGGTTACTGCTGATTTTCTCACAAACACTGAGGACTGCCAACTTGGTGGGCTGAGCCCTCAATCTTAGGGCTTTCCCCTGTAAGGCTTGTTGCTCCAAAGGAAAGGCTAAGCCTACTCATAATTGTGCCTAAGAGTCTCCCCCAGAGAACCTCTTTGTTGCTCAGATGTGACCCCCCCCTCTCTCTCTAAGCCCACCCAGCAGGTGAACTCACTAGCCTCCCTTCTTCGTAGGACATGACTCCCAGGGGTGTGAATCCCCCTGGCAAGACAGGAAATGACTCCTGGGGATGAGCCTGGACCCAGCATTATGGAACTAAGAAAATCTTCTTGAGCAAAAGGGGGAAAAGAGATGAAACAAAATAAGGTTCCAGTGGCTGAGAGATGTCAAATGGATTCGAGAGGTCACTCTGGAGGATATTCTTATGCGCTATATAGATACCACTTCTTAGTTTTTGGTGTGTTGGAATGGCTAAAGGGAAATACCTGAGGCTATCAAACTGCAACCCAGTGACCTTGATTCTTGAAGACGATTGTATAACAATGTAGCTTGCACAGTGTGACTGTGTGATTATGAAAACCTTGTGGCTCACACTCCCTTTACCAGTGTATAGACAGATGAGTGGAAAAGTGGGGACAAAAATTAGATGAAGAATAGGGTGAAAAGGAGTGGATGGAAAGTTTTGGGTGTTCTTTTTTGCTTTTGTTTTTATTTTGGAGTAAGGAAAAGGTTCAAAAATTGATTCTGGTGCTGAACACACAACTGTATGATGGTGCCGTGAATAAGTGATTGTACACTGTGGGTGAACGTAGGGTGTGTGAGTATATCTCAATAAAACTGTATTAAAGTAAATGAACAATGGAGGGAGGAGGGGAATGGGATGTTTTGGATGTTCTTTTTCATTTTAATTTTAATTTTATTTTTTGAAATAATGAAAATGGTCAAAGATTGATTGTGGTAATGAATGCACAACTATATGACCATACTCTGAACAACTGATTGTATAGTTGTGTGAATATATCTCAATAAAACTGCATTAAAAAAAAAAAAAAACTGGTACACTACAATCCCCAAAAATTACAGAAATCTATGCTTAAAAAAAAAAAAGTGCTATGAAGATACTGTAAAAATGTGGAAGCCTCAGAATAGGTAGGGAGTCATGCTCTTTGATGCAGTCTTGTGGGCGCAGCAATGTTGGTGCTGATTAGGCTGGAACCTACTGATTGAGTGTTTTCATGGAGATATGACTCAATCAACTGTGGGCGGGACCTTTCATTGGATAATTTTTATGGAGGTGTTACCCCACCCACTCAGGGTGGGTCTGAATTAAATCACTGGAGCCATATAAAGAGTTCACAGACAGAAGGAGCTCAGGGCAACTGAGAGTGACATTTTGGAAGAGCTGCAGCTAAGAGAGGACAAAACGCCCAAGAGCAACATTTGGAGAATGCCATTTTGAAATACAACCTAGGAGTAAGCAGACACGTGCCTTCCCAGCTAACAAAGGTTTTCTGGATGCCAATGGCCTTTCTCCAGTGAAGGTACCTGACTATTGATGCCTTACCTTGGACACTTCAAGGCCTTAAGACTGTAGCTTTGTAACCAAATAAACCCCCTTTATAAAAGCCAATCCATTTCTGGTATTTTGCTTAACAGCAACATTGGCAAACCAGAACAGAGGGTCATCCAGGTAAAGTTTTGAGAACCCTTATTCTAGAAAGAGCTTTCTAAGCTCTCCTGATAAAGATGAATTTTGGAGGATATTCAAAAATCCCTTAACACTTTCCAAATAGAACAAAAGGTTACACTATAATTAAGTCAGTTTTATTTAGGCACCCAACAGGTTAGTAGACATGTTGAAAA
The DNA here is from genome assembly GCF_015220235.1 of Choloepus didactylus. Taxonomy (NCBI): domain Eukaryota; kingdom Metazoa; phylum Chordata; class Mammalia; order Pilosa; family Megalonychidae; genus Choloepus; species Choloepus didactylus. The sequence goes on along the minus strand of NC_051314.1, from coordinate 13,145,943 downwards.
TGAAATGTCACGTATAGCTTGTCCAAACTGTCAGATCATGTACAGTATTACTCTATACTGATCTTTTCAGGTTTACTTTCAAAATCAGGTTTCAGGTAAAAGTCAAAGGGGGGACAGGGGAATCATGCTACACACTCATCAATTCAGGAAAAAGATAAAATAAATAATTGTTTGACTCAATATATACAAAGACTCATGACAGAGATCACACAAATAAACCAACACATCCTATGAACTTCTACTAGGTGGTAAAGGAAATTCTTAAATTTATTTCATTTCAAATCACCAGCCTCTCATACTATGTAAGACGCTTGGTTCCCTGTTCCCATTCCACAATGAAAACAAATAACCTGAACAGAAAGGAAAGCTTAACAAGATAATGTGAAATGCTTCACTGAATCTAAAATATAGAGTATAATACCACAACATTTTTGACCTTCAATGCCATGAACTTGAGGGCTTTAACCTGGAGTCAGAATTAAGAGTAAAAAGTTCCTGAAAGGAAGTTTTAGTTCAAGTGACTTCTTTTCATAAAAAGTAATTATCTCATGTCCACAGGTAAAAAAGAAACCAAACCTTACTTTTTTTAATTTCTAATTCTTGCTTCCTATCTCTGCCTCTTAAAGGAAAGGAATGACAACATATATATAGCAAACTCAAAAAGACTACTCTAAATATACAACAAAATGTAAAAATCAACAATAAAGCCAAAGTTTCAACCAGATAACACCACTATTTTACCAAAATGCAACCTGATGTACTAAAGTACAAAGAAAAGACAGCTTTTCAAGTTTCTGTAAATTATGTGGTAGTGAAAATATGTATAAATTACCACAGTAAGAAACCGTGGTGTCATTTACACCATTCACAGTTAAAAAGATACTGAAACACTGACAAAAAGTCTAAAAATTGGGGCATTATTTAGTATTTATTGAGTAATTTAAGATGTGAAGACAGGATTATAGCTTTTCCATTTCAGAATGGCAACAAGGTACATATAAGAATATTGCAAAGAATATTGTGCAAGCTCCAACACCTTGATTACTACCATGAAGAATTCTCACCACAACTGACATTTTCATTAACCTATGAAGGTTACTGGGGCAAGGTTAGGCACTTCATACACATTATCAGAGGAAGCCAGAATCTTTCAGTTCAAAGACAAACCATGGTTCAAATCTTCACTGTGATCTTCCTTAGTTCAACTCTCCAAGCTTCTCTTTCCTCTTCTCCAAAATGGTGTGACTACTTACTTCATGTAGTCTGTGTGGGGATTAATGAGGTAGTACAAGTACCATAACAACAGATGCCACTGTTACTTCTCTTTCCATTCTCTTTCCATTTTTCCATAATCTTAGAACAACCTCAGATTATAAAAATTATTAACTCTACAGACAAGGAAAAACTCACAAGAATGTTAAGTAATGAGCCTGCGGTAACAGAGCTGGTAACTATCGGTGTCCAGATCTGCTCATGCCCTTAAACTTGACAGGTTACTTCACAGGTTATTTTATTCTCATATAGTATGGAATTTAGATTTTTTTTTTCAATTGACATCCATTACACTTTACATTTTTATACCAAAACAAAGATTTTTTTAAAAAATCAAAGTTGCCCATAATTTCCACTCACAAATTTTAAAAGCCAAAGATCTGTGAATATTCTACCTATCTTCAAATCCCATAACAAATAGAGGATACACTCCAGATTTCAAAATGAACCATCCAAATTACTCATTACCGGCTATCACTTACAAAGAGAATGACTTCTAAATGCATATTATTAAGAGTGAGTGGGAAAGTAAATGAATCAGACATACAAAAGTAAAAATATGGTATCTGAAAAAAAAAAAAAAAAGAAAAAGAAATTTTCACAATGCTCATTCTTCCAAGGATTCCATAAATCTTCTATTACTGTTATATGAGCCAACCTTAAACACAGGGTGAGGAACTGGCACAACCTCAGCCACTGAAGTGTTTGGAACCTCAAAGCATTGAAGTTCTCAGTGCCTCCCTTCAACTAAACAATAAGGGAGTTGTATGTGAGTCACTGAACCACAGAACTTAAGGCAACTTAAACAATTAGTTGCAAAGAACTTAAGGCAACTTAAACAAACTTAAGGCACCCTGGCAGATCACACCTTCTAACTTAACACCTACAATGATATGGAGTTCAATTACCTTCCTTCTTAACAGAAGTAACATATTTAATATTTTTAAGAATCTGTGCATTTTTTAAGTAAATAGAATTTATACTATTTGATATACAAAGATCAGATGAGAGGCTTTAAAGTTGTAAAAAGCTTAATCCAATTGCTATTTCTTTTCATCCCAAAGGAAACCTCTTTACCAGGAAGACAGATGATCAATGCCTCTGAAGAGTTCATCCAAACTGAAGGGCTTTCACACAGTCTGTACTTTTAGTTCCTAAACTTACATATTCCAGATGTAGAAGCTTCTCATAATTTAACTTTCTGTGCCTAAGGCTTCCTTTTAAATTCCTCCCAGATTAACCTTATTCTCAGACTCAGCCACAGAGGTTCTCATTCACCTTTGAGAACCCGCAGATGGAGGACCTCGTATTTTAAACAAGAGGGACAAGAGTGTATGAGATACCCTAAATAGGCAGTTGTGCACCTCCTGGGGTCTTGTTTTAATTGTTCAATAGGCCAGATGGAATTCAACTAAATAAAGTCACTAGTTCACTCTACTTTGGGAAATAAAAGTTATACACACATAGTTACTTAAACTGGAAAAACTGCTAAGGAAGCAGCAATGTTTGACATTTAAAAGTCTCTTTCTGAATACTCATATCATTTCTACAACTACTTCATCTCACTCAATCTCATTCAACCACATTAAATAATATTTATAATTTAAATAATAATAAATGTAAAGCTGTTCCAAAAGCTTTACATATTTGTGATTATTTAATCCTCATGGCAACAATATAAAGCAGGTACCACTATTATCCCCATTTTACAGCTAGGGAAACTGAGTCATACAGAAGATATAGTGGCAAGAATATCACAGTCACACAGCCCAAGGTCACATACAGCTAACAAGCAGTGGAACCAGGATTAAAACTACCTGGGTGTTTATGATCTTACTCTATAGCTGCTCAACTATCAAGAAAAACATATCAGAAAAATGACCTCACCCTCATCTTACACATACAGATCAAATTTCTGTCCTTAGAGTCAATGCTGGCCAAGGCTACTTCAAACATTTCATGTAGCCCTAATTCAGTGTCCACTTCCACAAAGTAGTCTACCATGTGAAAGGCACACTGTAAATAAATGCATGTGAATATCTGCTAAAAGAATTAAATCTTTACCAATTCCCTCATCCTCCCAAAGGTCATCCTTCCCTCCTGTCACTTCCCCACCATCAACCCATCCCCTTCCCCAGCACTCCATACCTTCTTCCAACACTTATTTTCTACTTTACCCACTGTGAAATATAACCTCCAAGATGGTCCCCGACAATCTTGACTTCCTGGTATTCACATCCTTGTATGGTCCCTTCCCACAATGTGTGAGCAATAGAATACTTAAGTGACAGTATATGACTTCTGAGGCGAGATCATAAAAGACAATGCAGCTGGGTCTCTTGGATTACTTGCTCTGGGGGAAGCTAGCTACCATGCCATGAGATCATTCAAATAGCCTCCTAGAGATGTCCATCTGGAAAGGAACCTAGGATTCCCAAAGAGCCTGCACCAACTTGCCAGCCACGAGAGGGCCATTTTGGAGAAGGATCTGCCAGCCTCAGTTAAGCTGTCAGCTGACTGTAACCCCAGCTGATATAAGAGTACCATCTCATGAGAGACCCTGAGCTGAAACTTCCCAGCCAAGCCACTCCCAAATTCCTAACTCACAGAAACCCTGAGAGATAACAAATGTTTATTATTGTTTTAAACAGTAAGTTTTGGGGAGTAATTTGTTACGCAGCCATAGATAGCTAATACATGTACCCTTCAAAACTACAACCTCCTTGAGAAAAGAGACTTCCCTTGATTCTCAAAACTCCACTAAGTAGCTAGAAGTAAATACCTGAAACTACCAAACTCCAACCCAGCAGTCTGGACTCCTGAAGACAATTATATAATAATGTAGATTACAAGGGGTGACACAGTGTGATTGTGAAGACCTTGTGGATCACATCCCCTTTATCTAGTGTATGGATGAGTAGAAAAATGGGGATAAAAACTAAAGGACAAATGGGGTGGGATGGGGGGATGATTTGGGTGTTCTTTTTTCACTTTTATTTTTTATTCTTGTTCTGGTTCTTTCTGATGTAAGGAAAATGTTCAGAGATAAATTGTGGTGATGAACGCATAACTATGTTATCATACTGTGGACAGTGGATTGTATACCATGGATGATTGTATGGTGTGTGAATGTATTTCAATAAAACTGAATTTAATTTAAAAAAAAAAAAAGTCAGAGATGGCAAAAAAAAAAAAACCTCCATTAAGACTTTAAATATAAACAGGGCCCATATTTGTTGAATTGTATCAGTGGGACATTCACTTTGTTCAATTCTCCTTTTCTCCAAAATGTACCCGTTGTAGATTTAAATAAATATTTAAGCTGCAGACACAAGAGAAGTCCATACTTTTTAACATGAATGTCCTCCCTTCTTACTGAACACTCTCATGGGTCACACTTTTTTTTAGCAAATACTATCACATTTATAAATATAAAATAAGCTCAGTTACTTCTATTTGGAATATCTTCTTCTCCTTCATCTAACAAGTTAAGAGTCAGCTCAAACACCATTTCTCTTTGAAGCCCTCCCATATGGCCAAGGGAAAAGCTCCCTTAACTCTCCCATACTTTTCTGGGTTTGAACTGGGGCTTATTTCATTTATCTGCCCCTCCCACTAGATTGTGAGCTCCTCCTAAGAAAGAGCCATATCTCACGTATCTGACAAGCCCAGCTCTTAGAAAAACACCTGACACGTTTCAAGGATGAACAAGTTTGCTGAATGATTGAATGAATGAAGTCATTACTTAAGCGATACTTATAATTACTAACAGCTGACCCAAACTTTATGGGTTTGCCCTTAATGGACAGAGATCCTATTTCTTACTTGTTTTACAGAATTCCTCCCTCATAGCACTTGGCAGAGTACTGAAGACCTGGAAAGTCTACAAAAAGTACTTTTTGATTATGGGACACATATTCCTCCCCCATCTCTCAGGTGTTTACTCTAAAAAAAAATGTAACCTAATAGATGTGAGCTATGGGAAACTTTTTAAACAGGGGCTCTTCTTAACTATTGGCACAACTGAGGAAGACACAAGGGCTATACTACAGTTTTTCCTTGCACATTTAGTTGAAGAAAGCAGTAATGGTTTGTTTCTTTCTAAATCATTTCATTAAACTGAATATCATAAAGCCCTTTGATTGCTACTAAAAATGCAATGACATTAGGCAAAACTTAGTTTAGTAACGTTCAGCCAAAGATTCCACACCCTGCAGTCAGGGGGCTGCAGGCCAGCTGGCATACCATCTCACCCCTGGGAGGTGGTTGCTTTTCAACAGTAAAACCATGTAAGAGAAATGTGGCGATTTTAGGGATCTTCTAAATTTAAAACACTAAAGTTTAACCTCTTACTGAGAATAAAGCTTATGTTACAGGCTTTGACTTCATGTAGAATAATAATCTTTCAGTCTTTGGAAAGATCTCAAAATCTGGCAACTTGGGGATATTCCAGACATCTTATGGGCTTAAAACTATGCAATAATATGTAAAGTGTGGGTGTAATTTCTTTATTACATATAAATGATGTATTTCACATTCCTGTAATGCATACACTTCATGCCAAGTATAGGCTGGCAAGCAGTTAACTGTCCACCAAACTGCCCTTTACTTATACTACATAAAAGGGAGAAAACATAGCAAAAATCTTGACAAAGCCAAGCTGGGTCAGTGTTCAAATATACACTAACTAGACCAGCGTTCTCAACATCAGAACAGAAAACATTTCTTGGGCCCTTACTATGTGCCAAGCTCTGTGCCAAATATTTTATGAGAATTACTTCATCTAGTACCCACAAAAACCCAATGGGATAGATATTATTATTACCCTCATCTGGATCAGGTTAGGAAACCGAAGCCCAAATGACCACCGAAAAAGGCAGGTCTGGGAGTCCGACTCTAAGGCCTCCGCCTTAGCCACTATTGAGTTATCAATGCTTTCTTCTGGTAGAAGGGGGAAAGCAATCAGTGTCCTGACAGCCATACGCTTTCTTAGAAGCTCTTGGCAGTCAAGTTTCAAATCTGCACAGAGCTCTGTACACCGGAGGACATTCAGGTTGCTACACAGGCATCAACAAGTCCAGGTGAGCTTGCTTCCCTTGCCTGGGAATCCTGGGAATTGCACACGGATCCTGAGGGCTTGCACAAGATCCCGAAGAAAGCGCCCAGACACCCCGGGCCTGCAGTCAAAACACACCCCGGGCGCCGAGAGGGCGGGAACCTGGGCGTCTCGCGGACCAGGCGGCGCACAGGTGCACGCCCGGGTCCCGCCGGCCCGGCTTAGCGACCCCTGCTCGGAGGGGAGAGAAGGGGCGGGCCGGCGGCGGGAAGGAGGCTGGGGACACCAGGACCGCCCCGCCCGATCCCTCGAGGGGCGCGAGCGGCCGGGTCGCTAGGAGAAAGGATGCTCGGGGCGGGGCCGGTGCCGCGGTGGGGGAGGGGTCCTCTGTCCGGACTCTCACTCACCGCCTCGCGCTCCTCCCGGGCCCGGCTCCGCGGCTTTCCCAGCTCCCACTCTCGTCTGCCCCTGAAGCTCAACGTCCCGCCAGGGCGCGCGAAGCTGGGGAGAGGTCGGCGCGAACCGAAGGCAGGTAGCGAGCGGAGCCGAGAGGGTGGGGAGGATGGAACAGTCGCTCTCGCCGCCGCGGCCACCACAGACACTGCCGCCGCCGGCTCCTCTCAGCCACGGAAGTTACGGACCCTCCCACCACACCCGCGTCCCGCCTCTCCACCCCGCCCGCTGGAAGAACGACAGCTGCCATTGGCCAATCGGAGGCCTTGTCCGGGCCCAGCGCTGCCAGACTGAGAGAGGGCGGAGAAGGTAGAGGAAAGAGGGAGGCTAGGACGGCGGCGGGACTTCCTGTGACTGACGGCACGGCGCAGCCAATGGGCAGAAGGAAGATGACCTCATCGCGGAGGGAAGTCTGGAAGTGGACGAGGCGCGGCGACGAGGTGGGAGAAGGTCTTAAAGAGGCCGCGGTTCATTGGTCACTCTGTCAAGACAAGGGCGGTGGACGCGGCTGGACCTCGCCGAGTTGCCAAGGGTCAGTGCCCAGCTGCGAATTCTTACTGCATTGATCCTCTCGACCCCAACCCGATCCGGGGTAGAAGCGTCCTCGCCTGGGGCGCTTACGCCGATTATTTCATAGTCATGCTTCCTAAAAGGAGACACAATAAATTCCGCTCTGGCCCGGAGCCCTGAATTCCCGTTACAGCCCCAGCCCCACCGAGGCCTGTTGCCTCGTTTCTCTGAGTCAGTTTCCCCGACGCTGAAAGGGAGGACGTCGGCATCTACCTACCCCTCCCTGCCTATCAAGAATGTTGAGATCATCAACAGTGAAAGTGCTTTCGACTGTGAGAAGAAACAGGGCTGAATGAACACAAAAGCTTGTATCCTGACGCTCCCGGAAGAGCCCCTGTAAAAGGGAGAACTGGATTAGATAACTCCCGATGACTTTTGATTTCTAAGACTTCTAAAATGCTGACTTCTTACTCTTTCTGGCGTCCGTTCATGTAGCGAACGCGTGGGTATCTCCTGCATTAGGCGCAGGGGCCGCAAAACCAGCAAGACCCAGTCCACGTCTTCCACAAGGAGAGAAACAAGTAAAGCAAGGTCCGTTGTGGTAAGGCGCCTTGCTGGAAACAGGTTCTTTGCCTTACCCCCTCCCCGGTTCCCAGCGATGGGAGGGAGACCTGAAAAGGAGAAAGTCCAAATTGGGATGGAAAAGAAGGGAAAAGGCTATCCCAAAGGCTTTCTGGGGCTCGCCTTAGTGGGCAGAGTTAGAAGGAGTAACAGTAGCTAGACGAAGAAGGGAGCAGTTTCCAGAAGAGCACAAGGAACAATTCACTTCACATCCCAGAAGAAACTGTTGCTATGATCTCCTGTTCTCCTCCACCGTTGCCTCCCTCACCCGTGACTTCCCATTGGTGTAAGTCCCAGAGGAAGGGCGGAAGAGGATGCCTTGCTCTCCAACAGCTGCAAGAACTAAAGTGGACTTTGGTGTTCCCAATTATTCATCTTTAAGTCAGCCTCAAGTTCATTACCAGGGGCTAATCATAGAATCTTGGAGTTAGACAGGATCCATGGGATCCTTTAGTCACACACCTTCCTCCAAGGCAAGAGTCCTTCCACAAAAGCCCTGATAATGTTATCAATCAGTCAATGTTTCTTGAGTCCCCCACCATGATTAAGACCCGGGGGGGGGGGGTGCAGGGGGCTAAGAGAAATGAGATAGTCACTATCCTGGGCGCACTTAGAACAGACTGGGGGAAGTTAAGGCTTCTACTGGGGTGACAGGAATGAAGTGTCATGACTAACACAAAGGGTGCAGAACTGAGCCTCAGAGGAGAAAGCACCGCCTGTTGGAATTATTGGGGTGGGCCAGATATCCCCAAGACTAGACCGGGATGGGACATTCTAGAGGCAGCACTAGTGAAAAAGCAAAGATAGGTGAGAAGGAAGCACAAGTGTATTTTAATAGTTATAGAAGGTACAATATGCACATTCACAGCAGGGACTCCCCAAGCCTCTCACACATGGCAAGCTCACCGCCTCACAAAGAGGGCTATTCTTTTTTTGGAACAATTTAAATTATTTATATATATATATATATATATATATATGAACTGTTTTTATATATTTCTCATGGATGATCTGTCTCCCTCTAATTTCTGATCCTAGAACTCAACATTGTCCTCTGAAGTTTCACAGAACATGTCCGATCCCACTTTGTTATGGACAGCATTCCAAATATTTTAAGATGGCAATCATGAACCCTTTCCCACACACGCCAATCATTTCCCCAAACAACAGGGATAAAGTCCCTTTTCCTTGTGATCATTCTTCAGATGAGTTCCCGTGTGCCTCACCATCCTCAATTACCTCTTGTGGACATCCTTCCATTTAGCAGGATCCATGGTAGACATCTGTTCTTTCTGTCCTTCCAGCAAACATTCTCTTTCTCTTGGTAATGGCACCCTAATTTCCTCTGGAAAATCACCCCTCTCCACCCTTTCGCCCATGTGGTTGCCATGGGAATGACTTCACCACTGAACTTTCCAAAGGTGAGCACATGGCCCAGCCCTGACCAATCAAAGCTCTGTGCCACCACTGCCATTTGTAAAGACTGATTCAGGGAAAGCAATGTGATCCCAGACGGCCCAAGCAGAATGAGTCCTAGGACCTTTGTTGGAACCACTGTGAAGAAGCACTCTTCAGACTGGGGCTGCTGAACTGCACAGCTATAGCCTTGGAGTTAACAGGGAGGTCCTTGGAGAGAGAACTTGCTAGAGAATAAAGCCAATAATTAAAAAAAAAAAAAAGAAAGAAAGAAAAATCAGAGCTGAGATACAGATAAAGTTTGCATCAGGTGATGACTCTGTTTGAGAACCTGAATCCAGCTATTTTCTGGCTTTTCAATTTTGTATGTGTCTTAGGTCAGCCTCCTGAGAAACAGAACCTGTCAGACGAATCAAGTGAACAGGAGCTATTGAGGGAGGCCTCTTCAAGAAAAACCTGTAAGGGAGGGAGTTACCTGTAAGGGAAAGAGTGAAGAAAGGCCTTGGTTTCAAGACAAGCTCCTCTTGGCCTGATCCACAAGGGCAGAGCTCTTGGCCACAAACCACACCACAGAGTTATCCCTTGAGGCAATGGGGCAGCTCTTTGTACCCCAGTATTGGTCAGTCAGTAGCTGTGAGCCATGGTAGAGGTGAGGTACTCAAATCCACTCCCTTCAGCTAAGGACAGTTCTCCAGAATTGTAGGCATCTGGCAGCCCTTAGCAGCCAACACTCACAGCAGCTGGGGGTATGTGCACTGACCTGTGAAGGGGATCCAGAAAAGGCACCATCTGAGACTATCTCTACCCATGCAATCCCTTCTGAGTTGGGGTTCTGTTGCTTGCAAGCCGAATGTGACTTACTAAATACTCAGGTGTGGTCTTACTACTGCAGACTATGGTGAGAGCGTGACCCTCCTTGACCTTGAACCCCACATCTCTTAGTACACTATATGATTACATTAGCAAATTTAGTGGCCCCACTGACCCTTTGGCTCAAATCGACTTTATAATGGCCAGTTCTTTCCACCTCCTCCCACTAGAGCTTTTACTCCACAAACTGATTCGCTAAGGCAAATTCATTCATTATTGCACTTCTGTAATTAATTCTTCAATACAAAAGTAAGTCTTAATTAGCAGCTAATTGGCATTTTTCCCATTTCTATCCTTTGCTGCAACTTGCTGAAATCACTTGCTGATTAGATTCTGCCACCTATCAAACTGTCCACCGCTTCCAATTTTGTTCCTGTTGCTGAAAGGGGGAAATCTAATGGCAGGAATCTTCAGAAAAACACTGGAGACTAGTTTCTGTTCCTTCCAATCTGCTAATCCACACTCCCAGAACACTTACTTTCTTGTCCTTCTCCTATCTCAGTCTCTCTTCCTAGGGAATCTCTCCAAAAGTATTACCCAGGACTTACAATTAGCCCTGTCCTCAACATACCCTGCTCTTCCTTGTTTCTTCTTAATTTTTTGTTTGGGTTGGTTCCTCTGCCTAGAATGTATTCCCTCTTATCTTCATCTATTTATATCGCAGCTCACATCCCACTTCTTCCAGGAGTTATCAGTTTTTTGATTATTTGTTTCTTTGTTTGCTATTGTCCCATGCTACATAGATCTTTTCCTTCCCTGGCAATCCATAGCTCTTATGTTGCCAAGAACAGTGCTAAGCTCTCTAAGTGCATCGTCTTATTTTATCCTTGTAGTAATCCTACAAAGTATATGCTGTTATTGTCCCTGTTTTTCGGATGAGAAAACTAGGGCTTAGAGGAATTGATTATATAACTTGTCCCATCTCACACAACTAAAAACCAGCAAATCCAGGATACAGAGACTAAAATTATAATTCTGAATTCAATCAAATGAACTTTTGTTGGCTGCATGCAAGGAATTAGAATAAATATAAAGAAGTGATATATACAACCCTTTTTCATAATTAAGAACAGGATCTACAAGTGATTCTAATATGAACAATGCTGTAAGAACAGTATAAATTAACAAAGAGAAGGGAGAGCCTTCCTATGACAGATGGGGAACCCAGTAAGGCCTCTCTGACAGGCAGGAATGAGGTGGAATGCTCCAACTTGAAGAACAGTGTAAGTAAAAACATGGAGGAAGGAAAACATAGGACATGTTTGAACAAGGGAGTTGTCTGGTTTATTTATGAGATAAGACTTGAAAGTTTGCTTGAGGTCCTGTTGTAAACAAATAATGAATTCCCAAAAACCTCAACAAACCCCAAACATAATGTGCTAGTTTGAATGTATTATGTCCCCCAAAATGCCACTATCTTTGATGCAATCTTTTGTGGGCAGACATATTAGTGTGGATTAGATTGTAATTCTTTGATTGAGTGTTTCCATGGAGATACGATCCACCCAACTGTAGGTGATAACTCTGATTAGATAATTTCCATGGAGGCGTGGCCCTGCCCATTCAGCATGGGCCTTGATTAGTTTACTAGAACACTATATAAGCTCAGACAGAAGGAGTGAGCTTGCTACAGCCAAAAGGGACATTTTGAAGAATGCACAGAAGCTGAGAGAGTAGCTGGAGCTGAGATAGACTTTTTGAAGACAGCCATTGGAAGCTGAAGCAGAAATTTTGGAGAATGCCATTTTGAAACGCAACCTGGGAGCAAGCAGACACCAGCCACATGCCTTCCCAGCTAACAGAGGTTTTCTGTATGCCAGTGGCCTTTCTCCAGTGAAGGTACCCTTTGTTGATGGACATTTTATGGCCTTAAGACTGTACCTGTGTAACCAAATAAACCCCCTTTAATAAAAGCCAATCCATTTCTAGTGTTTTGCACTCTGGCAGCATTAGCAAACTAGAACACATGATAAGCCCAAATAAACCCACACTCAGACATAGTATAATCAAATTATCAAATGCCAAAGATAAAGAGAGAATTCTGGAAATTGCTAAAGAGAAGCAATGCATTATGTACAAGGGAGCCTCAGCAAAATTAAGTGCCAATTTCTCATCAGAAACCACAGAGGCAAGAGGAAGTAGGATGAGATATTTTAAGTGCTGAAAGAAAAAAAAATTGCCAATCAAGTATTCTATATTTGGCAAGACTGTTGTTCAGAAATGTGGGAGAGATTAAGACAGTCACAGATAAATAAAAGCTGAGGGACTTTGTCATCACTAGACTGCCCTACAAGAAATGCTAAAGGGAATTCCTCAGGTTTAATGGAAAGGACCCTAACAATAGATTGAAGCTCCACAAAGAAATAAAGATCTTCAGTAAAGGTAACAACGTTGGTAAGTATATATGCACTTTTGGTTTATAACTCCACTTTTTACTTCTTACAGGATGTAAAATGCAAATGCATAAAAAAGAAATGATAAATCAATGGTTGGGGACTCACGATGTATAAATGTTTAATTTTGACAAGAGCTAAATAAAGGTGGGGGAACAGAGGGCTATAAGAAAACAGTTTGTGTATGCTATTGAAGGTAGGTTGATACTGAACCAAATAAGATTGTTTTAGATTTAGGATGTCAAATTTAAGCTCCACGGTAACTACAAAGAAAATATTGGAGAAACCTGCACAGAAAGAAATGAGAAGGGATTTTAAAGGGCTCAGTACAAAAGTTCACCAAATTCAAAAATAAGCAGTAAAGGAAGAATTGAAAGACAAAAAGGAATAAAACTTAAAAATATCAAAGAGCAAACTGGCAGAAGAAAGTCTTGCATTATTAGTAGTTACTTTAAATGTAAATAGGTTAAACTCTCCAATCAAAGGCAGAGATTGGCAAAATAAGTAAAAAGGCATGACTCAGCTATATGTTGTTTACAAGAAACACAGTTAAAAATCAAAGAAACAAGTAGGTTGAAATTGAAAGGATTGGGGGAAAATATTCCATGTATGGTAGATCATTATGTACTCCAGAAAAAAAAAAACATGTTCTTAATTTTAATCTGCATACCTGTGGGTGTGAGCCCATTGTAAATAGGACCTCTTGAAGATGTTATTTTTGGTTAAGGTATGGAGAATTGAACCAGTGTGGGCCTTTATCTGCCTTACCAACCTTATGAAGATAACCTAGAAGTCACAGAAGTGGGAGAGGAGAGGACATGGCCATGTGATGGAGTCAGAGATAAGCCAAGGAAACCCAAAGATTGCCAGCAGCCAGCTCCACAATGCTACAGTCTTCAGGGAAAAAGAAGTCCCTGCTAATATCTTTATCTTGTACTTCTCTACCCTCAAAGCCATGAGCCAATAAATTCCCATTGTTTAAGCCAACTCATTGTGTGGTATATGTGATAACAACTCTGGCAAACTAAGACACCAAGCAAATAGTAATCAAAAGACAGCAGGGGTGAGTATGCTAATATCAGACAAAATAGATTTTAGATAAAAAATTGTTAAAAGGGACAAAGAAGGGCACTAAATATTGATAAAAGGGTCAATTCATCAAGAAGATATAATGATTATAAACGTATATGCACAGAACAAGAGAGACCCAAAATAGGAAGAAAATATTAACAGATCTGAAGAGAGAAATTAATAGTTGTACATTAGTAATAGGCAACTTGAATACACCAATAGTCGGTAGAAGCTAGATAGAAGATCAGTCAGGAAATAGAGGACTTGAACAATGCTATAAACCATCTAGACCTAGTAGATATATATAGAATATTTCATCCAGCAAAAGCCACATGCACATTCTTCTCAAGTGCACACAGATCATTCTCTAGGTTAGAGCATATATCAGGGCACAAGAGAAGACTCAGTGAATTAAAAAAATATTCAAATTTTCTGACCACAATGGGATGAAACCAGAAATCAATAATAGAGAGAGAACTGGAAATTTTGGAAAAATGTGGAAATTAAACAATATACCAATATACTGTGTTTTTTTTGTTTTTTTTTTTGTTTTTTTGAATTTCAGGTATACTTTTATTCATGGCAGACATTTTTGGTGGAGAGACTTCCTTGGAAATCTTCCTTCCTGGTTACTTACAGAAGCCAACTCCTAACTTAAATCCAGACTCTCTTACAACAGCATCTGGTGAGGTAATTTCCATCTGCCATTTACTAGGCTTGAAAGCATCCTGCCCCCAGGTTTCACCTGGCCTCGCCCATACGGATGGCGAGGACCTCGCAGCACTACCCAGCAGCCTGCTCAAAGTCGTTTCTGCAGCTGGGGAATAACAACCATTAATCCATTTTATTACTGAAGGACTTTACTTCTTTGTTCCCATGATTTATAAATAAGACACATTATTTCTTAATATTATTATATACTTGTAATACAAACAATGAAGACTGGCGATATAGGAAACAATAAAAAAGCAAACAGTGTTCATTAAGCATTTTCCTCTGTCAAGTACTATACTATTCCTCAACTTTTTAAATTTTTCAAATTTTTGTTATGTAAAGTCACAGGAGTCCCCTCTGATGTTGTCAATACTGGCCTCTAAGCTTAGCACTCCTGACACCGACTTTTGAGTGGCAAGAATTTTTACTCTGGGCTTCTATGGTCAATATAAAGTTGTTACTCTGAAAGAACTGAGCTAAGAAATTGTTTAGATAAAATAGTAGTTCTTAAGACCTCATCTTAGTACAACAAAGTCATGGGTCATTTTTCAGCCAAGCGACTGTCACAGACTTAATATGGTCTCTTTCCCTTTTCTGTTTCTTTTTCATCCAGTCACTCAAAGAAAAGGTGGGGTAATTGAATTGTAGAATCCTGCCAGACAGTTTGTGGTAACCAGTGCAGATGAACACTGTAGGGTTCTACTGTATTAGAATCTCATGCAAAACTCTAACATTCCATTCCACTGGGCTGTTCTGTTATTTTCCTTATTTAACAATTCTAACACACTAAAGTGGCAGCAGCTACTTTTCATCAACTGCAGCATCTGATTTCAGGGACTTAAAATAGAAAAAAACAGATATAAATCTGTGGTTTGATTCTGAGTTTTGGTGACAGGGTAGTGTTACCAAATATTTCTGAATAAACAATTTTTAAACTTTTTTGGTCAAGTTGAAAAATACTGCCGACATACTATTTGGTGTCAGTTCAATAGTCACTCTATACTGAAAATTAAAAACCTAAGCTCCTCAAATGTCTAACTTCACAAAATCCACTTATAATGGAAGGATTTACTATTTGTCTAAATTACACATCAATTTTTATCAAACAGCAGCTAATACAAAAGGAATGACAGAAAAAAAAGTGACTTCACAAAAATACATTAAAATATTTGATAATATTATGCAGGAACTGCCAGAGATTTAGTGTTTAATATTTAATAGCATGATTGACCAAGGCCCAAGATGTGAAGTTATCAAGTTCAAGAAAATGGGGAAAAAAATCACTCTGAAAACTAACAATATAGTATATGACAAGAATGCACACTTTATAATATAAAACCTGTGTACACAATAGTAGTTGCAAAAAGCCATTCAGTCTTCTCTTGGCTTGTAAAAATGGTGTTCCAGATTTCATTGCAAATCAGCAACCTTCAGCTCTTCTGTGTGGCAGGTGTCTTGTTTTCACCTTCCAGTTCTTCCACCCCAGCCTGTGTCATGAGGTCTGCAATGTTTCTCTCCAGATTGTCAATGCGACTACTCATGTCATCAATTCTTCCAATGATCTGGTCAGACATAGTCTGAAGAAATCACCAGTAAAATTAGAAAATGTCACCAGATTAATGAAAATGAGAACACAATTTACCAAAACTTATGGAAGGCAGTAAAGGCAGTGCACAGAGGGAAATTTATAGCTCCAAATACTTAAATTAAAAAAGAAGAAAGCTCTAATCAGTAACATAATCTTCACCTAGAGGAACCAGAAAAAGAAAGAAAAAAAAGAACAAACTCAAAGCAGCAGAAGGAAGGAAATAATAAATATTACAGCAGAGATAAATGACATAGAGGATAGAAAAATGATAGAATCAATGGAACTTAAAGTTGGATCTTCGATATGATCAATAAAATTGACAAACCTTTAGTGAGTCTGAGAAAAAAGAAAGGATGCAAATAACAAAAATCATAAATGAAAAGGGGGACATTACTACTGACCCCATAGAATCTAAAAATGATTATAAGAAGATGTTATGAACAATTGTATGTCAACAAACTAGACAACCTAGATAAAATGGACAAATTCCTAGGAACACACAAACTACTTAAACTTCAAAAAGAAGTAGAAGATCTCAACAGACTAATAACATAAGGAGATTGAAACAGTAGTTAAAAACCTCCCAACAGGCAAAATGTTAAAATTGGTGGATCAGGGTAGCTAGGTGGGAGGTATATTGGAGATTTCTGTATGGATTTTGTATTATTTTTTGCAAACTCTCCTATAAGTTTGAAATTATTTCAAAATGAAATATTTGGGGGAAAAAAATCCTTCCAACAAAGAAAAGCCCAGAACCAGATGGCTTTACCAAGGAACTTTACCAAAGATTCAAAGAAAAATTAATACCAATCCTTCTCAAACTCCTCCAAAAAACTGAAGAGGAGAGAATACTTTCTAATTCATTCTATAAAGCCAACATCACCTGTAAGGAAAGCCAGGTAAAGATACTACAAGAAAAGAAAAGTACTGACCCATATCCCTTATGAATAGAGATGCAAAATCCTCCACAAGATACTCGCAAGTCAAACCCAACAG
Organism: Choloepus didactylus; assembly: GCF_015220235.1. NCBI lineage: Eukaryota > Metazoa > Chordata > Mammalia > Pilosa > Megalonychidae > Choloepus > Choloepus didactylus. The sequence goes on along the minus strand of NC_051314.1, from coordinate 13,128,983 downwards.
TGTGTTAAAGGAATTTTGTAACATGATCAAGTGGGATTTATCCCAGGTATGCAAGGATAGTTCAGCAGAAAAAAAAAGTAAATTAATGGAATACCCCACATTAATAGAACAAAGGGAAAAACCCTCATGATCATCTCAATTGATGCAGAAAGGGAATTTGACAAAATCCAGCACCACTTCTTGACAAAAGCACTGAGAAAACTAGGACTAAAAAGGAACTTTCTTAACATTGTAAAGGGCATATATGAAAAACTCAGAGGTAACATTATAGTCAATGGTGAAAGACTGAAACTTTCTAAAATTAGGAACAAGACAAGGATGCCTACTGTCACCACAATTATTTGACATTGTACTAGAAGTTGTAGTCAGAGCAATTAAGCAAGAAAAAGAAATTAAATCCATCCAAATTGAAAAGGAAGGAGTAAAACATTCCCTATTTTCAGATAACGTGTATATACATACATATATATATATATATATATTCCTGAAAAAAATCCACAATAAAGCTATTAGAGCCAAGAAATGAATTCAGCAAAGTGGCAAGATCAAAGAGCAGAAATTTAGTAGTATCTCTATACACTGGTAATGAAAAATCTGAGGAGGAAATCAGGGAAAAAATCCTTTTACAATAGCAACTAAATGAATCAAATATCTAGGAATAAATTTAATAAAGGATGTAAGGACTTGAATGTGGGAAATTTTTAAAAATGCTAAAAGAAATCAAAGAATACCTAAATAAACAGAAGGATATTCCGTATGCATGGATTGGAAGGCTAAATATCATTAAGATGTCTATACTACCCAAAGTGATTTACTGATTCAACAGAATTCCCATCAAAATAAAAAACAGCTTCTTTACAGAAATGGAAAAGGCAATCATCAAACATATGGAAGACTAAAAAAAACCATCTTGAAAAAAAGAAAGCTAGCAGCTCATACTTTCCAATTTTAAAATTTATTACAAAGCTACAGTACTCAAAACAGTATGGTACTGGCACAAGGACAGACATATAGTCCAATGGAATAAAATTGAGAGTTCAGAAATAAACTCTCACATCCATGGCTACCTGATTTTTTGATGAGGGTGCCAATGGGGAAAGAATTGTCTCTTCAACAAATGGTGCTAGCAAAACTGGATATCCATATGCAAAAGAATGAAGGTAGACCTCTAACTCACATCATATACAAAAATTAACTCAAAATGGATCACAAACCTAAATATGAGAACCAATACTATAAAACACCTCAGAGAAAGCATAGTGAAGCATCTTCAGGACCTTGTATTATACAATGGATTCTTAAACTTTACACCAGAAGTATGAGCAACAAAATTAAAAATAGATAAAATGCATTTAGTCAAATTTAAAACCTTCCTGTATCAAAATTTAAAACTGTTGTGCATCAAAGGACATTATCAAGAAAGTGAAAAGACAACCTATAGCGAGGGAGAAAATATTTGGAAACCATATAAATCTGATAAGGGTTTAATATCCAGAATGTATAAAGAACTCTTACAACTCAACAACAGAAAGAAAAACAACCCAATTAAAAATGGTCAGAGCTATGTGGGACCTGACTCCCAGGGGTGTAAATCTCCCTGGCAACACAGGATATGACTCCCGGGGATGAATCTGGACCCAGCATCATGGGATTGAGAACATCTTCTTGACAAAAAGGGGGATGCAAAATGAAACGAACTAAAGCTTCAGTGGCTGAGAGATTCCAAATGGAGTTGAGAGGTCACTCTGATGGACATTCTTATGCACTATATAGATAACCCTTTTTAGGTTTTAATGTATTGGAATAGTTAGAAGTAAATACCTGAAACTATCAAACTCCAGCCCAAGAGCCTTGACTCTTGAAGATGATTGTGTAACAATGTAGCTTACAAGGGGTAACAGTGTGATTGTGAAAGCCTTGTGGATCACACTTCCTTTATCCAGGGTATGGAAGGATGAGTAGAAAAATGGGGATAAAAACTAAATGAACAATAGGGTGGGATGGGGGGATGATTTGGGTGTTCTTTTTTACTTTTATTTTTTATTTTTATTATTTCTGGTGTAAAGAAAGTGTTCAAAAATAGATTGGGGTGATGAATGTATAACTATATGGTGGTACACCATGGATGACTATATGGTATGTGAATATATCCCAATAAAACTGAATTTAATTTAAAAAAAAAGAATAAGAATATAAGCAAGTATGGTCAAATTATTAGTGTTGGAGTATATTGTTAGCTATATGTTTATATTTTATATTTGTATTTTTGACTCACCTTGTCATTTCTCATTAACAATTCAAGCCCCGAATGTGTTTGACTTTATGTGAGAGTTATCTTAATATAACAAAAATTAAATATCATAAAAAAAATGGACAAAAGACTTGAATAGACATTTCGCCAAAGAAAATATTCAGATGGCCAATAAGCACATGAAAAGATGCTCAACATCATTACCGTGTGTGTGTGTGGGGGGTGTATATGGGAACTCTGTACTTTTTGTATGATATTTATATAAACCTAAAACTTCTATAATAAAAAAAATGATTTGAACAGACACTTCACCAGAGATATATGGATGACAAATAGGCACATGGAAAGATAGTAACATCATTACCTATTAGAGATAAGCAAATTAAAATCACAAAGAGATACCAACTCACATCCATAAGAATAGTTAAAATTAAAAATAATAACTTCCTATCAACTATTGATGAGGATGTGGAGTAACTGAAACTTTCATACCCTGCTCATGAAAATGTAAAATGGTGTGGCCACTTTGGAGAACAGTTTAGCAGTTTCTTAAAAAGTTCAATATCTGTATACTTGAAAGTGGTTAACATGGGAAATTTTATGTTGTATATATGTCACCACAATTTAAAAAAAGAAATAAAAATTAAACATATAATTACATGGAGCCTAGAATAGGGAATGAAATCTTATTATCCTGCATAGCTTAATGCAATACCTTGATACATTCCAGAGTATTTGGGGCAGAAAATAAAAAAAGTATTTGCAAGATCCTTTGAGGGACTGGAGAAAAACTATGGAACTATTAAACTTCCCCATCTGGGAAATTCCTGATATTCCCTGAAGCATTAGGGACTCCCAATTTAATAAACCAAGCCCTCAGTTGTGAGGTTTGCCCTTATGAAACTTATTTCTGTAATGGTGAAGCTAAGCCTACTTATAATTATGCCTAAAAGTCACCACCAGAGAACCTCTTTTGTTGCTCAGATGTGGCCTCTCTCTCTAACCCAAACTCTGCAAATAAACTCATTACCTTTCCCCTACATGGGACCTGACTTCCAGGGGTATAAGTCTCCCTGAAAACATGGGACATGACTCCCAGGGATGAGCCTGGCCTTGGCATCATGGGATTGACAATGCCTTCATGACCAAAATGGGGAAAATAAATGAAACAAAATTAGGTTTCAGTGGCTAAGAGATCTCACATAGAGTTGAGAGGTCATTCTGGAGGTTACTCTTATGCAAGCTTCAGCTAGATACTGCAAAACACCACGGTATGCCAAGCCCCAACCAACAGTGTTCCTGAAAACCCTAAAGAATATCCTGGGTATATCTAAGAATCTATAAAAGTTTTGCTCACTACGTTTATTTTTCAGAAACTTAAAACCTCCAGATTTTCCCTATGCCAGATAAGCCCTGAAACCCAGAGTTACCAGTTTCTGCAAGAACATCAACTAGTTGCATTCTTCTACACCATAATCTTGACACCCTTTTTCAGCATGGAGAAGTTAAAAGGGTCATTGCCCAAATATCCCTGAAGATTGAGAGAATGATCAAATGAGAGGGAGGAGTTGTAACAGAGAAGTTAGGATTTAACAAATGATTATGGCTACTGAATCATTATATAGGTATTTCTTTTCATCTTCCAGTATATTAGAACAGCCAGAAGGAAATACCTGAAATTGTTGAACTGTAACCCAGTAGCCTTTATCTTTGATAATGATTGTGTAATTATATAGTTTGTATCTTGTGCCCATGTGGACTGGTTTGTATGTTATGTTCCCAAAAAAAAGCCATGTGCCAGCTCTTAGCTTCTCCTGGGAGCAAACCCTGGATTACATATCTTAGCTTCTCTCCAAAATGTCTCTCTCAGCTTCTCTGAAGTTATCTTTTCTATTAGCTCTCTTAAAATACTCCAGTGAACTAATCACTGGATGGGCGGGGTCACATCTCCATGGAAATGATCTAATCAAAAGGTTTCACCTACAGTTGGGTGGGTCATATCCCCATGGAAACAACCTAATAAAACATCACACTCTAATCAAAAGACAAATAAGTCTGCCCCCACAAGACTGCATCAGCAAACCAGAACACTGTGTGATTGTCAAAACCTAGTGCCAGACACCCTGTTCCAGTTTGCTAATGCTGCTGTTATGCAAAATACCAGAAATGGATTGGCTTTTATAAAGGGGATTTATTAGGTTACAAATAACCTAAGTTCTAAGGCCATACAAACTAAGGCATCAACAAGAGGATACCTTCTCTGAAGGAAGGCTGATGGTGTCTGGAACACCTCTGTCAGCTGAGAAGGCACACTGCCAGCATCTGCTGGTCCTTTGCTCCCTGGCTGCATTTCAAAATGGCTTTCTTCAAAATGTCTCTGGGCTTCTTTTGTTGCTCAGATCTTAGCTTCTCTGTCTCAGCTCCTGTGCATCTTTGCCTGTTCACCCAGGGCGTTTCTCTCTAAGCATCTGGAGGTATTCTCTTAGCTTCTCTGGGGCAAACTCTGGACTTCATCTCTTAGATTAGCATCTCCAAACGTCTTCTGTCTGCATCTCCAAGTGACTCCAAGCATCAGTATTGGCTCTTGGCTTCTTCCAAAATGTCTCTCTCGGCTTCTCTCAGCTACTTCTGCCATGAGCTCTCTTAAAGGACTCCAGTGATCTAATTAAGATCCACCCTGAATGGTGAGGTCCACACCTCCATGGAAATGATCTAATCATAAGGTCTCACCATAGCTGGGTGAGTCACATCTCTATGGAAAGATTCAGTCAAAAGTTTCCACCCAAGAAGATTGGATTAAAAGATCATGGCTCTTCTGGGTTCCATAAAAGTTTCAAACCAGAACACACCCCCTTTATCCAGTGTATGGTTAGATGAGTAATAAAATAAAGACATTCATGGGGGGGATAAAAGTTAAATATATACCTGCCATATGATCTTGCCATTCTGCTCCTAAGTATCTACCCAAAAGAAAAGAAAATATATATCCATGCCAAGACTTGTACATGAATGCTCACAGCTGCTTTATTTGTAATAGCTCCAAGCTGGAAACAACCCAAATATCCATCAGCAGGTGAGAGAATAAACAAATTGTAGTGTATGTAGTCATTGGAATATTACTCAGCAATAAAAAGCAACTACTGGTACATCCAATAACATGGATGAATCTTAATATATGCTGTGTGAAAGAAGCTAGGTTAAAAGAAAACATACTCATACTGAATAGTCCCATTTATATACAACTCAAGAAAACGCAAACTAATCTATAGTGACAGAAAACAAATCAATGTTTCCTTAGGAGTGGGGGTGTGGTAAGGGGTACAAAGAAACTTATGGAGCAATGTATATGTTCATTACCATGATTGTGGCGATGATTTCATAGGCATATACTTATGTCAAACTTAAATTGCATGTTTTAAATATGTGCAGCTTATCATATGTTAATTATAATACAGTAAAGCTTTAAAAAAGCTCACACCCACTAGGATGGCTATTATTTTAAGAAGGGAAAATAACAAGTGCTGGGAAAAATAGGAGCCTTAGTTCCTATTTGGTGGGAATGAAAAATGGTGCAGCCACTTTGGAAAGCAGTTTGGCAGTTCCTCAGAAAGTTAAACATAGAAACACCATAATACTTGGCAATTCCTTTCCTAGGTATATACCCCAAAGAACTGAAAACAGAGACTCAGACAGATATTGCATACCAATGTTCATAGAAGCATTATTCACAATTAGCCAAAAAGTGGAAGCAACCCAAGTGTCCATCAACAGATAATGGATAAACAAACTGTGGTATGTACACATGACGGAAAATTACACATCCTCTAAAAGGAAAGTGTTGATACATGCCACTACGTGGATGAAGCTTAAAGACAGCAGGTTGATTGAAATAAGGCACAAAGGCACAGATATTGCATAATTCCACTTATATGAAATAGATGGAATAAGCAAATTCGTAGAGATAGAAAGTAGAGTACAGGTTACCTGATGCAGGGAGGGGAAATGGGAAATGGATGTGAAATTTTATGTTGCATCTAAGTTCCCACAATTTAAAATTTGATATCTATATATGTGTGTGTGTATATATATATGGAGAGAGAGAGTGTGTTCAATAGGTACACAACAGTATGTAAAGCACAAAACAAAATACAATCTCAAAAATCTGAAAAACAAACCAAAAAAAAACAAAAGGAAAGAAAAGGAAGGGAAAAACAAAACAAAACAAAACAAAACAAAAACCAAGGCGAGGGAGGCATTAGGCTTTGAACACACAAACCAAACGCTGTCTTAAGAAGATTTGCCTGATGGTTTATCGATTGGATTAGAATGGGGAGACTGATTTGGAGTTGGGGAGATAAATTAGCAGCTTACTACTGCTTAACCAGCAAGGAGGAAATAAGGACCTCTGAGGGTGGAGGCAGTGAGCTTGGATTATTTTTTCCAAGTATTTCATAAACACTTTGTTTCTCTCCCTGTTGCCTAAAGATCATAGCATCCTTGAAAAGTGTCCCTCATTTAAAAAAAATATGCCCATAATCTCTCAACTGCTAAACTCTCAGCAAATATTTTCAGAATTGAATTGAATGCATAAACAGGATGGTAAAAACGCTGGGACTTCTTTTAGGTGGTTTTGTAGAAACTCAGACCATGCCTGGCATTGCAACCATTTACAATGTTACTTGTTAATAAAACTAAGCCGTTTTTTATTCAGCATCTACTACGTACATCACCATCTCTTTCAATTCTCCCAACAACACTGCAAGGTAGGTGCTCCTAGGATTATCTCCAGTTACAGACAGAAAAAAATGGAGGGTCATGCAAGTAGAGTGACTAGCTGGGGACTGAGGGGGTCTCCCAGAACATAGGACTTTTAGTGCTAAAACTGGGACAGCCCCAGGTAAATCCAGGTTACCGCACCAAGATACCTCGCCCTGCGTCGCGCAATCCAGGATTCAAACACAAGTCCGATCCGCTCAAACCCCATGGTATTTTTATTTTGGCTTTTTGATCATTGCAGCCAATATAAATGTCTTCTTTGGGTAATTCTGAAGTAGAATCCAAACAAAACTCTTATACTGAATTCAGCTCATGTATTTGGAGCCTGAGACTGGAGAGTACAAAGAGGTAGAAATCACAAAACGGACGGGTTTTTCTCAGAGAGAAAAGGGTGGGGAAGGACTTTCCCGGAGACTGACCTCCGCTTTATAAGATGTTCTTTTGCGCCGCCTACCGGTGGGCAGCTGTAACTCCTCCTAGACTAGAGACTAGGCAATCCTGGGTAAATGGTGGGAGGTGGAAGTGAACAAGTTCTGATTGTTCATGGGGCATAAATATTTTGCTTTAAAAATAAAAACTAGAAGAGCTTTTTTTATGAAAGTTTACCAGGCTGACATAGTCTAGGATGAGGCAAATCAGACACAAATTTAAGTGGATGCCAAAAATCACAGTAAGCAAGAAAAATAGCACTTTAATGCAATATTTTAAACTATCAAAATTAATGCAAAAATTCATGATGAACAAAGTGTCAAAATTATAAATACCGACAGATCCTATCCTGCACATGCCCAACCCTGCCTCTCACCTCACCCTAATCCTGGCTCTCCTAGGAGTGAACATTGGCCTCAGAGCCAAGAAACCGAGCGCTATCCACCCATGAAGGCAGCACCTCAAAACCTCACCATAGGAAAGTGGAAGGGGCGCTTCTCAGACTTTTCCACCCAAGAACCCTCACAGAAGAGATAACAATCTCATACCCCTGCCAGAAGTAGCCAGAAGGCCCACAGCAAGCAAGGAATATCTTGACAACTCTTGTCTACACACATTTTGCGTTTGACTTCATAATATATTCATTTTTGGTTTTGTTCTGCTACCTTTTATTGGATAAGTGCATAAATCATAATGCCCCTTCCATTTTCCTATGGTGAGGTTTTGAGGTGCTACCTTTATGAGTGGATAGCACTCGGTTTCTCGGCTCTGGGGCCAATGTTCACTCCTAGGAGAGCCAGGATTAGGGTGACGTGAGAGGCAGGGTTGGGAAAGTGCAGGATCGGATCCTATCTGTATTTATAATTTTGATACTTTGTTCATCATGAATTTTTGCATTAATTTTGATGGTTTAAAATATTACTAAAGTGTTATTTTTCTTGCTTACTATGCTTTTGGCATCCACAACTGTACCGCTCAAAGAACTTTCACAAACTGAACAAAGGCTTTTAACCAACACCCAGATCAAGAGAGAGAGCCCCATGACCCCAGATGTCTCTCTCACACGCCCTTCTGATCACCACAGTCCCAGGTCCCTTTATCTTGATGTCTCTCAACATAGATTATTTTGGTTCCTTCTGTTCTTTATATAAATGGAATAATGCGATCGGAGCTATTTTGAGTTTAACCTCTTTTACTCAAGGTTATGTTTGCTAGATTCAGTCCTGTCTTTGTGTGGGGGATGTAATTTGTTTATTCTCATTGGATTGCATGAATATACCAAAATTAACTTATCCTTTCTATTGGGGTATATTTGTGTTATTTTCGGAGGGCCATTGCAAATAGTGCTGGTATGAATATTCTTATGCATGTCTTTTGGTTAACATATAAGCACCCATATCTGTTGGATTAGAAGTAGGAATGAAATGCTGGTTCATGGGGGAGACACACTTCCTGCTCAGTGTCTACTGCAGATCAGCTTTCTAAAATAGTGGTGCCAGTTTATACTTTGGTGAGAGTTTCTGTTGCTTCACAGCCTTTTCCAGACTTGGCATTTTCTGCCCTTTTGCTCTTTATCCTGTCAAGCGAGTGTGAAGTCATATTGTATTTTAGTTCAACTTGCAATTCCCCTGATGACTAACAAAGTTAAAACTTTTTTTTTTTCATTTTTATTGAGATTGTTCAGATACCATACAATTATCCAAAGATCCAAAGTGTACAATCACTTGCCCCTGGGTACCCTCATACAGCTGTGCATCCATCACACTTAATTTTTGTTCAATTTTTAGAAACTTTTCATTACTCCAGACAAGAAATAAAGTGAAAGATGAAAAAAGAAAAAAAGAAAAGGAAACTCTAATCCTCCCCATCCCTAACCAACCCCCCTCAATTGTTGACTCGTAGTATTGATATAGTACATTTGTTACTGTTTATGGAAAAAATGTTGAAATACTACTAACTGTAGTATATAGTTTGTAATAGGTATATAGTTCTTCCCTATATGCCCCTCTATTATTAACTTCTAATTGTATTGTCATCATTTGTTCTGGTTCATGGAAGCAATTTCTAGTATTTGTACAGTTGATCATGGACATTGCCCACCATAGGATTCAGTTTTATACATTCCCATCTTTTGACCTCCAACTTTCCTTCTGGTGACATATATGACTCTGAGCTTCCCCTTTCCACCTCATTCACACACCATTCGGCGCTGTTAGTTATTCTCACATCTTGCTACCAACACCCCTGTTCATTTCCAAACATTTAAGTTCATCCTAGTTGAACATTCTGCTCATACTAAGCAACCACTCCCCATTCTTAAGCCTCATCCTATATCTTGGTACCTTATATTTCATGTCTATGAGTTTACATATTATAATTAGTTCCTATCAGTGAGACCCTGCAATAATTGTCCTTATGTGTCTGGCTTATTTCACTCAGTATATTGCTCTCGAGGTTTTGTCATTAACCCATTTTTTTTTAATATGGTTTTGTTCACTCACCATACATTCCATCCCAAGTAAATAATCGATGGTTTTCTGCATGGTCATACATTTATGTGTTCACCACCCTCACCACTATCTCTATAAGAGCATCTACATTTCTTCCACAAGGCAGGAGAGAGAGTCAAAGAAGGTAGAGAGGCAAAAGAAAGAGGAAAAAAAAATGACAGCTAGGAAGCAGCAAAAGGAAAAATAACCTTAAATCAAAGTAGAATAAAGAATCAGACAATACCGCCAATGTCAAGTGTCTAACATGCCTCCCCTATCCCCTCTCTTGTCTGCATTCACCTTGGTATATCACCTTTGTTACATTAAAGGAAGCATAATACAATGATTCTATTAGTTACAGTCTCTAGTTTATGCTGATTGCATCCCTCCCCCAATGCCTCCCCATTTTTAACACCTTGCAAGGTTGACATTTGCTTGTTCTCCCTGGTAAAAGAACATATTTGTACATTTTATCACAATTGTTGAATACTCTAGATTTCATCAAGTTACACAGCCCCAGTCTTTATCTTTCCTCCCTTCTTGTGGTGTCTCACATGCTCCCCACCTTCCTTTCTCAACCGTATTTATAGTTACCTTTGTTCAGTGTACTTACATTGTTGTGCTACCATCTCCCAAAACTGTGTTCCAAACCACGCACTCCTGTCTTCTATCACCCTGTAGTGCTCCCTTTAGTATTTCCTGTAGGGTGAGTGTCTTGTTCACAAAGTCTCTCATTGTTTGTCAGAAAATATTTTGAGCTCTCCCTTATATTTGAAGGACAGCTTTGCTGGATACAGGATTCTTGGTTGGTGGTTTTTCTCTTTCAGTATCTTAAATATATCACACCACTTCTTTCTTGCCTCCGTGGTTTCTGATGAGAGATCCGCACATAGTCTTATTAAGCTTCCTTTGTATGTAATGGATCGCTTTTCTCTTGCTGCTTTCAGGATTCTCTCTTTGTCTTTGACATTTGATAATCTGATTATTAAGTGTCTTGGCGTAGGCCTATTCATATCTCTTCTGTTTGGAGTACGCTGCGCTTCCTGAATCTGTAATTTTATGTCTTTCATAAGAGATGGGAAATTTTCATTAATTATTTCCTCTGTTACTGCTTCTGCCCCCTCTCCTTTCTCTTCTCCTTCTGGGACACCAATGATACGTACATTATTGTACTTTGTTTCATCCTTGAGTTCCCAGAGACGTTGCTCATGTTTTTTCATTCTTTTCTCCATCTGCTCCTTTGCGTGTAGGCTTTCAGGTGTTTTGTTCTCCAGTTCCTGAGTGTTTTCTTCTGCCTCTTGAGATCTGCTGTTGTATGTTTCCATTGTGTCTTTCATCTCTTGTGTTGTGCCTTTCATTTCCATAGATTCTACTAGCTGTTTTTTTGAACTTTTGATTTCTGCTGTATACATGCCCAGTGCTTCCTTTACAGCCTCTATCTCTTTTGCAATATCTTCTCTAAACTTTTTGAATTGATTTAGCATTAGTTGTTTAAATTCCTGTATCTCAGTTGAAGCGTACGTTTGTTCCTTTGACTGGGCCATAACTTTGTTTTTCTTAGTGTAGGTTGTAATTTTCTGTTGTCTAGGCATGGTTTCCTTGGTTATCCAAATCAGGTTTTCCCAGTCCAGAACAGGCTCAGGTCCCAGAGGGAAGAAATATTCAGTATCTGGTGTCCCTGCGGGTGTGTCTTAGAAAATTGCTCCACCCTGTGATGCCTCAGGTCACTGTGCTTTTCTGCCCAGCAGGTGATGCCTGTTAGCCTATAATTCTTGCCTGGTGTGAGGAGGTATGGCCGTGTTCCCCCAGGCTCTGGGGTCTGGTTCTGAATGGAAAGGGCCCCACCCCTTTCCTCCTAGAGAAGACAGACCCCCCAGGTGGAGGTCATTAGCATTTCAATGGTCTCGCTCTCTGCTTGTGCTGTCTCCACCCTTCCCAGAGTCACAGCCCTGGAAACTGAAAATGACTGGGGCTTTCTCCACTGAGCCAAAAAAGAAACAGATAGTCCCCTTCAGACCCAGTCCAAGGCGACCCTCCGGCTCTCCAAGGTCAGTCGTCACCCAAAGCCTCTGTCTGTTTTTTGGGGATGCGTACCTGTACTGAGCAGTTCACACTCGCTACTTAAAACCCCAGTTGGAGCTCAGCTGAGCTATATTCGCTTTCTGGGAGAGAGCTTCTCTCTGGCACCATGAGGCTTTGCAGCTCGGGCTATGGGGGAGGGGGTCTCACGACTTGGTTCCGCAGGCTTTGCTTACAGATTTTATGCTGTGTTCTCGGGCATTTCTCCCAATTCGGGTTGGTGTATGATGACTGGATGGTCTCGTTTGTCCCCCCGCAGTTATTCTGGATTATTTACTAGTTGTTTCTGGTTTTTTGTAGTTGTTCCAGGGGGACTACTTAGCTTCCACTCCTCTCTATGCTGCCATCTTCAAGAACCTTTTAATAATGTTTATTGGGCATCTGGATATCTTCTGTGAAGCGTCTGTTAAATTCTTTTGCTCATTTTTTCCTGTTGGGTTGACTCTCTCTTGTTTATTGATTTGTAGGAGTTCTTTATAAATTCCAATTTGAGACCATTATCAGATATATATGTGGAGAATATCTCATCCTACTCTGTGTATTCTCTTTTTACTCCCTTAAAGGTGTCTTTTGATGAATGGAGTTCTTGATTTTAATATAATTCATTTAATAAATTCTTTTTCATATATGATTAGCACTTTTTGTTTCCTGTTTATGAAAGTTCTCCTATTCCAAGGTTGTAGAAATGTTATTCTATGTTTTGTTCTAAAAGTTTTATTGTTTTCCTTTCAGTTTCAGATCTGTGATCCTTTTGGAAATGATTTTTGGTATAGTGTGGGTAGGGGTCAGGATACATTTTTTTTCATATGACCCTACCCTATTACTGAAGGATCATAATTTTCACTGCTCTGCAGTGTTACCTTCATCATAAGTCAGGGAGCCATGTTTGTGTGGTATCTGTTTTTGTTTTCATATAAAAACAATATTTTCAATTAATTCATGGTTAAATTATGTGAAATTTTCCTGATTCTTCAACTAAAAGTGATACTTCAGAAATGGTTATTTTTGAACACTGAAGCACATTATCTACATTACCTTATTCAATTCTGACAATATTTTGCATGGGGTGAGTATTAATATTTCAATTTTACACATGAAAAAGTGAGGCTCAGAGAACTTAAATATATTAAGACCTTGCAGCTAGTAAGCCCAGAGACCTTTAATCAGTGCTCTAGAATACTGTATAAAAAGTTTCCATTTTTCAAGATAATCATAAGCCAAGGTTCCAATGTAGCATGTTTATCTATTCATAACTGATGAAGATTTGGACTATTTCTAGCTTGGAGCTGTTATGAACATTTTCATTTCTCTTGGATAGATACTTAGGAGTGAGATTGTTGGGTCATGTGGTAAGTGTATCTTTAACTTTTAAAGAAACAGCCAATGGTTTTCCAAGGTGGTCTACCATTTTACATTCCCGCCAGCATTATATGAAGTTCTCATCTGCCACTTCTTCGCCAATGCTTGGAATCATCAGTCTTGTTGATTATAACCTTTCTAGTGAGTATGCACTGATGTCTCATTGTGGTTTTAATTTGCGTTTCTGATGACTAATGATTTGAGGTCTTTTTATGTGCTTATTTGCCATCTATTTATCTTTTTCGGTAAAGTGTCTGTTCAAATCTTTTGCCCATTTTTTAAATTGGGTTTTCTTATTATTAAATTGTGAGTTATTTATATACCCAAGATACAAGTCCTTACTAGGTATATAATTTGTCAATATTTTCTCCCAATGTGTGGCTTGTCTTTCATTTTCTTCATGGTGCCTTTTGAAGAACAAAAGTTTTTAATTTTGATAAAGTTCAACTTACCAATATTTTCTTTCATATGGATATTACTTTTGATATTATAGCTAAGAAATCTTAGCTAACATGAGGTCACAAAGATTTTCTCTTACTTTTCTTCTAGAAGCTTCATAGGTTTGGCTCTTACATTTAAATCTGTGTCCATTTTGAGTTAATTTTTCTGTATGGTTTGAGGTAAGGGTCTAAGTTCTTCTTTATATATATATATATACAATTGTTCCAGTACTCTTTGTTGAAAATCCAATCCTTCCTCGATTGAATTATCTTGAAACTTAGTAAAAATCAATTGACCACAAATACATGTGTTTATTTCTTGACTCTATTCTGTTCCATTGATTTATATGTCTGTCCTTATGCCAATACCAGACTGTCTTGATTACTGAAGGTTTATAATAAGTTTTTTTTTTCCACTTGTAGGAATTTTATTCAACAATAAATCCATTTTTAGAAATTTCATTGTACAAATACACACACACAATATGATTGAACAAGGCTAACTGTGTCAATATTACAATGAGAAATATTTCACTGTATACCCTTAAGCACATTTTGAATATTGTGAATATATTATACACACATGAACATTTCTTAAAGGAGCAAAAACATATTCTATATAGCTACATACTTAATGTTAAAATATTTACTGATGCTTTTTCTGTAATGGAACTCTCCTCTAACAGCAATTTATATGGAACCAATACATTGAGAAACACTTTAATTGGAGCGGATGGGAAAACCTCTTCATAAACCCAACTCATAAAAAAGCAGCAGTAGCAGCCACTTTCTGGCAAACCCCAAGTCCAGAATCCAGAAATTCCCATTTATACTCAAGAAAGCAGCCAACACTGAGGATGATGAGGACACAACACAGCACAGAGCGGTCATTGGGATGCAAGTCAATTTAGCTATGGGCTCTCGGCCATTTGCTGTTTATTAAAACATTGCCCGTCCAAAAAGAGACATGTTGGTGTGTTCAAAGCAGATGCTTCTCCTTCCCCATTAGAATTAATCTTTTCATTAACTTCTTATTCCTCTTCACACATTCAAGGCACAACATAATATCTTTACTTCTGCAGATGGGACAGTGCAGGCTGGTAACAGAAAGAGAGAGATCATCCTCTTGGGAGCGTCAGGTCCCCAGGCCTGCCCTGCATGAACTGCAGGCGAACCCAAGCCTTGGTGTCTGCAGGGAGAACTCGGCCATGGACCGCACACCATCTGACACCAGAGGCTCGAAGCAAAAAGTCTCAACAGAAGTAGGAATGGGACATGAATTCACAGCTTTAGGCTGAGCTGCTCTTGCAGCAATTCTTGTCCGTGATGCCAATATTGCCTCTTGAGCTGAAGTTATAACTTCAACTCTATTAGTCATTTCTTCTCTCTCCCTTCTGTTACAACTTTTCTGACCCTTTGCTGTCTTGGTCATCATCTTGCATTTCTTCAAACATGACTGCAACTTAGCCTCCTCTGGTGTGTCAGGAATATCCTGTTTTTGCTCAGGGTAAGCATGTTGCTGGAGCCTCAGATGAACATCTATTTTCAGGCCTGCGGTACTCAAATTAAAATGTTGGCACACCTTCCGCAAAGTGTCCCAGTGTACCTTATTAATAGGCAGCAAAATGATTGGCAAGGGAAGCGTTGGTACTTTAGGTTTTGAGCAAGCTTTGAATTGCTCATTCATTTGAGGAAGATGAACTTAATCCTTTTTCCTAGACTTCTTCAGTTTAACTTGTGCAGTTGAAGAACTTGGTTCCATTTGATGCCCCTCTTAAGATTCTTCTTTTATTGGAACTAATGTGATTATCACATGTTCCTCCTCTAATTCCTCTTCAAAGGCGTTCTTTTTTTCTCAAACCCAAGGGTGAAGAAACTCCATCCAGCCCTGTTCTAACCTATAATAAGTTTTGAAGCCAGATAGTGTAAGCCCTCCAACTCTGTTCTTCTAAAAAGGAATAATTTTAAAACTGCATTTATAGTCCATCTTTTCTTAGTTACAAAATAAAATGTAAGCCTTTTTAAAAAAGTTTTTATTGAAGTATATTGAAGACAATATTCTAGAGAAGAGTGCACATTTAGATATGAAGAATTACTTTTGTAATTAGAAAAAATAAAGCCATTATTTTAAAATTAGATAATTTATGTATGCTGTGCTGGTTTGTATATATTATGTCCCCTCAGAAAAAGCCGTATTCTTTGGTGCAGTCTTGTGGGGGCAGACGTATTGGTGTGGATTGGGTTGGAACCTATTGGTTCAGTGTCCACAGAGATGTGACCCACCCAACTGTAGGTGATAACTCTGATTGGATAATTTCCATGGAGGTGTGGCCCTGCCCATTCAGCGTGGGCCTTGTTTAGTTTACTAGAGCACTATATAAGCTCAGACAGAAGGAGCTCATGCTAGCCGTAGCTGAGACAGACATTTTGAAGACGGCCATTAGAAGCTGATGCAGACACTTTGGAGAACACCATTTTGAAATGCAACCTGGGAGCAAGCAGACGCCAGCCACATGCCTTCCCAGCTAACAGAGGTTCTGTGGATGCCAATGGCCTTTCTCCAGTGAAGGTACCCTTTGTTGATGGACACTTTATGGCCTTAAGACTGTAACTGTGTAACCAAATAAACCCCCTTTTATAAGAGCCCATTCATTTCTGGTGCTTTGCCTTCTGGCAGCATTAGCAAACCGGAACACATGCTTTGTATACACCCTTGGTCCACAGAGGATTATAAGCTTCTTAAAAGACGAACTAAAATAAATTGGAAAAATACAAACAGATGAAAAATAACATTCAGGGAAAATATAATGCATATCAAGGGCAGAGGGCCAGTCTAACATAGGACAAACTGAAGGTTGAGGGGCTGTGCTGGTGTAGTTGTGCACTGCACAGTTTGCCCCATCCTCCTCTTGCTGACACTACCAAACCAGGAGCGGAGAGGAGCCCTTCTCTGCTGCTCACCATCAGGCCGCTGTGTCTTT
This sequence comes from Choloepus didactylus, assembly GCF_015220235.1. Lineage (NCBI taxonomy): Eukaryota > Metazoa > Chordata > Mammalia > Pilosa > Megalonychidae > Choloepus > Choloepus didactylus. The sequence goes on along the minus strand of NC_051314.1, from coordinate 13,112,179 downwards.
GGGCTCTGCTAACCCAGTCCTGGCTTTCTCAGTGCTGGGGCCTCCTCCTTTGGCTTCTGTGATGGTTAGGTTCATGTGTCAACTTGGCCAGGTGATAGTACCCAGCTGTCTGGTCAAGCAAACACTGGCTAACCACTGCTGTGAGGACGTTTGTGGCTGGTTAATAAACCAACAGGCTGGTTTATTTAAATCATCAGTCAATTGGCTGCAGCTGTGACTGATGACTCACCAAAGGGCTTGTCTTCCACAATGAGAGAATGCAATTGGCTGGATTTAATCCAATTAATCAGTTGAAGACTTATAAGGGAGACAGAGGACCTTCACTTCTTCTTCAGCTGCCCAGTGAAGTGTTTCCTGAGGAGTGCATCAGACATCTTCCTTGGAGTTCACAGTTTGCTGACTGCTCTAAAGAATTTGGACTTGTGCATACCCACAGTTGCATGAGTCACTTTTACAAATTTGATAGTCAGAGACACCTCTCATTGATTCTGTTTCCCTAGAGAACCCTAACTAATACAGCTTCCTTTGCCCCATTCCTCTTTCTAGAGCCCCTGCCCTGCCAGCCTGACCTGCTTTCTGCATTCTGTTCCCCTCCCCATTTAGGGGCCTCAAGTGACTGCAGATTGGATTAGGCAGAGCTTTGTGAGCTTTGAGTAAAACCTTGGACTTTATCTTGGGGGCAAAGCGGGTAACGTGAGAAGATGTGTGTTTTTTATGTTACTTTTTTTTTTTTAATTTATTGTAAAATGAAACACAAATATGGAAACGCATACAAAACAAATGTTGGGTGCAATGAATTATTATTATATGACAAATACACTTGAAACCACCTCCCAGGTCAAGAAATGGGGCTTTGCCAGCCTCCCCAGAAGCCCTTCCAAGCGCCCTGTCCCAATCACAGCCCCTCCCTCCTCCCAAAAAGCAACCACCGGACTCGCTTTTATTTGGAATCACTTTCTTTGTTTTTTTATATAGTTTAAGCACACACATGTGTATATCTAGACACTGTTGTTTAGTTTTGTCCATTTTTTTTAAAATGTGTCTTTTTAAAAAACTTTTTATTGTGAAATAGTTGCAAACTTATAGGACAGTTGCAAAAATAATACAAAACCAACACAGAGAACTCCAATATACCCCATACTCACTATGATGTTTAGGTTCATGTGTCAACTTGGCCAGGTGATAGTGCCCAGCTGTCTGGTCAAGCAAGCACTGGCCTAACAATTTCTGCGAGGACATTTGTGGCTGGTTAATAAACCAACAGGCTGGTTTATTCATTCATCAGTCAATTGGCTGCAGCTGTGACTGATGACTCACCAAAGGGCGTGTCTTCCACAATGAGAGAATGCAATTGTCTGGATTTGATCCAATTAATCAGTTGAAGACTTATAAGCAAGACAGATAGAGGACCTTCACTTCTTCTTCGGCTGCCCAGCGAAGCATTTCCTGAGGAGTTCATCGAAGTTGCCGGTTCGTTTCCTGAGTAGTTCATCGAATACGTTCGTCGAAGATCCCAGTTCATTTCCTGAGGAGTTCATCAAAGTTGCCGGTTCATTTCCTGAGGAGTTCATTGCATATCTTCATTGGAGTTTACATTTTTCTGACTGCCCTACAGAATTTGGACTCGTGCATACCCACAGTTGCATGAGTCACTTTCATCTTATATTCATAGGTACCTCTCATTGATTCTGTTTCCCTAGAGAACCCTAACTAATACACTCACATACCCAGATTTGCCAGCTTTTAGCATTTTGCAACTAAACATGTCTTTTTAATCTCTTACTCTACAGGTTCGCCCTCCCAGAGAAGGGTAATTCATGGCTGATTCCCAGTCTTCCATTTCCCCCTAAAATATTTGTTCTAGTCCAACCACAGAAAGCCCCAAGTTCTCCTACAGTTACTGGTTTAGGAAGGGCCAACTTACCCAGGAATCCCCTGAGGAGCTTTGGGGAAAGGTTTTCTTGCTGCTAAGAAAGAGACAGAGGACCTTATCTGGATGTGATGCCTGGAATTGCTGCAGCCATCTTATGACCATGAGGAAAACCAGACTTATGATGAAGCTGACAATGAGATAGCAGAGGGGGACAATGGGAAAAAAAACCTGGCTCCTCAGTGGCATTATTGAAATCCCTGCTGCTGGATTTCCCTTCATGTGGGATAATACATTTCTTCACTGTTTGGGCCCACTTGAGTTGGTTGTTGTTGTTACTTGCAACCAGAAGCATTCCAACTGATGCAGGTTGGTCAGCAGTGTCCATACTGCCAGAAGAGCACATAAGATGGCACAGATGTATTTTGTCAGTCTAGTAAAGTTCTGATCACTCAAAGTACCCCTTCCCTCTGGGGTAGGCCAATGAGAGTGCTCCCTGGGACTTTCTCCAGTCATTGGGAAAGATGTTCTCTCCTCTCTTCTAACTTCTAAAGTTAGGAGGACAATATAGGCTTGGAGCAACCAGTGACCATCTTGCTGTCAGGTGGCAAGAGAAGACCTGAGAATGAAGCTCAACAGTGACCAGCAGGACAAAAAATGGAGAGAGAAAGAGAAGCAGGCTCCTCATGACATTATTGAAATCCCTGGATCGAGCCAGACCTGATGCCCTCAGCATTTTGGGGACAAATCACAAAGTGAGGGGAGGTAAGGCCTCCAGCGATGAGGTGGAACTCTATTTCTACTCTGCATGGCGAGACAGGTTATACTGGTTTCTCTCCTAACCAAAGTTCTACCTGGCTAGAACAGTACTCTGAAGTTATTTTTATTTTTATTTATTTATTTATTTTTTGCCTATACGTGGAGCCTCATTTTATGGGCTAAATTGTTCTAAAGTGATTATAGTTTTTCTTGCCTGAATGGACAGAGATACACAATGCCCCACCAAAGCTGAGTCTTAGAAAACCAGAGGGCGGAAAATGCCAGCCACAAAAACGCTGACTAGAGTTGAGCTAAGTAATTATATTACACTTACATTATATTACCAGTTCCCCGTAGATGAACAAAATGTGCCTTGTGTAGGTGGTAATAACACAGACACTTCGTGAGAAACTCATACCAAATAGAAGCAGGGTAACTGGGTGGAAAGACGGGCATGGTTTCAAAGTCTGCCTCTGCCCTGCTAGCTAGGTGGCTTTAGGTAATGTACTGGGTGTCCCTGAGTTTCAGTCTTCTTATCTGTAAATTAGGGTTAAACCAGCCCATTGTGAAATGTAGGTTAAACCTCAGCCCCTTCCCCGTCCCCAGCAGGGCTCAGCTTTCTCTGATTTTTGGTGGGAAAGTTGACGTTCTCTCCCAGTGCCTCCTGAGTCTCCCCTGTCTAGGTATGTCCCCTGGCCTCCAGCTCTGAGGAGACACCTCCCACTCTGGCTGGCTCCACCCCATCAAAGGGCGTTGGTGCTAATTTGTGTAGAAAAAAGAAATTCCTTGATAAGTCCACATGGGGGAGAAGCAGGGCCCCTGAAGGCTTGAGTACTCCAGGAATTCTCCTATGAGAGGAAGAGAAAGAATATTCTGGAACATGGGGAAGGAAGAGTGAGGGTCCTGGGATGTGACCCCTCTTGAATCGCTCGTGATTGGACTACATCTGTGAGAAGCTGACCTGAGTAGCTGCTTTGTGGAGCCAGGGAAGGGGCTGGGTTTGCTTCCTGAATGTTAACCTCACCTCCCAGGCACAGAGAGACCCCAGGAGATCCCTGGGTTAAGTGGCTTTTGTTCCAAAGTACCAGGGGAAGGTAACTAAGCAATGGAGTCTTCCTAAGCGGGTCCCCACTGGGCGACCTCCAGGTCCTAATCTGCCCCCCATTCTCAGAGGCTGGTCCCTTCTCCAAAGTCCTGCTTTTCTACCTGCCCTGCAGCGGATCTCTACCTACCTTTCAGGAAACCCCGCTGTCAGGAGAGCCCCTTCCCTCTGGCAGCACATTTTTCCTAGTCTGAGTTGGTATAGAGCAGGTACTCAATAAATATTTTTTGAGGGTCTGAATGAGCATTTGTGGTTGGCATCCTGCAGTATAGTCTGGGATTAAAAAAAAGGGACTTTTAAGGAAGAGCAGGCAGGAACCCTTCAAAATGTCCCCATGGCTTTCAGCCACCTGTGTGAATTGCAGATGCACTTTGTCTAGGGAATATCTGGAGCAAACACAGACAGACACATGCTGCTCCCAAGATCAGACTTTAATTCTTTAAAAGAAGTCTGTTTAAGCCCATAGGGAAGAGAGAAAAATGTCCTCTTAACCTCAAAATTTGTAAAGGGCCTCTTTCTCCAGAAGAGTTCGAATAAATTCCCTGGCTTCATCTCTCCTGGCCCCATATAGTGCCCTTTAGGCCTGCAGAAAAAAAGGGACCCAAGGCTGGGCCACAGATCCACAAAAAGCTTTGCAATGAGCCCCTATGAGGAGGACGGGAAGGGAGCAGCTTCAGAATCTTCCAGATCTTCCAGGTAGACTGCTTTACAGATTTGTTGGGAGAATTAGCTGAGATGAGATAAAGCAGCACTGCGGAGTTCCCTGCCCATAGCAGGAGACCAGCTGTTGTTAGTTCTTTACATTTATCTTCCCAGTCCCACCACAGTGTCTAGCTCTTAGCCAACACTTAATAGATTGTATCAAACAATGAGTGAATGAGGTATTGCACTGGCCCCTCCCCAAACAGAGAAAACAGTATGGGAGCAAGAAGGCATTCAGAAAGGAAATGAGAACTTCTCAGGGGCCGAAGCTGCCGTGACATCCACTCTCCTTCATCCTACTCATGGCACATGACGAGCACTGTTCTGACTCCTTCACACATTAACTCATTATTTCCCCCATGCAGTGATGCAAACTGAGGACCAGGTGGGTGAAGTGATTTAGCTCAGGTCACACAAGTAGGTGGTGGAGCTGTGATTGGAACTCAGACTGTCTGCTGCCAGCATCCTGCTCCCAGCCAGGAGGCCCACACGGCTGAGTCCATGGCTGGTTTGCTCCATGCAGGTCAGGGATGATGCCCTCCCAGGCTGGGGCCCCAGCGCTCCATGGGCTCATCAGTTCTGCCTTGTTCCTTTCTTTGTGCATTCCAAAAGTAGTTATTATTTATTATCGGGCACTGGTCAGGGTACTTGGGTTTCATCAGAGAATAAAGAGACAAAAACCCCCACTTCACAGAACTTGCATTTCACTTGCAAAGAGCAGGATATGAAACATCACAATTATGCTTGAGGTCATGGTGGACTAGGAAATTCATACCAACATGCCCACCGAAGGCAGCTTAAACAGTCAGGCAAAATATGCAAAGTGTCTTCTTAAAAGCGTAAAAGAGCTAATAAGAAAGTGAGGAATTACTGAGCCATGTCTAGGTGGTGCATGGTAAGTGCTCGGTAAAGGTTTTTTATTTTTGTTTTTTTTAAATAATAAATTAGTGTGCCATCCTCACAACATCTCTACAAAGTCAATACTATTTTTATCCTAATTTTACAGATGAGGAAACAGAGAGTTGAAGCAACTTGCCGAGGGTCACACAGCCAGTTAGCAGCAGAGGTGGGCTTTGAACCCAACAGTCTGACTCTGGAGTCTATGTACTAAACCACTGTCCATGCTACCTCTTTATAAATCATGGCTATTGTTTTTACTAGAAAGACAACTAGTGGGAAAATTACTGCTGCTTTTTGTATGGAGAAATAACTATAGAATATCTACTGAAATCCTGTTCTATTTTAAGCATTTTATATATCTTAAAATGCTTAGAAGAGGAGAAAACTATAATCCAAGGCACAGTGTAGTGGTGCTAGGCTGTAGACACAGAGGTCTGTGAGAAGTGGGGTCGCTCTTTAGGGCTGAGCTAATGAACCCAGTGCGAGAGCAGCAGAAGGTGTCCCCACTCTCCACTCCCCAGTGGGAACCCAGGGTGGGGGGTGCTCTGATATAATGGTTAGGTCCATGGTGTTCCAGACTCAGCCTGTGACCTTGAGCAAGGACTTGGCAACACATCTGCAAACTGGCAATGAGAATATATTCCAATATGAGCAAGAAAACACACGGACCATTGCCCTGTGACACCGTCTGAAATGGTCCTGGGCAAGTCACGAGGCAGTCACAGCAACTCTCATTGCTTTGAAATCTCTCTCATCTCTTCCGCGAGATTTCTCAATTTCTCCGCCTTCTATTGCGCTACTTGGCGTTTGACAGATAGTCGATCTTTTTACCTATATCTCAGGTACAAAACTTCTTCTATGCATGGATTATCTTCCCGTCATAGGCTCTGCAAAGCACTTGCACATGGCTTTGCAAGAAAAGAGCAGTCATTCCTGTTTGTTTCCTTAATAGTACCAATCAAATGTGCATAACAGCCAAGCTATGGCACTGGGGTTTCAAAGAAAGTTTATTTCTAAGCATGAAGCCAGAGATCAGCTAGCCTCTCGGCCTAAAACTCTGTCTCCCCAAACTGTAGTAACTCTTGATAGTTTTATAGTATCAAAAGATGGACAGGCTTTAGGATAATGAATATAAGGGCTAGAGATGAGGAAGTTAGAGATGAGCTAATTATGGTGCATGTTCAGATTGATTGGTATCAATCTAATTGTCTAGTAGATAGCTTAGTAATTGGGGAGGGTTGGTTCTGGGCTGACTCAAGTTCCCTCATTAATAAACACTAGCAGCTGTCTTTGTGATCATAAGACTCTAAAGTTGTAATACAGGGTAAGGGAGTATAAGCGGGGCCAGTCAGGAGGTTTTGACAATCACAAGATAAAGGTTATATAGTTATGCAATCATTACCAAAGATCAAGACAGCTGGGTTACAGTTCAGTAATGTCAGTAATTTCCTTTTGGCTATTTTACAGTATACAAGAAAGTAAGAAAAGCATCTATATAATGAATCAGTAATCATAATTATTTGTTAATTCTTAACTCTCGGTTGCACTAATATCAAATTCGCTCTCTGTTGCTCAGGATCCCTGCCTTTCTCTCTCTGCAGTCTTTTTATCTGAATGCTGAATCACAGTATGATCTTCTCAAATTCAGTACATGCAATTCCAACAGTGCCTCTAACCCAGTAGAAGTGAAGACAGTATGAACAGTGTATGCGCAAGCTCTCAAATTTGCGAACAAAATGGTGGTTCCATTGATTGCAAGACACACACCAATATCAGAGATGCTAAATACAGAGAAAAAAGTTCTTAGAATTGATGAAATACGGTGTGAATACCTGTATTGATCAGTATTCTTTCTACTGAAGTGTCAGAAAACTCAACCCAGACTGACTTAAGCAAAAGGGGTGTAGTGAGCTACAGAAGGCTAAAATCACTGTAGTTTCCAGTTTCAGGTATGGCTGGATTCAGGACTCCAAGATATAACCAGGACTCAGTTTCTGGAAATTTCTAAATCTCTCTCTCTCTCTCTCTCTGTCTCTCCTCTCTCTTCTGCAGGGTTGGCTTCAGACGCAGGTTTCACGTGGTAGCAAGCTGGATATCCTTTCTTAGCCCCTATATCAGGTTTCAAGTCCAGAAAAAAGGAATGAATGTCTTTGTCCCAGGACTTTTTTGCCTGGGTTTCGATGCCGCTCTTTGACTCTGCGCAGCCTGGGACCAATCAATGCGAATCCGTCTACTCCGCTTCTGCACCCCAGGGCTGTCAGCTTGCTGGAAGCTCAGGGGCTTCTGGGTCTCCTAGGGGGAAATGAGACTGGATTTGGGACAGCAGAACCAACAGGTGTGCCTTTTAGGTGGGCTGTGGGGAATTGGGTGAGATTAGCCTGGGAAGTCTAGTGCAAGGTGAGCCTCTCTCTAGGGTATTTAAAAAAAATTTTTTTTTAAATTGTGGTAACATATCTACAACATAACCTTTCCGTTTTAACTCGTTTCAAGTATAGGATTCGGTGGTATTAAGCACATTCATCTCCGGTACATTTCATCGCTGTTGTTCCGGTTGCTCTGCGCGGCTGGAGACGATCTCTGCAACAACTCCCAGCTCCCTCTGACTCAGCCGCGCGCGCCGCCCTCCGGGGTCGCGGGGAGAGGCGCAGACTCAGCTGCTGCGGGAGCTGGAGGCTGCCTGGAAAGACGATAACCCTTGAGACCAGACCTTCCTCCGGGGACGGTGACCGGGGGTTTGTGGGCGTAGGTGAGAATGAATGAAAAAGAGGGAGCACCGTGGTTCTTAGCCCGTCGATGAAGTTCAGATGCACCGAAAGAAAGCGCCAGGGGGCGTCAGGGGCAGCGATCGGAAAGGGCCGCCTGCCGAGGCCCTGCGTGCTGGTGCTGCCCGGTCCCTGGGGCGTGCACACCCTCACCCGGGAGGCCTGGGCCCTGCAGGCCCCCAGCCAGCCAGGCCGGTGCTGGCCAGACCGCTTCTTTCAGCTCTGCGAATCAAGAAGCAGGAGGGTGTGTGTGTGTGTGTGTGTGTGTGTGTGTGTGGTGTGTGTGTGTGTGGTGTGTGTGTGTGTGTGTGTGTGTGTGTGTGTGTGTGTGTCAGTCTGGCCGCTCCTCCTGCCCCCCACACCCCAAACAGCTTGGACAAACCTTTCTCTTTGCCGCTTGGGGAGCTGAGGGGGGTGGAACAGAGGAGGGAGACAGGGTGCTGAGAAGATGCGGGAGAGGAAATGGGGCGCGGCGGGGTCGGGCAGGGGCAGAAAGAGAAGGGGGCGGGACGGTGCAGAATCTCACTGAGAGTTCCTGGTAACCATTCAGGAGCTGGAGGGACTGAATCCAACACTGAGCTTCTGCTGTGCCAGGCCCGGAACTGGGAGGTGTGGACACAAAAATAAATTAAGCCTCCAAGATCCAGCGTAGGAGACACGGACCAGAATGGAACGTGATGGTGTCTGCGCAGGGAGGGGTGCTGGTTCGCATATACCTGCAATGGAGGCAGTGAAGCAGGCTCGTGAGGAGAGAGAGCTGAACCAGGGGGTCTCTGGTCAAGTCCAGCCTTGGTCTGACTCACTGGGGTGGAGGTGGGGGTGGGGGGCCGCAGAGTGGCTCCCCTGAGGCCAGAGGGCAGGCCTTTTCCATCTCCATTTCAGGCTTTGACTGTGGATTAGATGAGGGAGTGGTAACCTCCCTGGCAAGGAGGCTCCTATCAGTCAAGGGCAATTCTTCACCTGAGGATACCTGGGGCCCCCTGGGGGTGGGGGGCAGCTCTGAGTCCATAAAGCCGACACTTTAGAGCAGATGGAGGATGGATGCAGCAATCTGGGTGGGCACCTACAGCATCTGCTGCAATAGGTGCTGTGGTCGATGTTTGGTGGAGGACAGGGTAGGGAACTGAGGGAAGGCAGGGAGGGCTTCCTGGAGGAGAAGGCCATTCTGCTGCTTCTTGAGGAACAGCTAAGAAGTGGCCAGGCAAAAAAAAAAAAAAAAAAAAAAGAAGTTCAAGGGATCGGCACATGCAAAAGCCCCTGGATTGTAGGAACCCGTGGCTCTGGGCATAAGAGGGAAATAGGGAGTGGGAGCAGAGACCTAACAGGTGGGCCAAGGCTGGATCATGAAGGGTCCCATTTGCCATACTAAAGAATCCTGGATTAAATTTCTTCTAAACAGAACTGGGTTCTCATTCCACCCCACTTCAGTCCTTTCTGCAAACATTTTTCCAATGTCACAGGGCAAGCCAGTTGGGTGAAATAAGGATCCAGGTGCTGCTGAACTGAAGAGGTAAAGGGGCCACCAGCAGGCAAAAGGCAAAGGGACGGCCTGGGAAGGGCTGGCTCTGAGAACTGAAAACACAAGGGTTGAGACCAACTGAAAGTTAAGTAGCTGTGCCAGTTTGTATATATTATGTTCCCCAGAAAAAGCCGTATTCTTTGATGCAATCTTGTGGGGGCAGACATATTAGTGTTGATTAGGTTGGAACCTTTGGATTAGGTTGTTTCCATGGAGATGTGACCCACCCAACTGTGGGTAATACCTTTGATTGGAAAATTTCCATAGAGGTGTGGCTCCACCCATTCAGCATGGCTCGTGATTGGTTACTGGAGTACTTTAAAAAGAGCCACACAGGCCCAGACGCTAGCTGCAGCTGAGAAACATTTTGAAGACAGCTGTTGAAAGCTGATATTTTGGAGAACGGCATTTTGAAACGCAACCTGGGATCAAGCAAATGCCAGCCACCTGCTTTCCCAGCTAACAGAGGTTTTCTGGATGCCAATGGCCATCCTTCAGTGAACGCATCCTATTGTTGATGCCTCACCTTGGACACTTTATGGACGTAAGACTGTAACTTTGTAACCAAATAAACCCCCTTTATAAAAACCAATGAATTTCTGGTATTTTGCATAACAGCAGCATTAGTGTTCCATTTGCTAATGCTGCCTTTTTGCAAAACACCAGAAATGGATCGGCTTTTACAAAGGAGGTTTCTTTGGTTACAAAGTTACAGTCTTAAGGCCATAAAGTGTCCAAGGTAAGTCATCAGCAATTGGGTACCTTCATTGGAGGATGGCCAATGACATCTGGAAAACCTCTGTTAGCAAGGAAGGCACGTGGCTGGCAACTGCTCCAGAGTTCTGGTTTCAAAATGGCTTTCTCCCAGGACATTCCTCTCTAGGCTTCAGCTCTTCAAAAAAGTCACTCTTAGTTGCTCTCGGGGCGTTTGTCCTCTCTTAGCTTTTCCAGAGCGAAAGTCTGCTTTCAAAGGCCGTCTCCAAAATGTTGCTCTGTAAGCTGCAGCTCCTCTCTCAGCTCCTGTGAATTCATCAAAGTGTCCCTCTTGGCTATAGCAAGCTCTCTCCTTCTGTCTGAGCTTATCTAGTGCCCTTGTAAACTAATCAAGGCCCACACCGAATGGGCAGGGCCACACCTCCATGGAAATTATCCAGTTAGAGTTATCACCTACAGATGAGTGGGCCACATCTCCATGGAAACACTCAATGAATTACAATCTAATCAACACTAATACATCTGCCCACACAAGATTGTATCAAAGATAATGTCATTTTGGGGGACATAATATATTCAAACTGGCACAATTAGCAAACTGGAACAGTGGCTTTCTTTGATACATTTTGGAAGTTGGAAGAAAATCTCCTCACAGGGAAGCCCAGTGGGGAAGAGGCAGCAGAGAACTTGGAGCCAGAAAGCTGAAGGCCTGGGCTTGAGAACCAGCTCCACTGCGCCAGGTGGATGGCTCTGGGGAGTCCCCCAACACTACCAGCTGCCATTGCCACATCTCTCACTAGGGGTAATATACCTGCCCCATGGGGTCAGCTGAGATAAGGCATGTATGTAAAAAAGGTTGTGTACAAATGTGCATTACTATAATTTTGCTTCAGAAAACAAAACCCACAGCAAGGAGAATCCCTGAGGTAGGCTTGTTTTCCTCCAGTTACCATTTGGCACTGAGCAGGTAGGAGACTTACTGAATGACACAGCATTTCAGTGGCTGAGCCAAGGTGCAAACACTTCCAACTCACTGATTCCAAAATTGTCAGTGGAACCAGCCAAAACCCAACTTCACACTGTGGTCAGATAGTGGGGTGTTCCCAGGAAGTCCCTTTCAGAGAAAAAGTGTTCAAAATGGTTCCCAATGGACAGCCCCATGATTGGTCCTCCAAGTGGTTGGCAAGATGTAGCTGATGAGTTTCCCAGGAGGAAGGGCAAAAAGGGAGACAAGGAGTAGGAAGCAAATATCTGGAGTTGGCTGTTTACCCTGATGACCAGAGAGGAGGCTGTGCAGTTCTTTCTACATGCTTCCTATGTCCAAAGGTCCCTGCCCCTAACCACTGTTTTAAAAAACAGCTTTATCGAGATATGAGTCATATACCATAAAATTCACCCATTTAAAGTGCACAATTTGAGGATCCAAGATGGCTGATTAGGGAGAGGCTGGGCTCACTTCTCTCCCAGAAAAACAACTAGGGAACAAGCAGAAACTGTCTGGAGCAATGGTTCTGGAGCCCTGGAGATTAGGGATAGTGCTGTACAACACCTAGGAAAGTGTGGGAGGAAGAGATGGAGAAGCTGCAATGAGAGATCCTGAGTAACCCTGCTCAGCCCTGGCTCCTGGCATCCATCCCCCACTCTCAAGGCAGAATGCTTCAGGGTCTCTGATCCTTGGAGGCAAGCAGCAGCAGACTGAAAGGGCAGTGAAGGTCCTCTCTCCCAAGAACAGGGCGGGGCACAGTATAGCACTGTTCTAGCTTTTGGCCTGTGAATTTGGATTGTGGGGGCCAGAGGTTTCAACCCCCCCTGACCTGGCAAGTGTACAGCTTTGTCTGGAGCTGACAGCTAAGAAGAGCCTGTCTTCTGAGGGCTGAAGGGAATTGGTTGCCAAAGACAGCCACCTGCTGGCAGGCAAGGAAAGCACACCTCTAGGAAGATTAAAAGGCCATGTGCTGGACAGGCCAGGAAAGCATACCTTGGGGAGTGGAATTAAAGGCTTTTTGGGTGAATTTACCTGACCGTCTCCCCAGGGCCTTGTGGAACTAATGTGTACCTCCTTTGTAGGTCCCTGGCCCAGCCCTGATTGGCTAATACTGATGAACCAACTGTCAAAGAAGAGCATTAATACAAACCCAATCAACAATAAATGCTTTGATAAGAGAGAATCTGACCTTCAGAGTAAACTCACCAAGATAATCCGGTGCCCAGACATCAGCAAAATATAAGCCATATCAAGAAACAGTAAGATATAGCCCAGTCGAAGGGCCAAATCAAAAAGTCAGAGGAGATACAGAATCTGAAATAGCTAATCCAAGATGTTCAAACAAATCTAAACCAATTCAAGGAGATGGCTAAAGAGATAAAGGATATTAAGGGAAAAAGTATATTAAAAAGACACTGGGTGAGCATAAAGAAGAATTTGAAAGCATGCAAAGAAAAATAATAGATCTTAAAGGAATAAAAGACAAAAAGCAGATATTAAAAATACACTAGACCAGTAATTAAACATGAAATCCAGAGGTAATAAACAATCACAAGATGAGGATAGCAGAGAAAGATAATGATGACTGATAACTCTTTTGTCTCTATGGTACAAACTGCTGATGACTGTTGCTAGAGTAAATACTCCAAGTCAGTAAATGATTTTTGAAGGTTTTTTTTTTTAAATACACTAGAAGCACACAACAGCAGATTTGAATAGGCAGAAGAAAGGATCAGTGAGATAGAAGACAGACATCCAAATTCAAATAGACAAAAGATCAGACAGAGAAAAGAAAGGGAAAAATTGAGCAGAGTCTTAGGAAACTGACTGACAACACAAAGTGTACAAACATTTGTGTCATGGGTGTTCCAGAAAGAGAAGAGAAGGGAAAAGGGGCAGAAGGAATATTTGAGGAAATAATAGCCAAGAACTTCCCAACTCATATGAAAGGCATTGATATCCAAATCCATGAAGTGCAACATACTCCAAACTGAATAAATCTGAACAGATCTACTCCAAGACACATTCTAATCAGATGTCAAATGCCAAAGTTGAAGGGAGAAGTCTGATGGCAACAAGAGAAAACTGATTCTTTACATACAATGGATGACCAATTACACTAAGTTCTGATTCCTTATCAGGAACCATGAGGTAAGAAGGAAGTAGTATGATATATTCAAGATACTGAAAGAGAAAAACTAAGGGAGAGTTCAAAATATTCACAGATAAACAGAAACTAAGGGAGCTCATCAACAAGAGACCACCCTAAAAGAAATATTAAAGGGAGTCCTGCAGGTTGAAAGGAAAAGATAGAAAAGAGTAGCTTGGAATAGTGTGAAAACATGAAGATAAAGGTAACTAAAAGGGTAAAAAGAGAGACAAAAATAAGATATGACATCTAAAAATCAAAGGATAAAATTGTTGAAGTAAGTATTGCCATTACAGTAATAACATTGAAAGTTAAAGGATTGAATTCCCCAATCAAAAGACAGACTGGCAGAATAGATTATATATATATATGAGCCATCTATATGCCATCTACTAGAGACTCACCTTAGACCCAAGAATACAAATAGGTTGAAAGTGAAAGCTTGGAAAAAGATATTCCACACAAACAGTATCCGAAATAAAAAAAATTGGGGTAGCTGTACTAATATTGGATGAAAGGCTTTAAATGCTATATTGCTATAAGAGACAAAGAAGGGCATTAAATATCCATAATAGGGCAATCCATAAGGAACAAATAACAGTCATAAATAAATATGCATCTATATAGGGTGCCCCAAAGTACATGAGGGAACACTGACAAAAGTGAAGGGAGAAATAGACAAATTTAAATATTATGCTGGAGACTTTAATACAGCACTCACATAAACAGATAGAATAACTAGACACAGACTCAATAAGGAAACAGAGAACTTGAAAAACTGGATAAATGAACTAGACCTAACAGACAAATTCAGAGAAATGCTCTCCAAATAAACAGGATATACCTTCTTTTCAAGTGCTCATAGGTCATTCTCTATGATAGACCACATGTTGGGTCACAAAACAGGTCTTAATAAATTTAAAAAGATTGAAATTATACAAGCACTTTCTCTGATCATAACAGAATGAAACTGGAAATCAATATGTGGAGGACTAGAAAATGCACAAATTTACAGATGTTAAACAACATCTGAGCAGGATTGATATTAAGTCTTCTTAAATTTCTTGAGACAAATGAAAACAAGAACACAACATAACAAAACATATGGGATGCAGTGAAGGCAGTGCTGAAAGAGAAATTTAGAGCCCTAAATGCCTACATTAAAAAGGAAGAAAGAACTACAATCAAAGACTAGCTACACACCTAGAGGAACTGGAAAACAAAGGAAAACTAATCCCAAAGCAAGCAGAAAGAAAGAGATAACAAAGATTAGAGCAGAAACAAATGAAATTGAGAAGAGAGAGAGAGTATGAGAGAGAGAGAGAGAGGGAATCAACAAAACCAAAAGTTGGTTCTTTGAGAAGATCAACAAAATTAACAATCCTGTAGCTAGACTGACAAGTTAAAAAAAGAGATAAGATGCAAATAAAATGAGAAATGAGAGGAGAGACAATCCTACTGACCCCACAGAACTAAAAAAAGGCCTTAAGAGAATACTATGAACAGCTGTTCTAGTTTGCTAATGCTGCCAGAATGCAAAACACCAGAAATGGACTGGCTTTTATAAAGGGGGGTTATTTAGTTACATGGTTACAGTCTTAAGGCCATAAGTGTCCAAGGTAACACATCAACAATCAGGTACCTTCACTGGAGGATGGCCAATGGTGTCCAGAAACCCTCTGTTAGCCGGGAAGGAACATGGCTGGTGTCTGCTCCAAGTTCTGGTTTCAAAATGGCTTTCTCCCAGGACATTCCTCTCTAGGCTTCAGCTCTTCAAAAATGTCACTCTTAGTTGCTCTTGGGGCATTTGTCCTCTCTTAGCTTCTCTGGAGCAAGGGTCTGCTTTCAACAGCCATCTTCAAACTGTCTCTCATCTGCAGCTCCTCTCTCAGATCCTGTGCATTCTTCAAAGTGTCCCTCTTGGCTGTGGCAAGCTCACCACTTCTGTCTGAGCTTATATAGTGCCCCAGTAAACTAATCAAGGCCCATGCCGAATGGGCAGGGCCACACCTCCATGGAAATTATCCAGTCAGTTATCACCTACAGTTGGGTGGGTTGCATCTCCATGGAAACACTCAAAGAATTACAATCTAATCAATACTAATATGTCTGCCCACACAAGATTACATCAAAGATAATGGTGTTTGGGGAGACATAATACATTCAAACCAGCACAAAGAGATAAGATGCAAATAAAATCAGAAATGAGAGGAGGGACATTACTACTGACCTCACAGAAATAAAAAAAAGGTCAGAAGAGAATACTATAATACTATGAACTGTATGCCAATAAAATGGTAACTTATTTAGTTGTCTAGTAAATATCTCAAGATATTTATTGATTTTTCTTGCATAAAGACAGACAACTTTAGATGAAAAGGGCAATTTTCTAGAAACACATGAATAACCTACACTGACTCCAGAAGAAATAGATCTCAACAAACCAATCACAAGTAAAGAGATTGAAACCGTCATCAAAAATCTCCCAAAAAAGAAAATCCCAAGACCAGATGGCTTCACAGGTGAATTCTACCAATCATTCCAAGAAGACTTAATACCAATCCTGCTCAAACTCTTCCAAAAAATTGAAGAGGAGGGAACACTACCTTATCCTATGAAGCCAACATCAGACTACTACCAAAACCAGATAAAAATACAACAAGAAAGGAAAATTACAGACCAATATCTCTCATGAATATAGATGCAAAACTCAACAAAATATTTGAAAATCGAATGCAACTGCACATTGAAAGACTTATACACCATGATCAAATGTATTTTATCCCAGGTATGCAAGGGTGATTCAACACAAGAAAATCAATTAATGTCATACACTATAGTAACAGATAGAAGGAAAAGAACCACACTATCATCTCGATTGACACAGAAAAGGCATTTGACAGCATCCAGTCACCCTTCTTGATAAAAAACACTTTGAAAGATTGAAATAGAAGGAAACACTCTCAACATGATAGAGGGTATATATGAAAAACTCACAGCTAAGCAATGGTGAAAGACAGAAGGCTTTCCCATTCTTCAACACTGTATTAGAAGTTCTAGGCAGAGCCATGAGGCAAGAAAAAGAAATAAAAGGCATCCATATTGGAAAGGAAGAAGTAAAACTTTCACTATTTGCAGATGATATGACCTAGACCTAGAAAGTCCTGAAAAATCTCCAACTAAGCTACTTGAGCTAATAAACAAGTTCAGCAAAGTAGCAGGTTATGAGATTAACATGCAAAAATCAGTGGTGTTTCTATACACTAGTGTGCTAGTTTGGATGTATTATGTTCCCCCAAAAAGCCATGTTCTTTAACGCAATCTTGTGGGGGCAGACATCTTAGTGTTGATTAGGTTGGAATCTTTGGATTAATCTATTTCCATGGAGATGTGACCCACCCAACTGTGGGTAATACCTTTGATTAGATTATTTCCATGGAAGTGTGGCCCCGCCCATTCAGCATGGGTCTTGATTAGTTCACTGGAGCCCTATAAAAGCTCACAAACAGAAAGAACTTGAGCAGCTGCAGCTTAGAGATACATTATTGAAGATGGCCATTGAAGGCTGATGCTGACATTTTGGAGAACACCATTTTGAAACACAACCTGGGAGCAAGCACACCCCAGCCACATGCCTCCCAGCTAACAAAGGTTTTCCAGATGCCAATGGCCTTTCTCCAGTGAAGGTATCCTATTGATGCCTTACCTTGGACACTTTATGGCCTTAAGACTGTAACTTGCAACCAAATAAGCCCCCTTTATAAAAGCCAGTCCATTTCTGGTGTTTTGCAAAATGGCAGCATTAGCAAACTGGACCAACTAGTAATGAGCAATCTGAGGAGGAAATCAGGAAAAAAAGTCCATTTACAATAGCAACTAAAACAATCAAATATCTATGAATAAACTTAACCAAGGATGTAAAGGACCTGTATTCAGAAAATGATAAAGCATTGCTAAAATAAATCAAAGACCTAAACAAATGGAAGAACATTCCATGTTCATGGATTGGAATGTAAAATTGTAAAAATGTCAATTTTACCCAAATAGATTTACAGATTCAATGCAATCCCAAATTTATGTGGAAGGGTAAGGGGACCTGAATAGTCAAAAACATCTTGGAAAAGAAAAATGAAGTTGGAGGACTCTCACTTCCTGACTTTAAAGCATAATACAAAGTTTCAGTGGTAAAAACAGCATGATATTGACATAAAGATAGACATATTGACTAATGGAATAGAATTGAGAGTTCAGAAATAGACCCTTACATCTATAGTCAATTGATCTTTTAAATGTAATTTTATTGAGATATATTCACACACCATAAAAACCATCTGAAGTACACAATCAATGGTTCATAGTATCATCACATAGTTGTACATACAACCCCATGGTCAATTTTAGAACATTTTCATTACTCCAGAAAAGAAATACAATAAAAAGGAAAACTCATATCCTCCCATACCACTTATCCTCCCCTATTATTGGCCCATAGTATTGGTGTAGTACATTTGTTACTGTTGATGAAAGAGTATTGAAATATTACTTTTAACTATAGTCCATCGTTTGCAATAGGCAACTTTTCCCCATATACCACTCTTTTATTAACTCCTTTTAATAGTGTCATACATTTGCTCTAGTTCATGAAAGAACTTTTTTATATTTGTACAGTTAATCATAGACATTGTCCACCACCACAAGATTCACTGTTATACATTCCCATGTTTTAACTTCCAACTTTCCTTCTGGTGACATGTATGACTCTAAACTTCCCCTTTCCATCACATTCACACACCATTCAGCACTGTTAATTATTCTCACAATAATGCACTACCATCACATCTGTCCATTTCCAAACATTTACGTTCAACCTAGTTAAACATTCTGCACATATTAAGCAACTGCTCCCCATTCTTTAGCCACATACTGTACACTGGTAACCGATATTCTATTTTAATGTCTATGAGTTTACATATTATAATTAGTTCATATCAGTGAGATCGTACAATATTTGTCCTTTTGTGTCTGACTTATTTCAATTAACATAACGTATTCAAGGTTTATCCATGTTGTCGTGTGTGTCAGGGCTTCATTCCTTCTTACTGCTAAATAATATTCCATAGTATGTATATACCACATTTTGTTTATCCATTCATCTACTGGTGGACACTTAGTTTGTTTCCATCTTTTGGTAATATGGTCAACTGATTTTTGAAAAGGCTGCCAAGTCCACCTAACTGGGACAGAGCAGTCTCTTCAACAAGTGGTGCTGGGAGAATTGGACATCCATATGTAAAAGAATAAAGTGCACAATTCAATGGTTTTTTGGTATACTCACAGATAGATGCAACCATCACCACAGTTTTAGAACATTTCATCACCCCGAAAAGAAACCATATACTCACTAGCAGTCACTCCTCATTTTCCTCCAGCTCACCCCACCCCCAGCCCCTCACCCACTCCTTTGCAACCACTAATTTACCATCTATCTCCATAGATTTGCCTATTCTGGACATTTCATACAGATGCAATCATATAATGAGGTCTTCATGATTGACTTCTTTCATTTAGCACCATGTTTTCAAGATTCATCCACACTGTAGCATGTATCAGTACTTCATACATTTTTCTTGCCATGTAATATTCCACTGAATAGATATAACACATTTGTCTATGCATTCATCAGTTGATGGACATTTGGATTATTTCCACTTTGGGGCTGTTATGAATAATGTTGCTATGAGCATTCATGCACAAGTTTTTGTGTGGAAATATGTTTTCAATTTTGTTGGGCATATAGCTACAAGTGGAATTGCTGGATCATATGGTGACTCTACATTTACCATTTTGAGGAACTGTTGAAATGTTTTCCAAAGTGACTGTACCATTTTTACAGTCTCATCAGTAATGTATGAGGGCTCCAGTTTCTCCACATCCTCATTAACCCTTATTATTATCTTTCCTGTTATAGCCATCCCAGTGGGTGTAAATGGTACCTCATTGTGTTTTTTTTCTTAATTAAATCCAGTTTTACTGAAATATATTCACATACCATACAATCATCCATGGTGTACAATCAACTGTTCACAGTATCATTATATAGTCATGCATTCATCACCCCAATCTATTTTTGAACATTTTCCTTACATCAGAAAGAATCAGAACAAGAATAAAAAATAAAAGTAAAAAGAACACCCAAATCATCCCCCCATCCTACCCTATTTTTCATTCAGTTTTTGTCCCCATTTTTCTACACATCCATCCATACACTAGATAAAGGGAGTGCAATCCACAAGATTTTAACAATCACATTGTCACCCCTCGTAAGCTACATTGTTATACAATTGTCTTCAAGAGTCCAGACTACTGGGTTGGCGTTTGATAGTTTCAGGTATTCACTTCTAGCAATTCCAATACATTAAAACCTAAGAGGTATTACCTATATATTGCATAAGAATGCCCACCAGAGTGACCTCTCAACTCCATTTGAAATCTCTCAGCCACTGAAACTTTATTTCGTTTCATTTCGCATCCCCCTTTTGGTCACGAAGTTGTTCTCAATCCCATGATGCCAGGTTCAGATTCATCCCCAGGAGTCATATCCTGTGTTGCCAGGGAGATTTACACCCCTGAGAGTCAGGTCCCATGTAGCGGGGAGGGCAGTGAGTTCACCTGTCGAGGTGGCTTAGTTAGAGAGAGAGAGAGGGGCCACATCTGCGCAACAAAGAGGTACTCAGGGGGAGACTCTTAGGCATGATTATATGCAAATGTAGCCTCTCCCTTGCAGTAAAAGTTTCATAAGGGCATGTCCCATGATCGAGAGCTCAGCACATGAAACCACCAGTCCTCAATGTCTGTGACAACATCAGCATCAGTCCAGGTGAGGAGGTCCAACTCTTCTGCATTTTCCCCCAGCTCCTCAGGGGGGCCTTGCAAATATATTTTTATTCTCTGCCCAAATTACTTTAGGATGGTCACTATTTCATTCTAACCTATACAAACCTACCATATCTCACTTCCTATTCAAAGTTTCATGTAATTGTGGTGTTTGAACAAACTGACTGTAGAGTTATACTGTTTAGAAAATAAAGATCCTGCACCAAATAGACATCTCTTCCCTTGGTCTCATATGGAAGTTGAAGTTTTAAAACACAGTCAGTTTCGACCTTTATCCTTTGGCCCGATTTGCCCTAGTCTTAACCAGATCTGCTTCATTCATATCACTAATTGAAGTCTGGGCTCTTTTTCAGCTTTTTATTTTTATTTTTAACAGTTGCTGTATGTGCTAATACTGACATTCATATCTGTTGAGCTCTAGCTCTGAGTTTCAGGTGCAACACAGATACCCAATGTTCTAGAGACCAATCAGGTTATACACTAAGGGATCAGCAACTCAAAGTTTGGAGACAGGCATTACAATTCAGGAATAGATTTGACTGCTGTAAGAGCTTACAATCTAGGGACCATTACAATAATTGTTCCCCTCTTAGGCTGTGTTCTAAGATTCAATTCTGAGTTTACACATTGTAGTTAGTCCATATTGGTGAGGCCTTATAGTATTTGCCTTTATTTCTGACATACGTCACTCAAAATGCTGTGTACAGGATCCATTCACCTTTTTGCCTGTCTCACAGCTTCACTCCTTCTCGTAGTTGATCAATATTCCATCGTATGCATACACCACAGTTCACCATTCTTTTCCTCGACCTCATTGTGTTTTGATTTGCATTTCTCTAATGGCTAATGATTGAACATCTTTTCATGTGCTTATTATCCATCTGCATTTCTTCTTTGGAGATATGTCTATTAGATCATTTGCTTATTTTTGATTTGGTTATTTGTCTTTGTATTATTGAATTGTAAGAGACCTCTATATATTCTAGACACAAGTCCCTTATTAGATATATGATTTGCAAATATTTTCTCTCATTATTTAAGTTGTCTTTTCACTTTCTTGATGGTGTCTTTTGATGCACAAAAGTTTAAAATTTTGATGAAGTCTAATTTTTTTTCTTGTGTTTTTGGTGTTGCATCTAAGAAGTCTTTGCCCAACCCGGGGTCATAAGAATTTATTCTTAAAATTTCTTCTAAGAGTTTACAGTTTTAACACTTACATTTAGGTCTATCATCCGTTTTGAGTTAATTTTGTGTATGGTGTGACATAGGTCTAACTTCATTGTTTTGCATGTGGACATTCAGTTGTCCCAGCACAATTTGTTGAAGAGACTATTCTTTCCTCACTGAATTGTCCTGATACCTTTGTTGAAAATCACACAGCTACTTTTTAAAAAATATTTTATTATGGTAAAGTATATATAACATTATATTTTGCAATTATAACCCTTTCTTAAGTGTACAACTCAGTGGCATTAACTACATTCACAATGTTGTGCAACCATAATCACTACTTCCAAAACCTTTTCATCACCCCAAACAGAAACTCCCCATTTCTCCCTCTCTCAGCCCCTTATAACCTCTAATCTACTTTCTGTGTCCAAGAATTTGCCTATTTTAGATGTTTCATATAAGTGGAATCATACAGCATTTGTCCTTTGTGTCTGGCTTATTTTGGTTAGCATACTGTTTTCAGGGTTCTTACATGTTGTAGCATGTATCAGAACTTCATTCCTTTTTATGGTTGAATAATATTCCATTGTATGCATATACAACATGTTGTTTGCCTATCAGTTCATCTATTGATGGACATTGGGCTGTTTTCACCTTGGGGCTATCGTGAATAATGCTGTGATGAACATTGGTGTACAAAAATCTGCTTGAGTCCCTGCTTCCAGTTCATTTGTGTATGTATCTAGGAGCGGAAGTGCTGGGTTATGTGGTATCTCTAGGTTTAACTTTTTGAGGAACCACCAGACTTCCAGTGGCTACACCATTTTACTTTTCCACCAACAATGTATGAAAATTCTAATTTCTCCACATCCTTGCCAACACTTATTTTTCATTTCTTTCCACATTAAAAAATTTTTTCTTTGTGTATATTTTTGTAAGCCACTTTCAATGTTTTTTACCTTTTGTTTTGAAATAATTTCAAGCCTACAAGATAGTTGAAAAATAATACAAACTCCATACAGAGAACTCCACATACCACCATCTATCCCTGATACTCAGATCCACCAATTTTTTAATACAATTTTATTGTTAAATTCAACATACATACATAACAATGATAACTTTCAAAGTACAGTTTGACAAGTAGTTAGAGAGCAAATTTGAAAGAACGTTATGGGTTACAGTTCTACAGCTTGTTATTTCCTTATTGAGATACACCTATTTTAACATTTTTGCCACCTATTTTAACATTTTGCCACCTTTGTATCATTCTATCTATATTTATCTATCATCTATCTATCTATCTATCTATCTATTTATCTATCATCTATCTATCATTATCATCTTTTTATCTTATCCATCTACTTTCTGAACATTTGAGAACAGGTTGCATACATCATATTCCTTGAAAATATAATATACCCATGTACCTTTCCTGTGAACAATGTTCACTTATGTAGTCACCTTAAGGACAATTATCAAGTTCAAGAAATTTAATGTTGATATAAAGCTTACATTCTATATTCCATTTTTTCTTATGTGTCAATAATGCCCCTTTCTCCTTCTTTCTTAGATCCCATCTTTTATCATGTATTGCATTAAATTGTCATTATCTCTTTTTTTTTCTTTCTCCCTCCCTCCCTCCCTCCCTCTCTGCCTTCCTTCCTTTCTTCCTTCTTTCCTTGTGGAAACATACATATAGCATATATCTTACTATCCCAAACCCTCCCAAACATACACTTCAGTGAGATTAATCACATTCACAATGATGCAGTGCCCTTCCCACCATCCTTTACTAGAATTTCTCTTTTCCCCAAAAAGAAGCCCTACACTAATTTTGCATTAACTCCCCATTGCCCCTGCTCCCACCCCCGATAAACTGGACTCTACTTTCTGTCACTATGAGTTTGCATATTCTCTGATATTTGCTTTGTGGATACCATGGAGCTTAAGTTTAGCATCCTAAATCTATAACAATCTTGTTCGCTTTGATACCAACTCAACAACTTCAGTAGCATACATAGCTGTGTTTCTATAACCCATGTTCCTACACCCCTCCACCCCACACCTTGAATATAGTTCTGATCACAAATTACATACAGGTATGCCTTGTTTTATTGTGCTTTGCTTTATTGTACTTCACAGATATTGTGTTTTTGTTTCACAATTGAAGGTTTTTGGCAACCCCGTGTCAAGCAAGTCTATTGGTGCCAATTTTCCAATAGCATGTGCTCACTTCATATCTCTGTCACCTTTTAATTAATGTATGTACATTGTTTTTTAAGACATAATGCTATTGCACCCTTAATAGACTACAGTATAGTGTAAACATAACTTTTATATGCATTGGGAAACCAAAAAAATTGTGTGATTCACTTTATTGTGATATATACTTTATTGTGGTTGTCTGGAACCGAACCTACAATATTTCTGAGCTAGGCCTGTATTTTTAAAATAAGAGTCCAAAACCATTGATTTATCATTACATTTTATGCATTTGCCTTTGAGATCCTGTAGGGAGTAAAAAGTGTTGTTACAAAACAAAATTACATTAGAACTTGCATTTAAATTTAGCCATGCCATTACTCTTACTGGTGCCCTTTATATGTTCCTTTGGCTTTGATCTATTGACTATTGTCCTGTCCTTTCAACCTGAAGAATTCCCTTTGGCATATCTCGTAAGGCTGGTGTCCGTGGTGATGAACCCCCTCAGCTTTTGCTTATTTGGGAATATCCTAATCCATCCCTCAATTTTGAAAGACAGTTTTGTAGCATATAGAATTATTGGTCAGCAATATTTTGCTTTTAGCACTTTAAATATTTCTGCCCCCTGCCTTCTTGTCTCTGTGGTTTCTGATGAGAAATTTTATCGAGGATCCCTTGAATGAGACATGTTGCTTCTTTTCTTGCAGCTTTCAAAATTCTCTCTTCATCTTTGGCGTTCGATAAGTTGATTATAATACGGCATGGAGTGGGTCTATTTGGGTTTATCCTATTTGGAGTTCACTGAGCATCTTGTATGTGCATATTCATGTCTTTTGTTAAATTTGGGAAGTTTTCAGCCATCATTTCTTTGAATATTCCTTCTGCCCCTTTCTTTCTTTCATCTCCTTCTGGGACTCCCACTATGCACATATTGGTACACTTGATGGTGTCTCACAGGTTCTTCAGACTCTTTTCACTTTTCTTCATTTCTTTTTCTTTCTGATCCTCACTGGATGATTTCAGTTGTCTAATATTCAGGTTTACTCATTCTTTTTTCTGCCAGCTTCACTCTAATCTGCTGTTGAACCTCTCAAGAGAATTTTTAATTTCTGTTTCTGTGGTCTTTAACTCTGTTTGTTTCCTTTTTATAATTTCCATCTCTCTGTTGATATTCTTTTTGTGTTCATCAGTTGTTTTCCTGATTTCCTTTAGTTCTTTGAGTATATTTAGGACCATTAAAAAAATAATATTTGGTGTGTCCTAGGTCTGATCCTCCTCATTGACGGTTTCTAGTGTTTAAATCTTCTCCTTTGCCTAGGCCATCACTTCCTATTTCTTTGTATGTTTTGTAGCCTTTGCTGAAACCTGGACATTTTGATATTTTACTGTGTTATCACTGGAATTTAGACTCTGAGACGTCTGTTCTTTATGCTTGAATTCAGCTAGTGTTGTGACAGAGATTTCCTTGAATGCCAGGAGCTAACAAAAAAAGAAGAAAAGGGAGAAGGAGGAGGAGGAGGGGGTGGGGAGGAAGGAAAACCCCTTCTCCAGTCTTGGTAGATTGGCCTGTGGGGAGTGCTCTCCTTCAGAGCTTATCCGCACAGTGAGTTCAGAGAATAACTCGAGGCCAAAGCACAGATGCCTCCCTGGCCCTCTCAGTGCCTGCATCGTGTCTCGGGCATGCACGTGAGGCCCCAGGAATTCCCCCATTTACCCAGATGTGGTGTACCAACGGTTTCCTCACTGCCCAGGCCCTGCACTGTATGTCCCACGGCAGCAATCCCTTGCCTCAAGGGGTTGACCTGACTGCTCTTCCAGAGCGTCTTCTGTACCGAGTCCCTCAGGTCACCACACAGACAGACCAGGCTAGACTGCATGCTCCCGTATGTGCAAGAGTTACCCTGCTCCTTCTGGAACGGGGAGTGTGGGCTGGCTCCCCTCCGGGCTGGTCAGGAGTTGGGGATGGGCCAGTCAGGGGGCTCCACAAGGTCCTACAACTTTTATGTAGCCTTTTTCTTGATTTGGCATTCATCCTGTTACTGTGATCCTTTAACTGTTTTCTAGAGCTTTGTGAAAGATGTTTCTGCCAGTTCTTGCTGGTTGTTCAAAGTTTCTGTGGGGGGATGGAGCTCTGACTTCTCACTCCATAATGCTGATGAGGGGGCGGTAAGCTTTCAATTCTTTTTAGGAAGAATATATAAAGTTGTGTAAACAACCAAACAAAAAACAACAAATAAATAAATGCTCTAGAAGAAAGAGTAAGAGTTCTTTGTTCCTGTCCGCTGTCTCCTGGGAGGTTTATTTACTGAGAAGGATAGAGGGGACAAGACTGTCAGTGGTTAAATGAAAACAATCTCCTCATCCCTTTATTGTTTGTTCCATCAGCATGTAAATATCTTTTAAAAATCCTTTCATTCGCATTTTCCTCTCATATACCTCCTTACTTCTCCTTCAGAGACAAATGTTTTCAAAAATGTGTCTTCATTTCCTCTCCCGACTTCTCACATCCCGCTCACTCCCCAGCCCACTGCTGTTTGGCTCCCACCCAAACTCATCCAATTCAACTGCTTTTGCCAGGTCACCAACAATATCTGTGATGCTAAATTCAAAGAATATGTTTAGCCTAATGGTGATCAGTTCTCAGCCTCCTACAATACAGTGAACCCTGCCTTCTTGAGAGGCTCTCCTGATTTGGCTTCCGTACATCACTCTCTTGATTTTCCTCCTACCCCATTAGCTGTTCCTTCTCCAACTACTTTGCTGGAGTAAAGTTTGCTCCACCCAAACTTTAAATACCAGGCTCGCTTTTTCTCTCAGCTCTCTCTCTTCGTGTTCTAAATAATCTAGCTCTACAGCTTTAAAAAGCTGACATTCTATCTTAAAAAAAAAAAAAAAAAAGAACTTTGAATCTGTCTCTTAAAACCTATTCCTTCCCTAGTCTTTCCAACTCAGTAAACGGCCCTCTCATTCACCCAGTTATTAAAGTCAGAAAACTGCCTGATTTTTCCCTTTCCATCACATATTGAATCTATCAGTGTCTTGTTGGTTCTGCCCCAAACTGTATCTTTTTTAAATTAAAAAAATTTTTTAATTCAGTTTTATTCAGATATATTCACATACCATACAATCATCAATGGTGTACAATCAAATGTTTACAGTACCATCCTATAATTGTGCATTCATCACCCTCAATCAATTTTTGAACATTTTTCTTACACCAGAAAGAATAAAAATAAGAATAAAAAATAAAAGTAAAAAAGAACCCAAATCATCCCCCCATTCCTATTTTTCATTTAGTTTTTGTCCCCATTTTTCTACTCATTCATCCATACACCTGATAAAGGGAGTGTGAGCCACAAGGTTTTTACAATCACACCGTCATGAAGCTACATAGTTACTCCATGTAAACTACATATAGTTATACATTGGTCTTCAAGAATCACGGCTACTGGGTTGCAGTTTGATAGTTTAAGGTATTTACTTAGCTATTCCAATACCTTAAAACCTAAAAAGGGTTATCTGAATAGTACATAACAATGCCCACAGAGTGACCTCTTGACTCCATTTGAAATCTCTCAGCCACTGAAACTTCATTTTGTTTCATTTTGCTTCCCCTTTTGGTCAAGAAGATTTTCTCAATCCCATAATGCCGGGTCCAGGCTTATCCCCAGGAGTCATATCCCACATTGCCAGGGAGATTTACACCCCTGGGAGTCAGGTCCTATGTAGCGGGGGAGGGCAGTGAGATCACCTGCTGAGTTGTCTTATATATATATAGAGAGAAGCCACATCTGAGCAACAAACAGGCTCTCTGGGAGAGACTCTTAGGCACAACCACAAGTAGTTTTAGCCTCTCCCTTACAGCAACAAGCTTCATAAGGGCAAGCCCAAAGATTGAGGGCTTGGCACACCAATTTGTCAGTCCTCAATGTTGTGAGAATATCAGTAATAACCTAGGTGGGGACATCCAACATTCCCACATTTTCCTCCAGCTCCTCAAGGGGGCCCTGCATATATATATTTTTATTCTCTTCCCAAATTACTTTGGGTTGTGTTGCTATTTCACACTAACCTGTACAAACCTACCAGATCTCACTTCATTATGTTCCATGTAATTATGGTGTTTGAATAAACTGACCATACAAGTTAAATTATTTAGTATGCTGTAGAAGATCTATATCCTGCATCAAATAAACCTCTCTTCCCTTGGTCTCACCCAGAAGTTGAAGACCAAACTATATCTTAACCTCCCCACGCACCAGCCACCCTGGTCTCTTTTCTGTTCCTTGAGTACATTCTAAACCTTACCTGCCTCAGGGCCTTTGCACTTGATATTCCCTCTCCCTGGAAATCTCTGCTCCTCCTCCACCCCCTCAAGACTGGTTCACCCACAAACTTCCAGTTCAACTTGAGTGCTTCCTTCTGTATCAGCCATTTGCCCCTTCAGATGTGCTTTCCACCCTTATCCCCTGCTCTGGGCCCCAGGAGGCTGACGTTTAAAGACTGCATCTACAGGCAGGGGATCAGGGAGTGAGGGCAGGTTATTTATTCCTCTGGCTCTCTCCCTGCCGGGCTGCTGCAGATTGGCTGCATCCCTATCAGAAGGCCAAAGCTCCTAAGACAGCCCCCATGTTTAACTACAGCTCCTCTTTCTGGGATCTGATAACCGGTCCCTTCCCTCAGCCCTTTAAGAGTGGCAATGGCCCCCTGATGCCGCTAGCCCCAGGGTACTGCTTGCCGCTTTTTCTTACCTGGGCCCAAACCTTGGTAAATCATCCCTTTATTAAATTCTCATCCATTTCCCAATTTGAATTTGTTCTCTTTCCTCCTGAAAATCTGAATGTCCAGAGGATGTAAGGAAGATAATTTCTTCCTGTATGTTCTCTGTAAGACAAGGACATCTTTGCCAAACCTTTCCCACCCCAACCATCCTTCCCTCCACTGTCATTGGCTGGAAAGGATCACACACTGCCTTAGCATGGGGTTCCCAGGAAACAGGCAGAGACAACAGGTATGTGTGGATATTTTGCTGGGAAGTGTGATCCTAAGGATCAAGAATGAAGATAAGAGGAACAAAGCAGGAAAGCAGGAAGCAATGATGGAGGGATTTCGAATTGTCCATCACTACTTGTGACTGGTTGCTCTATCCTACGGGATAGATGATGGCAGGGGTGGCATAGTTCTGGAGCCACGATTTTGTGAGCACCTAAAATCTCTTCATAGTTAAGTCATCTGGACTTGTCTGGACAGAACTCTGAACAGGACACTTTGTTTACCTTCTGGCTTGCTTGTTCTTATCTGTCTCTCCCCACTTCAGCTACGCTTCTTGACGCCAAGCACTTGTTTGTTTTTCTTCGCTGAATCCACAGTGCCTGGTACATAGTAGGTGTAACAATGATTTGTTGGATGGATGGATGGACGGATGGATGGATGAAGGGTGGAAGACTATGGCATGTGCAAGGGGAAGAAATAGTTGGTGATAAGGCACATTTTCCCATCCTGTAAACAGCGGAGTGCCCCAGTGCTCGGTCCTCACAGAGATTCTCTTCTCTATTCACACTCACTCCCTAGGTGACCTCTTCCAGTCTCATCTGTTTAAATTTATATCTCCAGGTGTGGAGTCTTCATTGAATCTGACACTTACATCCAACTACTATCCAACATGTCCACTTGGATGTTAGTAGGCATCTCAAATGTAACATATCTGAAAAAGGAGTTCCTAATTTCTCCTCCAAGAGAAATGGCAGTAAATGGCAATTCTATTTCAGCAGTTGCTTGAGCCAAAAACCCGGGAATCATCCCTGACACCTCTATCTCTCTCACAATTCCTCCTCCAATTCTTCAGCAAATCCTCTGGGCTCTACATTATATATAGAAACCCACCATTTCTCTCCACCTCCACCTGCTTGATCTAAGACACTATCATCTTTCATCCAGATTATTGCAATAGGCTTCTACATCAGATGCCTGTGGTGCCCTGTGTCATATCCCCTTGGCCTGCCTCTGGCTTCAGCACCAGCTGCAGCAGACAGTTGTGCATGAGCTCAGCTCATCTCCTGTCACCACATCTTGCCTCAAGTGCATGCCGTCTGTCTGTTTGCTCTCTGTACTAGACTTCTCCAATGCTGTGGGAGCCGTCTTGGCATAAACACAGTCCAGAAGTGCAGGCTTATTGCCCAAGGGGGGAAATCCTAGTGAGGGGCAGGAGCCACTAGGGGCAAGTGCTCCACCTCCTGTCCCTCCAGTGGGTAATTCTGAGAGACACTCTCATGCTTCCCAGGAGGTCCCAGAAAGTGAGCGCCATCACCCATAGCTGTGACTTAGAAGTGTCTCCTTGTACTGGCTATCCCTTCACCCCTGACTCACCAACCCTGTTTCTCTCTCCTGCTCCTAAGAATAACATCTCATACAAATGACTGCACACAAGTCCTTGTCTCAGATTCTGCTTCCAGGGGAAATCAAACTAAGATCAGAACCAAGAGTGGTCCTAGAAAGAAGACCCTCCAGAAGAGAGTCTGGAATGTATCAATTACCAGCCAGAAGTCAGGACCCTCTGCTGGTAAAAATGGGATGCTGAACACTACTGGCCTGATATATTGTAGCATAATTAATAAGACTCTTACCTGTGGTTGATTGGGATGAGGTTCCAGTGGAAGATGAAGTAGTAAACTAGGCAATGGCTCTAGAGTGGGAACTATGGTAATTATAAGGACTACGGAATTGGCTGGCTTTTGTTAGCTGTTTTGGAGGCCTTGAAGAAATAACATGGCAGGCTCAGGTAGTCACTTATCAATTCAGGGCACACAATGAAAGTCAGAAGTCCTCCAAAGCAGAAGTTAAAGAGACCCTTCTCTTCTGCAGCCACAGGGAAGAACTGTGCTGAAAATAAGACCAAGAATTTAATTGTAAGGGTGGCAGGGTTGCAAAGGAGCCTGAATGTGCAGCCCTAACAGGCCACTGATGCTAAAGTCAAGGCTCTTATAAGAAAGAGTGGGAACCACTGCCTCAATGTTCTTTCAGATATTTTGCAAAGTACCCTTGGCCCCCTAGCCTGTCCTTGCCATCCAAGTGCCTACCCAATGGCCCCATGTTAAGTTTTCCATAGCATTTATTACACATATCATAAATTGTCTTTTTTTGGGGGGGTGGGGGGTATTTCTCCCTCCCCAACTTGAATGTAAGCTCCATGAGGACAGGGACAAACTTTATTGTTTATTCACTGCAGACTCTAGAACAGAGTTTGGCAAGTAATAAGTGCTCAATAAATATTTGTTGGATGAAACAAGCGAATGAATAAGATAAAGAAGCACATAGGGATCTGGCTGTGGATACACTGAATGCCAGCAGGGAGTGCGGGGGCAGTTTTTTTTTTTCTTCTTGAGATATACTGATATATTCACATGCCATACAATCATCCATGGTGTACGATCAGCTGTTCACAGTATCATCATATAGTTGTGCATTCATCACCCCAATCTATTTTTGAACATTTTCCTTACACCAGAAAGAATAAGAATAAAAAATAAAAATAGAAAAGAACACCCAAATCACACCCCCCATTCCCACCCTATTTTTCATTTAGTTTTTGTCCCCATTTTTCTACTCATCTATCCATACACTGGATTAAGGGACTATGATCCACCAGGTTTTCACAATCACACTGTCACCTATTGTAAATTACATTGTTACACAATCGTCTTCAGGAGTCAAGGCTACTGGGTTGGAGTTTGATAGTTTCAGGTACTTTCTTCTAGCGATTCCAATGCATTAAATCCTAAAAAGGGTTAACTATATAGTGCATAAGAATGTCCACCAAAGTGACCTCTTGACTCCATTTGAAATCCCTCAGCCAGTGAACTTTTATTTTGTTTCATTTCGCATTCCCCTTTTGGTCAAGAAGATGTTCTCAATTCCACGATGTCAGGTCCAGATTCATCCTCAAGAGTCATATCCCATATTGCCAGGGAGATTTACACCCCTGGGAGTTGGTTCTCAAGTAGGGGAGAGGGCAGTGAGTTCACCTGCCCAGTTGGCTTAGCTGGAGAGAGAAAGGGCCACATCTGAGCAACAAAAAGGTACTCAGGGGGAAGACTCTTAGGCACAATTATAAGCAGGTTTAGCCTGTCCTTTGCAGGAACAAGCTCCATAAGGGCAAATCCCAAGGTAGAGGGCTCAGCATACCAAACCACCAGTCCTCAATGTTTGTGAGAACATCAGCAACAATCCAAGTGAGGAAGTCTAACATTTCTGCATTTTCCCCCAGCTCCTCAGGGGGGCCCTGCAAATATATTTTTATTCTCTGCTGGGGCAGCTTTTGACTGTGAGGGCAGCAGGAGGCCGCTGCAGAGAATTCACTCAGTGCCTCTGCCCTCTAAGGCTGTTCCTGGCTGCTAATCTCTTTGGGGGCTTATGACCTTGCTATTTGATACAAGGAGTCCCAGACAAACGTCAAGGGCCACAGAGCATTTAAAAAGTAAACCTCTGTAAGCATGGTCCAGGCTTATCCTGTGCAGATGGGAGTTTGTCCCTTTCTGGTCCCCAAGCCCCAGCCATTGCCAGAATGGAGTGGCCTGAGTCACTGCCAAGTGTCATTTGAGGGCTCAGTGGCTGAAGGACACTGGTGGTCCAGCCAGCGAGGTGATGGAGTCCATCAGGCAATGGAAGGGCTAAGGGTGGCCTTGAGCTTGCATGGGGGACAGGCATGCTGCGGGCCAAGCCTCTGCTTCCCACGCCCTGCAAACGTCACTCCTGACCCCACCACGTGGCCTGGCTTCTGTGCCTGGTGTTAGGGGCTAGCCAGGCTTGTTCTCTCCTCCAAAAGGAAGGCGGCCCATTTGCTTTACCCTCTTGCTTTCCCAGAGACCTCGATCCTCATGTAAAAGAAGCAGCAGCCCCTGTAAGCACACAAGACAGCCCCGAGAGCCAGTGGGAAGGAAGCCCCGGCCCTGACGGAGTCCCCTAAGCTTGGCCCCTCCCCACTTCCCGGGGCCCCCGGGCTCTGCAGGCAGTCAAACGTGGGAGCTGCAGCCTGGTGCTGAAGAGGTTAATGAGCATCCGCCTCCGAATGTTAATGTGTCTAGGTGATGTCAGTGGGAGCCGCCAAGGAGGGAGTGAGGGGAGCAGTGGGGCTTGGAGGCGGCGAGGCTGCCAGGCTGCCGGGAAGCCCCCTTTCCGGACTGCGGGGCTTGCGCTCCGGGACAAGGCGGGCGGGCGCTGGCGGCTGCCGCAGCCTGCGTGGGTGGACGGGGGCTCAACTCGGGCCAGCAGGCGACGGCCACCGGCAGGATGGACCTGGAAGCCTCCCTGCTGCCCACCGGCCCTAATGCCAGCAACACGTCGGCCGAGAACCGCACCTCGGGCGGTGAGTTGGAGGGCTGTCCTCCCTCCTCTGGGCGGGGGTGGGGGGATGGGCAGGTTCCTCCCCGCAGCCAAGTGCTTGGAAACTTTATTACAGTTCTCGGAGGCAAGATCTGCAGTCTGCTTTGCTGGGAAGGGAAGGGGAGAAGGGGCCCGGGGCAGGCAGGGGCAGAGAAGAGAAAAGCGCAAAGGCACATTCCTGAGTGGCAAGGGAGGCCCGGGAAGGCTTGCTGATGAGTTCCAAATAGGCTTTGCAGAAAAAAAAACATCCAGGCTGGAAAAGCAAGCAAGAAAAGCTGGAGGATGCTATGTGGAGAGACTGCTGGAGGCTCATTCATTCACTGTTAACCTGGTGTTTTCATTCGCACTTTGGCAGTGGGGTCTGAAGCATCCTTACTACCGCCTGGGAAGGGTAGTGGAAGGGAAGTCTACAGAGCTAGGAGTGGATTAACTTTTCCAGTGAATTAAGCTTCCTGATATTTCCAGAGCTGAGATGCCCTGGGATTCTAGCTTTGCAGGAGAAGGGGAGGAAGGAAAGAAAATAGGAAAGTTTCGTGTGGATTAAATTCTCAGGCTGCTTGGCTGTCACACACGGCCTCGATCTCTGCTCCACTCGGGAAGCCCAGGCACAGAGGGCAGCAACCAAGGAGAAGCCAGGTGCCGGGAGGGCTGTGGGCCTGACCGGGCACAGGCAGGCAAAAGCCTTTACAAGACGGTCGCTCACAGAGATGCCCGGGAATCAGTACACAGCCCCCAACCAGCAATTTCTAAAATGAGATGATCAGGGCTGCAAATAGCAAAAACAAGAACCCCCTTTTCATGTCCTTTTGGTTATTTTGATGAGGTTTCCTGGCAAAGCCCAGTGTCCACTGAGTCATTTTCTGGAGACAGCTATGGTTCTCGACTCAGTGATGTTTAAGAAAATGCAGGAGGCAAAGGACTCGGTCCTTTAACAAACTGGTGGTGCAGGAATCTGGTAGGATCAACCACGGAATTGGTGGAGGAGGGTATGGGGACAGGATTAGCAACAGCGTGTGTGTGTGTGTGTGGGGGATGCAGAATGAGAGGAGAGAAGGATTCCAAATGAATGGTGGTCCTGCGCTGGAACAGTAGAGAAGATGCAGAGGTAAGGGTGAGCTTAGCTGGAGCTGGCCAAGCCAGGAGGCATCCACCCTTCGAGTAGAGCCCATGTCAAATGTCTGACACTTGCTCCCTCTGTCCCCAGGGTCGCCTCCCCGCACAGGGAGTGTCTCCTACATCAACATCATCATGCCTTCAGTGTTCGGTACCATCTGCCTCCTGGGCATCATTGGGAACTCCACGGTCATCTTCGCCGTGGTGAAGAAGTCCAAGCTCCACTGGTGCAGCAACGTCCCGGACATTTTCATCATCAACCTCTCGGTGGTGGACCTCCTCTTCCTCCTGGGCATGCCCTTCATGATCCACCAGCTCATGGGCAATGGCGTCTGGCACTTTGGAGAGACCATGTGCACTCTCATCACCGCCATGGACGCCAACAGCCAGTTCACCAGCACCTACATCCTGACTGCCATGGCCATCGACCGCTACCTGGCCACTGTCCACCCCATATCCTCCACTAAGTTCCGGAAGCCTTCCGTGGCCACTCTGGTGATCGGCCTCCTGTGGGCCCTCTCCTTCATCAGCATCACCCCTGTGTGGCTCTACGCCAGGCTCATCCCCTTCCCGGGGGGCACGGTGGGATGTGGCATCCGCCTCCCCAACCCGGACACTGACCTCTACTGGTTCACCCTGTACCAGTTCTTCCTGGCCTTTGCCCTGCCCTTTGTGGTCATCACGGCCGCATACGTGAGGATTCTGCAGCGCATGACGTCCTCGGTGGCCCCTGCCTCTCAACGCAGCATCCGGCTGCGGACGAAGAGGGTGACCCGCACGGCCATCGCCATCTGCCTGGTCTTCTTTGTGTGCTGGGCGCCCTACTATGTGCTGCAGCTGACCCAGCTGTCCATCAGCCGCCCGACCCTCACCTTTGTCTACCTGTACAATGCGGCCATCAGCTTGGGCTACGCCAACAGCTGCCTCAACCCCTTTGTGTACATCGTGCTCTGTGAGACCTTCCGCAAACGTCTGGTCCTGTCGGTGAAGCCTGCAGCCCAGGGGCAGGTTCGCGCCGTCAGCAATGCTCAGACAGCTGAGGAGGAGAGGACAGAAAGCAAAGGCACCTGACACTTCCCCTGCCACCCTGGGTCCCTCCGATTCGGGATACCACGGCAAACCATGGGGAGAGGGGGCGAGAAAAACCCGACAGCTCTGGGAGGCGGCAGGGAGACTGGGTGATGAAGGGTTGTTGCATTCCTAAATACATTCCACAGGCCCCACCACTTGCTGGGGAGGTGAGGAGCCAGGTTTGGGGGCTTCGGACGTCAGAAATCCCCTAGAGGGAGCAGGATGCAACCATTGGACGGAATGGAAACTGAGCAAAGGAGAAAATGTTGGTTTGAATGTTCAGCTGAGCCCTTTATCTATTGTCTTTATCCCAAACAGCTATTGGAAGACTCCTGTCTGGGTTTATTTTAAATTAGCCAGGGTAGGGTGTAAGCTACAGGGGCCGTATTGCACAGGCCTGGGGGAGATGGGCAAGGTGGTGTCCTGACTGCTCTTTCCCATCTCTCTTCGGTTAGACGGAAGGCAGCCTTTCTCCCAAGCTGGTGGATGATGAAAAATGAAGCATGCCATCTCTCTGTGTTCCAGCATCCTGCACCGATTTCCCAATTTACTAGAGAGCCGTTTACTGAGAATGACAAGCACACCTGGGGTAGGTGGCCATGAAACTAAGAAAAATGGGGGCCGGGGGGAGAGGGGGAGGAGCCTTTGCAGCTGTGGGGTACAGTCATGCGTCTTCCAGGTCCAGGGTGGACACCATCAGTGTTTGGCACATTCAGGCATCATCCTTCTGCTCTAACCCTTCCTCTCCAAAATAAAAATAAAAACGAATAAAGGAAAATCTCCACCTGTATCAGTCTGGCTGCTCCTGTTGTATAACTGCTTGCATTTGGGGGTGTGGATGGGGGGATGGCAGAAAAGGGTAAGAGGGAGCACTTGGCTGTGGAATTTAGACTTTGGTTCAGGCTGCATTTTAGGAATCGAGAAGCAGGGGATGTGTTTGTCTAAACCCACAGGGAGGATCAGTGACACACATGGAATTATTGTGAATTCATTCGGTTTTAGTTCTGCCGCTGGGTTTGTTCCCAGGACTGGGCTTCTTGTCTTCCCCTGCTCATTGTCACCAGCGCTGGCCCCTCGAGCCCCCAGGCCCACCCCCCACCTCCTCGCTGAGTCACCAGTCACAGGGCTGGCGTCTCCAGGCGGCCGGAGCCTCCCTCTGCTTGCTGCTGCCAAGATCTGGTGTGGGCCGCGTTGAGCAGGAAGACACAGCGCAGGCCACTGGGAGGCAGCCGCTGCTGCTCGGCCTCTTCACCCCGAAGGGGCCGGAGCCGGAGGGGCCTGTGTGCACCGCTCAGAAGACGTTAATGAGATGGTGGGAGCAGATGTGAGCCGCTCAACTTGTCAAATCAGGAAACGTCCTTAACACGGGCACCTCAGCACAGCCGGTTCCTCTTCTCGCTGGTGATTTTTCGCTGCAGAGATGCAGCAGGTAGCCTGTTCAGTTTTGGGTCCTGGGGAGCTCTTTTTATCATCATTAGTGGTGTTACTTCATGGCTTGCATTCCACTCAAACCAGTAGGGGGGGAGTAAAGAAGCTGACAGTTACTTTCTTTACTCCCTAAAAGCATGGTCTCTGGCTGCCAAAGTAAGCTCCAAACCTATTTTAGATGCACACCCAACACGGGATTCTTAGGGGAGCCTTGAGGCAAACCAAAAAGAAGATCCAACCCCTAATCCACTAGCTCAATAAAAAGAGGTTTCCATGCATCTGGTGGACCTACTAAAAAGCCTCCCTGAGTGTCTGCTGCCCACCCCTGCCCCTTATCCCTGGCTCCCAAGGAGGAATCTGAGAGAGGAAATGAGTGGGGAAGTCTCTCCCGGAAAATGCAAGTGCCCCAGTCCCAACCCCTTCCATGGGTGGCCACAGACCCAGCCAAAGGGCCCGGCAGCTCCTGGGGAAGGGGCATCTCTTCCTCCGGCTGTCAGCTCCGTATTGGGTTGAGACAGGAAAGTGAGTGGGTGGTGATGTAAACAGAACAGGAGAGGATTAGGGGAGAGATGGAGAAGTCAGGGAGAACGGCAGATGGCAAGGAGAAGAGGGGCTGGGAGGGGTAGAGAGGAGGGGAGATGATTATAGGGGTGGGGGCACTTAGCCAACACATCTTCTCCCAGCCCAATCCAGCAGCAACCTGGACACACTTGAGGTGCCGACGGTTAGGAATAAGCAACTACAGAGTGAGGGTGGGTTGCTGGGGGACCATGTTCCTGCCATTGTTGGTGGGACAGGTGGCCTGGGTGTAGGGCTGGCTGGTGGCTCTGAGGAACCACAGGAGTCGAGAACAACTTTCCTTTCCTCCTCATTCAACCTGGGAATGTGGAAAGCCAGAACTGTGGCCAATGGCAGGGGCCACTGTGAGATGCAGAGAGAGTCCAAGAAAGAGGCAAAGACCACGCAATTTATCTCTTTGCTGCTTTCTCCTTTTCCAAGTCTAAGAAATACTGTCTTGTACCAGGCCTTGTCAAATCTCCCTGTGCTGGTTTGGATATATTATGTCCCCCAAACACCATGTTCTTTAATGCAGTCTTGTGGGGACAGACATATTAGTGTTGATTAGGTTGGAACCTATTGATTCAGCGTTTCTGTGGAGATGTGACTCAATCAACTGTGGGCAAGACTTTTGATTGGATGATTTCCCTGGAGATATGGACCCCACCCATTCAGGATGGGTCTTGATTTAATCACTGGAGTCCTATAAAAGAGCTCACAAACAGAAGGACCTCAGAGCAGCTGAGAGTGAAATTTTGGAGACAGCCATTGAAAGCAGACTTTTGTTGACACTAGCCCAGAGTTTGCTCTGGAGAAGATAAAAGAGAACAAAATGCCCCAAGAGCACATTTTGAAGAACGCACAGGAGCTGAGAGAGAAGCTGGAACACAACTTGGATCAGCAGACGCCAGCCACGTGCCTTCCCAGCTAACAGGTTTTCCAAACGCCATTGACCTTCCTTTGGTGAAAGTATACTCATGTTGATCCCTTAATTTGGATATTTTCATGGCCTTCAGACTGTAAATCTGTAACCAAATTTTTTTTGGCTTTTCAAAAGCCAATCCATTTCTGGTATTTTGCATAACGGCAGCATTAGCAAACAGGAACACTCTCCTAACCCCATGCTTTACACACTGCTCCCTCATCTATTCCCCAGAAAATAATTCCTCTCAAACAGTGAGGACTATGTTCCTGAAACTCTCCATGGTGGGAGAATTCCACAATTGAGGAATGTTGGAACCTCAGGAATTAGGTAAACCGAAGTTGCAAGTGAACCTTATGCATATTTACAGTCACTAAAGAAATAATGACAAGAGCAACAAATAAAAGCACTGGCATTGATAGTTTACTCAATTCAAATTAGTATTAATTTGTTCTCTGTGCCTTGTTACTAGGGGAAAAAAAAGACTCATCTGAAATTTCAGTGAGCTACTTGTTATTTTTTTGTTTGTGCATTTGAATAAAGGACCACACATTCCCCCAAACCTCTCCGTCCTCTCAGGCCTGTGATCTGCAAAGAGGCAAATCAGCCTAGTAGCTTGAGTTGAGAAGGTCAGCAAAAGCAAGGTAGCATCCCACCTCAGAAAATGGTGGGTGAGACCAAGCCCAACTTAATTTTCCAATTAACAATGTCGCTAATTATATCTAATGAAAATGGGTATGGTGGGAATGGTGTTGGTGAGGGGAGGTGCTCTCCCTGCAGGGCAGGATTTCTGTTTGAACAGTGATGGACAAACTCCCGAGTGCCCCAACCTCAGGCCTAACTCACAGAGGACAGCCGGAGGAAGAACTTGCCAGATGGTCAGAAGTGGATGGACAAGCCACTCAATTATCCGCAAAGATGTCTCCTCCGTTAGTGGTGAATGGTGGCCATCTCAGACTATATGGGAGGGCAGTACCATTTACTTAAAAAAAAAAAAAAAAAAGTAGAAGAGCAATTTCTATTTGGGGAGAGGCATTTTGGTGCCAGGCACTATGGTAATAAGCACCACATTTATTTATTAACTCATTTAATCCTCTCAATAACACTTTGTGGTCGATAACTCTTTATCCCCATTTTACAGATGGGCCAATTGTGTCTTAGAAAGGTTAGATGACTTGCCCAAGGTCACAGAGCTAGTGGCCAAGGTCACTTGGCATTGGTTCCAAGTGCACATGCTGTATCACCTCCCCTCAGACCACATCCTTATCCTCAAGTTGGCCCCAGCCCCACCCCAACAGCCCCTCTCTTGGTCACACCCTAAGCCTCATGTTTCCCTGCCTTTCTCTGTACATCTGGGCCTGAGGTGCCCCTTCTCCTCTTCTCTCCATGGCAGAATTCTTGCTTGCCCTCCAATCCCACCTCAGTTGCTTTCTCATCTGTGGAGGACCTGGGCCTCCCCCAGAGAGGATTAATCACTGACTCTTCTGGGTTTCCAGGGCTCCTCTCCAAACTCCATTAGCTCACTGAGCACCTTGCTGACAGCTGTTACGCTTCTGCCCCCTCCACTGGAGTCAGCCATTCCCCGCAGAGACTGCAGCTTAGTCAATCTTGATTTCTCCGTCACTCTCCCAGTGTCCCTCAAGCAATGTTTCCCAAATAAATGTACCACCCACAGCAAACATCACAGCCTCACGGGGTTGGAGGGCCCTGTAGTGGATTCCTAGCCCTGTCTAAGGTCAACAAAGTTGTCCAGGGGGTACTGGACAAGGACCATCACTGACTCATGAACTGGACAAAGCAAATCAGGTTTTGTCTCTCACCTAGTTCTCTCTCCATGGTCTCTCTCTCCTTTGAAATACAGTTGCCCCCTCTCTCCCTGGCAGGGCAATGCAGGTAAATCCCTGGACTCAGTGGCTGTAGCACTTGCTGGCCCTGTGGCCTTGGCAAGCAACCTTCTCTCTCTCTGAGCCTGTTTGCTCATCTGTAATACAGGCATAAGAACATCTACATTATGGGGTTGTTGGGAGGATTAAATGAGATGTTATAGGTGCACCCTGAGTGCTCCCCAGGGTCACCTTTACCTGTCATATTCATATAAACCAACTTAAGCCTCCATCCTGGGTGGCTGCGGGAAGGCCAGTGCCTTCTCAAGTCTCTCTGTGGGTGGTTGAGGGCAGGTCCTATCCGTCGTCTGCTGCCTCTGGCTCAGATCGCCTCTGCCCGGCTTGTCACTGCCTCTCTGAGCTGCTCCAACTTCTGCAGTCAGCTTCACCCCAAGGCAGCTCTAGTTCAACACTGATGGTGGGGTGCAGGAGTTGTCAGAGCAGGGAAGGGGAGGGGGTGCCAGCCTAGAATGGGAAAGGATGGCAGTTGGCTAGTAGGCCTCGTGGCTCCTGCAGTCCATCTGTCCCACTCGGTCACAGGGAGTGCCCTCTCCTTGCAGCCTTGGACACAGGACCAGAGCCCCCTTTCCCCTCTTATTTCCCCCCATTTCTAAGGTCTTCAAATCTCCTCTCTTCTGGTGAGCTTGGAGAAAACTCACAATTCAATGTAAAAG
Organism: Choloepus didactylus; assembly: GCF_015220235.1. NCBI lineage: Eukaryota > Metazoa > Chordata > Mammalia > Pilosa > Megalonychidae > Choloepus > Choloepus didactylus. Next base: position 13,071,421 of record NC_051314.1, on the reverse strand, counting down.
GCAAAATTGTGCATGCCAAGGACAACTCCCCTTTACTCTATTATGCAGAACCATATACTCCCTCCTGTGTCTTAATCTCCATCATTGGGGAAAGAGGCAGAAGAGATACTTTATCTTTGCAACTCCTGCCAAAACCATAAAATGCTCCTCAAACAAAAGTATTAGTGCTTTTTCTAAATGAAGTTTTGTCCATGATCCTTAGAGGAGAGGTGAAACTCTGCTGCCTAAGGGGCTGCCTCTGACACACAGAAATATTTTTGTTTTTCTTTTTGGCTTGATTATTATAAAAAAAAAATTGTGAATTAGTTGCCAATTTTTAAATTAGTAGATTATTTAAAAATCTGGATGCCCAGTTTCCCTTGAAATATCATATCTGGCTCCCAGAACTGCCATCCCACATGCCAACAATCTGGTGGACTCATGCCCCTTAGATGGGCATGTGATCGCTAGTTGGCCACAGTCCCCACTCCTCCCTCTTGTCTCTCTGACTCAGTCAGCTTCACTTATTTAAGTCATTTGCCTGGACCCTACAGGCATTTGATTTTGTAGCCTTCAGTGATCTAGGATTTTATCCCAAATCCTGGGGAAACATTAAAAGGTTTTAAGCAGATGAATGATATGATTAGATTTGCATTTTTAAACCATCAATCTGGATTCTACAATTCTACATAGGGAATGGATTGGAAAGGGATGGAAAATAAAAGGAAGGAGATCAGCTGACAGTATACAACAGTTGTCTGTGCAAGAAATGCTAATGGCCTGGATTAGGGTGGTGGCAGCGGAGATGGAGAAAGATGGACATATGTGAGATATGTTTGCAAAGTAGGATCCACAGGGTCTGGTGTTGAGTTGGATGTGGAGGGTAAAGGCAGATGAGCTGTTGACATGTATAACTGGGGGATGGAGACTCTGTTAATGGAAATGGGGAGGCTGAAGGGGAAGCAGATTTGTAGGAGGAGATCAAAAGTTCAGTTTGGGGCTTGTTTACATTTGAGATGCCCAAGTATCCCATTGATTTCAGATGAGCCAGGTTGGAATGTAAATTTAAGAGTCACTGGACTATGGACGTCTGAGATTACCAGTGGGGAGAGTGAGTACAGAGTCATATGAGAAGAGGGCCTGGGCCTGAGCTATGGGGAAGTCCATAATGCAGAGAATGAGCAGAGGAGAAGCAGCCAGCAAAGCAATGGCCAGAGAGGAAGAAGGAAAACCAAAAATATGTGACGTCATGGAAGTAAAGAAAGAGAACGGCTCAAGGAAGAGAGAGTGGTTGATTGGACCAAAGCTGTTTAGGAAGTCAAGGTTAATGAAGCATGAAAGACAGAAAGGTCCACTGGGTTTAGGAACATGGCAGTCACTGGAGACCACAGTCGGTTGGGGCTGAGGAGTGATTGCCCCTTTTAAGGGAAACAAATGCTCCCTAGTTTGCCACAATCCCCACCACTCCCTATTGTTACACTTGGCTCATGTCATTCATTTACTCCCTGTTTGGCTCCTGCAAGCAGGTATACTTGTGATTCCTGTCCTGGAGCAACCAGTACTATTTTGCTGCATGATTTTAAAAAGGTGACATTTCTTCCTGCTAAGCATGGAAAGCACTTAACACTATGCATAGCACTTAATAAATGATAGTTGTTAATTTTCTCTCTCCTGCCCTCTGTTAACCTCCATGGGATGCTCTGAAATCTTTTCCTTCTCTGATTGATTGCAAAATGACTTAGCAGCACTGCCCCTGCCCTGAGGTTTCCTCCACCTGCTTTGACCTCTCCTTCCGTGCCTACTTGCATCGTATGCACCCTTGTACTCCACTCAGTTCCCTGTGTCTCCATGAAGTCTTCTGCCTTAGTTTTCCAGCTGTATGACAAATACAACACAATGGGTGGGCTTAACAATGGGAATTTATTGGCTTATGGTTTTGAGGCTAAGAGAAGTCCAAAATCAAGACATTAGCAAGGCTTGCTTTCTCTCTGAAGACTGCAGCATTCTGATGCTGGCTGCCGGCAATCTTTGGGGTTCCAGGACTCATATTGCTGCCTCCTGATACATGGTGATGTCCTCTACCTTCTCTTCCTGGTTTCTGCTGACTTCTGGCTTCTGGTTTCTTCCTATATAAGGTCTCTAGTAGTGTGGATTAAGAACCATCCTCATTCAATTGGGCCATGCCTTACCTAAAAAAAACATCTTCAAGAGGTCCTATTTTCAATGCATTCACACCCACGGGAATGCAGATTAAGATAAAGAGCATGTATAAATTGGGGTACATAATTCAATCTATCATACCTTCCCAGGCTTCCCTAGCCTAAAATGAATTCATCATCTGAACCCATGTAATACTTCCTACCTATGCCATTATTAGATGATTATAGGTTTAATCTTGTACCATCACGTGAACTTGATGATTTTTTCTTTTCTTTTTTTAACTTTGCACGGATTATTGCCTTATCTCTCCAACTAGATTAGAAACTTGTGGTTGGGGAGGTATATTTCTTCATGCCCCAACAGCTTTTACACATTGCCTTGCACACAGTAGATCCTAATAAATAACGGTGGATTGATAACTTGATCACTCCTCTCTAGAAGTGGACACTTACTGTTTTGTTTGCTAAGTCCACCTCCTTTTTCTGGGAACTGTTCACTGTCCCTCCACCCTGCCCTCCCCCGTCTGTGTGGTTCAGTGGGAGAATTTATGCCTCTACTCTGGATATCCTCCACCCCCAGGCCCACTCACTTCTCTCTAACACCTAGAGAGGAACATATGGAGAGTGTCTTGCCAAATTCCTGGCAGAGAGCAGCAGTTGTGGCCAACATTTATTGAGCCCTTACGGTGTGCCAGGGATTATTCAAAGTGCTGTACAATTCTTTTTGTACAAACTCAAACCCTCACAAAATCCCTATAAGGTGAGTAATATTATTATCCCCATTTTACAGATGAGGAGACCGAGGCAGTCCTCTCCTCTGCTCTGGGATCTAGACGTCTCACACTCAAAGCTCTCTATTCTTCCCTTGCCATTGAATCTCCATATTGTCTCCCCCCTCAGCCACCCCCGCAGCATATTCCAGGCTGTTTCCTACCTCCATGCCTCTCCTCATGCTGTCCTCCTTGCCTAGAAACACTGTGCCCCACCCCCTTTAAATTCAGTTTTTTTGGGATATATTCATATACCATACAATCATCCAAAGTGTACAATCAATTGTTCACAGTACCATCTTATAGCTGTGCATTCATCACCCCAATCTATTTTTTGAACATTTTCCTTGTACCAGAAAAAGTGAAAATAAGAATAAAAATAAAAGTAAAAAAGAACACCCAAACCAACCCCCCACACCTTATTTTTCATTTAGTTTTTTTGTCCCCATTTTTCTACTCATCTGTCCATACACTGGATAAAGGGAGTGTGATCCACAAGGCTTTCCCAATCCCACTGTCACCCCTTGTAAACTACTTTGCTATACAATTGTCTTCAAGAGTCAAGGCTACTGGGTTGCAGTGTGATAGTTTCAGGTATTTACTTCTAGCTATTGCAATACATTAAAACCTAAAAGGGGTCATCTATACAGTGTATAAGAATGCCCACCAGAGTGACCTCTCAGCTCCATTTGGAATCTGTCAGCCACTGAAACTTCATTTCATTTCATTTCTCATCCCCCTTTTGGACAAGAAGATGTTCTCAATCCCACAATGTTGGGTCCAGATTCATCCCCGGGAGTCATATCCTGTGTTGCCAGGGAGATTTACACCCCTGGGTGTCAGATCCCATGTAGGGGGGAGGGCAGTGAGTTCACCTGCCAAGTTGGCTTAGCTAGAGAGGGAGGGCCACATCTGAGCAACAAAGAGGCACTCAGGGTGTGCCCCCTTTTATGCCTGAGTAACTCCTACTTAATTTTTAAGACTCAGTTCAGGCAGCACCTATGGTAGTTTGGAGGCTGTATGTACCCCAGAAAGGATCACATTCTTTTAAATCATTCCTGTGGGTTTAGACCTATTGTGGGTGAGACCCTTTGATTAGGTTATTTCAATCGAGATGTAACTCACCCAGTGTAGGGTGGGTCTTGATCCTCTTACTGGACTCCTTTATAAGAGGATAAAAGACACACAGAATACCCAAGAGAGAGCCAAGGAGACACCTACAGAAGCTGAGCGAGGAAGCCACTGAAGCTAGAAGCTGGAAGCAACGAAACCTGTGAGAGAAGGACCAACAGACGTCACCACGTGCTATCTGACAGAGGAGCCCAAGGTCTTGCCTGTAAGCAGTCTTCAGAGAAGGTGTCATCCCACTGGTGCCTTAATTTGGACATTTTCACAGCCTTAGAATTGTAAACTTGTAAGCTAATAAATGCCCACTGTTAAAAGCCAGTCCATTTCTGATGTATTGCATTTCATCAGATTTTGCAAACCAAAACAGCACCTCTTCCAGGAAGCCCTTTTTGAACAGCCCTCTTCCTCCCAGGTGGGAGAATTGATCTCATCTCTCCACTGTGCTACAATTAATAAGAATGCCCTGAATGTTCCTCTACAGTGGTACTCACCACATCACAACGCAATACTCGGTTGGGTTATCTGTGCTGCCCGTAGCCTCTGTGCTCTGGGAAGGCAGGGACCCCACAGCCCAGCACTGGCCTGATGGATATAAATGCAGAGTGAAGGTGGAATAGCGGTTCTTCCTGAATCCACGGGGTCACAGTGAATGCCACGAGTGGATAATGATGCCTCCTATGCCAGTCTTCTAGAACCTTGGGGGAGTCAGAGCCCAAGAGAACTTCAATTAAAAACAAACTGAGCGGCGTGCACAATGGAAGACTCTGGGATCGCCCCCACTCCTGCGTTTCGGAGACCCTGTAAATTGTCACAGAAGGAAAAAGGAAAAAATCTTCATCTTCTGACTTATGTGAGTTGTAACATGGAATAAAGAAGGAGAAGAAATTATGAAGGAGGTCTGTGAGAAGGAATCAGAGTGCCTTGAGAAGACCACATAGAGAACATGACTTTAGTTTCGGATAACAAGGATGCTAAATGCAAAACCAGAAGATATTTATGTTCAGTCACCACTGTCCAAACTCAGAAGCTCAGAATGCTGGGATCTCCCTTTGCAGGGGGTAAATAAAAACTAATGTCTTTTAAGAATATAAAAAAACAAAACAAACAAACAAACAAAAACTGAGCAATGTGCAGTCATGGGCTAAAAGTGGCAGGGTAAGATGGACAATAACAAGTTTTGAGGATGTGCAGAAATTGGAACCCTTATACATTTGCTGCTGGAAATGCAAATGGTGCAGAGGCTATGGAAAACACGATGGCAGTTCCTCAAAATGCTAAATATACAGTTACCATATGACCCAGCAATGGGTCACATACTCCTAGTTTATACCCAAGAGAATTGAAAACACATATCCACACAAAAACTTCTACACAAATGTTCATAGCAGCATTATTCATAATGCTCAAAAATGTCCATTAATAGATGAATGGATAAACAAAATGTGGCATATCCACGCAAGGAATATTACTCTGCCATAAAAAAGAATGATGTTCTGATACATGCCACAGCACAGATAAACTTTGAAAACATCTGTCAAGTGAAAGAAGTCACAAAAGACCATGTATTGTATGATTCCATTTACATGAAATGTCCAGAATAGGCAAATCCATAGAAAGAGAAAGTAATTTAGTGGTTGCCAGGTGCTAGGGGAGGGAAGAATGGGGAGTGACTACTAATGAATATGGAGTTCCTATCTGAGGTGATAAAATGTTCTGATGTTAGATAGTGCTGATGGCTGTACAACTGTGAATCTACAGGCCACTGAGTTGCAAATATTTTATAATATTTGTTATTGTGGCAACAAATATAACACAAAAATTCCCATTTTAATAATATTTTTTAGTGCACATTTCAGTGGTATTAATTACATTCACAATGATGTGCTCCTATTACCATCATCCATTAAGAAAACTTTTTCATCACCCCAAAAAGAAATTCTGAACCCATTAAGCAATATCTAACCATTCCTCCCTCCCTCCCTCCAGCCCCTGGTAACCTCAAATCTACTCTCTGTTAACACAAATTTGCTTATTCTAGAACCTAAGGGTGGCCATGTGTTCCAGTTTCAGCCAACACGACCTAAGCAGAAGACTGCTACAGGGACTTCTGGAAAAGGTTTTGCTTTCTTGATAAAAGAGAACAGATGAGGTTGGGTGCCACCCCCTGGGCTCTTACTCCTTTCTCCTTGCCTTGAATGGAGATGTAACGCCTGGAACTGCAGCCATTACCTTGGGACCATGAAGTGACAAGTTTGAGAATGCAAACCAATGTGTTAAGGTTGGTGGGCAGGAAGACAGAAAGAGTATGGGTCGCCTACGGCATCCTTGATTTGCTAAAACACCACCATCCTCCAGGCTTCTGGTTATGCAGTTATGCAAGAAAAATGAATCCCTATTTGTTTAAGCAACTGTTGTGTTCTTTGCAACCCTGTGACGGAAAATTAGTAAGGATACTAATTTGTTTGGCTGATGTGCAGTAAACTTGCATCTTTTTCTTCCTTTAACTATTCCATGATATAAACTCTCAGAAATGAAATGAAATGAAATCAAATTGTGTGACAGGCATTCGTGTTTGTCTTCCTATCATCCATTACTCCCATTTCCCTTCCTGACAATATCCTGAACTTCCAACTTTGTGGTTTAGGAGATATTGACTCCACCTCCTGCTCCAGGGATGGGACCCAACTGGCTTTAACCAACCATTGAATCCCATCTCCCTGGCCACAGTGATTTATTCAGGGTGTGAGAGTAACCAATCAGATGTAAGAAGTATTAGCCAGGACTTCTGGGAAGGAAAATCTTTATTTTTCTTTGTTATGAGCTACTGTAGAGCCTCTCATCTCTACATGAGCTTTGGCGGCCACCTTGGGATTACTAGGCTAAGCCTTCCTGAGAATGCAGTCAGCTCAGAAGAATAAGAACTAAAAGAGAGAGAGAGTGTGAGAATCAGGTGGCATTATTTGGGCCTTGATCAAGCTTTGCCTGAAGCTAGAGCTACTCCTGGACTGTTTACTTATATGAATCAATACTCCCCTTTATTTTAAAAGCCTTTTGAGTTGTTGCTTTTTTTTTTTTTTTTTTTTTTTTTCCACTTGAGACATAGGAAACTCCAACTGATAACAAAGATATGGACATTTTTAAGATTAAGATTAGGTTGCTGTATGGGTGAAATTTTTTTTTTTTTTTTTTTTTTTGTATGAATAATAGAAACCCAATTTCAACTGATTTGAGCAAAACGGGAAAAATTCAGGGCTAGATCTGGCTTTAGACATGGCTGGATCCAAGGACTCAAATTATGCCACCGGGACAGCCTCATACCCCTGCCTCTCTCCTTTGTGTGGCTCACTCTTCCCCTCGGGTGGCTTCCTTCCCACAGGGATGTGGTCCACATGGCAGCAAAGGTGCCACCAGCAGATGTAAGCTTGCCTGCTCCTTACTGGCAGCAGCTCCAGGATTAATGATTTATCCCTGCTGTTTCTCCCCAATATCTGTTTCAAACCATCAAGAATCCTCTGATCGGTCCTACTGTGCGTTGTGTCATTCACACTTCCACCCAGCCAACTACCAGGACCAGGGAAATGGGACACACTCATTGGCTAGCGTAGGTCACATTTTCATCCTTGTGGGGCCATTTGATTGGCAGCTCCACCTGGCTTGGGAGTGGGGTGGGGCATGGGGTACAGTTCCTAAGAGGGGAAGCGAACTTATATTACCTGAAGTAGAGGGAGGTAAGATGGGCAGACAAAACCAACGGATGATTCACCAAGTAGGGTCTCAATAATTAGAGAGGGGAGTGCAGGGAGAGGGTGGGAAGGAAAATGGGAAGGGAAGAAAGGACCAGGCAGGAGGGATCAAGGTAGATTTAAAGGACAGCAATGATAGCAGTTGGTTGCTGTTGAGGATTTGGCACAGAAAAGAAAATCTTTAACCTTTCTCAGCTTGAGGAGAACTTGGGACTCTCCCCTCGTTCCCAATACTCATTTGAATATGCACATAAAATATTGCAAATCACTTTGGAGGACTTATAACCTCCTCCCCAGAAGCCAGAAGAACCCCATGGGAATGTGGCGATACCTAAATATGGAAAGACAGCAAAGTCAGGTGTAAGACGGGAAAGAGCATTCTGCCCCTTGCACTTTCTCATCCCCTGTATTTGTTCCATTGTAAAGCCCTGCTAAGCCTGCCAAAGCCGTATGTAAAATTATTTCACAGCGTTCTTCCTTCCACCTGATTTCGGGAATAAGTGACACCTGGCTTTATCGCCTAAGCATGGTCACTAACTTGCTGTGTGACTGTAGACAAGTCACTTAGCCTCTCTGAGCTTCTTTATCTATAATATGGAGGTCAAGAATACATTCCCTTCAGGGTTGATATGGGAATTAAATAAAGTGGCATATAATTGATGCAAAATTGATTAATCCTACTCTCCTCTCTTTCTCTCTTGGTAGCTTCCTGGGCTAAGCCCTCCTTATCACATACCCAGATTACTGCAGTAACTTCACCAAAGGTCCCCAGTTTTCTAGTCTCTTTCTCCAATCCAGTCCATTCCAAACACCATGACAAAGAAATCTTCCTAAAATATGGTTTGATCCTCTTGCCACTTTTCTGATCATGTAAAATTCCTTTCCAATTGTATATTGTGTTCTAAAATTTTTTTTAAATAATTTCAAATGTACAGGGAAGTTGCAAAAATAATACAAAACTAATACAGAGAATTCCAATGTATCCCTACTTGGGGATAAGCAAGTGCATGGTCCCTATGCCAAGGAGGGTTGTTTGGCCAGGATATCTTATCCACAGGAGCAGAGAGGGAGGGAAAACTGCAGGTAAGTCATCTGAGGCCCTCCCGATTTTATTAGATGTTGAGGCAACATTTAATGTTGAATCTTATTTTCAGGCCTTACACCATAGTATGGCTTTAAGAAAGGCTGTGTTTGAAAAACTGCTAACGGGAAAACTCCTACATCAATGTACACATGAATTCACAGATTCTCAGAATAGGGGCTGGTCATAAGCACACGGAATGGGGAGAATATCTGTTGAAGGATATCCATGTGCTTTTCTCCTTCATGCTTCCTGTTGTGTAAGCTCCCTCCTCTTCTGCCGGAGGCATCTGTTTGAGAGAAGATAAAGATTGTTAAGGAATGCAAAGAAAAAGAGGAAGTCAATGTTCAGCTGTGGATACCCCCCCCCAAATTTTCATGAGTCTAAAACAAGGTAATAGCTTTAAAAGCCAGACTTTGCCAAGTGAGAAAAGGACTTCCTAAATAATGTAAGTGCTCATTAACATATCAAGAACCAGGCTTGATGGACAAGGTCACTGAGTTTGGTTCTGTGCCTAACGTGGAAGGAAATCAACACATAATGCAGTGGATGGGGTCTGAGGATGACCTTGAGGAGGGGAAGGGACACAGGTAGTCCCATATGGATGTCTCAGTCTCCTCTATTCATGTCAATGCCTGAGGCTGAGGGAGGACAGGTTAGAAAGGTTGATGAGATTGCTAAAAGTGCAGGATCCTTGGCCCTCTTTGCTATTTGGAACCCTAGAAGTAACCCCACATTGGGTAGATACTGTGTCCAGCAAGGAGGCAAAAGCACAATGTTGAGGGAAGAAAATGGCTAGATGAGTGAGCCTGGGCAGCAACTTCCTGGCTCCCCATGGCTGCAGGGGATCCTGGGATTCCTCTGGGATCCAGCAAGGGGCTTTCAGAGGAAAGAGATCAGGAGAAAGAGATTGCTACATGTGAGGACTTCATGACTGGGGCACAATTCCAGCAGTGGGTGTCAGTGGGGCACTCCAAAAGGCCTGCGGGTGATCTTGGGATGCCAAGCCCCTCTTCCCCTGGCTACCACCACATGGAAAAAGCAGCAGGAGGGAGAGTGCCCTACCAAGACTGATCACACAAGAGAAACTATTTAAACTGGAAACATTGTAGTTCCATGAACTGGCAAATTAGGGTTCCTTTCCACTTTCCCCACGGGGACAGGGGTTCATGGAGTAGATCAGATCAGTGATAGGAAATACAAAGAAAACATTTCTCCTTGCATTTTTCCTTGTGTGTTAATCTGTGTTCCTGCTACACATCACCATCACCCAGGCAGTGCAGCAAAGCCTGGGAACCACTGAGCACCTGGAGAAATGTTTCTGGGGTCTGGCCGGAGGGGGTCGGCATGGAGGAAAGGGTTAGTTGGAGGCCTGAATGTGGAAAGTAAATGTGTGGAACTAGACTGTCCTGGGAAAGGCTCCAGAGATGGCTGCCTCTGGGATGGGATGTAGAAGAACCAAGAGCAAGGGTACAAATCAAAACAGTCATACATTCTGTAGATCAGGGGAAGAATCTTTTTACAGCAGGGCCCAGGCTTACAAGTCATTGGGTGGAGACCTGGGCTGTTTTTTTTTCAACAACAATAAACATCATGTCATGGGATCCTTCTCGGGTCACTTAATCCTCCCCGCAGCCCTTGAAGGTATCATTTTCCCATAGTTCTGATGTGAAATTGAGGTTTAGACAAGGCCAAGGAGTCCACAGCCAGTATGGATTTGAACCTGGGTGTGTCTGCCTCTACACCCATGCTTCCCCCACTGCAGCCCTCTGCCTGATTAAAGGAGTGAGGTGGGCGTTCCAGGGAGGAGGGGACCTTCCAGTGGAGGTGCCAGGCCCTGGTAGGTCAAGTCCCCATAGTCCTCTGCTTGAAGAGGCGGACCCTCCCCTACCTGATTTTCTATTTAGAAACCTATGCATTTTACATATATTTCCAAATTATCTCACAGAGGGAGGCAGGAGAGAAAGAGAATGAACTTGAGAGCTATGCCAATTTGAGCTTCCATTCCTGTGCCAAGATCTTGGGCAAGTCACTAAAGCTTGATGAGTCGTGGATTTCAGTCTTATAAAACTGCAGATAAAAATTCCCAACTCAGCTAGTAGAATGTTTTGAGGAGGGAACGTAAATTATGTGCCTAGCCTAGTGCCTGATGCAGGGAACATATGGAAAAAATTTGATACTGTCCATCCATCCGCTCCTGTCTTGCCCAATTCCCTTTTAGTTAGCATTTTCAGGGTTAAATGCCCTGGAGAAAGCAGAGCAAAGTGGCCTGGCACCCTGAACTGGTTTGACAGGCCTGCTCAAGCAAGTTTACCTAGACCTTGACCTCTGGTGTTCTTAAAAAGAGCTTGGCCCACCCAGCACTTCTGGGGGGTATCGGTGTGGTCCATTCCATCAGGTTTTTTAGGCAAGATACCCAAGTGCGTCCTGCTCCCGGCCACAGTGGGATGGGGCCCAGCCAGCTCCTCATCTCGCGAGGGCATTCAGTGGCTCACTTTCCCTGAGCCAGGCTGCCCACAGTCAGAAAATGTGCACTGACTTCTATAGAAGAATGCCAAACTCTGTCTTTCTTCCTCAAGAAATGTTGAGGGGAAAGGAGCTCCTGCCAGGTACAGAAGAAAGACGGAAACCTGCTCTTGGCAGCAGGGGAATCAGGTTGCCAAGCAACAAAATCCTTCCCAAGTCCACTCATTATAAGGCTTTTGAATTGGACTTCCTCCTGTGTATACATCCAGCAGCTTTGATTTCCCCAGCTCATCTCTCAGCCCTTCTTCAGGGAAAACCATCACAGATGGGAAGCACCGACCCATCCTTTCAAGCCCAGGTCCCCCTTGTCCCTGGGATGGTAAAATATTTACTTGTTGTTTTACATTGGGAAGAAGCCAATCGTTGTGTGGGGACGGGAGCCCTCTCATCCTCTGATGGAAGGAGGGAAGATGGTACAACTTCCTGGAGAAGCAATCTGACAATGTGTCAAAAATGGAAGTGCATCCCTCTGACCCCACGGTTCTGGGGATTTAACCCAGTGATCCTCTGGCATTGCAGCATTGTTTGGAATAACAAAAAACTGGAAACAACAAACTTATCACAGAAAGAAGACTGGTAATTACCAGCGATAGCCACTGTGGAATACTACAGAGTTGGAGGCATAATGAGCTAAATCTGATGTTCTCAGAGAGAAAGATGTACTGTTCAGTTAGGAAAAAAAAGCAGAATAGAATTAATACTGACAGCATGATCTTATTTGAGTCTTTGTAAGGGCTGTACAATTTTGGAGGGTGACAAAAGAAGCTGTTATCAGTGGTGAACCCTGGGGCTGGGGGAGGTGAGGAAGAAAGGATGTCACTTTTCATTTCATCCCCTTCTGGGGGAAGTTTTGTTTTTTGGGTTTTATAATTAGTATCTATTACTCTTTGAATTTCAAAAAGCTGATAAAAAAAAAAAGATGAGATTAATATGCCTGATCCACAGAAACCAGGAATTAATTGAACAAACACAGGGTATTACTGGGTATTAGCCTATTACAAACAAGGCACAGGCTAGGTTTTGTGGGTCCAGTGGAGAGCTAGGCAGCTTGGCCCCTGCCCTCAAGGAGCTCACATTCTTATAGGGGAGATAGTCCTTAAGCAGGTAAACAAACAAATGAGCAACACCTATAGCTGGGGATAAGAGCGCTGAGGGACAGACACGGGTGCAGGGGTAGAGAAGAGCTGGCGAGGGCCCACTTTACACCAGGCAGTTACTTCCTCACTCGTCTTGAGGAGGTGACATGTAAGCTGAGACCTGGAAAGGAATCAGCCAGGTGCGGGAAGTGCATTCCAGGCACAGGAGCAGTGATTGCAAACACCTCGAGGCTGGAGAAGCACTTGGCTTGTTCTGGATGCTGGGAGAAGGCCAGCATGGCTGAAGAAGAGAGCAGGAAGGCGAGGGCGGGTGGGGAGCACGGTGAGGAGGCTGGGTGTGTGCAGTGGGAAGGCACTGTGGGGCTCTAAGTGGGGAGTGACAGGACCTGACTTGTGTTTTTACAAGATCACTCTGGCTGTTCTGGGAGAATGGGTTGGAGAGAGGGCAAGAGTGGAAGCGAAGAGACAAGATAATGATGTCTTTATTAGCTTCCTGTTGAAGGACATTGACAAGGATTTTGGTTTTAGACAAAGTTGGCAAATTGCAGGTAATTATTGAAAGAGGTTAGAAGAGCACGTTTTTAAGATACACAAAACAGGTAATACTTGCTATCTTAGCTGAGGTAGGGGAGGAGGGTGGTTACTGCTTAATTTTTCAAACTTTAACAGGACTCTGAGTCAGTGCGATCTTGTTAAAATGCAGATTCTGATTCAGCAGCTCTGGGGTAAGGCCTGGGATTGTGCACTTCTGACACATTCCTGGGTAATGCTGAAACTGCTGGTCCAAGAACTTGTTTTTTTTTTAAATTGTGGTTATATATAAAATAGAAAAATTTCCATTATAACCGTTTTCAAGGCATACATTTCAGTGGCATTAATTACATTCACAATGTTGTGCTACCATCACCACCATCTGTTACTCAGATTTTTTTATCACTCTAAACTGAAACTATATACCCATTGAGCAATAACTCCTTCATCTGGCTGGCTGGCTCCTGGTAACCTGTAGCCTATTTTCTGTCTCTATGAACTTGCTTATTCTAGGTATTTCAAATAAGTGAGCTCAATACAATATTTGTCCTTCTGTGTCTGCTTATTTCACTCAACGTGATATCTCCAAGGTTTAGCCAGTATCTGAACTGTCATGAAAGATGGTCAACAGTATTAGCCATAAGGGAAATGCAAATGAAAACCAGAGTGAGATACCATTTCACAGCCACTAGAATGGCTAATATTAAAAAAACTGAAAATTACAAGTGTTGGAGAGGATGTGGAGAAATTGGAACACCAATTCATTGCTGGTGGGAATGTAATGTTGCAGCTACTGTGGAAGACAGTTTGGTGGTTCCTCAGAAAGTTAAATATAGAGTTACCATATGATCTGACAATCCCACTTCTAGATATATACCCAAAAGAATTGAAAACAGGGACTCAGATATTTGCACACTGATGCTCATAATGGCTTTATTCACAATTGCCAAAAGATGGAAGCAACCCAAGTGTCCATCAACTCATGACTGGATAAATAAAATGTGGCAAATACACACAGATTATTATTCAGCTGTAAAAAGGAATGAAGTTCTGATACATGTGACCACACGGATGACTCGTGAAGACAACAGGTTGAGTGAAATAAGCCAGACACAGAAGGATAAATATTGTAAGATCCTCACCAGTATGAAATAATCAGAATAAGCAAATTCACAGAGTCAGAAACTAAAATATTGGTTACTAGAATATAGGGCCAGGGTAAGGGTAGGGAATGGGGAATTAAGAATTGAATTGTACAGAGGTTCTATTTGGGGTAATGGGAAGGCTTTGTATTGGATGGTGGTGATGGTAGCACAATATTGTGAACATAATCAACAGTACTGAATTAAATTTTTGAATGTGGTTAAAAGGGGACATTTCTTGTTTGTATATATGCTTCTAGAATAAAATTTAAAAAAAAATCCACGGGACAGGACTGTACAACACAAGTAGTGAACCTCAGAGTAAAACATGAACTATAGTTAATAGTACAATTTATAAAAATTTTCTTTTATCAATTGCAGCAAATGTACCACATTATTGCAAGGTGTTAAAAATAGGGCAGAATATGGAAACTGCATTTTATGCATGATTTTTCTATAAACTTCTCTAATAAAAAAAAATTTCATTGTATGTATAAATCATTATTCCAGTTGCTATGCTGCTGGAATGCAAAACACCAGAGATGGATTGGCTTTTATAAAAGGGGGTTTATTTGATTACACAGTTACAGTTTTAAGGCCATAAAGTGTCCAAGGTAACACATCAGCAATTGGGTACCTTCACTGGAGGATGGCCAATGGTGTCCGGAAAACCTCTGTTAGCTGGGAAGGCACGTGGCTGGTGTCTGCTCCAGGGTTGTGGTTTCACAGTGGCTTTCTCCCACGACGTTCCTCTCCAGGCTGCAGCTTCTCTCCAAAATGTCACTCTCAGTTGCTCTTGGGGCGTTTGTCCTCTCTTAGCTTCTCCGGAGCAGAAGTCTGCATTCAAAGGCTGTCTCCAAACTGTCTCTGTAAACTGCAGTTCCTCTCTCAGCTCCTGTGCATTCTGCAAAGTGTCCCTCTTGGCTGTAGCAAGCTCGTTCCTTCTGTCTGAGCTTATATAGTGCTCTAGTAAACTAATCAAGGCTCATGCTGAATGGGTGGGGCCACACCTCCATGGAAACTATCTAATCAGAATTATCACCCACAGTTGGGTGGGGTGCATTTCCATGGAAACAACCTAATCCAAAAGTTCCAACTTAATCCCCCCTAATATGTCTGCCGCCACAAGATTGCATCAAAGAACATGGCTTTTTCTGGGGGACATAATATATACAAAACGGTACAACCATATTTTGTTTATCCATTCATCTGCTGATGGACACTTGGATTGTTTCCACCTTTGGCTATTGTGACTATGCTGCAATGAATATTGGTGTTCAAGTATCTGCCACAAAACACATTTTGAATAGCAGGATTATGGAGGACTTTTCAATTTCAGATTCTATAATGTTCAAATGCCTATTTCTAAAGCTGATAAAAATGATAACCGTTACAAAGATATTTTAAAAGGGCCCTCAAAGCAGCCTGCTTGAGACATGAGCAATAAAGCAGAAAGGAACAGAAAAGGAACTGATATCTCACACTCTGGCCAGACCCCCCAGGGGAGGGGTTAGTTGTCACCAGTCATAGGTTCACAGTGCCCGAGTGCTCTGGGAGAATATTGTGTCCCCAACCCCAAATTAAGAATAAACAATCTTTAAATAAACACTAAGCAACTATTATTTACCAAGAACTAGGTTAAGTGCTGAGAATATCAGAATGAAGAGCCCACTGGCCGGCCAGCCTGGAAGTCAGAGATATAAACAGAGAATTATAAGCCAACTGCAAAGCGCTAAGTGCTTCGATGGAGGTAGGAACCTGGTAGTGCCAAGGGCCAAGAAGAGCACCCAACCTGGGAAGGAGAGGTGGGGGCTGCCAGAGAATCAGCCTCCCGAGCCCCAAGAGCTCCTCACCCAGGCCAAGCCAGGAAACGAGCTCAGTGACTCAGATACCAATAGTTTGCCTTTGGGCGAGTGCTTCCTAGCTGCCAGGCAATGCATGCAGCTCTGCTTAAGGGCACAGGCACTGGCACTGGATTAGTTGGTATACTGGTTTGGATATATTATGCCCCCCAAAAGCCATATTCTTTAATGCAATCTTGTGGGAGCAGACTGATTAGTCTGTTAATTAGAGTGGAAATGTTTGATTAAATTATTTCCATGGAGATGTGGACCCTGCCCATTCAGAGTGGGTCCTAATTAAATCACTGGAGCTTACAGACAGAAGGAGCTCAGAGCAGCTGAGAGAGACTTTTGGTGAGATGTTTGGGAGCTGACGCTTAGAGATGTTTGGAGATGCTAGCCCAGAGACATTTTGGAGAACGCCATTTTGAAATGCAACCCTGGAGCAAAGGAACAGCAGACACCAGCCACGTGCCTTCCCAGCTGACAGAGGTGTTCCGGACACCACTGGCCTTTCTTCAGTGAAGGCATTCTCTTGTTGATGCCTTAGTTTGGATACGTTTATGGCTTAGGAACTGTAAATTTGTAACCAAATAACCCCCTTTATAAAACCATCCATTTCGGTATTTTTGCATAACAGCATCATTTGCAAACCGAACCTTGGTATCAAATCCCGCTCTGTCCTCACTGTTTTGTGAATGTGAGCAAATTGTTCAGCTTCCTTGAACCTCTCTGAAAAATAGGGGATAATAATACCCTTTAAGGATGTTGTAAGCACTTAGAATGATGACTGGCACTAGCTATTATTATTTACACAAATAATAGTGTTCTCTCCCAATTCTGTAAGCTCAGTGATAGTAAATGTCCATTTTGCAGTTAAAGACACACTCAGCTCTGAAAGAAGCTCTGACAGCCTCCATCACAAAGAAGCGCCAGGAGAGAGCAACACTCCAGTCTTTTTGGAGTCCTGAATCCCATTTGCCATAGCACTGCTCAGGCAATGCCCTAGGTACCCCATGCCCACAGAGGTCTGCAAACATTCTCCTCCCTCCCTCCATCTGATTTAAAACAGTGCCCTGGGCAGGACCTGGAGGCTGTGTGGGCAGGATTCAAGTGCATTTAGCCCTCAGACTGTCACATTCCTAGCTGTTTATATTCATCCAAGGTCTCTGAGGCAGATTAACCACAAATCTGAAGCCTCAACCTGCAAGGGCCACATGAAAATAAAACCATTCCATCCACCTTCTGCACAGCAGCCTACTGCAAGATGAAAACGGTTTCTGAGATGAGAAGGCAGATTCCTTCATCTATTTTACTTAATCCTGCTGGCCGCATGCAAATTGCTTTCTCACACTGAGGAAAAATAATGCTGGTGGGTGGGTGGGTGAAGGCGAGTTGGCTCTTGGCAGAATAAATGGCATGAGGGCGGCTGCAATTATGGGACCCAAGAGCTGGGTTCCTGCTGCTGGGTGGGGGGGCCATCACCAAGAATTCTCCCTTCTTGTTCTTCCTCCTCTGACCCTGTTCCAGGCAAAGGTTTTGCAGAATAGGGAGTCCAGGTCAGACTTTCTCCTCAGCCTTTGCCTGGGACAGAGTTGGGTGCTCTCCCTTTTCAGGGGTGCCTGGAAGCATTTTGGAAGGACTGGACTGTCTCCTGGAGCAATCAGAAAGTGAGACTCCTCATCCACAGAGGCAGGCTGAAGAGGGGCTGCTAGGGGACCCTACAGATGACTTGGGGGAGAGGCAAGAGAAAGAGAAGGCTGCTGCATCACCCTAAGCAGGCATGGAGAGATGTCAAGTTTGCTTGTAGGTACCTGATTCAATTCATATTTTATTTATGGATAGCTGGATACATTTATGTTTGGATGTGTTTATTTATACCTCACTTCATTACACAAAGAACTGGAGATGGCTTCCAAAAATATGTGCAATGTCAAGGGGACAAAACAAATTTAACTTTGGGAATTGAGATGAAGGGAAAATAAAGGGAGGTTAAACAATGAAACCAGAAGTAAGAGTAGCATCCATAAATGTGTAATAAATAGTCCTCCACAGTTGCTAACATGGCCCATAAATTTGGCTCTGAGAATACTAGTGGCCAAAGCAAACAACAAACCACAATCAAATACATGAATCACAGTGTCTAAAAGATGAAAGAAAACAGAACTTCTCAGGAGACTCACCACTTTACCTTCATACTGAAACTTGGGAGGAATCCCATGGGTCTCCCTAAAAATGACCTTGTACTTCGCAACACATGCCCTCAATGGTACCCTGACAACAAATATAACAACTGTTTTTCATAATGTTTCTCAGTAAGAGTCACAGCACTGAACTGTCACTCAAGAATAATCCTAATATTCATTCCAACACCATTTGTAAAAGCAGAAATTGGGAAAGGCCTAAATGTCCAGCAAACACATTATGGTACACATACCCAAAGGAGTACTACACAGCCATTAAAAAGAAAAGGGAGGTCATCAACATGGCGACGTAAACAGCTGCTGAAAACTTCTCTACAGAGAGTCAATGAAAAAAAGGACAATTATAAATTGTTTGAAACTCTGGAGGAGGATATAGACTGGAGAAGGACCTTGCAGATGCTGAATTGAAGAAAAAGAAGAAATATCAAGTAGGAATCTTCTATCCCAGACTAGCCTGTCTTCTCAACTCCTCCTCACTCAGGCTTAGTGTGAGAAAGGCACAGAATTAGCAGATGGAAACCCTCCCATGAGAGACACAGATTTTTAAATCTCTCATAGTTTGAAGACATAGGGGACAGGTGGGACATTTCAAGGCTCAGGTCAGTGAGGGACAAAGAGACTGAGAAAATGTGGACAGAGACTGCCTTTCCAACCCTGGGTCTGAAAACCCCTTCCCCCACCCTTCAGGGAAGCAGCAGCTGGTGGCCATTTCCTTGCCTTGGGGATGGTTGGAGTACGAGGTCCGCTGAGGGAGTACTTCGTTACAGGTGTAGCTCCACATCAAGCCAGATTTTGGTCAGCAAAGTGAGAGTATAGGAATCCCACAGTTTCAGCTCACCTGTGTAGATGCAGCCTGTGCGTCCTCTGAGGACCATTAAGTTACGAAGGAGGGAAAGCAGCCTCTGAGGACCATTAAGTTATCAAACAAAGCACCATCTGCTGGACAGTCCGGAAAATGCAAGGGAGTAGAAACACTTCTAAAAAGATGCACTTTGTTAGGACCACAGGAGTTGGTCTACATGCCCTGCACAGAAACCTAGCCTGGTTTTGGCTGAGAAATATGGACAACCCAACTGTCAAAGCAGGGCTCTTAAACAAACCCAGGTCTTGCTGACCGGTGGAAAACAGAGCACCACTGGAAGCCAGCCAATCTATATTACAACACACAGTGAACTTCCTGGGGTGCCCAGTGCCTACTGCTTATTCCTGTGGCAGGCCACAGTGGGTGTCTGATTTAGGGGGAAGAATAGGGGAGAGTCAATCTGACAATTGGCCAACAAGAGAAACAAAGAAATACAGAGATCAAAGAAAATCAACAAGAAAACCCTAGGCAAAAGAGAGAAAACAACCTCCAGAATAAACTAATCAAGAAAATCAAATGCCTAGACAGCAAAAAATCATGAGCCACACCAGGAAACATGAAGATTTGGCCCAGTCAAAGGAACAAACTAACATCTCCACTGAGATTCAAGAAGTGAAACAATTAATTAAAGTTGTTCAAACAAATCTTCTAAATCATATCAACAAGTTGAAAGAAAATGTGAAAAGAGAGTTGAAGGATATAAAGAAGACACTGGGTGACCAAAAGGAATAATTTGTAAGCTTGAAAAAACAAATGGTAGAACTTATGGGAATGCAATGCACAACAGAAGAGATGAAAAACAAAACGGAGACATACAACAGCAGACTTGGAGAGGCAAAAGAAAGGATCAGTGAGATGGAGGCCAGGACATCTGAAATCCTACACACAAAGGAACAGATAGGGAAAAGAATGGAAAAATATGAGCAGGGTCTCAGGTAACTGAATGACAATGTGAAGCACATGAATATGAATGTTATAGGTGTTCCAGAAGAAGAAGAGAAGGGAAAAAGGGCACAAAGAATAATAGAAGAAATAATGAATGAAAATTTCCCAACTCTTATGAAAGACGTAAAATTAGAGGCCCAAGAAGTGCAGCATATCCCAAACAGAACTGATCCAAATAGACATACTCCAAGACACTTACTAATCAGATTTTAAAATATCAAAGACAAAGAGAGAATTCTGAAAGCAGCAAGAGAAAAGCAATCTATCACATACAAGGAAGCTCAATAAGACTAAGTGTGGATTTCTCAGTAGAAACCATGGAGGCAAGAAGGCAGTGGTATGATACATTCAAGATACTGAAAAAGAAAAACTGCCAACCAAGAATCCTATATCCAGCAAAACTGTCCTTCAAAAAATGAGGGAGAGTTTAAAATATTTACAGATAAACAGACACTGAGAGTGTCTGTGAACAGGAGACCTCTTCTACAAGAAATACTAAAGGGAGTGCTACAGACAGACAGGAAAAGACAGGAGAGAGAGGTTTGGAGAAGAGTGTAGAAATGAAGATACCAGTAGATAGAAAGAGGGTAAAGATTGGGCATTTGATGTTGAAGGAGTACAGAATGTTCAACAGGATTGATTGTATAGATCCAGAAATGGATAGCACAATACTGGATGATGGTAGCACAATATTGTAAGTACACTGAACAAAGATGACTGTGAGTATGGTTGAAAGAGGAAGGTGAAGGGCATGTAGGACAGGAGAAGAAAAGATAGAAAATAAAGACTGGGATGGTATAACTTAGTGAAACCTAGAATGGTCAATGATTGTGATTAAATACACAAATGTAAGAATGTTTTTACATGAGGGAGAACAAATGAATGTCAACTTTGCAAGGTGTTGAAAATGGGATGGTATTGGGTAAAAAATACAATCAATGCAAACTAGAGTCTATAGTTAACAGTAACATTGTAATATGCTTCCATTAATTGTAACAAAGGCAGTATACCAAAACTAAATGTCTATAAGAGGGGGGTATAAGGGAAGAGTATGGGGTTCTTGGCATTGGTGGTGTTGTCTGACCTTTTAAATGTATTTTAATTTAATTTTTTCTTTTGTTGCTTTTCAGTTGTCATTTTTTTCTTTCTTTTTATTTTTTCACCTTTTCCTCATTCTTTGTGGAAGAAATGGAAATGTCCTCATATACACAGTGGTGGTGAATGTATAACTGTGATTATACAGGGAACCATTGATTATTTACTTAGGAGGGAATGCATGTGTGTGAATAAAACCATCTAAAAAATAAACAGAGGGATACCAGTGCTGGAGAAAATGTGGAGGGATGTACCTAATCACTGTTGGTGGGGAAGTAGAATAGTGTAGCCCATCTGGAGGGCAGTGTGGTGGTTTCACAGGAAGCTAAGCATGGGATTGCCATATGGTCCTGCATCCCTGTTATTGGGTATGTACTTGGAAGAACTGAAAAGGGACACGAATGGACATTTGCACAGTGGGGTTTATGGTGGCAGTATTCATGATTCACAGTGGATGGAGGTGGCCTAAGTGTACATCAACCGATGAACGGAATGGTGAACTGTGGTGTATACATACAATGGAATACTGAACTGCTACAAGAAGGAATGAAGTTGTGATACAAGAAGGAATGAAATTGTGAGGTATGCATCTAGGTGAATGCACATTAAGGACAGTATGTTGAGTGAAATAAACCAGAAATGAAAAAGACAAACATTATAATGCATCACTAATATGAACTAACTATAATGGCACAAACTCTGACAATTGAATCTGAGAGCATAGGTTATCAGGGGAAGGCTTACTGTAAAGTTTCCTAAACCGTAAGCTCTTACAGCAGTCACATCTCTTCCTGAGTTGTAATGACTATTTCTAAAACCTGAGATGCTGAGCTCTTTGTGTATAACCCTTGGTCCCTGGAATTTTGGGAATCTGTGTGACACCTGAGACTCAGAGCCAGAGTCCAGCAGCTGTGAATGTCAGCATTGCCCCATACAGCAAATGCTAAAGAGTCTGAAAAAGAGTTCAGATTTCAATTAGAGATATGAATGAAATGAACTTGGTTAGGACTAAGGTAAATCCGACTAAAGGGTAAAGGACGATATTGACGGTGTTTTATAACTTCAACTTTGGTGTGAGACCAAAAGAAGAGATGTTTATTCGGTGCAAAATCTGTATTTTTTGTAGCACACTATATAATTTAACTTGTATGATCAGTTTATCCAAACACCATAATTACATGGAACTTTGAATAGGGAGTGATATCTGGTTGGTTTGTTCAGATTAGTGTGAAGCCCTGACACATCCCAGAGTAATTTGGGCAGAGAATAAAAATGTATTTGTAAAGCCCCCTTGAGGGACTAGGGAAAAATGTGGAAATATTAAACTTCCCCACTTGGGGAATTACTGATATTCTCACAAGCACTGGGGACTACCAGTTTAGTAGGCCAAGCCCTCAATCTTGGGGCTTGTCCTTATGAAGCTTGTTACTGCAAAGGAGAGGCTAAGCCAACTTATAATTGTGCTGGAGTCACCCCCAGAGAACCTCTTTTGTTGCTTAGATGTGGCCTCTCTCTCTAAGCCATTTTGCAGGAAATTCACTGCCCTCCTCCCCTACGTGGGACATGACTCCCAGGGGTGTAAATCTCCCTGGCAATGTGAGATATGATGCACAAGGATGAGCTTGCCTCTGGCATCATGGGATTGAGAAAGCCTTCCTGGACAAAAAGGGGAAAGAGAAATGAAATAAAATAAAGTTGCAGTGACTGAGAGATTTCAAATGGAGTCAAGAGGTCATTCTGGAGGTTATTCTTATGCATTATATAGATATCCCTTTCTAGTTTTTAGTGTATTAGAATAGCTAGAAGGAAATACCTGAAACTGTTGAAATGCAACGTAGTAGGCTTGATTCTTGAAGATGAGTGTATACCTACATAGCTTACAAGTTGTGACCATGTGGTTGTGAAAATCTTGTGGCTCCCACTCCCTTTATCCAGTGTATGGACAGATGAGTAGAAAAATGAGGACAAAAAGTAAATGAGTAATAGGGAGAGATGGGGGGTATGGGATGTTTTGGGTGTTCTTTCTTACTTTAATATTTATGCTTATTCTTTTTTTGTGTGGTAATGAAAATGTTCAAAAATTGATTGTGGTGATGAATGCACAACTATATAATGATACTGTGTAGAACTGATTGTACATTGTGGTTGATTGTATGGGTTTGTGAATATAAAAAAAAGAAAGAAAGAAAAAAGAAAAGGGGATTTTCTTTCCCCCTGTAGGAACCACCAAGTTGAAAGGAGCATAATTGTCCTCTCCCAGCCGTGGCATGTGCTCATCCAATGCTATCAGTGTACTCTGAAAAGGGGAAATCGTCTGGCAAAAATGTTACTCTGCCTGCTGTGTTCAAGGCTCCCATTTGAACAGATATTGTGAACTCTGTTCATATCAATTTGCACATAAACAACAAGCAGCCCTATGCTGTCAGTGGACCAGCAGGTCAGACCAGTGCTGAGTCCTGGGACACTGGCAGAGCTGTGGCTCAAATTCCAAGTTTGAGGTGGCGGAACTCACCAGTCTGGCCAGGGCACTTTTGGAAATACGTGTGGTGGAGGCTACATGTTGGAACCAACCCAAACCTGGAGCCATTGGCGCCATAGAGTGAACACAACACAGAAACAACATGCTATCTGGTCTGCCTTGGATGCCTTACCAGCACTGGCCATCGTACTGGGGAAGTTCCTAAATTTCCTTTGGCAGTTGAAGACAAAGTTGAAGGCTACAAGAAGACCAAGGAGGCTGTTTTGTTTCTTAAGGAACTTAGGCCTGGTATGATATGAAAAAGGTCTATGCTTTTGGTGAATGACAGCTGGCAAGGGCAAAATGAAAAACCATCATTGCATCCAGTACAGGGACAATAGTATCATCAAGGTCTTCAAAAACATCCCTGGAATTACTCTGCTTAAGGAAAGCAAATTGAACATTTTGCAACTTGCTCCTGGTGGGCATGTGGGATATTTCTGCATTTGGACTGACACTGTTTTCTAAAAGTCAGATAAGCTGTATGACCCTTGGTGTAAAGCTGCCTTCCTCAAGAGTAACTACAACCCTCCCATGCACGAGATGATGAATAGACCTTCGCAGAATCTTGAAAAGCCCTGAGATCCAAAGAGCCCTCTGAGCACCATGCAAGGTTCATTGCAAAGTCCTGAAAAAGAACCCACTGGAAAACCTGAGAATCATGTTGAAACTGAACCCATAAAGAAGACTATGAGCCAAAACACCAGGCCAGGAATCACAATTAGGTACGCATATACGCATATGGAACAAACTCCAAAATATATTGGGAAGTGAAAAAGCGAGGGGTGGAACAATATCCGTAACTTGCTACCATTTGTGGATTATATACATACTTAAATGCTGTAATACCTATTTCAATTTGCTAAGTCTGATGAGATGCAATATACCAGGAATGGGTTGGCTTTTAACAATGAGGATTTATTAGCTTACAAATTTACAGTTCTAAGGCCATGAAAATGTCCAAATTAAGGCATCAAGAGGATGATACCTTCTCTGAAGAAAGGCTGCTGGCATCCGGGGTTCTTCTGTCAAATAGCAAGACACATGGGCGGCATCTGCTGGTTCTTAGCCCCAGGTTTCATTGCTTTCAGCTCCTAGTTCCAGGGGCCTCCTCTCTGGGAGTCTGTGGGTCCTCTCTTAGCATCTCTGGGGCTTTTCTCTCTACACTCTCTCCAAACTTCTCTGGGTGTTTCTCCTCTACGCTCCCTCAGCTTTTTCTGTCCTTTATCCTCTAATAAAGGACTCCAGTAAAAGGATTAAGACCCACCTTGAATGGGCTGGGTCACATCTCAACTGAAATAACCTAACCAAAAGGTCCCACCTACAACAAGTCTACAGGAACGGATTAAAAGAAGACCTTTTCTGGGGTACATAATAGCTGGAGAATACCACAATACCTGAGACCATTTCTGGAAGGAATCATAAGAAACAGGTAACTATGGAGATTTTTCCATACGCTTACCTAAATTGCTCCCCTCACCACCCCTTTTTCTTTTTCTCACTGCCTCTTTTGATCTGGTCTTTATTCAAAATAAGCTGTCCAAAATGATTTGACTTTTATGGAATAAGCAATTTAAGCAGCAGGCATCTTTTCTTCTGTGGTAGGTTTCTTTTCTGCTGGCTTCTTTTCAGCTGCTGGTTTCTTGGTAGCTACAGCCTTCTATCCCACCAAAGACTTCTTTGCTTCTCAACACCTGCAGCCTTCTTTCCTCCTTCCCTCCCCACCCGAGGTTTTCCCCTTCTCACCTGATTTGGTCTCCAGTGCTGCTGCTGCTTTATCCACCCGGAGTTTGTTCTTCACTGGGACACTGGTGGGCAGATACTCTCCCCTGCTGCCTGAGATCAATCACCTTCCTCACCAATTGAAAGGTTCAGATACAGAGATATCTCTGTATCTCTGGCCTTCATCCTTGCTGAGGTCTTTGGGGTTTGAGAGATGTGCACCCAAATCCT
This sequence comes from Choloepus didactylus, assembly GCF_015220235.1. Classification (NCBI taxonomy): domain Eukaryota; kingdom Metazoa; phylum Chordata; class Mammalia; order Pilosa; family Megalonychidae; genus Choloepus; species Choloepus didactylus. The sequence continues at coordinate 13,045,847 of NC_051314.1, read as the reverse complement.
ATGCCTAGGAAATGTCTTTTAAAGACATTTTTGATCTGGGGCAGAGATTCAATAAATACATGTTGAGAGATTGATTTTGAGTTCCCCAACTTGTCCCAAACTTTCCAGCTATTGCTTGGGAAGGTAGAAGAAGGTGGAGCTGGGTGCAATCCACAGGGTGTAGGCAGAAGATGAGTATCCAAAGCCAGTCAGAGTGTCATGGAAGGTCCTCCTTCACACGCACATACATACACACACACACCCCACATACACACTACATACCACACTCACACCACCCCCACACACAGGTACCACATCCCACATATGTCCCCCCCACCAAACATATTACACACACATACTCCCTCCCACAACACACACACACACACAAAGATAGTACATCTCACACACACCTCACATACATCCCCCTACCATGCATATCACTCACACATATTCTCCCAAATACCACAAACATACCATACACACACAAAACACATACAATCAAACATCCTACACACACATCATATATATTCATACACATCAGGAACAAACACACTTACCAACCACAACCACACACATATTACACACACACACACTACACATCCCTCAACTGAATGTACCTGACACAAAGACACCCCACACAGATGTATATCACATATACCATACACTTATCTGCCTCCTTCTCTCTCTCTCACACACACATATGCACATGCACACACACATGTCTCACACCAGGAGTGGGCTCATTCAGGCCTGGCCTGATGTACAGACTGAGAGCAGGAGTGCTCCTGAGTGATCTGTTTAAAACATAAAAAAAACTTTATCAATTTTCTATTTGTACTCCCCTGCACCCCCCCCCCACACACACACACCATGGCCTGGTTGGGTAACCATTGTGAAATGAATCAGTAATAAATGTGTGGTTCTAGGAACTCCAGGAAAGCCTGCTCCTACCCACTCCCACCGTCACCTCTGCTGCTACTACCTGAGATCTAAAATTCTTCCATGGGACACTATCTCCATTCTTCAGCTTAATACTCAGATGGATATTTAAAAAATTAAATTCCTGTGAGGGAGAGTAACACCAGACTTCCATCAGCCCCGAGTGCCTCAGTATGAATGAGAGAGGGAAGGAGCCTGGCTTCTAGTCCCAGCTGGTCACTGACCAGGTGATCAGGTCATGGGAGATAAAGGCATTGGTGAGGGTGGGGGTTGGTGGGGGAGAAAGTACAAAGTCCTGCAGGGTGAAGAGAGGACGAGTACACAGGGCATCTGGCGGGGCGTGTGAGCAGGTGGACTGTGCGGAAGTGGCGAGGGACTTTGCCAGCGTTTCATGGGTTTGTCTTGGGCCAGCCCTGCCCTCATTTTCCGTTGTCAGCAAGATGAGAGCAGAAATTGGCTGGCTCCCCAGATCGTGGAGGCAGCAGATGAAATGGTTGCGATCAGATGAGTAAGCAGGGACAAAAGGTCCCAGATCAGCCCTGAAGAAAGCTACCCTGCTCCGTTATGGGTCTGAAGAGGGACCAGCCTGGCTTGGAATAACAGCTGGACTCTGCACAGTCCCTCCAAATCAATCTCCCCAAGGTAAGTTCCTGTGCTGTGGACAGCCCCATCTCTCCCCACCCTTTCTTGCGCTGCACCGCCCATCATGTGGGCTTCCAATAACAGAAGAGTTCAGCCCTCCATTTTATTTATCCTTGATGGTAAGTTGTTTGTGTTGTTTTTGTTTTTGAGGGATAGTGATGGGGAAGAAGAAGGGCATCACTTCATTCCAGAGGGTTGGCAATATACTCCAAACACCCCTGGATCCTCATGACTAATTAAGAAAATGTGCACTCATTAATTGCTCCAAATCTTTTTTCTTTAAATCTATTTTGACTTTTAGGTCAAATTCCTGTTTAAATAATGAGTTTCAGAGGATGAAGAAGTAAAAAGCTAGGTGTTGTATCTGGAATATTGATCATTAAACAATGAGGAATTCTGGCAGCACTACCTTTTTTCCCTACCCCCCCCCCCCTTATTCCTCCAGAGTCACACAAGGAAAAGAAGAGACCTTGACTATCATCTAGTTAGTTCCTTCTTATTTCCCCCACCTCCTATGCCCTAACTTCAGTGGGTAAATACACATTGCATAGACAAGGAGATAGCCTGTGCCCTGTTTGGTGACTATGGTGGGACAGGGCCAGGACTCCTCTCACTGCCACATTCCCAGCCGTAGCATACACCGCCCTTGCCTGCTCTGGTGGGGCAACGCCCCCACACCCCAGCTGCTCCAAGGGTTAAGACTCACACCTGCACCCTCCTCTGAAGAACCGCTTTGGGCTGACGAGAGGTAACAGCCCAGTGCCTTGCCTCTGGGGGACCCACTTTAGTGGGGCAGTTTATGCTCCGCAGCTCCCCGTGGGGTCAGGCTGAGGCTAGACTTCTGACAACATCGTTCCTCAGCTTCTTCCCTCGCCCTCTCGTGCCTCCCTCACACCCTTACAGGTTTCTCTTTTACACAAGGAGCCCCATCTCAGGTTCTGCTTTTACAGAGCCTGACTCACAACACTTTCATCTTTCTTTATAAAATCAGGCTGGGGGTCCCTGCAGGCAGAAGTTTGGCACTTGTCCATTTTAGTAGTCAACACCACCCTGAAAGCTCTCCAGGCAGCACCCACCCCATCCCCACAAGGACTCCAGCAGCAGGAGGGAGAGAGGGGCCACCGACTCAAACATCCCAAATGGCTCACTCAGCAGGCAGCAAGTCTCCCGGGCAATGTCAATGGGACAGCCAGACCACAGTTTGAATCCCATTTCTGCCATTTTTAGCTGTGGGATGCCATGAACTATTCAACCTCTCTCTGCTCCAAGAATACAAGGCTGACAGGGATGCAGAGAAGATGGAGTGGGGTCATGCATGTATATGGTGCCTGGAAGTAGATGCTCAAAGAATGACAGCTTCCCTTCCTCTTGGTGATGCTAAACCCAGAAACATTCTCTTGGGTACCCAAAGGCTCTCATTACTCCCCACCCTCCCACCCCACAGCCTCTGCACTGACTGCTCTGTAGGAGAGCGTAGGTCTTCCCTAAAGATCTATTTTGCATCAATAAAAGAGCTCTGGAGCGTTTCAGAAAGGCCAGCTTAAGGGCCCATTATTTCAGAGCCACTGCCTGTGACTACTCTATGAGCAATAAGAGAGCTCTCTGAATATATTGGAACAACCTGGGTGAACATGTACAAAAGGCTCAACACACAGCCCTTTCTGTCTAACAGTGACTTTGCACTATGCACAAATCAATCTTTCCAAGGCAATTTCCTGCTGCCCACACAGAGCTGTCTCCCTTCTCACACCCCTGTGGCTGCACTTCCCCTGCACCCTGGGTCCCAACAAAGGGGCCAGTATTCAGCATTTCTCTTAATCGATGAGAGAGTAAGGTTCTTTTGCTGACACATCCTGGCATCTGTCTGCTTTATCTATGGCAGGGCAGCATCAACCTGAAATTGCCAACAGTTTGTTTTAGGAATAATCAGTTCTCTTCCTGATCTAAGTCTCAAAGCCCGTATTGATTTTATTCATTCTAGGATGTATGTAGGTAATTTCAATAGTAAACTGCTCCCCCCAGCTCATTAAAACAAAGGTAATGAAAACACCAACTTGAACTTTGGGCTTTTCTGCCCCCCTCACCTCACTGAAACCTCAATGTGCAAACAACTCACTTGGGATCTCGTTAAATGCAGATTGAGATTCTGTAGATTTGGGTGAGGTCTGAGACTCTGCATTCCTAAGAAGCCCTCAGGTGATGCTGAAGCTGCTGGTTGACAGATCACACTGAATAGCAATGCCTACATGATCCCTCTCAAGGTTGATAGATATGCCAGGGCTATGTCTTGATCAGATTGGCCTTGGGTGCTAGAGGAGCAGGAGGGAGACAGCACTTAACTGCCTCGGGGAAAGAGAGACCTCGCATAAATGTCAGCATGATCTGTTCTTTTAAAAAGATTAGTCTGTGTAAGATCTGCTGTGTGGAGAATGGAAGGGAGGGCCCAGCTGAAGGCAGAGGAGCCACCAGGAGGCTTTAGCACTAATCAGAACATGAAAGATAGGATAGAGGCAGTAGGGCTGGAGATTAAGGGAAAGGGGGATAGAAGGATGTGTCAGAGATGGAAAAGAGGGAAATTGTTAACTGTTTGTGGGGAGTGATGGAGCAGGAACCCCATCTGCAGACCCCTAGGTCTGAGAGGTGTGTGGGGAATGAGAAACAAGCTGCCAAGAAGACTGCCAGGGTATGGAAGAGCAAGGAGACAGGGAGAAAGTGCAGGGAGGAGGAGGAGGTTGGGGACAGGGTTCACCACTGAATGGGAATACAATGAGAAGTTTTGTGCAAGAGGCACTTGGTGGAAGGAAAGTGGAGGAGGAAGCAGAGTGCAGCATGGGAAACCCCTGGTGGACGGGAGCAACTTGAACCTCTCAGCGAAGGAGTCAGCATAGCTTGGCCTGCTGCGGCATCAAAAGAAGCCCCCAGGACCCCTGGGGGAGGAGCTAGCAAAAGGACAGATGGTGTCCAGGATGCTGATTGCATGTTAAAAAGTGATGGCTGTCATTAGGGAAATGCAAATCATAACCACAATGAAATACCACTTCACACCCACTAGGATGGGTATTATTCAAAAAATAGAAAATAACAAGTATTGGCGAGAATTGGAGAAATAGAAATTCTTGTGCATTGCTGATGGGAATGTAAAATGGTGCAGCTGCTGTGGAAAACAGTTTGACAGTTCCTCAAAAAGTTAAAAAAATTATCGTATGACCCAGCAATTCGGGGGTAGGCAGAATGCCAGGAAAGCTTTCCAGGGAACATGACCTTTGAGCTGAATTTGGAAGGACAGCTGAACAGTTATCCTAATGGAAAGGGATGGAGGAGCATCCCAGCCTGGGGGACAGCAGGTGCAAATGAAGGGGTGTGGAAGCGTCTGCTATGCAGGCTGGAATGCAGCTGTGGTTTCCACAGCACTCTATTATAGCCCCCAGCAAACCCCCAGTGAGCTGTGAGTGCACAGGCAGAGACTATGTCCCACCTATTTCTGTATTCCAGCCCTTATCATATGCCAGGCTCAGAGTAACGATACTTAATAAGTGCTGATCAAATTAGACTGGGTCCAAGTTCAGAGTCAATCATAGTGTGGGACTGTTGATTTTATAACCTAAAAAGCCTTGCTCAATGGCCTTGGACTTCACCAGCCTTTTGGCAAATCCTTGCAGATCATAAGGACCCAGCAAGACGGGGAGACAGATCACCACAATACTCCCACCTTTCTGTAAAAAGAACCCAAAGCATATATTCTACTGTTGGTGCAAAAGTAATGCCAGTATAGAACAGAACCTGAAAACATTCTTTGCAAATGCTGATTTATAAATGTGTTCACATTCATCTAAAAGTCATTTGTTCAGTAAATGAACAAATGAATAACCATATCCTGATTCACGCTATGTGCAGGCTCTGTGCTAAGTGCCACAGAAAATTTTGGCACAAGCATACTAAATATACAATGCTCCATATGTCTTCTTCAGTGTTACATCTAAGGGTAAAAGAACTAAAGACAGAGCTGAGGGGGAAAACCAACTCTCAGTAATCCCATTAATGATGTCAGGGGTTTTGAACTACACTGAAGAGAGAAATCAACTAGGTCTGCACTACGCCTGCCTTATCCACACCACTGGCTTGGATGAGGTTTCAGTTGTGATAACTACGAGCCTGTCTCTCAGGGAGCACACCACACCACACAGCAGTCTCCCTAAAAAGGCCACATTAGTCATATGAGATGTAGATCTCTGCCTAGACAGAGATGTTTTCCCTTGGAACTTCTAATAAATAGACACTCAAGAGTGTGAACACTCCAGAACGGGACAAAATAAAATTAATGGGTTTGCTTCCCTCAGATGGAAATAAAACAGGCTGGTCCATTATGAGAACAGATAGGAAACAAAAGCCTGACCCAGCAATTCTCTGTTCCATGTGATGTATCCTCAGCGACTGAAACTGGCATGCTTCCAGGAAGCACATGCAGAAGACATTGGAGAATAAAAAAATAAAATTCCTTTCATATGGGGAATCAGAACCACAGGTTTCACTCTATCCAATGGTAAGAATGACATATGTAAACAGTGGCTTTTCATTTATAATACACTATCTTGCATATTATTGAATGTAATCTAACCCTTTAACATCTTTCTGAGGTTGATAAATAAAACATCCACTCCCATTTAGAAAGGGAAAATTAAGTTTCAAAGATGTGCTGTGATTTGCCAAAAACCACCTACACAGTGAAAGAACTAAGGAAGCAACTAGAACCTGGACTCAGGTCTCTTGACCTTAAGTCCAGCAAGCCTTCTACTGCACTCAAGTGATGATTTAAAAAAGAATTCATTTTCCTGTCTGAATCCCTGGGAGAGCAACTTAGATGAAATAATTTGCTTAAAGCAAAGATCACGGAAATGATGTTGGAGATCACATGGAGACAGCATGAAAGGATTTTACAAACTGGTACCTCTGAGCCCTAGTAAAGCTCAATGGGGGTACTTATCAAGAGGAATCAGGCTTTGGTATTTTAAGGAAAAAAAATAATGATATCCTAAATTTATGAGAGACCTTTTTGGGTTTTTTTTGCTATATATCCTGTCCTTCAGAATTAAATTAAATTCTAATATTCATAACAAAGCAATAAACTTTTTCCTAAAATAAAGGACCCCATCTAAAGGCAAAGAGTTCTTAAATTATAATAGAGGCATACAAAATAAAAATATTACTATCCCCCCAGCCTCACCGCAGCACTCAAGCTATGCCAGGCATTGTTCTAAGCACTTTGCATATGTCAATTCATTTACACCTGCTCCAGACCCTGTGAGGATGGAACTATTATCATCTCTAATTTATAGATGAGAAAACTAGGGCAAGGGAGCTTACCTGAGGTCACACAGCTAGTAAGTGCTGGAGCTGAGATCAGAGCTGGGCAGTCTTGGTGCCAGTCCCTGTGCTTAACTACCAGAGGTGACTTGGAATCTTCCTCCTGAGGGGAGAAGTTTGGACAGAAGACTTCTGGATTTTCTCCCCACCCCCTCACTGGCTCCTCTTAATGGGAGACATATTTGATTTGTGAAACGTGGAGATCTCCAGCATTCACTGGGCTACATTTACAATGGGGTGGACCAGGGAAAATTAAGTTTACAGAACCATGTCATAATATGGGGAACTGGATAGGTGCTAAAAATAGGATGCAAAATTGCATATTACAGTATGATTTAAAACTGTAATTACATAAATCTCAATCAATGTTTTATACTCACACTTATCTACACACAAAAAATGAAAAATACACTAAAATATTAACAATGGTTTGTGCGGGGTGGTAGAATGCTGGGTGACTTTCTTCTTCATCCATTTATTTACATTTATCCACATTTTCTTTAATGAGGAAACTTTAAAAATGGGAGCATAAAATTTTAAATCATTTCATATTTGGGAATAATTTAGGCAAAAGTTGTCTGGTAGTAAGGAGTATGGACTAGCAAATCAGGGTTCAGGTAGCCGTAAAATGAACTTGGCATTAAATAGGTGCGATAGCTTTGGAAGAAAGCATAAGGGGGTATGAAGGTTGAACACAGTCTTGATTCTCATTCTCCATCCACACCTCTGTTTAATCATTCAGTAGATGACAGTTGTTGCAATGGCACAGCCTGGTGTCGTGAAAACTGCAATGCCACGTGAGCCCGGGAAGCCCAGTCTTCTCTTTGCTCAGAGTTACACATGCTGAGATACAGTGGTTTCAAACAAGTCACCGACAGAGCCCACCTTTGAGTCTTCTGGCTGAATCCAAAGTTTTCAATTTCATTTTCCTGCTGTTTGGCTCTCCCCATCTGAGGGGAGCCAGCAGGAGGGAAGAGGAAGCACACAGGACATCTTCTGTGCTCAGCAACTGATTCAGTTCTGTCAGTAACACCTTCAGATGGTGCACAAAAGTCTTCCTGTTAAAACCTCTGGCAACTGATGCCATTTCTTTCCCAAAAAAGCTCCTTGTTCAGTGCAGAGACAGGCTTAAAGTCAACGGCATTATCATCTGTATAACTCAGTATCATCCTTAACTAAAACTTAGGGCCTTCTGTGTTGAAACACAGTGAAACACAGGATGTGGTCTCTGTTCTCATGGAGCTTACAGTGATGTTATACACATGAAGAAATAACAGTAAGATTTATAGATACTAATTTTTAAGTACATATAAGTAATCAATCTTGTATTGCTAGTTATCTTCCAAAATAAGTTGTGAGCTTTTTGGTTGGCATGGATTGCTTTGTAATTTTTAATACATACCTTAGTATCTCCACAATGCCTTGAATGCTCTATATTTGGCAACCAGTTTTGTACTGGAAATTATATGTCACCCCTAAATTTATAGCCCTGTTTCCTACTTAGCTAGCAGGTGCCTCCACCCTAAGAAAAGGGAGGGTTTTCCCTGAAGATGATACTGTAGGGCAAGCAGTTGACATGATGTAACTTTAACCTGGCTACTAGAGGACCAAGGAAGAAACATGGGCTTGCAGTATAATTTGGAAAAAAATAACTCATACTCAGGAGAGACTTGATTGAACTTAAAAAAGCAGGGAACTCCACAAGGATCTTATAACCTAGAATTTCAGGATTTCCTTTCCTTAGAAAGTGATATTAAAAAAAGAACAACAATAATGTGCCTTGAAATTCCTCAATTAAAAAAAAGGCTTGATGAACATATTTAGATAAGAATTAATAAAACATAAAGGAAAGGTAGAAAATAAATAGATTTAAATTCATAGAAGGGAACCGAAGATCATATACCAAACTGTTGATGGTGGCCTTTCTGGGTGAAGGGCAGATTATCTGTAAGGAAGGCTGGGAAACATGTTAATGGGATGCACTGTCAAAATCCAACAATGCAGGGGTTCTGTTACTAAGGAAGAAAACGGAAGTGGATATTAGTAAGCAAGGAGGCAGTCTCTACTTTAGGGAAAAAAAAAGTACATGCTGAGAAAGGAGCGGGAAAAGGGGATATTATAGCTGCAAGGTTAGGTGACAGAAAAGCAATGCCTAGAGAAGTAGGGAGGGCTTTGCTTTTACCCTCCAGGCATGTCAGCAAGTCTCATCTACATATACATTTGAAATCTATAGGCCTCTGATAAGGCTTGGGATTCACTTTAAAAAAAAAAAAAATGACACCCAGGTGAATCTGATTTAGAGAACGAACCACCCTAGGTCAGAGGTTCTTAAATGCCAGTGTGATTCTGACACCTCCCCACCCCCGGCGATATCTGACCATGTCTGGAGACAATTGTGATTGTCATGACTGGGGGTTGTTATTGGTATGTAGCAGGTAGAGGCCAGAGATACTACTAAACACCCTACAAAGCACAGGGCAGTATACCCTCAAGACAGAATTACTCAGCCTAAAATGTCAATAGTACTTCTGCTGACAAAATCCTGCTCTAGGGAGTGGAGAGCCACTGGAGTAAGCAGTAATATTCACTTAGCAATATCTATAGAGTGTCTTGGTAAACTAAACAAAGTCCTGCACTCAACAAGCCAATACTAGAGGAAAGAGGTTTTGAACGGATAAACAAATAAATATATAATAAAATATCAAGTGGTGATAAGTGCTATGCAGAAAAATAAAATAGTACTTGAAAGTGGTCAAAATGGGATATGCTATATATATTAACATAATAAAAAATAATAAAGCAGGCTAAAGGAATAAAGACTAGCTGGTGTTATTTTAGGAAATAAAAAGGCATCTAAGTAGCCCAATGAGGTATTGGAAAGTCCATGCAACTCTTTGTTCACAGGAAAATTTCTTTGTTTATTTACTCTTTCTTTACAAAAAGTGTGAAAAACTTCAGTTTTCTGGTAGCCTGGTCATTAGCAAATTAGAGGTTCAATATTAGAAGAGAACGCTCCCAGAGGCAGGCATATTAAGGTCAGAACAGGTGTCAACAGCTAGAGACAGGACAATCTTACTTGTAAAAAGAAGACACAGAAATGCCAAATGCACAGTGGATGGAGCAATTCTAAGAAGGGGCAAACTAATAGTCTCCCAAAGGCAATGGCACATGATTAGACAGCATAGAAACACACCACGGTGATATTCTGTACAAAATGGTTAAATCAAAACAAAGCAATAAATCAAAACATTTTAGTGCATAAAGTAGTGTTGAAAATGATGTTAGAAAAACAGTGTGTTAGCGTACGTTTCACTTTTCCTGAGGATGCCTAAAAGGGTTAAGTATAGATTAGGTGCCTAGTCCTAGTTAACTGACTGATTGTAAGTTGAGCCTACTTTCCCCCAGAGGGGTTCAACAGGAGATTGGAGATAGCAGAAGAAAGAATCAGAGAACTTGAATATAAGACCATTGAAATCACCCAGTCTGAGGATGAGAAAGAAGAATGAAGCAAAATGATCAAAGCCTGAAGAACCTATGAGACACCATTAAGTGTACCAATATACACACATGGGAGTCTCAGAAGGAGAAGAAAGAAAGGGGCAGAGAATATAGTCAAAGAGATAATGGCTGAAAATGCCAATGCTATTGTATTTTGCTTTGTAACTCCACTTTTCACTTCCTACAGGATCTAAAAGGAAAATGCATAAAATGTGAGAATAAATCAATGGTTTTGGACTCATAATGTATAAACATGTAAACTGTGACAAGAACTACACCAAGATGAGAGGACAGAGGGTTAGAGGAACATGGTTTGTGTATACTATTGAAGTTAAGTTGGTACCAAAGCAAATGAGACTGTTACAGATTTAGAATGTTAAATTTAAGCCTCATAATAACTACAAAGAAAATATTAGAGAATATGCAAGCTCATATAGACAGAAATTAGAGTATAGGTTGCCAGGGGTGGAGGGCATGGGGAATGGGGAGTTAATTCATAATGAGTGTAGAGTTTCTGTTTGGGGAGATGGGAAAGTTTTAGTAATGGAAGGTGGTGAGGGTGCTGCAATATTGTGAATGTAAGTAATGCCACTGAATAGTATGCTTGGTAATGGTTGAATTGGGAAGGTCTTAGTTATATATGTATGTTCCCACAATTAAAAAAGAAAAGAAAGAGCAACCAAGGAGACGATGATAATTAAATGCAATGCATGATCCTGGATGGGGTCTAGCAAGGGAGGAGAAAAGGCTAAAAGGGACATTATTGGGATACATGAAAAAAATAGGAACATAGACAGTAAGCTATATGTCAATGTTAAATTTCTTGACTTTGATAACTGCATTTAAGATGGTTACATAAATGAATATCTTTGTTCTTAGGAAATGTACATGGCAGTATTAAAGATTCAAGGAGCAAGATGTATACAACCTATACTCAAGTGTTCATAAAATGGGTTGATAAATAGACAGACAGATAGATGGATAGATAGATAAAATGATAAAGGAAATACGGCAAAATGTTAAGATTGGTGGATCTGGGTATCTGGTGGCAGGGAAGGGGTATGTTGGAGTTCTCTGGATGAGTTTAGTATTATTTTTGTAACTGTCCTGTAAATTTGAAAGTATTTCAAAATAAAAAGCTAAAAGGAAAATAATAACAGCACCCTTATGGAAAAGCTCACAAACAAAAATGCCAACACACACACACACACACATACACACACACACACAAACATGGTTGCTTAACTTACTTTTGATTTCAATCGATCATGCCTAAATTCACTTCTGAACCAAGTCCTGATTTTGCAGAAAATGATACATACTGACACAGGTAGGGAAAAGGCACAACGTTCCTAAGTGGAAGCAGAATCATGGCAATGTGTATAGACACCATCTGCTGGACCTACAACAGCCAGGGAGGCCTTATTATTTTATGACTTACCAAAAATTTGGTGGAAACACTGTTTTAGAATTTAGTACAGCACATGCACAGCCCAATCGTCATCTGAGATAAAGGAGATACTGTCTGTGAGCTGGCAAATCCACTCCAGAAATACAATTTATGTTTGAGCAGAAGAAATGCAGTACCAGATCAGTCATGTAGTTAAATACAAAGACTCAGAACTGAGAGAAAAGCCTCTATTATAATCAATAATATATTGAAATATACAATTTAATATCATATAAATTCTCTTAGTTGGGTGATGCTATACTACATTCTAGCTGCTTTTGGTGGTCTCCTACCTTCCTCATATAGCACAGGCACACACTGTGTAAACATTCACACACACACACACACACTCTTTCTTGCATGGATTCTAGTAAATAAACTATCAGACTAAAATGTCCCCTTAGTTTGTTCTTTATAGCACTTATCTGTACCTAAAATAATCTTATTCATTTAAATGCTATTGTCTGTCTCTCTATTGGAAGAGCAGAGACCCTGTCCCTCTTGTTCACAATTGTACCTCTACTCTATTGCTTAACATAGTGGTTGGCACATGGTGGGTACTCAAAATTTTCTTCTTGACTTCTTGATTAGAAGTGCATCATCAGTATAAGTCAACATTATTTATTAGGCACAATTGTTAAGTCTCACTATGTCAGGTACCAGGTACACAAAAATGAAACCTACATTCCAGGAACAGAAGAGACAAACCAATAAATAACAATAACATAATGTGACAGGGTCTACACTAGCATTCTTGTTCTAATTACCTAGTACCTTTTCTGCTTACAAGTTCCTAACTTATTCATATATTTTTTACCTCCCTTCTGCCCAGACACATCCTGCACTTTATTCCGTTTATATGAAGGTAGGAGTGCATGTACCATAGTTTATTTAATGTGGTGAAATTACTAAAGTATTAAATCTTAGGGAGGCCATTTTCCTACTTTTTGTCCAAATACAAATTATCATAGGGATTGCAATTCTAGATTCTCTGATCTGATGTAGGAAAACCCGAAGTCAACAGCATCTACCCCTCTACTCCTCACCTCCCAATATTTACTCTCTGGACAAATATGTACTGAGCACTCATAGTAATGCCTTGGACACAGTAATGGTGATGGAGATTCAGAACTCTTAATCTATTGAAGAAGTTAGGTAAGAAATAGAAAAATACAGCTTAAATTCAGTAGGTACATGAAAGAGCTCTACCCAGGATATTATGCTCCAAAAACCACCAAAAAAATAAAAGGCACACCAGAGACCTCTGTGTTACGGACATACTTAACCAAGCTTGACATTCAAATGATGGGCTCTTTCCTTTTTAATGTGGGCATTATGCATAAATCATACCTTAAGGAAAGCTATGTGGACTCAGTCTTGAAAGAATTATGTTTCTAGTAAACATGTCAGTCAAATACTAAAAAAGAATCCTTTTAAAAAATTTTTGCCTGTGTACTGGATCCAGCTTTTATCTTTGGGGAAAAAAGTTGTAGTACTGGTAAACTTTTAAACTTATTTGCTGTTGCTTATTAAACCAAAAAATAAAAATTACCAAGTGGCTCTAATATATCTATTTTTAACTCGGGTCCTTTGGCATATTACACCCCTTAAGCCCATCCTGGACAGTAGTAGCTTACCTTTTCTAGCAAGGCAGCATGGTGTTGTGGGAAATGATGGGATGTGGATTCAGAAGACCTCTGTTTGAGTCCTGCTCTGTGACCATGAACAAGTTCTTTAACCATTCTGAACCTGTCTCCACACCTATTGTTATCTGCCCAATCCATCTCAGAGGTCTAAAGTGAGTAACAAATAAGACAGTAGATGCCAGATTGTTCTATAAAATATAAAGCAATATATAAAGATTAGTTATGACTCATACTTATATGCCAATGCTTACCAAGTACCTGGCACAAATGTACTCTATAAATGTTTGTGAAATAAATTACTATCTCAAATGTTCCTGAAGCACAGAACAATGAGAGCCAGAGGTGACTTCAACCAATGACGTGGAAAGAATTACATGTTTATGTCAAAACCACTTGTTTAGTTAGAGCTTGAACTGATTTTTAAATTCATGGATTGTCAAACCACCTTTTACTTCTTCTCCTTTCTCCCTCCTGTTCTTTTTTTTTTTTAGTGACTTTTTTTTTTATTAAATTCAGTTTTATTGAAATACATCCACACACCATACAATCATCCATGATATACAATCCACTGTCCACAGTATGATAACATAGTTATGCGTTCATCACCACAATCTATCTCTGAACATTTTCCTTACATCAGAAAGAACCAGAACAAGAATAAAAAATAAAAGTGAAAAAAGAACACCCAAATCATCCCCCCATCCCACCCCATTTTCCCTCCTGCTCTTTTGATCATTTTTCTGCCTATTGGCACTTTCACCAGATGGTGAACAGAAAAGAAGGAGCTATTCAACTGCATATCAGTCAATTTTGCAATTTTCTATTAGTGCCAATAAAGGCCAGTTAGGAGAAGGAGGCTGCTACTCAAAAATTCGGACCTCCATGTCTCTCTTCAATTTCTACTGATATTAAGAGCTACTGACTTCAGCTTCTGGCCAAAAAAAAGATGATACATTATGGATGATAAATTAAAAGTTTAGGCATATGCTTGGGGAAAAGGAAAAGTACAATTTCAGCAAAATACTACCTACTGCATTCTTTGCTATATTATAGACAAAACAGGTGCTTCAAGATAATGCTCCAACAAGTTCAGGTCACAGTTCCTACTCAAATTGCTCATTGAGTGATCATTGGTTTAATTGGGAAAAAATTTCACTAGGTATCTCTGACAGCAGTTATTTATAATGAAGATGATACAGGAAGCAGACTGTAACTACCCTCTGGTGGCTTAAAGGTTTCTTCATATCTAGAATTGCAAAAAAAATTAAACAAACAAACAGCATGTTCAATCAAATAGGAGCTTATTTACAAATTAAAAGACCAATAAATATAAATTTTAAAGGTCTTCTTTGATTTCCCTAACCATCAATATCATAAAGATTTCTACAGACACATTTTGCCAAATTTAACAACATAGCTAATGTTGAAGATTAATAAAAAGTCTCTGCCTTGCAGAACTTGCCATCTAACAAAAAGCACACACACACATGAACTAGGAGACCATGTAGATACGGGACTGAAGCATGAAGGGGAGAACTGCAGGGAGAACACAGGCTTTGCAGCCTTTGTAGGAAAATTAAATACTGTAATATATGGAAAGCATCTAGTATGACAACTGGCCCATAACAGGCACTCAATAAATGGTAACTATTATTATTATATTTTAGTATATGATATTTAATGATCTCTGCTACCTGTGGGAAGAAATCTAACTTTCAGCTCTAAACTCCCTTACTTACTTATGGTATGCTTCATTTAACTCTATTTCATAGAATTGCTGAAGGATTAAATAAAAAATTATGTAAAGCACTCGGTTCAATCCTGGGCATACAACAACCCTTCTTCCCATCACACTCAGAACGTAATTCTCCTGCAGCTTGCCAAAGTGGAGATGAAGAGATAGAAAGTTTACATAGACCGAAGTGATGGTGAACATAAAAGGAATAGATAGGATGAAATTTTAATTTAATAACACAATGATCACAATAGGCAAACCCTTGACATAGTAACGGGATTTCTGGAAATTTTTTCAGAAAAAAAACACAGAAAACTATAAAAAGATGCATATACCAAAGATTTCAGCACATCACTTACAATAGCAAAAAATTGGAAACAACCTAGAAGTCCACAAAAGGGAGTCTAATTAAATAAATGACACCTTCAATGATACAATGCAATTCTAGGCAGCAACTAAAATTATGGCAGATACATATTGACTTTAAATGACATTTGAAATGACATAAATGACATTAAATGACATACAAAATTAGGCATAGTTCGATACCATTTTTTGTAACGAAAAACACTATATTTGTATTTATACATTTAAACTGTCTGAAAATAGAAATACTGAAGTATAAGCAGTGATCTTTAGGCAGTAGGAATATAGATAATCTTTGTTCCCTTCATTCTTCTTATCTATATATTATAAAACTTTTCTAATGATTGTGTATTATCTTTTTAAAGCTTATACAAAAAATTTTAACCAAAAATAGAAAATATAGATACCTCCAAGTAGTGGGAGCCAGTGAAAGATCATTGGGTAGAACATCAGGAGATCTGAACTGCTCTTTTAGACTCCCAATCCTTTGCTATGTGACCTGAGCCAAATCTGTGTCTCAATTTCTCCATCTATATAGTATAAAAGTACTTAAAATAAAACTCACAATAGAGAAAAAAGAATTAGTATGCTGGAAAAAATATTATAAATACTGACTCTACAAACTAGTTGCAAATTAATAAAGAGGACTTCCCATCTTTAAATTTCCCTTACTCCAAGTCTTCACTGTTTTTTTCTATTTTTAAAATTTATCAAAAAATTAAAAAAATAACTTCTCAAACAAAACAAAACAAAGGAATAAGAAAAACAAATAACCTAAAATAACTACATTGCTTCCAACATGTTCCTACCATACCCCAAGAAAATTAAAAAACCATAGTCATTTCTAAGCATTTCCATAACATTAAGATTACCCTCCATAACTTATTTGTTTTTATTAGATTATTGTCCCCCCTTCACTAGTTGCTGTCTATCTCTAGGTCCCCTACATTCTACAATAGAAAACATTTATTTTACATTTTTCAGAGTTCACATTAGTGGTAACATACAATATCTCTCTTTTTGTGTCTGGCTAATTTCACTCAGCATTATGTTTTCAAGGTTCATCCATATTGTCACATGTTTCACGACCTCATTCCTTCTTACTGCAGTGTAGTATTCCATCGTGTTTATATACCACATTTTGTTTATCCACTCATCTGCTGAAGGACATTTGGGTTGTTTTCATCTCTTCGCAATTGTGAACAATGCCGCTATGAACATCAGTGTGCAAATATCTCTTCATGTCACTGCTTTCAGATCTTCCAGGTATATGCCGAGAAGTGAAATTGCTGGACTGAAGGGCAACTCGGTATCTAGTTTTCTAAGGAACTGCCAGACTGTCCTCCAGAGTGGCTGAACCATTATGTAGTCCCACCAGCAATGAATAAGAGTTCCAGTTTCTCCACATCCTCTCCAGCATTTGTAGTTTCCTGTTTGTTTAATGGCAGCCATTCTAACTGGTGTGAGATGATATCACTTTGTGGTCTTAATTTGCATCTCCCTAACAGCTGGTGAAGATGAACATTTTTTTCATGTGTTTTTTAGCCATTTGTATTTTCTCTTCAGAGAAATGTCTTTTCATATCTTTTGCCCATTTTATAATTGGGTTGTTTGTACTACAGTCATAGAGTTGTAAGATTTCTTTATATATGCAAGGTATCAGTCTTTTATCAGATACATGGTTTCCAAATATTTTTTTCCCATTGAGTTGGCTACCTCTTCACCATTTTGACAAATTCCTTTGAGGTACAGAGCTTTTGATTTTAAAGGAGTTCCCATTTATCTATTTTTTCTTTCATTGCTTGTGCTTTGGATGTAAGGACTAAGACACGACCTCCTAATAAAAGCTCTTGAAGATGTTTCCCGACATTATCTTCTAGGAGTTTTTGGTACTGTCTCTTATATTGAGGTCTCTGATCCACTTTGAATTAATTTTTGTGTAGGGTGTGTGGTAGGGGTCCTCTTCCATTCTTTGGGATACGGTATCCAGTTCTCCCAGCCCCATTTGTTGAAGAGACTGTTACGTCCCAGTTCTGTGGATTTGGGGGTCTTATCAAAGATCAGTTGACCATAGATCTGGGGGTCTATTTCCGAATACTCAATTCAATTCCATTGATCAATATGTCTAACTTTGTGCCAATACCATACTGTTTTGACTACTGTGGTTTTACAGTAAGCTTCAAAGTCAGGAAGTGTAAGTCCTCCCACTTTGTTTTTCTTTTTTGGGATGTTTTTAGCAATTCAATGCACCTTTCCCTTCCAAATTAATTTGATAACTAGCTTTTCCAAGTCCGCAAAGTAGGTTGTTGGAATTTTGATTGGAATTGCATTGAATCTGTAGATGAGCTTGGGCAGAATTGACATCTTAACAACATTTAGCCTTCCTATCCATGAACATGGAATATTTTTCCATCTTTTTTAGGTCCCCTTCTATTTCTTTTAGTAAAGTTACGTAATTTTCTATGTATAGGTCTTTTACATCCTTGGTTAAGTTTATTCCTAAATACTTAAGTTTTTTAGTTGCTATTGAGAATAGAATCTTTTTCTTGAGTGTCTCTTCAGTTAGGTCATTTCTAGTGTATAGGCACACTACTAACTTACGTGCATTCATCTTGTATCCCGCTACTTTGCTAAATTTATTAGCTCGAGTAGCAGTGTTGTTGATTTCTCAGGGTTTTCCAAATGTAAGATCGTATCATCTGAATAACAGTTTTACTTCTTCCTTTCTAATATGGATGCCTTTTATTTCTTTGTCCTGCCAGATTGCTCTGGCTAGCACTTCTGGCACAATGTTGAGTAACAGTGGTGACAGCGGGCATCTTTGTCTCGTTGCTGATCTGAGAGAGAAGGCTTTCAGTCTCTCACCATTGAGTACTATCCTGGCTGTGGGTTTTTCTTATATGCCTTTTATCATATTGAGGAAGTTTCCTTCAATTTCTACCTTTTGAAGTGTTTTTATCAAAGAAGGATGCTTGATTTTGTAGAATGCTTTTTCAGCATCTATTGAGATGATCATTTGATTTTTTCCTTTTGATTTGTTAATGTGTTGTATTACATTGATTGATTTTCTTATGTTGAACCATCCTTGCATGTCTGGAATGAACCCCACTTGGTCATAGTGTATGATATTTTAAATGTGCCTTTGGATTTGATTTGCAAGTATTTTGTTTAGGATTTTTGGGTCTACATTCATGAGGGAGATTGGCCTATCATTTTCCTTTCCTGTAGCACCATTACCTGGTTTTGGTATTAGAGTGATGTTAACTTCACAAAATGAGTTAGGTAGTGTTCCATTTTCTTCAATTTTTTGAGAGAGTTTAAGTAAGACTGGTGTCAGTTCTTTTTGGAAAGTTTGGTAGACTTTTCCCATGAAGCCATCTGGCCCTGTGCTTTTATTTGTGGGAAGCTTTTTGATGACTGATTGGATCTCTTTGAGTGTGATTGGTTTGTTGAGGTCTTCTATTTCTTCTCTGGTCAGTCTAGGTTGTTCATGTGTTTCCAGGAAATTGTCTATTTCCTCTAAATTGTCTAGCTTGTTGGCATACAGTTGTTCATAGTATCCTCTATGATTTTTTGTATTTCTTCAGGATCTGTAGTAATTATCCCCTTCTCATTTCTGATTCTGTTTATTTGGGTCTTCATTTTGACTTTGTCAGCCTAGCTAATGGTCTGTCAATCTTGTTGATCTTCTCAACTCTCTATAGGAGACAGTGATGTATTGAAGTTTCCCACAATTATTGTGGAAACATCTATTGCTTCCTTCAGTTTTGCCAATGTTTGTTTCATGTACTCTGGGGCACCCTGATGGGGGCATAGAAACTTATGATTGTTATTTCTTCTTGTTGAATTGCCCCCTTTTATTGGTATATAGTGTTCCTTCTTTCTTTCTTATGATATCCTTGCATTTAAAGTCTATTTTATCTGAAATTAATATTGCTACTCCTGCTTTCTTTTGGCTGTAGCTTGCATGGAATATTTTTTTCCATCCTTTCACTTTCAATTTCTTTGTGTCTCTGGGTGTAAGATGAATCTCTTGTGAGCAACATATTGATGGTTCACATTTTTTAATCCATTCTGCCAATCTGTATCTTTTAATTGGGGAGTTTAATCCATTCATATTCAATGTTATTACTGTGAAGGCAGTTCTTGAATCAGCCATCATATCCTTTGGTTTTTATTTGTCAGATATATTTTTCCCTCTCTCTCTTTATTTCCTTTAACGTAGCCTTACTAAAACTTTAGTTCTGTGCCTTTTTCCAGACCTCTCTCTCTTTTCTTTTTTGCCTTAGCCAGTAGGGCTCCGTTTAGTATTTCTTGTAGAGCAGGTCTCTTGTTGGCAGTTTCTCTCAGCATTTGTTTGTCTGTGAAAATTTTAAGCTTTCCCTTAAATTTGAAGGAGAGCTTTGCTGGATAAGAAATTCTTGCTTGGCAATTCTTCTCTTTCAGAATTTTAAATATGTCACTGCCTTCTTGCCTCCATGGTGGCCACTGAGTAGTCACTAGTCTTAGTCTTATGTTGTCTCTCTTGTATGTGATGAATCGCTTCTCTCTTGCTGCTTTCAGAACTTGCTCCTTCTCTTCAGCATTTGACAATCTGATCAGAGTATGTATCGGAGTGGGCTTATTTGTATTTATCCTATTAGGAGTTCATTGGGCATCTATGATTTGCATATTTATGTTGTTTAGAAGGGTTGGGAAGTTTTCCCCAACAATGTCTTTGAATACTCTTCCTGGTATTTACCCTTCTCTTCCTCTTCTGTAACTCCAGTGATTCTTATATTTGTGTGCTTCATGTTGTCCATCATTTTTCTGAGCTCCATTTCAAATTTTTCACCATTCTTTTGTGTTTTCACTTTCCAACACTTTCTGGGAGTTTACTTATTCATCCCTCTACTTCTTCAAATCTGGTGTTATGTGACTCAAGAATCTTTTAAATTTGATCAACAGTTTATTTCTATAAGATCTGCTATTTATTTTTAATTTACTCTTGCAAATTCTTCTTTATGCTCTTCTAGGTTCTTCTTGGTGTCCTTTATATCCTGAGCCATATTGGTGTTTGTGATTACTTCTTTGATTAATTGCTCCAAGTTCTGTGTCTCCTCTGGTTTTTTTAATTTGGACATTTGGGTTATCCATATCTTCTGGTTTCTTCATATACTTTATAATTTTCTGTTGTATTTGGCCTCTTGGCATTTGCTTATCTTGATAGGGTTCTTTTAGGATATGCAGGCTTATTTAAACAATTATCTATAATTTGGCAAAGCTACAGCTTGGCAGAGTGCACTTTCCCTGACCTACCAGCAGATGTAGCTCCCGAGCCACCTCTGACCCTCAAGCCAGTTCTCCCCAACTTCATCTATGTACCAAGTCAGGGCCCAAACCATGTGGAGGTCCAATTAGTGCACCAATTTTCTGTGTGCAGTAGGGACCAACAGCCCTGTGGGTGGGGGGTGTGCCCTGTGCAGTTTGACAGGAAGACAGCTCTAAGACAGTACTTCCAGCTGTTTCAGGAGCTGTGGGTGGAATACTCTGGGGCTGCAGCACATGTCTAACCCTTCAGCTCAGATTCCCCACAGTCCCACTCTGCTGTGGGCCCACAAGTCCCTAGGATTGGTATAGGGCTCCTGGCACTTCTGTGTGGTACCCCTGCCTCTAGGCTGTGCACCCTGCAGGCTTCAGCAGAGGAGAAGCTTGCGCCATTACAAGCTGGCTGAATCCCAAATTCCCTCCAGGAAGCTCTCTGCAGTGTGCAAAAGGGTTTCTCCCAGCCAACTGCAAAGATGGCTGCTCAGGGAGTGGAAACTACCCACTTCCACCATCTTCCACCTGCTGCAGCGGCCTGTCCCTGGCATGGGGGCTCTTAGCTGCGGGTGTGCGAAGGGTTATCACCCACACCAGATACTGAGTTCGGTGCCTGGGGCGTGGAAGGTACTCCCCACCATGCTCGACTGCGTGACTGGCTGCTGGTTCCCCAGTGGCTTTCTGGGTCTTACACTAACCCACCTCTGAACAGTCTCTCGTTTTCTTCCTGGTGTACTTGACTGCAGCTCCAGCTGCCAGTTACCCGGTGCCATTTCGAGTCTTACACTAACCCATCTCCGAACACAGTCTCTCAGTTTCTCCCCACCCCACTCGACTCCGACTCTGGCTGCCATTTCAGCAGACTTCCGGACTGAACACTCACCCATTTCTGAACATAGTCTTTCAGTTTCTCCAAGTACAGTCACTGTGGTTGTAGAAGTCCCTGCCCAGTCGGTGGAACCCTGGAACCTCTATTCTGGAGCATTTTCTGTCTTTTATCTAGTGTTTTCCATGGAGGAGAATTTTGCTGTCTCTCTTAATCTGCCATCTTGGATCCCTCCCTTCACTGTTTTATAAGTTTTAATATACTGACAGAATTTTAGCCTGCTCTAAACTACTTCCCCAGTAAACATCTGATCAAGATAAAATGCAAGTCTAGACCTTGACAACAACAGTAATTCACAGTAAGTCTAAACTGCCCTTATTGGTCAATGGTCATAGAGATAGAATGAAACTATTCTAATATTATGTCTAATTTAAAAAGTATGCTTAAAATTAGATTTTAAGCCCTATCTTCTTTCTTTAGATCCAAGTCTAATGGTAGACAAAATTGTTAAGTAGGAGTGGGGGTTCTTGATCTCTTCTTCTCCATGGTTGCAGGCTCTCAGTGGCCTGGTGCACCTTGCTCTCTCCCATTCCAACATTTGTTCAACCCACTCATCTAGGTTGGTAAGTTTCTGGATCTAATCCAAACCAATAAACAAATAGTTAATAAAGCATCATCCTCTTTCTACTTTGCAAATGCTATTTTCTGTCAGAAAAGAAGGTCTGCTACTCTACTTGGGAGATCCTAGTTCAAGTGTCACTTTTTGTAGGAGGTCCTCTGACCATAGTCCAAGACAGATTTAGATGCAGCTTTTTCATGCTCCCCAAGCAACTCCTGATCATATACATTACAGTTCTCATTAGAAATCAACAGTGGTAGAATTCTAAGTTGTTTTTTGTCTCTCTGACTCCCACACTGAACAAAGAGCTACACTAATTATTATTCATGTGTATAACCCCAGCAGTTGGCATAGTGCTTGGCTATGGTAGGTAATCGAAAACAATTTCTTGAATAAATGAATACAGTGTTATTCCTTGAACAGGAATTTGCAATTAACAAGACCCATATGACACCCACATAGGGAACCACCTACTTGGTTGGCCATCCACTCTGCCAGTAGGTTCCACAGAAACTAAAGCCAAAGAAGAATAAGGTACACATAATTATATAAACTGTCCCATTAAAGGAGATAATTTTAGTAACTCCAATTAAAGCTACGAAATAATGAATCTTTAAAGTTTAAAAAAGTCAACTAACTAGGAAAATAAATTATACTTCAAAAAAGTGTGAACTAATTAGTCTATGGAAAAGAATCTGAAAAACTGGTAATCAACAACCAAGAAAATGCCAGAGTGCAAGAATTCTAAAAGCCTGCAAACATTTAATTAGGAGACAGATTAATTTCACTGGACAAAGGTCAGCACTGTCTTGAGCTGAAAACATCATTCAATAACTGGGTACTACTGTGAGCGAGACACTGCTACATGATGAACATTTATTTCTTGTTCTTAAAGAATGTGGTGTCTAGCGGATGAAAAGGACAGACTGCTGCAATTCAAAATACAATGTAGTAAGCCCAGTGAGAGACATATGCACATTACCTATGTGTGGGAATACAAAAAAAGACCTTTGGGGAGGGGTAGGAAAGAGGTTCCAGAAAGAGTCCAGGAAGAGCTGATCCTTGATTTGAGCAAGACTTCTCCAGCAGTAGCAGGAGATTCTTGACAGACTACAAAGCATAAACAGAGGCAAGAAACAGCAGATTTATGGAGCCACTGGGATACAGAAGCCTCAGGTTTCCCTTGAGTTCAGTGGCATCACAGAGGAGCATAGATAGTTCATTACATAAGGAACCACACTTCTTCAATCATACTCCCCTCTAGGTTGCAAAGGAGATCCATGTACTGGCTTAGATGACTTACTTTTAAGGAAATCTGAGGGAGGTAGCGTGGCAGTGTAGAAAGTTTTGGAATCAGCCTCAGTTTGGAATCTCGACCACCATTCAAGGTATGACCTTGGATAAATTATTCTTTAAGCCTCAGCTACTTCATCTGTTAATGGGAATGAACCCCAGACATTTAGAATTTTTACAAGGATATCAAGACATATGTAAAGCATTTGTGCCTGGCACTGAGTAGACACTCAATGCATGGAGTTTCCTTTACCCATTCTCATTCTCAACGATTAGTTCTAAACCAAGTTTTCCTTCCTTTTTTGCATCATTACAGATTGGACCTCATTTGCTGGGTTCCACAGTTCACTGTCCAGTCTATATATCTGTCACATTTTTTGGATCATCTCTTCTTTGAGTGCTATTAGGCTCTGGTGCCTTGTTCCTCCCTTCCTCTGATCCCCATATCCATCTCCTGATTTCCTTTGTACTTTCGTCTTTAAATGGCAATTTTCTCTTTTCTTCATTCACCTGGCTCCTGGAAGTTTTTTTCTTGCCCATTAAGTCCACTTAAATTAAGTCCCATAAATTTCAGGGCCACCAGTGTGCTCCACAAAGATCAGCACTAACCCAAGACTCTTTCACTTTCACATAGTGGTTAAAGCACTGCTGGTTCTCAATCAGTCATATTTACTGCATCCTACAAATCAGCCTTCTTTTATGATTGGTATTCTGGTGACATTCAACATTGTCAGGTAAGAAATTCATCTTCCAGAAGGACAGCTATCCTTAGATATGTGGCATTTTACTCCATGAAGTCACTAGTCTTTAGCTTTTCTAGGGACCAAGGTGAGTCACTAGCTCAGCTGGAAGAATTCTGCTATTGAATCATTCATATTTTACTGATTAAGTTACAAGTTTGGGGGAACTTAGTTTGAATACTGAATAACATAAAATTGCTAGACTTGGCTTCTCTTCTGAAGGCTGCCAGAAAAAAAAGTTCACAATTAAGATAAATGGAAAGAGGGAAAGCTGCCCTAAAGTAAAACCAGGTCGATATTCTTGGTTCAAAAGCATTTATTAATCACATACATATGTCATATACTCTGCCAGATGTTTTCATATGTGTTTGTTATCCTCAGAACAGCTTTGTGATGTAATCATTTCTATTTGACAGATGACACACTGGGGCTTGGAAAGGTTAAGTGACTTGTCTGGTCATGAGGCGATTAAGCAATAGAATGAAAATCTGAATCCAGGTTTGGCTCAAAATTCAGAGCACTTTCCACTGAACCACAGTTCATCTATTCAAACAGCCCTATCCCTAATCAGTAAGAATGTAATAATGATAGTCGTTACTTAACATTTATTTAGCTTGTTTTCATGCAGCATGAAGGGTGCTAAGTAATTTATGTAAAAAAATCTAATTAAATGCTCACAATTGTCCTATAAGTTAAGTTTCTCAACACCTACATTTTACAGTTAAGGAAACTTGAGTTTTATACAAATTCATTACTTGCTCTGTTCCACAGCTGGTAAGGAGGGCCAGAGTCTAAGCCTAGGTCTAATTTCAGAACTCATTGCAGGAAATTCCACCTAGTCCTGGCTCCAACTCAGCTAGTCATTTGATAGTTCTGTCTCAATTTCCTTGTTAATTAAACAAAGACATCATTATTTGTTCTTTCCTATTTCACAGAGATACTGGCATTATAAAATGAGAACGTGTATAAGCTTTAAGAAGGGAAATTTCTATATAAATTTAGGGCACAGTCACAAGTTTCACTCAGAGCTTCCCTATTCCATGATCATAAAGGGATTTAGCTGACATCATTAGCTCTCAAACATCCTCTGAAGCGGGTAGAGTATTATTATCTCCACTTATCAAAAAGCTGAAGCACAAGGAGATGATGTAATTTGCTAGTTGGTGGCAGAGCTGGGAATAAAACCCAAGATTTCTAACTCCCACTGTTTATGCTCTTCTGGTAAGTCCTATTTCTGCACTTCAAGTTAATTGCCAATTAGACAAGAGTAGAATTATTGCAGTGTCCATTTCAAAATACAAATTAAATACTCACAGAAATTAAATTTTCTATTGCACTGACACTAATATAATCTATAAGGTTGTTAACCCTCACATTCTAGAAAAAATGCACAAAGAATCAGAAAAGCTTTCCATTTCTGTAGTACAGACTTCAGCTCTTTGGCTTTCACAAACAACTTATTATTAATCAAAGGTTACCTACTTTCAACCAGTGAGTGACTCTTAAGGTTTCATAAGGAACATAAAGCATTAATATTAAATTGTTCCCTCATAAAATTGGATAAACATCAAACATATTCTCACATCATAAAAAACTAATATATCTATACAATTTGACTTGGAAATGTTTCTAACATACCAACGACACCCTGAGCTCAAAATTCAGGTTCTAAAGCAACAGCATAATTAAAACAATAAAAGTACACATGGCATCCTTATGATCATTCTTCTCCTTGTACAGAAATCAAAATAATTTTGTGCTTCCCACCTATGCCCTGCCACAGATGCACAAAAAACTTAAAGGAAAATAAAAAGTAGTAATGGGACCAATTCTCTGTCTTTAATTCTCTGGCTTAATTAGAGGACACAAGTTTAGTGTTCGGTCTAGTTACCAGATTAACAGCTTTTCCTCATTCTTGTTTTTGAGAATAAAACAATGATCTTTCAATTATCACTAGCTTGATAATTCTGCAATTATCACATGAACCAAAGAGCAGAAATAAGAGAAAGAGAAAGAATTTCCACTCTCAAAACTGGGAACTAAATACTGGAGTTCGTAGATGAATTATTACTCCCTCTGACTGACTGAATTACAGACGTACAAATGAAAAATCTGTCATTTTGTTATAAGGACAAAAAATAAGTCATAGGAACCCAAAGCTTTTTTCTAATGTGACAGAGAATTTGCTTTTTGAGATGTCTCGCTTGCTTGAGATGTCTAAATTCACTCCTGACTATATATAAAAGTCCTACCACCTTAACAACATGCTACGAGGTGAAAGCAAATGACACTCTACATAGGACTCCGAGTTTTTTCAGAGGTTGTTTTTATACATTAGTCAAACTTTCTTTTGAGAAAAATCTGTCTTGGTTTCCCTAATTGAAATCAATCACATCTGCTGGTGCAGGGTCTCTCACATCTCTTGATCTTTAATAGAATTTGAATCACCTGGGGATATTTTTAATGGAAAATATGTTTTGGAAGGTAGCAGTGGAGACTGGGAGAGAGTTATGTCCAACAAGCTCCCAGGTGATGTCAATGCTACTGCTTGATGGACCACACTTTGAGAAGCAGCACTCTAAAGAATATTTCCAAATAGGAATAGCCTTAATCAGATGTTTATTCCCAAAACATACAGACTCCACAAGAATTTATAAAGGGAGATAATATTCTAGAGCCTAAACAAGGTATTTGCTCCCACACCCTTTTCTGGTGATTTTCTCCATCTGGTTGCAAGCCCAATGTATTATCTTAATAAAGAGCAACTTTCAAGAATGTTTTTTGTGTTGACAATTTATTATGGCTTGACTGGGGCTTGTACGGACACAAACCCCTCAAATCCTCAAGCCTTTTATGATAAAAGAGTTGATTCAAAATAAATATTTTAAAAAATATGTCAAAAAGACTAATGAATAAGTGACATTTACAAATAATTTGTAAGAAAATCATTTGGGATTAATAACTTTCATTTCCCCCACAAAATAAATAGCTCATGTATTTTAAAGAAGATACCTCTCCTTAAATAGGAGAAAAAAGCCCAACAAACATAGGCATGCCCATGGCACAGTTATAATATGAATTATTTTTAGTGACAAAAATTCCAAGATTAATATACAGAAGTGTTTGAGGAGGATTACACACTATTAAATTTGTCCTAAAACCTGGGGGAGAGTTCAGGGAAAGAGAACAGCTGGTAAATTTAAGAAAAACTTTAAATGGAGAAGATTACACATGAGAGCAACAGTCCATTCCCACTAAGAGAACCAATAAATCCCTACAAACTTTCATTTTTAGGTTTTTAATAACATTTTCTTTTCATGACTATTAGTCCAACTTCCCTCCAAAAATCTAACCAACCGTCATAAAAATTAAGTTGGCAATAGATCCATCTGTCTATACTCCATGTTTACCCTTAGATGCTTTTCAAGCCAATGAAGGTAGTCTGTGGTGGAAGGAGCAAGAGTAAGCTCCCTTTCAGAAGGAAACCCCTCATTTTGAGCATCTTTCCGTTCTTTTCCAGTGTTAGCTGCCTCAGTGCTTGCGTGCACTCTTCAGCCCCATAACCATGAAGGTAGCAGCTGTCAGTTTCTCATAAACAAGGAACATGAGAGCAGCAGTGAGGACTGTCTGCAGCAGTTTGGCTTCAAGGCCTTTGTAGAGTCCCATTATTCCAAAACGCCTAAAAGGAAAAGAGGTAAAGTTTGAAAAAATAAAAGGTTTTCTTTATAAAAGTCAACTACTACATGAAAGATGCTACTTTGACAGCTACGTTGCAAAGGTTTGTTCTTAAGATCAAAACAAGCAATGGAGGTACAGGCATACCTCATCTTACTGTGCTTTGCTTCACCGCACTTTGCAGACTGCATTTTTAACAAAATGAAGGTTTGTGGCAGGAGCAAGTCTTTTGGTGACATTTTTCCAACAACATGTGCTCACTTCGTTTCTCTGTGTTACATTTTAATTAAGGTATGTACATTGTTATTTTAGGCATAATGCTATTGCACACTTAATAGACTACACTATAGTGAAAACATAACTTTTATATGCACTAGGAAACCAAAAAATTTGTGTGACTCGCTTTATTGCAGTATTTGCTTTATTGCAGTGGTCTCAAACTGAATCCAGAAAACAGGTATGCCTATTTTAGGTTCCAACCCAGCCTCCTGTGGTCAATTACTTCTTACCTTTAAAAATATTTTGGTTCTGACAAAAGTTTAGTATTCATGAGCTGCCAATACTTTCTTGTCTTTATAGTTTAACCACTGATTAATGGAATGCTCTCAGTATCCCTTTGATAGGATGCCAATCCTAAAACCTAAAACCATCAGCAACTCCAGGGCTACATATAGCATGCATATTGAGATGTTCAAATTAATCAGGTTCTCCATTCAGAAGCTATTACTACATTTTATATATTTGCTATGTATGAAAACCCATTATTTGGGGCAACTCGTGATAAATAGGAATGCAAAGCCTAACTCATGAATTTCTAGTTCAGTGACTGACATGAATTATGTTGACCCAAGAAACAAAGACAAACTTGGTGTTTCTTGAGGTAAGATCCACCCACATCAAATGGGGTGGGATGGGGGGGATGATTTGGGTGTTCTTTTTTCACTTTTATTTTTTATTCTTGTTCTGGTTCTTTCTGATGTAAGGAAAATGTTCAGAGATAGATTGTGGTGATGAACGCATAACTATGTTATCATGCTGTGGACAGTGGATTGTATACCATGGATGATTGTATGGTGTGTGAATGTATTTCAATAAAACTGAATTTAATAAAAAACAAACAAACAAACAAACAAAAAAAACCCCACCAGGGTTTGTTTAGAAATGTAAATAGTCAGGCCCCACCCCAGAGGGGAGGCACGAATCTGCATTTTAACAAGCACCTCAGGTGATTCTTTTTTTTTTAATTCAATTTTATTGAGATGCATTCACATACCATGCAGTCATACAAAGTGTACACTCAGTTGTTCACAGTACCATTATATAGTTATGTGTTCATCACCAAAATTAATTTTTGAACATTTTCATTACCACACACACAAAAATAATAATAATAAAAATGAAAATGAAAAAGAACAATTAAAGTAAAAAGAACACTGGGTGCCTTTTTTTTTTTTTGCCCCCATTTTTCTACTCATCCATCCATACACTGGACAAAGGGGAGTATGGTCCAATATGGCTTTCCCAATCACATTGTCACCCCTCATAAGCTACATTTTTATACCATTGTCTTCAGGATTCAAGGCTTCTTGGTTGTAGTTTGACAGTTTCAGGTATATACTGCTAGCTATTCCAATTCATTAGAACCTAAAAAGAGTTGTCTATATTGTACGTAAGAGGGCCCACCCAGAGTGACCTCTTGGCTCCTTTTGGAATCTCTCTGCCACTGAAGCTTATTTCATTTCCTTTCACATCCCCCTTTTGATCAAGAAGATGTTCTCCATTCCATGATTCTGGGTCTAGATTCCTCCCCAGGAGTCATACTCCATGTTGCCAGGGAGATTTACTCCCCTGGGTGTCAGATCCCACGTAGAGGGGAGGGCAGTGATTTCACCTGCCAAGTTGGCTTAGCTAGAGAGAGAGGGCCACATCTGAGCAACAAAGAGGCATTTGGGAGGAGGCTCTTAGGCACAGTTACACGCAGGCTTAGCCTCTCCTTTGCAGCAAACAGTCTTGCCAAGGGCAAGTCCCGCGGTAGAGAGCTCAGCCCATCAAACCACCAGTTTCCTATGCCTGTGAGCACATCAGTAACCATCGAAGTGGGGAAGCTCAGATGATTCCTAACCACACAAAAGTTTCCAGAGGCCTGGTATAGTATAATGTCCTATCCAATATAGTAACTACTAGATATGTGGCAATTAAAATTACAATGAAAAATAAAAAAAATTCATTTTCTCAGTTGCACTGGCCATATTTATTTACTCAACAGCCACATATGGCTAGTGGCAATCCTTTTGGACAGTGCAGATATTTCCGTCATTGTAGAAAGTTCTAATGGACAGAATGAAAGGTCTTTATTCATCAATAGCTTACCAAGCACCCGAGTTTGAACACCTGGCTCCGTTTCTACCTGTCTGGTGTTGGGCAAGTCACTTTAAATCTGTTTCTTCAACTGCAAGACTGGGAATATAATCACCCTTCTGCACTCACGAGGTTGCATGAGAACCAAACAAGATAAAAGATATGAAAACACACTGGGTTGGAAAACTATATAATCCTATAGATCGCTATTTGATTGTACCTTTGAACTTTCTTATTAACTACATCTTTCTTAACTTGCACACTGCTGGTAGAAACAGAAAATGGTATTGCTTTTTTGGGGTCAATTTGGCAATGTCTATCAGAAATTTTGCTTCAACTCCTTAACCATGTAATTCCACTTCAAGGAATTTTCTCCACAAGTATACTTGCTCAGGTGTACAAAGATAAATTTATGGGCTATTCATTCAGCAATGTTTGTAAAGACAAAAGCCTGGAAACAACCTAAATATCCATCAATAGGTGAACTGGTGAAGAAATTATGGTATACTATAAAACAGAAAAGTAGGTAGTCATTACAAAGAATAAGGTAAATCTATAGATACCTATGTGAAGAGATATTTGTGATACTAAGTTAAAAAAAGGCAATTTGCAGAACAGTTGTACCATATGATACCATTTATATAAAAATGAATGTGCAAAACATGTTTTATATAAATTTTATGCTAATATCTACATTTAACTGTTAACTTCAATTTGGTGACTTTTGACTTACATATACACCCATGAAATGATCACCACATTCAAGAGAGTGAACATATCCATCACCCCCAAAAGTATCCTCAAGTCCCTCTGGAATCATTCCCACCCTCTGCCTACCCAGGTAACCAATGATCTGCTTTCTGTCACCAGAGTTTAGTTTGCATTTTCTGAATTTTATATAAACGGAATCATACAGTATGAATTCTTTCTTTGTCTGGCTTCTTTCACTCAGCATAATTATTATGAGCTTGATCCATGCTATTGCATGTATCAATAATTCCTTAAGTTGTCTATCTATTCGCTCCATGATGGACATTTGGGTTGTTTCCAGCTTTGACTATTAGAAATAAAGCTGCTATTAACCTTTGTGTACAAGTCTTCGTATAGACATATGTTCTCGTTCATCTTGCGTAAATACCTTGAAGCGGAATGACTGGGTCCTATGGTGGGTGTATGTTTAACTTTCTAAAGAAAAATCAAACTATTTTCCAAAGTAGATGTACCATTTTATATTCCCATCAGCAGTGTAGGAAAGTTCTAGTTGCTTTGCATCCACCAACCCATGGTAAGGTGAGTATTTATTTTTTACTTTATACTAATTCTTTGTCTTTGATTTGATTGTTTATCCCCAGCATATTCTACTTCTGTAATAGACTTATTTATTCTGAAAGTACTCAGTATTTAGGCACAACAATAAAGTTTAGCAGCTTTTGCTTCAAAGGAGGCCC
The DNA here is from genome assembly GCF_015220235.1 of Choloepus didactylus. Taxonomy (NCBI): domain Eukaryota; kingdom Metazoa; phylum Chordata; class Mammalia; order Pilosa; family Megalonychidae; genus Choloepus; species Choloepus didactylus. The sequence continues at coordinate 13,013,971 of NC_051314.1, read as the reverse complement.
TGCCTTATTTGACTTCCCTAAGTGTCAGTTTCTTTAAGTGAAACATGGATAGACAATAGTACCTGTGTCATGGGGCTATTGTTAGGATTGAGATTGCCCACATAAAGCTTCTAGCTCAGTGCGTGGCATACAGTAAATGCTCAAAAGTATTGGTTATTCTTAACATTCTCCTACTCTTTAACATCATCTATTACTTCTTCTACTGCCCCCCTCTGTTCCCCACATCTATAACTACTCCATCATATCTGCTTATTCCTATTTATATCCTATGAGAGTCACAGGATATGTCATTGACAGAAATGTCTCTATATTATTTTACAGGTCTCTATGTTACGAGAGGGTTCCCTTTCTAAAGGAGTTCTGTGTATTTGTAACTAATGAAGAATAAGGATGTGAACTTTTCCATAGTTTCCCAAAATGTTGTCATGTTGCATTAAGTTCCTAAAATGAGAAATGTCTGATCAGAGCATGTAAGGGAGAAGTTTTCTGTTTTCTAGGCAGCCACTGCCAAAGCAGAACAAGATGGGTAAATCCAACCACTCCCTGGAAGACACAGCCGTTGAAAAGATAGGACAGAACGTGAAGAATCTACAAAGCTTACCTTATTCGTTGGTGAAGAAGATAGAGAACATTCCGAAGACTTCCCAATGTTCTGTTTTCTGGGTTTAGTCTGTGACGTCCAAACTGGGGAGAAAGGAAAAAAGATAAATAATAAGTGTTTATTGCTGTTTTCTTTACCTTAATTTCTACCTGGCCAGGAAATTATGTTGGAATAATGTTGTGCTGATTTGAATGTATTATGTCCCCCAAAAAGCCATTATCTTTGATGTAATCTTGTGTGGGCAGATTTTTCAGTTTTGATTAGATTGTGACTCTTTGAGTGTTTCCATGGCAATGGGCCCCCTGCAACTGTGGGGGATGACTCTAATTGGATAATTTCCATGGAGGTGTTGCCCTACCCATTCAGGGTGGGTCTGAATTAAATTACTGGAGCATTATATAAGCTCAGACAGAAGGAGCAAGCTTGCTACAGCCAAGAGGGACACTTTGAAGAAAGCACAGAAGCTGCAGATGAGAGACAGTTTGAAGACAGCTGTCGAAAGCAGACTCTTGCTCCGGAGAAGCTGAGAGAGGACTAATACCCCAAGTGCAACTAAGAGTAACATTTTTGAGGAACTGCAGCCTAGAGAGGAACGTACTGGGAGAAAGCCATTTTGAAACCAGAACTTTGGAGCAGACACCAGCCACGTGCCTTCCCAGCTAACAAAGGTTTTCTGGACACCACTGGCCATCTTCCAGAGAAGGTACCCAATTGCTGATGTGTTACCTTGGAAATTTATGGCCTTAAGACTGTAACTGTGTAACCAAATAAACCCCCTTTTATAAAAGCTGATCCATCTCTGGTGTTTTGCATTCTGGCAGCATTAGCAAACTAGAACAAATGTCTTATCATATATAATAATAAAAACATCCAATTAGCACTGTGGATTTTATTAATCCTCTCTTTTCCAAAGAAATAAGTGTGAGGCAAGCATGAAAATTTTTATTTTACAGAGAATTATGGGGAAAATTCTACAAAACAAACAAACAAAATACCTAGGATGATGACTTAGATGCTGATGGTAGTGTTTAACTTTAAGAAGCTATGGTCAACACTCATCAACTAGAACCTCTGCAGTCTAAGCCCTTCATAGTACATGTTCTAATTTAAAAAGTGTTAAAACATGTTTATTTGGATGCTGAATTCCTTTATTCAGCACCAATTTAAAATTACATTAATAATATTTTTAATAGAAAAATTTGTTTTTGAACTAAAATTATCCTTACTACTATTCCTAATTAATTTATCCAGCAATAACTAGTGTGAATTTTCCCTCCAAAGCAGATCTTGATTCTGTCTGTGTCTTATCTCTCCACCTCACTGCTACCACCCTAGTCTAGGCCACCATCACTCTCACCTACATTACATAAATGGCCTCTTACCTGATCGCATCTCTTTCTCTCTTAGCCTCTTTCTGACCAATGTGCCACATCAAGAGCCACAGTAATATTTTCAAATTATAAAACAGATCATGTTACTTCATTGCATAAAGCCCTTCAAAGACTCACCATTACAGTGAGAATAAAATCTAGGATTCTTATCTCCAGGCTCCCTTCTTACTATGACAACCTCATCCTGAACCACTCTCCAGCCGAAGTGGCCTCCTCTCAGTTTCTAGAATTTATCATGCTCTTAGTACATTATGTTCTCTCTACCCAAAATGCTCTTTCCTCCACTTTTTGCACAACTGTACCCTTATCTTCCTTTAAACATTGATTTAAATATGCTGTCTCAGAGAAGCCCTTCACCAATCATCCTATCTAAGAAGATCCTTGGTGCCCCTCTCCACTAAATCATAGAATGCTGTTCACTGCTTTTGTAGCTCTTTTCTCAATTTGTCATTATATATTTATTTCGCTTGTTTAACCTGTTCAATTTATCTTCCACTAGCTCTATGAGGACAGGGATTATAACCATTTCATTCACCATTGTGAACTGAGTTCCTAACAGAGAGTGGGTGCTTAATAAATATTTGACTGAATAAATAACTGAATGAATGAAAAAATGGAAATTTGAAAGTGCTTCAGAGACACTAAATAATTAGTTCTCCTGAATGAACCAAGAAAATTAACCTCTGATTTTGTAAATGATAATCTGCCGTAGGATACCGAACAAATCACACTGAATAAGAAGGAAGCAAATTTATGCTTTAAGAATCTTCTTCCACATATGGATTTTCTGAGACACTATGTTTCCTAAGAAATTACAAATTCAACATTCATTCCAAACTTAATAGGAAACAAACCGATGTGCAGCCTGATGAGTAGAATATCAAACAAACAGAAAATAGATGAGGAATACTCTGGCCTACCAACTGACTACTTTATTGCTTTATTAATATCCTAAGAGGTTGGCGCTTTTAAACAGAAACCATGCATTTTAGAATGTTGTTTGACTAACTGCAGGGATAATCCCAATACTCACCCTCAGAATTGACTGTACTGTCTGCATGGGGTAGGTGACTGTGGTGGCAATTGCTTTGGCTATTGCACCAATGACGAACACATCCAAAGAAGAAAGCTGGAAAGCAAAGAAAGAAAGAAGCCCATCAATCTTAACAACAAGAAAGTATCAGAGACAATTATTTTGCTGCTTTCAAAATCAAAGATTACCTTCATCCGTTTCTTTAAAAGCTGCCGTTTCAAACCCTCATAGAACATGAACTGGATTGCAGGATTGAAGACCAATAGCAAGGAGGGAAACGTGCCATTCCACAAAGCCAGGATTCCTTCATCCCGAATTATTTGGTGAAAAGCATCTAAGCAAGAAATCAGGGACTTTCAAACTGTATGATACAATTCCCTAACTAGAAAAGTCAACATGAATTTTGTTGAAATGTACTTAGAACACAAATCATATTGGTTCTATTAAGATTTCCTTCTTGCAATGATATTTTAGGGGCAAGTTCATAGGTTACTACTTTTTGGTGAAAATCAGAAATTGATAGTCACCAAGTTACTGAGAGACCAACTTCAATCATAGGTAACTTTTTCTGAAAATGTGGGGTTAGAATGTCAAGTTTTCCCAAGTAACCATCATCACCACCAGGAATTCTGTATTAAAGAGAATTGTGACTGATAGGCCAGGTATTTCACAACCAAGTCCATACAACAAAAGACAAGATAGTTCCCTGAAGTCCTTTATAGCAGATTTGATTTACAAGAAAACTGCTCTCATTCCTATAGGTTATCTCTGAATTATTTAATATACAAAGATGAAAACACGGAAAAGGAGAAACTGGCAACATAGAACTATTAAAAAGCAGCTCAAAGACAACAGATATTAATCTGGTATCTATCCAAAGACAACGCCAGGAAAAAAATGTATAGTAGATTATTCTTTAAAAATACTCATCCCTTCCCATGGGAGCAGTATCTACTCGACCACTTGTCTTTGGGCTTGGCCATGTGATGTGCTTTGGCCTACAGGATGCTCGCAGACAAAATGGAAGTACGGATTTGAAATATGCTTGTAGGATATGGATGTGTCCTCTTGTGCTTTTGCCATCACCATGAAGAGGAGCCAGGAAGAGGACAAGAGATACATGGTGCAGGGACTCCCAAGCTGGAGTCTGTCTAGATCAGGCAGTCCATAGACACAAGAGATAAATAAATGCTTAATGTTCTATGCTTTGAGATTTGACATTGTCTGTTATGCAGCATTACCACGGCAACAGATTTCAGCAAAGAGAAAAGAAAACCTTTAAATAGGATCTCACCCAAAAGACACTTACCAAAAATACCTTTGTAGTTGGTTGGTACAATGTCTTCATTCCTAAATTTTGCCCCCTGCAGCTTCAGTCTGGTGTTTACCACCCAGAGTGGAGTTGTCAGCAACACATTCACTACTCCTTTAAAAAGAGAGAGACAAAAGGAAAGCAAAATATAACCTTTTAAGCTTTGTTTTTTCATGTCAAAGTTTTCACATATCAATGTTCCATTTATATCCAACTAGGAGACCTAAGACAAGAGGTTTCTTTGTCCTGCGGTACAACACAAGCCACTACTATTAGAAGCAATTCAGAAGCCTTGCTGAAAGCAAAATGGCTGGTAACAGCATTTCTGGACATGAAAAGAGTAGAGTTTTCTCCTTTGTATAATAGGAGACAATCTGCCATTTTATACAGCATCCAAAGTAGCAATTTTGATATAATTTTAAAACAATTCAAAAACAAAACAGCTCTAGAGAGGGAAAGTAGTTTATTGAGCACATGCAAAGTCCACAACAATACGAGATAAAACATACACAAATTCCAAGTCACATATAAGTAGCTCATATGGTTTTAATTGAGTAGGTGGAAGAAAATGGTGAAATTTCAAAAGTGCTTCAGTAGGGACGAGAAGCTCACAGAAGAGTTCCTCGTGACTTAAGGAATTAGGATTTGCAGGCAGCAAGCAGTAGTTATGAATAGTCACAAAACACCTGAAAGAACTTCATAAGCATCATTAGCCTTACAAATTTAAGGATGGGGATCTTGGTCCCCCAAGGTTGCCTCAGAGTGGAACAATTCAACCAGCCAGGTGCTTCTTTTTTGAAAACACATGATCCCAATTTAACACCATCTTGAGATATTAAAATATTCCTCAACAGTTCTGAAATGATTAAAAAAAATACCAGATAGTTTTAACAAAGTGCCTGATACACAGTATATACTTTATAAATATCTGTTAAATAAATCATTGAGCAAATGAAAGAATGAACAAACTCAACAAACAAGCATGTGTCAAGCTGTCTGGCTCTGGTCAAACTCTGAAGAACCAAAAGGCACAATACTTCAGAAGAGAAATCTTATATGAAAACGCAATTAAATACCAACTGGAGAAAAAAATGTTTTGATGTAAAGAATCTCAAAACATACTATATAGACAACACAGCCTAACAAAGGATAAATTTGATGAACAGCCAAGAGATTAAAATTTGCCAAGAGATTAAAATTCTATTTTTTCATTTTTTTGTACACAGTTGCAAAAATAAGATATTTTGCTACTTATCTCTTATGACACTATCAGAACACATTTCTCAAAATAAAAAAAAATCAACTTTTATGATTGTATTTCTTATATTTTTATTGATTCACATATCATCAAGGAGTCATCTTTAGTTATGACATAGTATTTCATGCATTGTCACTTCAGGCATTGATCATAATCTGAAAAATCCCCATTTAGACATTCTTGCTAGTCTCATTTATAAAAAGAGCCAGTGCCCAAGAAGGCAGGAAGAAGGATATCAATACATGCCCATTTACCCAGAATTTAGAATGTATTCCTACTCACTGTAATGTACACATCACTTAATAGAGAAAAATCAGATTATAAAGTGATCCTGGATAGTCTACTGCATTTTTTAAGAAGAAAAAAAAGAAGACAGGGGAGCTTTAACCAGAGACTACAAGGTTCCATGGATAATGTAGAAGGGCACAAAGACATACATTTCTAAATAAATGAAAAAGGGTGCCTGTTAGATTATTTAGAAATCAAAATTTCCTTCTTGTTCTATTTAAAAGATGGGTGCACACAAAACATTTTTAAGAGGCAATGCAGCAAGATTAAGATTTAACCATTATTTAAAACTCTCCTTTCATATAACCATTATTAACACAAGCTGAAAGACTAAGAGGATTATAAGGAGAAACTCAAGTACAAAAATGTACTACACTAGAGAGGATTCTGGGAAGATGACAGAGTAAGAAGTGCCAGGAATCATTCCCTCCACACAAACAACTATTTAACTGGCAGGAAACATCTGAAACAACTATTTTGAAATTATTGAGTCTAGTGGACACTATGTGGCATCCAGGGAAGAGCTGGAGGAAGAGGCTAGTAAATTGTGTTAAATGATGCAGTGGTTACCATCCCCATCCCTTAACTGCATGGCAGGCAGTGGGGACTGAAGTCTTGGGTCCTGGTGGAGCTTGCTGGGTATAAGGTGGGCTACAAGGAGCTAGTCCTCCAAAATCTGAGGGAGTGTGGTTTGATTAGAGATCACTACTTCTGATCAGATACTTCAGATTGCTAGATGGGCCACTGGGTGGGCTAGCTCTAGGGTGGCCACTATTCCAACCTCTGGGAAAAGTGGCATATAAGTCTTAAAGAGGCAGTACCTATTTATTTTTCCTCTTCTCTCCATTCACATGGAGCAAAAAATAGTTTTGAAAAGTCACAAATTGATGGCTCCAGCCCTCAACAACAGCAAACAAAGAACCATAGGGAGAACTAGACTGCCAGAGTAGTAACAATGCAATACTCAGAATGTCCAGTTCTCAACAAAAAATTAGAAAACACACACATAAATAGGAAGGTATGGACCATTCACAGGCAAAAAATATTTCTCATAAACCATCCATGAGGCTCATATATTGCAACTATTAGTCAGACTTAAACTGTCAAACCTGTTCAATGAGCTAAAGAAATACATATACCAGAAACACTACCTGAACAAAATAAAGAGACAGCAATTATAAAAAAGAATGAAAAAGAAGTTCTGGAGATGCAAAGAACAGTAATTGAAATGAAAACCTCATCAGAGGAGGAGATAGGGCTAGCAAAAACAGCAAACAAACAAACAAACAAACAAAACCAAAAACCCAAAATAAAAACAGAGACTTTTTGGAGTTCCGGTGAACATAAAACAGAGAAGGGCAGGGCTCAAACAGAATCAGGCTCATATGCAAATCCAGAGGGCGAGGTCCCTTGTCTGAAGAGCCCATTTCTCTGCTCTCTCCATTGTTCCTTAATGGCCCTAATCTCCTTGTCTCTTAGCATTTCAATAGCCCATCAGATCTGCAAGGAGGGACTTTTATTTATTTATTTATTTATTTATTTCTATCTTTTTCTCTTTTTCTAAAGCAATAACTCTAAGAAGCCCGTTACAGAAAGCCTCAAAGACTTGCTATTTGGGGCCAGGTAAGACCAGAGCTAAGATAGCTCTGAGACACAAAGCAATAAGTCTAGTGGCTGAGAAAATTTGCTAAACACCACAACTCCCCAAGAAAAGGGGGGCGTCCCCTTACAGCCATCTTCCTGGAGGGCTGGGAATGCTCCTGCCCGGCGCCAGCACCACAGTCCAGAGCTACCCCAAACAAGCCAGTGTGACAGGAAGTGTCTCCAGCATCATACGCACACACCACAACATTGGGCATAGACAATAGACCTTCGCGAACCCACAGCTAATTGTCCTGGAACTGAGAAGGCAGAGCTGTGTGAAAAGTGGGTAATTAACATGCCCCATTCAGCCATCCTTTCAGCAGACTGGGAACGCCCCTACACAGTCCTGTGGCCCAGAACTTCCCTTGGGGGATGGTGCGCACCTGTGATGTAGCACAGTCTTCCCTCAGCACAGGACCTAGGAGGGCATGGCTTGGAAGAGAGACCCATTCGCAAGTTCCAGGGACCATACACCAATACCGAGAAATTGTGGGTCAGTGGCAGAGACAAACTGTGGTGAGACTGAACTGAAGGATTAGACTATTGCAACAGCTTTAAATCTCCAGGAACACTTGGGAGATTTGATTATTAAAGCCGCCCTCCCTCCCTAAATGCTCAGACACACGCCCCACATTCAGGGCGGGAAGCATCAACTACACACACAAACTTGTTGCACCAATTGGACTCCACAAGACTCACACCCCCACTTACCACAAAGATAAAGTTGGGGAGAACTGGCTTGAGGGGAATAGGTGGCTTGCAGATGCCACCTGCTGGTTAGAGAAAGTGTACTCCATGCAGCTGTAGATCTGACAAATTGAAGATAAGTGTTTGAATCAGTCTACATATCCTAAAAGAACCCTACCAAGCTAAGCAAATGCCAAGAGGCCAAAAACAACAGAAAATTTTAAAGCATATGAAAAAACCAGATGATATGGACAACCCAAACCCAAACACCCAAATCAAAAGATCAGAGGAGACACGGTACTTGGAGCAATTAATCAAAGAACTAAAGACAAACAATGAGAGCATGGCACAGGATATAAAGGACATGAAGAAGACCCTAGAAGGGCATAAAGAAGACACTGCAAGAGTAAAAATAAAAATAGACGATCTTATGGAAATAAAAGAAACTGGTGACTAAATTAAAAAGATTCTGGATACTCATAGTACAAGACTAGAGGAAGCTGAACAGCAAATCAGTGACCTTGAGGATGACAGAACGGAAAATGAAAGAACAAAAGAAAGAATGGGGAAAAAAATTGAAAAAATCGAAATGGACCTCAGGGATACGATAGATAATATAAAACATCCAAATATAAGACTCATTGGTGTTCCAGAAGGGAAAGAGAAGGGTAAAGGTCTAGCAAGAGTATTCAAAGAAACCGTTGGGGAAAACTTCCCAAATCTTCTAAACACCATAAATACACAAATCATAAAAGCCCAGCGAACTCCAAATAGAATAAATCTAAATAAACCCACTCTGAGACATATTCTGATCAGATTGCCAAATACTGATGAGAAGGAGCAAGTTCTGAAAGCAGCAAGGGAAAAGCAATTCACCACTTACAAAAGAAACAGCATAAGACTAAGTAGTGACTACTCAGCAGCCACCATGGAGGCGAGAAGGCCATGGCATGACATATTTAAAATTCTGAGAGAGAAAAATTTCCAACCAAGAATTCCTTATCCAGCAAAGCTCTCCTTCAAATTTGAGGGAGATCTTAAATTTTTCACAGACAAACAAATGCTGAGAGAATTTGCTAACAGGAGACCTGCCCTACTTGAGATACTAAAGGGAGCCCTACAGACAGAGAAACAAAGAAAGGAGAGGGAGATATGGAGAAAGGTTCAGTACTAAAGAGATTCAGTATGGGTACATTAAAGGATATTAATAGAAAGAGGGGAAAAATATATATGACAAACATAAACCAAAGGATAAGATGGCTGATTCAAGAAATGCCTTTATGGTTATAACGTTGAATGTAAATGGATTAAACTCCCCAATTAAAAGATATAGATTGGCAGAATGGATCAAAAAATACGAACCATCAATATGTTGCATACAAGAGACTCATCTTAGACACAGGGATGCTAAGAAATTGAAAGTGAAAGGATGAAAAAAATATTCCATGCAAGCTACAGCCAAAAGAAAGCAGAAGTAGCAATATTAATCACAGATAAAACAGACTTTAAATTCAAGGATGTTATGAGAGACAAAGAAGGCCACTACATACTAATAAAAGGGGCAATTCAACAGGAAGAAATAACAATCATAAATCTTTATGCACCTAATTAAGGTGCCACAAAATACATCAGACAAACACTGGCAAAACTAAAGGAAGCAACTGATGTTTCCACAATAATTGTGGGAGACTTCAACACATCATTCTCTCCTATAGATACATCAACCAGACAGAAGACCAATAAGGAAACTGAAAATCTAAACAATCTGATGAATGAATTGGATTTAACAGACATATATAGCATATTACATCCCAAATGACCAGGATACACATTCTTCTCTAATGTTCATGGAACTTTCTCCAGAATAGACCATATGCTGGGACATAAAAAAAGCCTCAATAAATTTAAAAGAATTGAAATTATTCAAAGCACATTCTCTGACCACAATGGAACACAATCAGAAGTCAATAACCATCAGAGACTTAGAAAATTCACAAATACCTGGAGGTTAAACAACACACTCCTAAACAATCAGTGGGTTAAAGAAGAAATAGCAAGAGAAATTGCTAAATATATAGAAACGAATGAAAATGAGAACACAACATATCAAAACCTATGGGATGCAGCAAAAGCGGTAGTGAGGGGGAAGTTTATAGCACTAAACACATACATCAAAAAGGAAGAAAGAGCTAAAATCAAAGAACTAATGGAGCAACTGAAGGGGCTAGAAAATGAACAGCAAACAAATCCTAAACCAAGTAGAAGAAAAGAAATAACAAGAATTAAAGCAGAAATAAATGACAAGAACAAAAAAACAATAGAGCATAAATTATACCAAGGGTTGGTTCTTTCAGAAGATCAACAAGATTGACAAGCCCCTAGCTAGAATGACAAAATCAAAAAGAGAGAAGACCCATATAAACAAAATATTGAATGAGAAAGGTGACATTACTGCAGATCCCGAAGAAATTAAAAAAATTGTGAGGATACTATGAACAACTGTATGCCAACAAACTGGATAATGTAGAGGAAATGGACAATTTTCCTGGAAACATGTGAACAACCTAGAATGACCAGAGAAGAAACAGAATCCTCAACCAGCCAATCACGAGCAAAGAGATCCAATCAGTCATCAAAAAACTTCCCACAAATAAATGCCCAGAGCCAGATGGCTTCACAACAGAATTCTACCAAGCTTTCCAAAAAGAACTGACACCAATCTTACTTAAACTCTTTCAAAACACTGAAGAAAATGGAACACTACCTAACACATTTTATGAAGCTAACATCAGTCTAATACCAAAACCAGGCAAAGATGCCACAAAAAAGGAAAACTACAGGCCAATCTCCCTAATGAATATAGATGCAAAAATTCTTAACAAAATACTTGCAAATCGAATCCAAAGACACATTAAAAAAATCATACACCATGACCAAATGGGGTTCATTCCAGGCATGCAAGGATGGTTCAACATAAGAAAATCAATGTATTACAACACATTAACAAATCAAAAGAGAAAAATCAAATGATCATCTCAATAGATGCTGAAAAAGCATTTGACAAAATCCAACATGCCTTTTTGATAAAAACACTTCAAAAGGTAGGAATTGAAGGAAACTTCCTCAGTATGATAAAGAGCATATATGGAAAACCCACAGCCTGCATAGTACTCAAAGGTGAGAGTCTGAAAGCCTTCCCTCTAAGATTAGGAATGAGACAAGGGTGCCCGCTGTCACCACTGTTATTCAACATTGTGCTAAATGTGTTAGCCAGGGCAATCCGGCAAGACAAAGAAATAAAAGGCATCCGTATTAGAAAGGAAGAAGTAAAACTGTATCATTTGCAGATGATATGATCTTATATGTGGAAAACCCTGAGAAATTGATGATACAGCTACTGGAGATGATAAATAAATTTAGCAAAGTAGCGGGATACAAGATTAATATACATAAATCAGTAATGTTTCTATATGTTAGTAATGAACAAAGTGAAGAGACACTCAAGAAAAAGATACCGTTTTCAATAGCAACTAAAAATATCATGTACCCAGGAATAAACTTAACCAAAGTTGTAAAAGACCTATACAAAGAAAACTACATAATTCTACTAAAAGAAATAGAAGGGGTCCTAAAAAGATGGAAAAATATTCCATGTTCATGGATAGGAGGGCTAAATGTCATTAAGATGTCAATTCTACCCAAACTCATCTACAGATTCAATGCAATCTCAATCAAAATTTCAACAACCTACTTTGCAGACTTGGAAAAGCTAGTTATCAAATTTATTTGGAAAGGGAAGATGCCTTGAATTGCTAAAGACACTCTAAAAAAGAAAAACAAAATAGGAGGACTTATACTCCCTGACTTTGAAGCTTATTATAAAGCCACAGTAGTCAAAACAGCATGGTACTGGCACAAAGATAGACATATTGATCAACGGAATCAAATTGAGAATTTGGAGATAGACCCCCAGATCTCTGGCAAACTGATCTTTAATAAGGCCCCCATAGCCACTGAACTGGGACATAAGAGTCTTTTCAACAAATGGGGATGGGAGAGTTGGATATTCATATCCAAAAGAATGAAAGAGGACTCTTACCTCACACCCTACACAAAAATTAACTCAAAGTGGATCAAAGACCTCAATATAAAAGAAAGTACCATAAAACTCCTAGAAGATAATGTAGGGAAACATCTTCAAGACCTTGTATTAGGCGGCCACTTCCTAGACTTGACACCGAAAGCACAAGAAACAAAAGAAAAAATTGATAAATGGGAACTCCTCAAGCACAGAAGTTTCTGCACCTCAAAAGAACTTGTCAAAAAGATGAAGAGGCAGCCAACTTAATGGGAAAAAATTTTTGGAAACCATGTATCTGACAAAAGACTGATATCTTGCATATATAAAGAAATCCTACAACTCAATGACAATAGTACAGATAGTCCAATTATAAAATGGGCAAAAGATATGAAAAGACAGTTCTCTGAAGAGGAAATACAAATGGCCAAGAAACACATGAAAAAATGTTCAGCTTCACTAGCTATTAGAGAGATGCAAATTAAGACCACAATGAGATACCATCTCACACCGTTAGAATGGCTGCCATTAAACAAACAGGAAACTACAAATGCTGGAGGGGATGTGGAGAAATTGGAACTCTTATTCATTGTTGGTGGGACTGTATAATGGTTCAGCCACTCTGGAAGTCAGTCTGGCAGTTCCTCAGAAAACCAGATATAGAGTTACCCTTTGATCCAGCAATTGCACTTCTCGGTATATACCTGGAAGATCTGAAAGCAGTGACACGAACAGATATCTGCATGCCAATGTTCATAGCAGCATTATTTATGATTGCCAAGAGATGGAAACAACCCAAATGTCCTTCAACAGATGAGTGGATAAATAAAATGTGGTATATACACACGATGGAATACTATGCGGCAGTAAGAAGGAACGATGTCGTGAAACATGACAACATGGATGAACCTTGAAGACATAATGCTGAATGAAATAAGCCAGGCACAAAAAGAGAAATATTACATGCTACCACTACTGTGAACATTGAAAAATGTAAAATAAACGGTTTATAATGCAGAATGTAGGAGAACTAGCGATAGAGAGCAATTAATGAAGCGGGAACAATAACTCAACAAGAACAGATAGGCTATCGTGGGTAAATTTAATGTTCTAGGAATGCCCAGGGATGACTATGGTTTGCTAATTTCTGAATTCTATATTAGGTTATTTTCTTGGGGTACAGTAGGAACATGTTGGAAGTAAAGTAGGTATTTTAGGTTGGTTATCTTTTTCTTCCTCCCTTGTTATGTTACGGTTTGTTTGAAATTTTTTTTATTGTATGTTTCTCTTTTTTTGATATAGTTAATTTAAAAAAAAGTTAATTAAAAAAAAAAACAATGAAAAAAATATGCAGTGCCCCCTTGAGGAGCTGGTGGAGAATGCGGGGGTGTTGGGCTTCCCCACCTCAATGGTTGCTGATGTGCTCACAGACATGGAGGACTGGTGGTTTGATGGGCTGAGCCCTCTACTATGGGATGTGCCCTTGGCAAGACTGTGGCTGCAAAGGAGAGGCTAGGCCTGCCTATAACTGTGCCTAAGAGCTTCCTCCCGAATCCCTCTTTGTTGCTCAGATGTGGCCCTCTCTCCCTTGCTAAGCTAACTTGGCAGGTGAAATCACTGCCCTCCCCCCTACGTGGGATCTGACACCCAGGGGAGTAAATCTCCCTGGCAACATGGAATATGACTCCTGGGGAGGAATCTAGACCCAGCATCGTGGGATGGAGAACATCTTCTTGATCAAAAAGGGGATGTGAAAGGAAATGAAATAAGCTTCAGTGGCAGAGAGATTCCAAAAGGAGCCGAGAGGTCACTCTGGAGGGCCCTCTTACATACAATATAGATAACCCTTTTTAGGTTCTAATCAATTGGAATAGCTAGCAGTAAATACCTGAAACTGTCAAACTACAACCCAGAACCAATGAATCTTGAAGATGTTTGTATAAAAATGTAGCTTATAAGGGGTAACAATGTGATTGGGAAAGCCATATGGGCCATACTCCCCTTTGTCCAGTGTATGGATGGATGAGTAGAAAAATGGGGGCAAAAAAACCACACAAAAAACAAAAAAAACGGCACCCAGGGTCCTTTTTTACTTTAATTGTTCTTTTTCACTTTAATTTTTATTCTCATTATTTTTGTGTGTGTGGTAATGAAAATGTTCAGAAATTAATTTTGATTAATATGGTGGTACTGTGAACAACTGAATGTATGCTTTGTATGACTGCATGGTATGTGAATATATCTCAATAAAAATGAATTTAAAAAAAAAAAGGAAAGAGGACACAAATAACTAAAATCAAAGTGCGGACCTTACTCTTGACCTTATAGAAATAAAAAGAATTATAAGAGATACTATGAGCTATTCTATGTTATCAAATGAGAAAACCTGGATGAAATGGACCAAATTCTTTGAAACATACAAATCACCTAATGTGATGCAAGAAGATAAAGACTGAATCAGTAGTTAAAAACCTCCCAACAAACAAAAGTCCAGGACCATATGGCTTCACTGCTGAATTCTACAAAGCCTTTACAGAAGAATTAACACCAATCCTTCTCAAACTCTTACAAAAAAGGAAGAGGAGGGAATACTTCCTAATTTGTTCTATGAAGCCAGCAATACTTGGATAAAGACAGAACAAGAGGGGAGATTTTCGGGAAGATGGCAGAGTAGGTGAGGCAGAACAGGCTTCTCCTCCACGAAAGCAACTAGAGAGGGGCTAGAGGACACCCAGGACTGTGGTTTCAGAGTGCGACCAATCACAGAGGGTCCCCCACAGTACATGGAGGGACCCCAACAAAAACGTGAGCGAGACTGTGGTTCCAGGGACAGGGTGAGTTTGTTCCCACTGGACGTCTCCCGGCCGGAAACACCAAAACTGCTGCCAGGCAAGCGAGTGAGCAGCATCTCTCCACTCCCATGCACCTACCTTGACAGTTGGCTGTGGGTGATCCTCCATAGTCAGATGACAGAGAGCTCCTGTGAAGGAACCAGGCAGCCAGCGTTTACTCTCCCCTCATGGAAGTCCAGTGGGGGGGTGAAACGGTGAGAAGTGCAGAAGGGAGAAGTGCCATACCGAGGATAAGGAGCCCCTACTACATCCCAGAGACTTGTGGGTGCACAGCAGGTATCGGGCCGGCACGGCCCATGTTCTATCTGTGAGGTGCCATTGAGTAGACTCCCTGCCTATCTGCTCAGGGCCCACATCCCAGCCCCAGGGCAGGCAGTCCGCAGTGCATAAGGAGAACTGGTGTACTGATTGGTTCTCTTTGAAAAAACTGAAGAAAAAGGAACATTACCTAATTCATTTTATGAAGCTAACAGCACTCTGATAGATTTAGGTAACCAGATAAAGATACCACAAATGGAAAACTATAGACCAATCTCCCTAATGAACATACAGGCAAAAATTCTAAACAAAATACTTGCAAATCTAATCCAAAGGCACACTAAAATAATTATACACCACAACCAAGTGGGGTTCATTCCTGGCATGCAACGGTGGTACAACATCAGAAAATCAATTAATGTAATTCAATACATTAATAAATTGAAAGGGAAAAATCAAATGATTATCTCGATAGACACTGAAAAAGCATCTGACAAAATTCAACATCCCTTTTTGATAAAAACACTTCAAAAGGTAGGACTTGGAGGAATGTAGACCTGGCATCGTGGGACGGAGAACATCTTCTTGACCAAAAGGGGGATGTGAAAGGAAATGAAATAAGCTTCAGTAGCAGAGAGATTCCAAAAGGAGTCGAGAGGTCACTCTGGTGGGCACTCTTACGCACACTTTAGACAACGCTTTTTAGGTTCTAAAGAATCGGGGTAGCTGGTGGTGGATACCTGAAACTATCAAACTACAACCCAGAACCCATGAATCTCGAAGACAGTTGTATAAAAATGTAGCTTATGAGGGGTGACAATGGGATTGGGAAAGCCATAAGGACCACACTCCACTTTGTCTAGTTTATGGATGGATGAGTAGAAAAATAGGGGAAGGAACAAACAAACAAACAGACAAAGGTACCCAGTGTTCTTTTTTACTTCAATTGCTCTTTTTCACTCTAATTATTATTCTTGTTATTTTTGTGTGTGTGCTAATGAAGGTGTCAGGGATTGATTTGGGTGATGAATGTACCACTATGTAATGGTACTGTAAACAATCGAAAGTACGATTTGTTTTGTATGACTGCATGGTATGTGAATATATCTCAATAAAATGAAGATTAAAAAAAAAAAAAAAAGGTAGGACTTGAGGGAACCTTCCCCAATATGATAAAGGGCATATATGAAAAACCCACAGCCAGCATAGTACTCAAAGGTGAGAGGCTGAAAGCCTTCCCCCTAAGATCAGGAATGAGACGAGGATGCCCACTGTCACCTCTGTTATTCAACATCGTGCCAGAAGTTCTAGCCAGAGCAATTTGCCAAGACAAAGACATAAAAGGTATCCAAATTGCAAAGGAAGAAGTAAAACTATAATTATTTGCAGTTGACATCTTATATTTGGAAAATCCTAAGAATTCGACGACAGAGCTACTTGAGCTAATAAAATAAGGCAGAGTGGTGGGCTATAAGATTAATGCACTTAAGTCAGTAATGTTCCTATACACTAGACATGACCTAACTGAAGAGGCAATCATAAAGAAAAAAAAATTCCATTCACAATAGCAACTAAAAAAAATCAAGTACTTAGGAAAACTTAACCAAGAACATAAACAACCGCTACTCAGAAAATTACAAAATTTTACTAAAAGAAATAAAAAGGACGTAAATAGGTGGAAAAATATTCCGTGCTCATACATAGGAAGACTAAACATTGTTAAGATGTAAATTCTACCCAAACTGATCTACACATTCAATGCAATTCCAATCAAAATTCCAACAAACTACTTTGCAGACTTGGAAAAGTTAGTTATCATATTTATTTGGAAGGGAAAGGGGCCTCGAATTGCCAAAAACATCCTAAAAAAAGAATGAAGTGGGAGGACTTACACCGCTAGACTTTGAAGCCTATTATAAAGCTGCAGTGGTCAAAATAGCATGGTGTTGGCATAAAAGTAGACACTGATCAATGGAATTGAATTGAGAATTCTGAAACAGACCCCTAGATACATGGCCAACTGATTTTTGATAAGGCCCCCAAATCCACAGAACTGGGACAGAACAGTCTCTTTAACAAATGGGGCTGGGAGAACTGGATAGCCATAACCAAAAGAATGAAAGAGGACCCCTTCTTTACACCCTATGCGAAAATTAACTCAAAGTGGATCAAACACCTTAATATAAGAGACAGCACAATAAAACTCATAGAAGATAATATATGGAAATATCTTCAGGACCTAGTAACAGGAGATAGCTTCTTAGACCTTACACTCAAAGCATAAGCAACAAAAGAAAAAATAGATAAACAGGAACTCCTCCAAATCAAAAGCTTCTGCGCCTTAAAGAACTTTGCCAAAAAAGGTGAAGAGACAGCCAACTCAATGGGAGAATATACTTAGAAACCATGTATCTGATAAGAGACTGATATCCTGCATATATAAAGAAAATCCTACAATTCAACAGCAGTAGTACAAACAGCACAATTATAAAATGAACAAGGCACGATGAGAAAGGTATTTCTTCAAAGAAGAAATACAAATAGCTAAAAAACACGTGAAAAAAATGTTCCTCTTCACTAGCTATTAAGTAAATGCAAATCAAAACTACAATGAGATACCATCTCACACCAATAAGAACAGCTGCCATTAAACAAAGAGAAAACAATAAATGCTGGAGAGAATGTGGAGAATTTGGAATTCTTATTCATTGCTGGTGGGAATGTATAATGATAACAGCTGCTGTGGAAGACAGTCTGGCTATTTCTCAGAAAACTAGATACCAAATTACCCTATGATCCAGCAATTCACTTCTCAGTATATACCCAGAAGATTTGAAAGCAGTGACACAAACAGACATTTGTACATGTACACGTTCATAGCAGCATTGTCCACAATTGTCAAGAAACAGAAACAATCCAAGTGTCCTTCAACAGACGAGTGGATAAATAAAATATGCCATATACATATGATGGAATACTATGCAGCAGTAAGAAGGAACAAGGTCCTGAAACATACGGCAACATGGATGAACCTTGAAGATATAATGCTGAGTGAAACAAATCAGACACAAAAAGGAGAGAGATTGTATGTTACCACTTCTATAAACTCTCTGAACAATGCAAAATCAATGTGTTATAATGCAAAATATTAGGTACTTAGTGATACACAGAAGCTAGTGAGGGGGAATGAAAATCTAGTATGTCCAGATATGTTAATGAGGGTGAACTGAAAGGTAAGGGAATGATGATTGTCAATGGGATTGTAAGTATCAGAGCTATATTGAAGGTGAATAGGATTGAAAGGGGTTGTTTAAAGGCATGTTTCCCACAGATCAGCACCACAAATATAGATAGATGCTTGCATGATATACTTCCAATGTAGGACACTAGCAGAGAGTTGAAAACAGATGGCTATATGGGAAAAATCAACCTATTGCATACTAGGGAGTATAATTAACAGGAATACCTTACTGGTATCACACAAATACTAGGGAAAAATAATTAAGGGCTGACAAGAGCTACGAGGTGTTTTGGGTCATGAGAACTGTTTAAAATGGAGAGTGATGAGGACTGTACGATTAAGTGACGATAATGTGAAAATTGGATGGATTATCATGGATATAACATATGCTATATGAACTTAGGAGCCTCTACTTTATAAGTTAAGCCCTCGATCTTGAGGCTTGCTTGATTATAACTTATGCTTGTAAAGAGGAGGCTAAGCCCACCTATAATTATACCTAGGAGTCACCTCCAGAGAACTTTTGTTGCTCAAATGCGGACTTTCTCTCTCTAAGCCTAACTCTGCAAATAAATTCATCAACCTCCCCACCCCCGATGTTGGACAGGAGCCGCCAGATGAATGAGTCTCCTTGGCGAAGTGGGACACAGATTCCATTCCATTGAGGGACTGAAAATCCCTTTTTGAACAAAAGGGGGAAAGGAAAGCCAAAAAAATAAGGTGTCAGTGACTAAGAGAATTCAAATATAGTCAAGAGGTTGCCCTGGAGGTTACTCCTTTGCAAGTTTCACATAGATATGTCAAATGACCACAGTATAATAAACCCAAGTCAATAGTAGTTCTGAAAACCTTAAAGAATACCTGGATCCCTATCTGATACTCTATAAAGGTTTCACTCATAAGCTTATTCAGAAACTCAAATTCTTCAGAGAGCTCCTATGTCAGCTAAGTCCCCAAACCCAGAGGCAATAGCCTCTTCAAGAACATCAACTAGATGTGTCCCCTTTTCTCATAAAGTTGACACCCCTTTTCAATGTGAACAACTTAGGGTAGTCACTGCCTAGACATTCCTGAAAATTGGGAAAGTGATTAAACTAGAGGAAGGGGTAGCAACAGACAAGATGGAATTTGTCAAAGGATTATGAATACTGAATCTTTACATAATTTTCTTTTTCTTAGTTGCTGGGGTATCAGAATAGCTAGAAGGAAAGAACTGAAATGGTAGAACTGTAACACATAGCATCCTTTGAAATTTGTTCTATAGCTACTTGTTAAATTGTAATTTGAAAGCTATCACCCTTTTTGTCTATATGTTATATTTCACAATAAGGAAATAACTGAAACTGTGATACTATAACAACTTGGAAATTTCCTATATATAACTACTTGTTAAAGCATACTTTAAAAGTTATTAGCTTTTTTGTATGTATGTTATATTTCACAAAAAGGAAATAACTGAAATTATGGAACTTTAACCTGTAATATTCTTTGAAATTTGTTCTCTAACTACTTGTTAAATTGCACTTGGAAAGTTATCACATCTATGTATACATGTTATATCCTACAATTTAAAAAAAAATGATTAAAAAAAAGCACAAGAAAAGAAAATTAAAGGCCTCATGAATACAATATATTAAAAGGATTATACACCATGACCAAGTGGGATTTATTCCAGGAATGCAATGGTGATTCAACATAAGAAAAGCAGTCCATGTTAACAGAATGAAGGAAAAAAACCATGTTTACCTCATTGGGTAGATTATTCTCCATGTGTCCATTATGGTTAATGGTGTTCTTCAAGTACTGTTTCTTTATTGATCTTCTGTATTGATGTTCTATCAAACATTGAAAGTGGTGTATTGAAGTCACCAACTACTTCTCCCTTTAAATCTGTCAATTTTTTTTTCTTTTTTTTTTAAATCTTCATTTTATTGAGATATATTCACAAACCACGCAGTCATACAAAACAAATCGTACATTCGATTGTTCACAGTACCATTACATAGTTGTACATTCATCACCTAAATCAATCCCTGACACCTTCATTAGCACACACACAAAAATAATAATAATAATAATTCAAGTGAAAAAGAGCAATTGAAGTAAAAAAGAACACTGGGTACCTTTGTCTGTTTGTTTGTTTCCTTTCCCTATTTTTCTACTCATCTATCCATAAACTAGACAAAGTGGAGTGTGGTCCTAATGGTTTTCCCAATCCCATTGTCACTCCTCATAAGCTACATTTTTATACAATTGTCTTCGAGATTCATGGGCTCTGGGTTGCAAATCTGTCAATTTTTGCTTCTCAGTTTAGAAGCAAATATTTTGGGGACTCTGTTATCAGGTTTGGATATTTTTATAACTGTTATATCTTCTTGCTGCATTGAACCTTTTATCAATATACAGCATGCTTCTTTGTTTCTTCTGCCTTTTTTTAAATTCAATTTTATTGAGATTGTTCACATGCCATACAATCATCCAAAGTGCACAATCAATTGCCCACAGTACCATCATACAGCTGCACATCCATTATTCCAGAAAACAAAACCTAAAAAGAAAACTCAAATCCTCCCATACCCCCAACCATTATTGACTCATAGTAGTGGTATAGTACATTTGTTACTGCTGATGAAAGAATGTTAAAATACTACTAACTGTAGTACATAGTTTGCAATAGGAATATTTTTTCCCTATATATCCTTCTATTATTAACTTCTAGTTATAGTGTCATACATTTGTTCTAGATCATGAAAGAGATTTCTAATATTTGTACAGTTAATCACGGACATTGTCTACCCCAAGAGTCACCGATTTATACATTCCCATATTTTAACCTCTAGTTTGCATTGATCATATTTCTTCCCCAATACCACCCCATTTTTAACACTTTGCAAGGTTGACATTCATTTGTTCTCCCTCGTGTAAAAACATATTTGTATATTTTATCACAATTGGTTGAGCACTCTAGGTTTCACTGAGTTATACAGTACCAGTCTTTATCTTTCCTCTTTCCTTCTGGTGTCCCACATGCTCCTAACCTTCTTCTTTCAACCATACACAGCATCATCTTTGTTCAGTGTACTTACATTGCTGTGCTACCATCACCAAAAATTGTGTTCCAAAACTCTCACTCCTGTCTTTTCCTATCTGCCTGTAGTGCTCCCTTTAGTATTTCCTGTAGAGCAGGTATCTTGTTCACAAACTCTGTCATTGTCTGTCAGAGAATATTTTAAACTGTCCCTCATATTTGAGGGACAGTTTTTCCAGATATAGGATTCTTGGTTGGCAGTTTTTCTCTTTCAGTATCTTAAATATATCACACCACTTCCTTCTTGCCTCCACGGTTTCTACTGAGAAATCCATACATAGTCTTATCAAGCTTCCTTTGCATGTGATGGATCGCTTTCCTCTTGCTGCTATCAGGATTCTCTATTTGTCTTTGTTGTTTGATAATCTGATTATTAAGTGTCTTGGTGTAGGTCTATTCAGATCTATTCTGTTTGGGATATGCTGCACTTCTTGGATCTGTAATTTTATGTCTTTCATTGAGATGGGAAATGCCTCTTTTTGTAATTAGTTGAGTTTTTGTAGTACACCTTTTTGACTCCCTTCTTCTTTCCTTTTCTCCGTTTTTTTAGTTTCTTCTCTGGTGGTTACCTTTGTGATTACGATGGACATCTTGTAATCTAATTTAAAACTAATAATATCCTAGTTTGAATAATACCAACCTAGTTTCAGTACTATACACTCTACTCCTATACAACTCCGCCCTTTTACCTTCATAATGGCATTGTCTCAGATTACACTTTATATACTGTATACCCATTAATAGAGATGTTGCTTATTGTTTTTTAACTTTATTTATCAAAAAAGTTAAAGAACAATTAAAAAACATTTCAAACAAAATCAAAACAAAGGAATAAGAAAAAAATAACCTAAAATAACTACATTGCTTCCAACATGTTCCTATCATACCCTCTCTAAAAATTAACAAACCATAGTCATTCCTAAGCATTCCCATAACATTAAGATTATCCTCCATAACTTATCTGTTCTTATTAGATTACCGTTCCCTCTTCACTATCTGCTGTCTATCGCTAGGTCCCCTACATTCTACTATGTAAAACATTTATTTTACATTTTTCACAGAGTTCACATTAGTGGTAACATACAATATCTTTTTGTGTCTGGCTTATTTCACTCAGCATTACGTTTTCAAGGTTCATCCATGTTGTCATATGTTTCATGACCTCGTCCCTTCTTACTGCCGCGTAGTATTCCATCGCGTGCATATACCATATTTGGTTTATTCACTCATCTGTTGAAGGACATTTGGATTGTTTCCATACCTTAGCAATTGTGAATAATGTTGCTATGAACATTGGTGTGTAAATATCTGTTCATGTCACTGCTTTCTGATCTTTCGGGTTGTTCCAGTTTGCTAATGCTGCCGGAATGCAAAACACCAGAGATAGATTGGCTTTTATAAAGGGGGTTTATTTGGTTACAAAGTTACAGTCTTAAGGCCATAAATAAAGAATCCAAGGTAACACATCAACAATCAGGTACCTTCACTGGAGAATGGCCAACTGCTTCCAGAAAACCTCTGTTAGCTCGGAAGGGACATGCCTGGTGTCTGCTCCAAATTCTGGTTTCAAAATGGCTTTCTCCCAGAATGTTTCTCTCTAGGCCTTAGCTCCTCTTCAAAATGTCACTCTCAGTTGCTTTTGGGACATTTGTCCTCTCTTAGCTTCTCCAGAGCAAGAGTCTACTTTCAATGGCCACCTTCAAACTGTCTCTCATCTGCAGCTACTCCCTCAGCTTCTGTGCATTCTTCAAAGTGTCCCTCTTGGCTGTAGCAAAGCTCGCTCCTTCTGTCTGAAGTTACATAATGCTCCAGTAAACTAATCAAAGCCCATGCTGAGTGGGCGGGGCCACACCTCCACTGAAATTATCCAATGAAAGATCTCGCCCACAGTTGAGTGATCACATCTCCATGGAAACATCCAACCAAAAGTCTCCAACCCAATCAACACCAATAAGTTTCCTGCCCACAACAGACTGCATCAAAGATAATGGTGTTTTGGGGGACATAATACATCCAAACAAGCACATGGGTATATACCGAGAAGTGAAATTGCTGGATCAAAGAGTAACTTGAAATCTAGTTTTCTAAGGAATAACTGAACTGTCTTCCAGAGTGGCTGTACCATTATACAGTCCCACCAGCAATGAACAAGAGTTCCAATTTCTCCACATCCTCTCCAGCATTTGTAGTTTCCTGTTTGTTTAATGGCAGCCATTCTAATTGGTGGATCTCATTGTGGTCATTTCACATTCCTCTGTGTGGTAAAAGCCAATAATTAAATATTCACAACATCAGGCTAATGGCTCCTTAGCACTTCTGAAGTCTACACTCTTAAATGATGGTAATCCAAAGCCCTTTAAACCTCACCTCTCCAACTTTTTCACTCACGTCCCTATATTAAGCTCACTCACTAATTAAATCAGAGAACTCACCTTTCTAAACATGGTCCTACATTTTCATAATTCTCCACCATTCCCTCCAAATGGAAGTTGTGCCTACTTTAAGAGCCACTGCTTTCTACAAGCAGACACCTTCCAGCCAAAAGTAACCTCTCTTCCTCTTATGAACAACCTAAAGCATTAAGAACTCATGAAACTGTATTGTGCTGAGCATAAAAATACACCTGTCATACTTCAGGGCCAGCTTTATGGGCTTGTGACCTGTGATTTAATGTTCTGGTGTTACTGTTTTGAAATGCTTCATCAATTTTGAACAAGGGGTCTTGCATTTTCACTTTGCACTCGGCCCCACAAATTACATAGTCAGTCATGTTCACATTAAATATCTCATTTGAACCTCAGTCAAAAAAATAATAATTTAAACTAAGCAGGGAAGGTGTTATAATTTTTTTTTTTTTTTTTTTAATAAAAAAGAGATCTTAACTTCCATAAATTCTGGATACAGGCAACTAAATAGGGATAGGTGATCTTCCTCCCAGGATTAGAAAGATAAGCCAAGTCAGAAAACCAATGATATTCTTTGTAGTATTACTTTGTGCTGAAATAATCTCTTAGAGATCTATGGACCATAAGATAACTATTAAAACATAAAAACACTTACAGCCAGAAAACTTTGTTACCTGCAACAAATCCAACTACAAGATCCTTTCCAGTAGTAGAGCGTTGACCTTTGACCCAGACTGCTTTGAGGCTATTAAAAGTGTAGAAATAGACAAAATTGGAGCAACAGAGACTGGAGATTACTGGAAACCACCCTCGATATGGTGCCAGGCTAGGGGGAAAACACAACAAACAAAATAAAGGTTATGGACAAAAGCATTAGAAATGGGCAGAAAAATTCCTAGGAAATAGGAAAGGCTGATCATCACTCACATTTTTTCAAAGTTCAGTCCTGCACCATACTGGACTCCAAATTGTACACATACCCTACATTCTCAAGGATGCCCAAATCAAGAAATCTATTCTAGTACTAATGACACCAAAGAAACAAAATGAATCTAAGGATCGATTTTACTGGATCACCAATTTCCTTTAGTAAGGTTATTAGGTAAAACTGGAGACAATTTTTCCATGGCTGTTAGTTAATACAGCATCATTTATGTTTTATTACAGGGAAAAATATTTAACATGAAGTAAAAATAGAAAAGAAACAAGAGCAAAAAAAAAATAGATGGGACATGTTATAAGGAACTAGACTGAAGGGGTTCCAACTTGCCAAACCTGGGGCAATATGAGCGCCAAAATAATTAAGTAATCAATTGTAAACCACAGAAAGAACAGGAATTTCTGAGCCCATACCAATAATAAATAGATTAATAAATAAATGGGGGAAAAGGGAAGGCTGTTGCTGACAGGAGTAGGCCAAAATTGGTAAATGTGGAGGGAATTTCGGAGTTGGAAAATCATAATTTTGCAACTTCATGATACATTTAGGACGAAATTTTAAAAAGGAGCAGGATATTTGCATTGTGTTAATGTATCTCCTACTATACTGCTCATGATTCCAAGGGAGAAATAAATAGCAATTATTTAGTAGCTAAATTAGAAGTAAGAAATCCTAATTAACCAATGGAGGGCAAGTAGACAATATGTGGCTCCAGATATGATGGCCTGAGAAAGATACAATATCACCTTTGCATTATTCTGGCCAAGAATGCATAACCTCATTCTAGTCATGAAGAAACATGAGGCAAACTTAAAATAAGGAATGTTCTATTTAAAAAGGGGAAAACTATATTCTTAAAAAATGTCAAGGTCATAGGAGTAAGTGCTTTGACACATGCAACTTAGCCTCAAATAATTAAAAAAAAAATGGAAAAAAATGTAGGTGAATCGTGGTGAAGCATATGCCGGTGCTATTTAAAATATTTTTAATTTTGCAACATTTTATAAATTTGTAATTATTTCCAAGTAAAAAGTTTTTTAAAAAAGGAAATACACAGTCTGTATGACTACATCTTATAGCAAGGAGCTAAACAACTATTACTTCCTCCAGTTTAATATACATAAAACAAAGCACTGGTTTCACAGAAGAATTTACAATCCAAGCACAGATCTTTAAGGAGGTGAAAACAATTATGTACTTACAAAGTCAGGCAACTACAAATTCACAACACTATAAGGCTATGAGAAGGATAAAAAGTGAGTATATTGTAGGCACATGAATCTCCTGAAGAGCTGCTTTGTATAATAAAGATGAAATGTAGTACTCACAGGCCTTCTTCTTTAATGATCTCCAGGAGCACCATGTGTGTAGTTTTGGACTTTCTTTTCTCATCAACTACAAGAGCAGAATACATAGTTTTACTTAATTCTTTGAGGATTATTATTTTCAGTATCATCAAGTTTTACTGAAATGCCATTTACCTCACTTGAACAATCTCTTACCCCATTCTTCAAGGTCCCTAGTTTGCCTAAGAACTTAATTATTCTCCTATGTGACCATGTGGTAGCTTCCCAACTGTAGATTCTTTGGGTTTCATCTGCTATTCATGAACCATAAAGCATTTTAATTCAATTTCTAATTTCCAAAGTAAAAGATGTGATAGGATAAATTTCTGGTATTTCATAAGTTTTTCAAAATAATAAATATATTTCCATTTTTTATCTTAACACCTTATAATGTTGAAAGGAAATAAATTACCATTTTCCTTTTGTGCATCAGGCTTCAGACATAAAAGCTGGAAAGGATGCATGCTGGCTGGCAGCAAAGTCAGGATTAAAACTCAATTTCCTAAATTTTAGCCTTGTGCCGATCTTCTAATTAAAAAAATAGTCTCCAAGGGATGAGAACTCTGCTTTTCCTATCATTCTCACTAAAAACAAAAGCTACCACAATCAGCTTAAAATTTCCCACCCCAACTTGCTGAACATTCTGAGAACATAAAAATGTAGAAACTAACCAATTCCTAAGAATTACAAATACAGGAGGTGGGGCAAGATGGCGGCATAGAGAGGAGTGGAAGCTAAGTAGTCCCCCTGGAACAACTACAAAAAAAACAGAAACAACTAGTAAATAATCCAGAATAACTGCGGCGGGACAAACGAGACCATCCACTCATCATACACCAACCTGAATTGGGAGGAATGCCTGAGAACACAGCATAAAATCTGTAAGTAAAACCTGTGGATCCAAGTTGCGAGACCCCCTCCACCATAGCCCGAGCTGCAAAGCCTCATGGTGCCAGAGAGAAGCTCTCTCCCAGCAAGCGAATATAGCTCACCTGAGCTCCAACTGGGGTTTTAAGTAGCGAGTGTGAACTGCTCCCTACAGGTACGCATCCCTAAAAAACAGACAGAGGCTTTGGGTGACGACTGACCTTGGAGAGCTGGAGGGTTGCCTTGGACTGAGTCTAAAGGGGACTATCTGTTTCTTTTTTGGCTCAGTGGAGAAAGCCCCAGTCATTTTCAGTTTCCAGGGCTGTGACTCGGGGGAGGGTGGAGACAGCAGATGCAGAGAGCGAGACCACTGAAATGCTAATGACCTCCACCTGGGGGGGTCTGTCTTCTCTAGGAGGAAAGGGGTAGGGCCCCTTCCATTCAGAACCAGACCCCAGAGCCTGGGGGAACATGGCCATACCTCCTCACACCAGTTAAGAATTATAGTCTAACAGGCGTCACCTGCTGGGCAGAAAAGCACAGTGACCTGAGGCATCACAGGGTGGATCAATTTTCTAAGACACACCGGCAGGGAAACAAGATACTGAATATTTCTTCCCTCTGGGACCTGAGCCTGTTCTGGTCTGGGAAAACCTGATTTGGATAACCAAGGAAACCATGCCTAGACAACAGAAAATTACAACCTACACAGAAAAACAAAGTTATGGCCCAGTCAAAGGAACAAACGTACACTTCAACTGAGATACAGGAATTTAAACAACTAATGCTAAATCAATTCAAAAAGTTTAGAGAAGATATTGCAAAAGAGGTAGAGGCTGTAAAGGAAGCACTGGGCATGTATACGGCAGAAATCAAAAGTTCAAAAAAACAACTAGGAGAATCTATGGAAATGAAAGGCACAACACAAGAGATGAAAGACACAATGGAAACATACAACAGCAGACCTCAAGAGGCAGAAGAAAACACTCAAGAACTGGAGAACAAAACACCTGAAAGCCTACACGCAAAAGAGCAGATGGAGAAAAGAATGAAAAAATATGAGCAACGTCTCCGGGAACTCAAGGATGAAACAAAGTACAATAATGTACGCATCATTGGTATACCAGAAGGAGAAGAGAAGGGAAAGGGGGCAGAAGCAATAATTGAGGAAATAATTAATGAAAATTTCCCATGTCTTATGAAAGACATAAAATTACAGATCCAAGAAGCGCAGCGTACTCCAGACAGAAGAGATGAATAGGCCTACACCAAGACACTTAATAATTAGATTATCAAATGTCAAAGACAAAGAGAGAATCCTGAAAGCAGCAAGAGAAAAGTGATCCATTACATACAAAGGAAGCTTAATAAGACTATGTGCGGATCTCTCAGCAGAAACCATGGAGGCAAGAAGGAAGTGGTGTGATATATTTAAGATACTGAAAGAGAAAAACCGCCAACCAAGAATCCTATATCCAGCAAAGTTGTCCTTCAAATATGAGGGAGAGCTCAAAATATTTTCTGACAAACAGACAATGAGAGACTTTGTGAACAAGACACCTGCCCTACAGGAAATACTAAAGGGAGCAGCACTACAGGGTGATAGAAGACAGGAGTGCGTGGTTTGGAACACAGTTTTGGGAGATGGTAGCACAACAATGTAAGTACACTGAACAAAGGTAACTATGAATACAGCTGAGAGAGGAAGGTGGGGAGCATGTGAGACACCACAAGAAAGGAGGAAAGATAACGACTGGGACTGTGTAACTTGGTGAAATCTAGAGTATTCAACAATTGTGATAAAATGTACAAATATGTTCTTTTACGAGGGAGAACAAGCAAATGTCAACCTTGCAAGGTGTTAAAAATGGGGAGGCATTGGGGGAGGGATGCAATCAGCATAAACTAGAGACTATAACTAATAGAATCATTGTATTATGCTTCTTTTAATGTAACAAAGGTGATATACCAAGGTAAATGCAGATGAGGGGGGGGATAGGGGAGGCATGTTAGACACTTGACATTGGTGGTATTGTCTGATGCTTTATTCTACTTTGATTTAAGGTTATTTTTCCTTTTGCTGCCTCCCAGCTGTCATTTTTTTTTCCTGTTTCTTTTGCCTCTCTACCTTCTTTGACTCTCCCTCCTGCCTTGTGGAAGAAATGTAGATGCCCTTATACAGATAGTGGTGAAGGTGGTGAACACATAAATGTATGACCATGCAGAGAACCATCAATTATTTACTTGGGATGGAATGTATGGTGAGTGAATAAAACCATATTAAAAAAAAAATGGGTTGATGACAAAACCTCGAGGGCAATATACTGAGTGAAATAAGCCAGACATATAAGGACAATTATTGCAGGGTCTCACTGATAGGAACTGTGCCATTTGAATCTATTGTGTCCCCCAAATGCCATTATCTTTGTGGTCTTGTGTGGGGCAGACATTTTTGGTGCTGGTTAGATTTGCTTGGAATGTGCCCCACTCAGCTGTGGGTAATGATCATTTTAATGAGATGTTCCCATGGAGGCGTGGCCCCACCCATTCGGGGTGGGCCTTGATCAGTGGAGCTATATAAATGAGCTGACTCAGAGAGTGGAAACTCACTGAGTGCAGCTGGGAGTGATGTTTTGAAGAGGAGCAAGCTTGCTATAGAGAGGAGCGTCCTGGGAGAAAGCCGTTTTGAGGCCAGAGCTTTGGAGCAGACGCCAGCTGCCTTCCTAGCTAGCAGAGGTTTTCCGGATGCCATTGGCCATCCTCTGGTGAAGGTACCTGATTGCCGATGTGTTGCCTTGGACGCTTTGTGGCCTTAAGACTGTAACTGTGTAGCGAAGTAAATCCCCGTTTTATAAAAGCCTATCCATCTCTGGTGTTTTGCATTCTGCAGCATTAGCAAACTAAAACAGGAACTAATTATAATATGTAAACTCATAGACATGAAATATAAGGTACCAAGATATAGGACGAGGCTTAAGAATGGGGAGTGGTTGCGTAGTATGAGCAGAATGTTCAATTAGGATGAACTTAAATGTTTGGAAATGAACAGGGGTGTTGGTAGCAAGATGTGAGAATAACTAACAGCGCCGAATGGTGTGTGAATGAGGTGGAAAGGGGAAGCTCAGAGTCATATATGTCACCAGAAGGAAAGTTGGAGGCCAAAAGATGGGAATGTATAAAACTGAATCCTGTGGTGAGCAATGTCCATGATCAACTGTACAAATACTAGAAATCACTTCCATGAACCAGAACAAATGTATGACAATACAATTAGAAGTTAATAATAGAGGGGCATATAGGGAAGAACTATACACCTATTACAAACTATATACTACAGTTAGTAGTATTTCAACATTTTTTCATAAACAGTAACAAATGTACTATACCAATACTACGAGTCAACAATTGAGGGGGGTTGGTTAGGGATAGGGGAGGATTAGAGTTTCCTTTTCTTTTTTTCTTTTTTCATCTTTCACTTTATTTCTTGTCTGGAGTAATGAAAAGTTTCTAAAAATTGAACAAAAATTAAGTGTGATGGATGCACAGCTGTATGAGGGTACCCAGGGGGAAGTGATTGTACACTTTGGATCTTTGGATAATTGTATGGTATCTGAACAATCTCAATAAAAATGAAGGAAAAAAAATTACAAATACATTTACCCTTTGATCCTGCAATCCCACTTTTGGGAACTTACCCCATAGAATGTACACTAACAAAGTGACATATGAACAGGCTATTCCTTAGATCATTATAAGTAACAGCAAAAGAGTGGAAGTGGAAACAACCCAGGAGTCTACAGTAAGGCAAGGGTAAATACATTACAGGGCGTTCACACCATGGAACACTGCAGAAATGATGGAGAAGACCCCAAGGCACGATTTGGAAGGCATCTAAAACATACTGCCAAGTGAAAAATGCACAGTTCAGTGAAGTGTGTAAAGTATGTCTTATGTGTAAGAGAGGAAGAAAATTAAGAATATATATTCTTACTTGCTTGTAATTCCATAAAGAAAATATGCAAGGCTATTCAAGAAACTAATAAAAACCTCATCTATAGGGGAGAGGAAAAGGGGCAT
The DNA here is from genome assembly GCF_015220235.1 of Choloepus didactylus. Classification (NCBI taxonomy): domain Eukaryota; kingdom Metazoa; phylum Chordata; class Mammalia; order Pilosa; family Megalonychidae; genus Choloepus; species Choloepus didactylus. Next base: position 12,982,605 of record NC_051314.1, on the reverse strand, counting down.
ATGTGAGTGACACTTTTCACACTACTGTATACCTTTTTTATGTATTTCAGTTTTGAATCTCAAAAACACTACCTATCCAAATGTTTTTAATTAATTAAAAATAATAGGCAGGAAAGTTTTTTGTTTTTGTTTTTAAATAACAGCAAACATTTAGTGAGCACCTACTATGGACCAGGCAATGCTTGGGGAAGCCAAAGGATGAAGAGATGAGGTACCTTGCCCAACTTTTTTTCTTTTGTTAAATTGTGGTAAAATATATATAGCACAAAATTTTTCATTTTAACCATTTTTAAGTGCACAATTCACTGTGTTAGTTATATTTACAATGTGCATGAAGGGTTTTAACATAGAACTTATTCATAGGTAATCTTACTCTTTCACGTAAATTCTGACATAGATTTATAATTTCAATTTGAAAAATACTGAGGCATAAACAATCAGGAATTACAGAGGGGTGCATAGGTAAAGAAGCAAATTAGGACTGCATGCCCAGATTAGCAACGATAGTGGGCATCTGGCCCCACAATGTTTCCTAGTTTCCTTTCTTTTTTGAGAAAACCGCCCTCTGCTTCCACTAACAACTCTCCACTTTGTGTCCAAAAGCGTCATAAGGCTTACTATAAAGAACTGTAATGATTCAAAATGATAAATGCAGGCCCATTCAGGTTCTTTCAGATTAGAAAATGGCTGATGCCATGACTTATCCATGAATATTTTCTCTGTTAATTAGGAAACAGCAATGATGACCAATACTTAAAGTCAGTAAAAATGGACAACAGTGTATTTCTAAGGAAACCGAATATCCTTACATTAATTTATAACTTATTAGAGAAATAGGTTTGCTCCCCAAAACCAAATGATTACTACAGAAGATACTTACCCTGAAGTCGAAGTCTAGCTGTATCCAAAGGAAAAAATACTGTCATTGCTGTCACACTTCCCTGTAAAGTTTAAAAATGCCTTTAGCCCTTACAATATCACAAAAACAACAGGTCACAACTTTTAAATGAAAAAAATTCTTTATTAACAATGTGTCAAGTGGAGTGCTAACTTCCATCTTTACTGGCTGGCCGCTGCCATGGAATAATAATCTTATGTCAGTAAGTCCCATTAAACACATGTCTAACTCCATTCCTGGCATGTTCTTTGACCTTGGGGCTAAGCTGGGTTGGAACAAGGCAGTGGTGGGCATAATTAAATATTAAATATGGAAAAGTCTGAAAAATCTCTAATGTAAAAGAAAACAGAACTTTGAAGTAAGGGGAAAAAAGCCCTTAGATTTCTTATTCAGTATTTCTGATTAACTCCCACAGTGATATTACTTATTATTTCTGATTAAGGGCCCATACCTGACATCTCCAGGGATGGTCTTCGGTCCCTTAGGATCTAAATTTAAACTGCACAATAAGAATGTGATAGCCTCATAAAACTAATGAGCCCTGCACTTAAATGGCCTTATCTAACATTCCTCTTTCTTCCTATATAACCTATCCTTAAAAAATTTTAATTGAACCATTTTTTCTCTTGCTCCAAATCTGAAATAAAATCTTTGACCCGTGCTAATACAACAAACACGTCAAATCAGACTTTCAGTGAGCAAATACATACAATATTTTTAATCTATTGAGATTACTATATTTCAAACTTCTACAGTTATGTACTTAAACAGAAGTATTTAAATTTCCAGAAGAACCTTCTGTCTATCCACTTGATACTGAAAAAGAAAATCTACTTAGATGACAAATTTAGGAGTCTGCAAACTATGACAAATGTCAAAGATAGCAGGTAATGGATTTTGACCTTTTACAGGTCAGCTGCTGCTACCCTGCTCATTGATATCCCCAGGAACCAAAATATCCAGTAATCAGAAACAGATACACATTTCTATTTCAAGGGCTTAACCAATGTATTACCCCAAAGTGAAAGGGCTTGTAAAAATCATATTGTTGTTAAAAATAGAGTTTTGTTGGTCTGTTTGCTAGGACAATCTCTTTGTTAAAAATTCTATAAAAATTTCATCCAAGGTAACATAATGACAACAAAAATTATCAGGGAAAAAAATAAAGGAACATGTCTCTCTATTTGTAAGATCCCGTGACAGATAAAAATCACAAAGACAAATATTTGGGGATGAAACCTCTGCTTGGATTTACTACAGAAGATACTCACTCTGCTAACAGAGGCATAAGGTCAAGTTTTAGGCTACTGATCTAATAATGGTTACTGTTCTAGTTTGCTAATGCTGCCAGAATGCAAAACACCAGAGATGGATTGGCTTATATAAAAGGGGGTTTATTTGATTACACAGTTACAGTCTTAAGGCCATAAAGTGTCCAAGGTAATACATAAGCAATCGGGTACCTTCACTGGAGGATGGCCAATGGTGTCTGGAAAACCTTTGTTAGCTGGGAAGGCACGTGGCTGGCGTCTGCTCCAAAGTTCTGGTTTCAAAATGGCTTTCTCCCAGGACGTTCCTCTCTAGGCTGCAGTTCCTCAAAAATATCACTCTTAGTTGCACTTGGGGTGTTTGCCCTCTCTCAGCTTCTCCGGAGCAAGAGTCTGCTTTCAACGGCCGTCTTCAAACTGTCTCTCATCTGCAGCTCCTGTGCTTTCTTCCAAGTGACCCTCTTGGCTGTGGCAGCTTGCTCCTTCTGTCTGATCTTATATAGTGCTCCAGTAATTTAATTCAGACTCACCTTGAATGGGCGGGCCAACACCTCCATGGAAATTATCCAATCAGAGTCATCACCCACAGTTGGGTGGGGCACATCTCCATGGAAACACTCAAAGAATTGCAATCTAATTAACACTGATACGTCTGCCCACACAAGATTACATCAAAGATAATGGTGTTTGGGGGGACATAATACATTCAAACTGGCACAGTTACATACGGTATTTTAACCATGATAATAATGGGAAATTAGGTCAATTTTGAAGACAAGTACAAAAATTTGCTAGACCTGTTTCATATTGAAATAGGTCAGCCTGATTGACAAGGGAGACCACTATCATACTGTTAGTATTCTTCAAAACTCAGATTGAATGTTTCCTTCCCCTGACCCATCAGGTTACAATGAATTTTTCATTCATCTATGCTCCCATAGCACTTGTTTATATCTCTCTTACAGCACTTACATTACAGTGAACTCTAATTCTTCTGCTAGACTGTGAGAATATTCATTCTATATCTTTACACATCATAAATTCTCAATTAAATGTTTATTAAATTCACTCTTTCAGTGATTTATGCTCTTTTGGTGACTCCTACAAAGGTATTCTTTTCTGATAAGGACTGGGCAATATTTAATGTCTCAAGGAACACTGGATCCATAAGACTTTATGGTCAACAAATCCATACTTCCAGCATCCTTGCTCACTGGTGACTAGAAGCAACTTCCAAGAAAAATTGGGGCTGGAAAGCTGGAGAAAGCTTATTAAGCTTATTAAGCCTGGGGCATTTATTTCCCATTGAACGGTACAGCATGTCTATACATGGTATCACCCACCTTCAACCCTCTGCTCTACTAGCTTTAACCCCACACCTGAAGATTTCTAACTTAGAAAACTCTCCCCTACCTACCTCAAAGTCTTAAAGTGAAACACATCTTACACTAAGATAAAGAGAGTAGTCAGCCCAATGAGCCCACTGCTTATTACCTCCTAAGGACTAGCAAACTCCAAAATCAGTAAAACTAAATGACAGTTTTAAAATTTATTAGTATTGGAAAGACTGGATTAAGATGCTTAACTGAAAACCCACTGTTGCCTTTTCCCCACTCCCATCACTAATAATGGGAGAAAAGATTTATAAATTAAAGTGTGTAGAAAAACAAAAAAGGTGTCCCATTGGTGGATCAGAAATAAAAAGAAAGACAGCCAAATAGGCTATTCTGAAAGACGGAACCACAGACCAAACTGCACAGAAGACAGGTATGGTAGGCAGAATAATGTGCCCTCAGACATATCTATGTCCTAGTCCCTGGAACCTGTGAATATGTTACATTACATGGCAAAGGGTAATTAAGTTTGCAGATGGAATTAAGGTTGCTAATCATCTTGCCTTGAAATAGGGAAATGAGCCTGGATTATTTGGTGAGACCAAATGATGACAAGGTCATTAAAAGTGGAAGAGGAAGGCAGAAGAGTAGGTGGGAATGATATGATATGAGAAGGAGTCAACCCATTATTGTTAGTTTTGAAGATGGAGGAAGATGGCCACTAGCCAAGGAATGGCGGCAGCCCCGAGAGGCTGGAAAGGCAAGGAAGTAAGAATGCATCCCTGCTGTTACCTTGATTTTAGACCAGACTTCTGACTTACAGAACAGTATGATAATACATTTGTGTTGTTTTAAGCCATGTTTGGGGTAATTTGTTACAGCAGCAACAGATAACAAATACAACAGGATTACTACAAATGGCAGGGGCAGACACTGGGAAGCGGAAGGGAGATCTGGGGTGACATTCTCATCTAGATGGGTGTCACAGCAATAGCAGTTATGCAGGAGCAAGACCCAAGCATGAGCAGAACTTAGGAACATGGGCTTGCCTAAAGTAACCACATGGAACAGGAAAACTCTATACTCAGAAAGCTAGCCACTGCAACACCTTGCCAGAAGCCCATCCCATCTTTTCACCACATCTCTAGAGACCAGTAATGGTAACCAGACAGGCACAGGAAGGAGAAGGGGTATGGAGTGGGGAGGAAACTAAAACCTTACCCGTTTTACCCTATTAAAGGAAAGGACAAACACATACACACACAGACTTTTTCTAGATTTTGTTAGAAAAATATAAGTTTAAATATGATAGTTAAAAATTTAAGGATGAAAGGTGGGCTTCCACTTGTAGCAATATGGTTGGTGTACTAGATAACTTGCTACAAAACACCTAGAAATGCTGGATAGAATATAACAAATACCTTTAAATGCTTAGCTTAGCTCACAAGAAAAGTACAGGAAATCCACTGGGGCCAAAAAGAAGAGTAGAAACTTACAGGGTTAAAAAGACTCCCTTGGTTTGGTTACTGTGCTGGTTTGAAGCTGTTATGTACTCTACAAAATGCCATGTCCTTTTAATCTAATGCTGTGGGTGCAGACCTATTGTGGGTGGGACCTTTTGATTGTTTCCATTGAGATGTGACCCACCCAATTCAAGGCGGACGCCACCATGTGCCTTCCCATGTGACAGAGGAACCCTGAATGCCAGCAGCCTTTCTTCAGAAAACGTATTCTGCTGATGCCTTAATTTGGACGCTTTCACGGCCTTAGAACTGTAAATTTGTCAACTAATAAATCCCCATTGTAAAAGCCAACCCATTTATGGTATTTTGCATTCTGGCAGTTTTAACAAACTGAAACAGATTTTGGTAGCAAAAATGGGGTGTTATGACTTGCAAATACCAAAATGCTGGAAAGGCTTCATAAATGCATATGGGGAAGATTCTGGAAGAATTGTGACATGTTTAATAGAAAAGGCCTAGATTGCTTTGAAGAGACTGTTAGAAATATGGACACTAAAGGTGCTTCCGATGAGGCCTGAGACAGAAATGATGAATGTGTCATTGCAAACTGGAAGAAAGGTGGCCCTTGTTTTAAAGTGACAGAGAACTTGGCAAAATTGAGTACTGGTGTTAGATGGAAGGCAGAATTTGAAAGTGATGAGCTTGAATATTTAGCTGAGGAAATTCTCAAACTAAATGTGGAAAATGAAGTCTGGCTTCTCCTCGCAGCTTATAGTAAAATGCGAGAGGAAAGGGATAAGCTGAGAACTGCTCTTGGGTACAAAGAAATTGGAAATTGATGGTTTGGAAATTCTGGCCTTCCAGAAAGTGGGACCCCAGAGGCTAGTGCCCCATGTGAGGATTTAACTAAACATGGAAGAACCAGTTAGCCATTTCAGTGAGTCAGGCTTGGAGATGGAGTTATCCAGAAAGGATCTGTCTGATGGTTGGGACCTGTGTGCTGCATGTGAAACCGATCAGTTTGTTGTAGGATCTGTATAAATGGAACAATTGCCAGTCTGGGCTAAAAGGGACAGAAAAGGGATAGATTGGAGGAAAAATGACTTCCACAGCAAAGAAATCTTGGGTCAGGAGAGTGGACTCACCCATGCACATGAAAAGGGTGAGTTCGCCCTGGAATTTTCTCAAGGCAGGACTTCTACCCGGTTGTTCAGGAAGAGTGTTGCCAACCCAGGCTTCAGAGAGGGGGGAACACATTCGCCAGAGAATGGAGAGAGCCAGTGCTCTGGAGATGGCAGAGTCCTGCTGCCTCCTAGATGCTTCAAGAGGGTGAACGGAGGACATGGCCATCTCCCCAATGTTTGGAGATGTTGGAACACTCATCCCAGTGTTTGGAGACAGCAGGGCTGCTGCTCAAGCACTTGGAAAGGGTGAGACTGCTACTTTCTCAAGCCCCAAGGGTAAAACATCATTCTATAGATGACTTTCATACCTGAAAACCTAATGAAATATGCCCTGCAGTTTTTTGAAACTGTTTGGGTCTGGTGACCTGTTTTTCTTCCAATTTCTCCCTATGGAAATGGGAACATTTATCCTATGACTGTCCTTCCTTTGTATATTGGAAGCAAGTAACTTGTTCTACATTTCACAGGTCCACAGCCTGTGAATTTTGCCTTAGGAAAAACCATGATTATAACTGATTTTGATGATACTTTTTACTTAATATTGTTACTGAAATGGTTTAAGGCTTTTGTGATACTGTGATGGAATGAAAGTATTTTGTGTATGGAAAGAACATGTCTTTTTGAGGGCCATAGGATGGAGTGTACTGCTTTGAAGCTGTTATGTACCCCAGAAAAGGACATGTTCTTTTAATCCATTCCTGTGGGTGCAGATCTATTGTGGTGGGACCTTTTGATTGGGTTGTTTCAACTGAGATGTGACTCACCCAATTCAAAATGGGTCTTAATTCTTTTCTGGAGTCCTTTATGAGGATAAAGACAGAAAAAAGCCAAGAGAGCTCAGAGCGAAATACCCAGAGAGCTTGGAGAGGAAGGCCCAAAGAGGCACTAAGAGAGGGCCCACAGAAACTTAGAAGAGGCCACTGGAAACAGAAACTAAAAGCAACGAGACCCGGGAGCAAAGGACCAGCAGATGCCAGCCATGTGCCTTTCCATATAACAGAGGAACCCCAGATGCCAGTAGCCTTTCTTCAGAAAAGGTATTCCCTAGTTGATGCCTTAATTTGGACATTTTCATGGTCTTAGAACTATACAATTGTAAACTAATAAATCCCTGTTGTAAAAGCCAACCCATTTCTGGTATTCATTCTGGCAGCTTTCGCAAACTGAAATAGTTACCTAGGATTTTCTGCCAGTCTAAGTGATCAAGGGGCTTTTTAAGTATTCATTTTGTAAATTTTAATGAGGTGTAACATATATACAGAAAAGTGCATTGTTTTATACTCTCACAAGTCACTTTAATGCCTAGGCTTAATAAAGAACAGCTGGATTCTCACCTCTGCTTCACCATTATAACATTATGATATCAAGTCTTGTACTGGAAAACAGGACCTTCAAGACAGACTAAGAGTAAAAAGGAAAATGATGCCTTAAAATTGTTATGAAAATAATTTTGTAGGGAAAAAATTGAGTTGCAATGGAAAACTATGCATTGTCTAGAGGACTCTCCTCCAGGTTATTCTGATTCTATGGGAGTTATTCTACAACTCTATAAATTATTGATAACTGATGGCAATGCAAAAGAGGCATGCAAATTCTGTCCTGTTCAGTAGAGGTTCAATCAATTTCTCTTTTCACAGTGGAAGAAGCTAGTTTTGCTCCCATTTGCACACTTGATTTCAACATTTCCTGAGCTTTTTGTATTTCTTTGAACTGGCTGTAACACTCCCCCCATTTCTTCACTAATGAGCTAAATAAAATCTTTAACTCCAGGTACCTATGTAAAATATGCTCATATCTGCAAAACAGTCATTATTTTACCTTTTTCATATAATAGAAAATTATACTGAAGGAGAAGCTAAACAGTTTAAAAAGCTGTATTTTCAAGAAAGCAGAAAGGCCTGTTTAGTCTTCTTAGATATAGATAACATATAATCATCTGGCCTCTGTGAAACAGGATGGGCTGCAGGTGTTACTCTAATAAGTCACATGTAATGTAGCAAGGTTGAATACAGCCCTAATCAAATGTACATTTATCAATATGATGCAATGGCTAAACTAATCATAGAATAAAATGAGAAAACTATATTAACAGGTTAAAGATAAGTAATAGCAATCTCTTTTCTAATTTTTAGACTTTATATAAGTAAAAGTATGTTACATTGCTCTTACAGAAGTCATAGCTTAATTAGTAGAAATATTTTTAGTAGAGTTTTGCAGCATTAAAGGCTAAGTCTTAGACAACACTGTGGATACCCTCCTTTGATCTTGAACTACTTGTGAATCAAGACACTTCACTTTGAGAGTCATTCATGTTCACGATGCATCATGTAATATAAAAATAGAATATGACTTAATTAAAGGTACTCTAAATCAAGATGCTATAAATTTTCTATAACTCAGACAAGGGGGAGATCTCTAATCTGTCCAGCTGCATCTGGAGAAGTGGGGGCTCCGAGGCTTGGTAATGTATCAATTAATTTTTACACTGTAAACCTGTTCATTTTACCTTAAGGGCTCCTTTAGTAAAAATGTGTTAAAGTTAAATTCTTGTCTTGAGTGCTCTTTACTTTTAAACTATTTTCTGTCCTTATACTCTTAATTGAGTGACAGGTTAATTGATGAAGCCCAAACCCACTGACTCATGACCCCATAAGGCTCAGGCCTTTTCTAATGGAGATCATAGGTCTGAGGTGTAAAGAGATGAACCTGTGACAATGTGCCTCATCTTGTGACAAGCTAAGGACCAAGGATTACCAGCAGCCAGCCCCAGATGCCTCAGTCTTTGAGAAGAAAGCACTGCCTTGATTTGGACTTTTTCCTAGCCTCAAACCATGAGTGAATAAATTTCTATTGTTTATCCTGACCAATTTCATGGTATTGGCTTGAGCAGCCTAGGAAAATAAACACCATATGATCCACAATTCCACTTAGCAGTATATACCCCAAATAACTAAAAACAGATGTTCAAACAAAAATTTATACACAAATGTTCATAGCAGTACTTCTCACAATAGCCAGAAGGTAAAAACAACCCAAATTCCATCAGCTGATGAAAGGATAAACAAAATGTGGTATATCCTTACAATGGAGTATTATTCAGCAATAGAAAGGAATGAAGTTCTTATGAATGCTCTACATAGATGAACTGTGAAGACATGTGAAATAAGCCAGACACAAAAGGACAAATATTGTGTGATTTCACTTATATGAAATATCTAGAATAGTCAAATTCATAGAGGCAGAAAGTAGATTAGCAGCTACCAGGGGTTGAGGGGGGTGGGAATGGGGAGTTATTGCTTATGGGTAAAGTTTCTGTATAGGGTGCTGAAAAAGTCCTGGACATAGAGGTAATGGTTACACAACACTGTGACTATAATTAATGCCCTGAATTGGACATTTAAAAATGGTTAAAATGGCAAATTTTACGTTATATATGTGTGTGTGTAAAAAAAAATTAAATAAGAAATTAAATTAAAAAATCAAATAAGAAATTAAAAAATCAAATAAATTCTTTTCACCCACCATCCCATCATATTGGCAAATATTTAAAATACTGATATTGAACAATGGCAAAATGATGGGAAACATGGCAGTATCATTAAGATTAAAAATAAACTTTTAAAGAGCAACTCTGTTTCTCCAGGTACATACGCACAATATGCTATTTAGGCATTTTTTAAAACCCAAAGAGCTACATATTTCCACATATCTATTTGTGTATGCAAATGCACAGGAAAAGGTCTGAGATATACTTCAAGCCGAATATATCTAAGAAATAGACCAAGATAAGGGATGATGGTCAAAAGGGAAACTCTCATTCTATCTGTAATGTTTGCTTTTTTTTCTTTTTACAAGAACAGTACTAATAGCAGCAGAAATAATCACAACAATAATAGTAGCTAACTTAAATACTGTACTTGCTATATGCCAGCCACTGTTGTAATCACCTTACGTAGATTAAAACATTTAATCCTCACAACAACCTGATGATGTAGGTACTATTATTCTTACCATTTTACAGATGAGAAAACAGACACCAAGAAGTTCAGCAACTTTCCTACTGTCATATGGTTTGGATTTTAACACAGGGAGTCAGGCTCCAGAGTCCACTATACTTTTGTAATTAAACTTTTATAAAAATTACTAATACGGCACTGCCCATGTATTTTATCTCAACTATTTTTTTTTAACATTTAACATAGTTTTGTTATACAAGAAAAACTATTTTTCTTCAAAACAAAACAAAACAACCCGACCTTTTGAATGATGTTCTAGTTTGCTAATGCTGCAGGAATGCAAAACACCAGAAATGGACTGACTTTTATAAAGGGGGTTGATTTGGTTACACAGTTTAGTCTTAAGGCCATAAAGTGTCCAAGGTAACACATCAGCAACTGGGTACCTTCCCTGGAGGATGGCCAATGGTGTCTGGAATACCTCTGTTAGCTGGAAAGGCACGTGGCTGGTGTCTGCTCCAAAGTTCTGGGTTCGAAATGGCTTTTTCCCAGGTCGTTCCTCTCTAGGCTGGAGTTCCTCAAAAAATGTCACTCTCAGTTGCTCTTGGGGCATTTGTCCTTTCTTAGCTTCTCCAGAGCAAAGGTCTGCTTTCAACGGCTGTCTTCAAACTGTCTCTCATCTGCAGCTACTCTCTCAGTTCGGTGCATTCTTCAAAGTGTCCCTCTTGGCTGTACCTCCTCTTCAAAATGTCACTCTCAGCTGCACTGAGTTCCTTTTGTTTGTCAGCTCATTTATATGGCTCCAGTGATTTAATTTAGACCCACCCTGAATGGGTGGGGTAACACCTCCATGGAAATTATCCACTCAGAGTTATCACCCACAGTTGGGTGGGGTGCATCTCCATGGAAACATTCAAAGAATTACAATCTAATCAACACTGATACCTCTGCCCACACAAGATTACATCAAAGATAATGGAGTTTTGGGGGACATGATACATTCAAACTGGCACAAATGCCAACCGGTGGGCATGTCACATCATGATAGGACTCTGACCCTGCAAACATTTTAGTATGCCACATAAATAGGAAACAGAATTCTCAGATGAGTATATTTGGAAAGGGGTGATTGTCAGGCCATGTCTCACATACAAACGAGTAACATAAGCATTCCATGGATACTGGAAGTCCCACCATGCCTTTTCTTACTGTTACCTGGTAAAAAAAAAAAATCAGTGTGGTACCTAGACAAATTTTATTGAAATTAAGTAAGGGTAATCTTCATTTTGCACAGTAAAAATAACCGTACAAACTGAAACCATGCAAAGCTATTTTAATCAGTGAGAAAAATTAAGATTCTTCCATCATCTTTTTTTAAAATTCAATTTTACTGAGATATATTCACATAGAATACAATCATCCATGGTGTACAATCAGCTGTCCACAGCACCATCATATAGTTGTGCATTCCTCACCCCAATCTATTTTTTGAACATTTCCTTGTACCAGAAAAAGTGAAAATAAGGATAAAAAATAAAAGTAAAGAAGAACACCCAAAACACACTCCCCCCAACTTTTCTTTTAATTTTTTTGTCCCCATTTTTCTACTCTTCCATCCATATACTGGATAAAGGGAGTATGATCCATAAGGCTTTCACAAGCACACTGTTACTCCTTGTACATTGCTATACAATCATCTTCAAGAGTCAAGGCTACTTGCAGTTTGATAGTTTCAGGTATTTACTTCTAGCTATTCTAATGCATTAGAACCTAAAAAGGGTTATCTACATAGTGCATAAGAATGCACACCAGAGTGACCTCTCAACTCCATTTGGAATCTCTCAGCCACTGAAACTTCAGTTTGTTTCATTTCACATGCTCTTTTGGTCAAGAAGATGTTCTCAGTCCCACGATGTCGGGTCCAGATTCATCCTCGGGAGTCATATCCCACGTTGCCAGGGAGATTTACACTGCTGGGAGTCAGATCTCACGTAGGGGGAAGGGCAGTGAGTTCATCCGCCAAGCTGGCTTAGCTACAGAGAGAGGGCCACATCTGAGCAACAAAGAGGTACTCAGGGGGAGACTCTTAGGCAAAATTACAATCAGGTTTAACCTCTCCTTTCTAGTGACGCGCTTCACAAGGGGAAGTCCCATGATAGAGGGCTCGGCACCTCAAACTGCCAGCCTCAATGTTTGTGAGAACATCAGCAAGAATCCACGTGAGGAAGCCCAACACCTCTGCACTTTCCCCCAGCTCCTCAGGGAGGCCCTGCATATATATTTTTATTCTCTGTCCAAATTACTTTGAGATGTGTTGCTATTTCACAGTAACCTATGCAAACCAACCAGGTCTCACTTCCTATTAAAAATTCCATGTAATTATGGTATTTGAATGAACTGTGCAAGTTAGATTGTTTAGGAAATATAGATCTTTCATCAGTGAAACATCTATTCCCTTGGTCTCACATGAAATTTGAAGTTTTAAAACGCAGTCAGTACTGTCCTTTAACCTTTGGCCTGATTTGCCCTAGTCCTAACCACATCTGCTTCACTGACATCTCCAGTTGAAGTCTGGATTATTTTTCAGCATTTTTAACAATTGCTATATGTGCTAATACTGACATTCATATCTGCCGAGTTCTAGCTCTGAGTTTCAGGTGTCACACAGATACCCAAAGTTCTAGGGACTGATCAGGTTATACATAAAGGGATCAGCATCTCAGAATCTGGAGATAGCCATTAGAATTCAGGAATAGATATGACTGGTGTAAGAGCTTACAATCTAAGGACCGTTACAATAAGCGTTCCCCTGATAGGCTGTGCTATAAGGTTCAATTCTGAGTTTATACATTGTAGTTAGTTCGTACTGGAGAAGCATTACAGTGTTGTTTGCCTTTGTTTCTGGCGTAGTTCACTCAAAATACTGTCTGCATGTTTCATTCACCTCATTGCATGTCTCACAGCTTCACTCCTTCTCCCGGTAGCTCAATATTTCATTGTATGCACACACAACAGTTTGCCATTCTGTTCCTCAGTCGGTGTACCCTTAGGCCACCTCCACCCATTGCAAATCATGTATACTCTCTCCATAAACACCAGTGTGCAAATGTCCATTCATGTCTCTGCTCTCAGATACTCCAAGTAAATTAAATGCCCCCTAATGAGGTTGCAGGACCTTATGGCACCGACATACTTAACTTCGTGTGGTATCACCCCACTGTCCTCCAGCAAAGCTACACAATCCAGCATCCTAACCAACATTAAATATGTAGATCCCTCTCTCCATGTTTTCTCCTCCACAATCTTTCAAAAAAAATTGACAAAGCATTAAAAACTCTTGTCGGTTATAAATGTATAGAGAAATAATAAAATAATAAAACTAAAACTTATTTAGTATATCAATTTAAAACACTAGCAACATTAAGAACTGAAGTGTTTTATTTCTTTGTAAAAAACTTATCTACAGTAGTTTGAACAGTGCTTGCCTTCTTCTAGTTGTGTAACTTAAAATACGAAGCACCTTTGCTATGCTTTGGCAAATTATACACCTCTCTAAGTTTGGATCAGCTTCCAACAGTTTATCCTTTGCGATTTCAAAGTCATAAAATATCTCTGACAGGCCCTTTAATGTGAAGATTTTTGTTGGCATCACTTCCTCCAGGGCATCATCATCCTTTTCATCACAAACCATTTTCCTCATTTACGTTAAGCTCACCTTCACCAAGCTTCTTTGGCTATATAATTAGAGCCTCTCAAACAGCTAGGTCAGCATTCCAATGGTCAGCTATTTCTTCCATCACTCTGTTTACATTCAATTTGAATTTCCCTTCTGGTTTTTATCATTTTTCATTTCTTTTCTGCACTTTCATTTTTGTTGCCCAAATGGATAATCTTTTAATTATACATTTTTTTAAAAATGGTATGTGGGTTTATCACTGGGAGTCAAGGAGGCAACACAACTACAAGCTTTGATATCTGTGTATAATAGATGCAGTCACCAATCCCTGATAGATTTTGAAACAAATGATTGGGCACTGATCATGAGGCACATGTGTTATTTATATAGTGATATTTCACCTGAAGAGCTAGCCTGTGAGGTTGTATTTTATGCAATTACTCAGTTACTATTCTGCATTAACTGGAATTTGAACTTTATTGTTGGAGGAGTGGTGCTATTTAACTAAACTGTGATAAGTGAACTTTGAACATATTGGTTAGAACTGGACAAAGTGAGGACATCTCTATTTTCTAAAAAATTGGGCGAGGTGATTGTTAATAGAGATGCTTGTGGCTAGGTTGGCAAAATGTGCCTCCTGTCCTACTGAGAACCATATTATAACATTTGCCTTCTTTTACATTATTTCCATTGTCCACTCAGTCTAAGTCTGTACTAAATGGGCTTAGACTAAAATTTTACCTTATTCACAACATTTATAGAATTTTCTTTGGAATGAACTTTCTGATGTCGATAAAGGCTTGAGCACCTAAGGAAAACTTTTTTACATGTATCACATTTCTCCCTATTACTGACTTGCTAATGCCAAAAAAAACCCCCTGAATTTTGACTAAAGCATTTCCCACAATCTTTACATTTATATGGTTTCTGTCCTGTGTGGATTCTCTGATGTTGAACAAGATATGACTTGGCCTTGAAGGCTCTCTCACATTCATTGCACTTACAGAGTTTGTCTCCTGAGTGGATTCTTTGATGGAGAATTAGGTTGGAGCGTACACTGAAGGCTCTTCCAAACTCACCACACTCATGGTTTCTCTCTGGTGTGAATCCTCTGGGGCTTACTGAGGCCAGAGTTTTGCATACAACTTTTCCTACATTTATCACGTTTAAATTGTTTTTCTCCTTTAAAATTGTTCCTTAGGTTTTTAGAACTACTCTTGTGTTTGAAGGCTTCTCTACTGTCAGGTCTCTGGGCACTGACTCCACTGAATCATTCAAATACCTCCACTTGGGATTTTACTGGTTCAGAAATTTTCTGCTGTACAATCAACTCCCTATTGTCAATCCTGGGCCTACCATCCTTCTCTCGTAAGGAGTGGTTCGACTGTGGAGATTCACTTTTTGATCGGGTTGTTGAGGAAAGGAACTGGAAATGTGATGACTCCTGTGCTGTTTCCATAGGTTCTGTCTCCTTCTAGCACACTTCTTGTATACTAACAAGAAGCTGCTCTCTTGGCTCATCCAGCTCCCTCTCTAAATCCTCCAGCACAGGCACTGCCTTCTCCCTGTTTTCTGAATGCTGCTCCTGCACACAGAACTGGAGTTCCTCAGGTAGAACGGTCATGAACTGCCCCAGCAAGTGGTTCCAGGATCTGCTCCTTGGTGTGGGTCTCTGGCTTAAGCCACTGTCAGCAGAGCTCCTGGAACTGACTCAGAGCTACACCCGGCCCAGGTGTTTCTCAGTAGCAAAACTGCCTGAAAAACTGGTGAAAGATCTCCCTGGTATGGGGTTTCTTCTGTTGAAAGCTAGATTCCTAACTCCAAATATGTTCATCTTTCTCTCCCTTTGTTATTAGAAGCCCCACAAGCTCCTGGGGAACTTGGAGGGACAAAACTGCAGCTTTTCTTGGCTTTATGGTCTGATGGGTTGAAATAACTTCCCTTGAGTTTTTTTTCAGCAAGGAGAGGAAATAGGCAACTTTTCTAAGATGAAAACCCTTTGGAGTGACTCTGTGTCCAGAGTTTTCACTGAGGCTTCATTATGTAGACATGATTGATTGATTCATTGCCATGCGGTTGATATCAATTTCCAATTCTATCTCAATTATTTTATGTGTCACATATTTTTTTGTGGACTAGTCTGAAAACCCAGCACAGGGTCTCAACTAGCATAAGCCCTCAAATATTTGTTAAGTAAATGTATGGGGGTTATGGGAAGTTTTGGGTGTTCTTTTCAACTTTAATTTTCATTCTTATTCCTTTTGGTGTGGTAATGAAAATGCTGAAAAATTGTTTGTGGTGATGAATGCACAACTATATAATGGTACTGTGAACAACTGGCTGTACACTGTGGATGACTATATGGTTTGTGAATATATCTCAATAAAATTGAATTTTTTAAAAATGCTAATACTTTGTTTAGGAGATGCAAGCCTGAGAAGAAAAATAAATACAAAAGGGAAAAAAAAAAAAAAAGTTCAAGTTTCAACAAAAGGTTACCAAACATACAAAAAAACAGGAAGCAATGGCCCAGGCAAAGAAGATTAAAGAATTAGAAACCATCACAGAGGAGGACCAGACCTGGGGCATCCTAGAAAAACACTTTTAAGAATTGGTCCTAAATATGCTCAAGGAACTAAAGGAAAGTATGGACAAAGAACTAAAGGAAATCAGGAAAAAGATAAATGAACACAAAGAGAATATCAATAGAGAGATGGAAAATATAAAAAGGAACTGAATAGAGCTGAAGACCACAGTAACAGAAATCAGACTGGAGCTGCAAGAAGAAATAATCAGACAACTTGAAGATGAGACTAGTGAAGTCATCCAGTCTGAGGAACGGAAGGAAGTTAAGAATGAAGAAAAGTAAACAGAGCCTGAGGAACCAGCGGTACACTATCAAGCACACCAATATACATATTATGGGAGTCCCAGAAGGAGAAGGAAGAGAGAAAGGGACAGAGAAAATATTCAAAGAAATAATGGGGCCCCACCCCTTTCCTCCTAGAGAAGACAGACCCCCCAGGTGGAGGTCATTAGCATTTCAATGGTCTAGCTCTCTGCTTGTGCTGTCTCTACCCTTCCCCGAGTCACAGCCCTGGAAACTGAATATGACTGGGGCTTTCTCCACTGAGCCGAAAAAGAGACAGATAGTCCCCTTCAGACCCAGTCCAAGGCGACCCTCCGGCTCTCCAACGTCAGTCGTCACCCAAAGCCTCTGTCTGTTTTTTGGGGATGCGTACCTGTAGTGAGCAGTTCACACTCGCTACTGAAAACCCCAGTTGGAGCTCAGCTGAGCTATATTCGCTTGCTGGGAAAGAGCTTCTCTCTGGCACCACGAGGCTTTGCAGTTCGGACTATGGGCGAGGGGGTCTCACAACTGGATCCGCAGGTTTTACTTACAGATTTTATGCTGTGTTCTCAGGTATTCCTCCCAATTCAGGTTGGTGTATGATGAGTGGATGGTCTTGTTTGTCCCCCCGCACTTATTCTGGATTATTTACTAGTTGTTTCTGGTTTTTTGTAGTTGTTCCAGGGGGACTACTTAGCTTCCACTCCTCTCTATGCCGCCATCTTGCCCCGCCTCTCAGGATGTGACATCTTGATTAAATTATTTCCATGGAGATATGGATCCCACCCTTTCAGGGTGTGTCTTAATTAAATCACTGGAGTCCTATAAGAGCTCACAGACAGAAGGAGCACAGTGCTGCAGCTGAGAAAGACATTTTGTTAATGGCTTGTTGAAAGCAGACTTTTGCTGATGCTTTGGAGATGGGAGACCAGGGTTTGCTCTGGAGAAGATAAGAGAGGACAAAATGCCCCAAGAGCAACATTTTGGAGAATGCCATTTTGAAACACAACCTGGGAGCAAGCAAGAAGACACCAGCCACGTGCCTTCCCAGCCAGCAGAGGTGTACATACATCATTGGCCATTCTTCAGTGAAGATACCCTATTGCTGATGCCTTAGTTTGGACACTTTTATGGCCTTAGAACTATAACTTGGTAACCAAATAAAAATCCCTTTATAAAAACCAATACATTTCTGGTATTTTGAATAATGGCAGCATTAGCAAACCAGAACAGTGGTCTTATATGACTGGCTTCTTTTAAGATTCATACATGTTGTAGCATATATCAGGACATCATTCTTTTTATGGCAGAATAATATTTTATGCTTGAACGATATACTGTTGTACCAATATACCACGTTTTGTTTATCCATTCATCAACTAATGGGCATTTGTTACACTTTTTGGCTATGAACATTCATATACGAGATTTTGTGTGGACATATGTTTTTATTTCTCTTGGATATCTACCTGGGAGTGGAACTGATAAGTCATAGAATAACTCTATGTTTAAGATTTTGAAGAGTTGCCACAGTTTTCCAAAGTGGCTGCACCACTTTATACTCCTACCAGCAATGCATGAAGGTTCCAACTATCCACATTCTTGCCAAAATTTGTTATTATCTTTTTATTATGGCCAGCCTATGGATGTGAAGTGATATCTCATTGTGTTTTTGATTTGCATTTCTCTGAGGACTAATGATGTTGAGCATTTTTTCATGGGCTTATTGTCACTTTTATATCTTCATTAGAGAAGTGTCTAATGAAATCTTTTGTCCTTTATTAAGGTGGGTATTTGTCTTTCTATTATTAAGCTATAAGCATTCTTTATATATGCCAGATAGTAGGCCCTTATCAGGTATGACTTGCATATATTTTTTTAACATTTTATTTTGAAATACTTTGAAACTTACAAGACAATTAAGAAAACAATATATATTCCACCCCCCCCCCCCCGAGAACTCTAATCTACTCCTATACCCATAGATACCCAGATCCACAATATTAACATTCTGGCATATCATTCCATCCATCTATCCATCCATCCATTGATCCATTTATTTATCTACCCATTTGTCTATTTATTAATCCATTTTTTGAACATTGAGTGTATGTTGTATGTATCATGCTCCTTGACCAAAGACCAAGGATATTCACTTATATAATTACCTAGTGTACAGTTATACAGTTCAAGAAATGTAACATTGATGTAACACTTATAGTCTGTATTATAGTTTTTTTTTTTTTCATGATCCAAGAGTATCCTCTTGAGCCTCTTCTCCCTTATTAGATCCCACCCAGGGTCATGTATTACATTTAATTGTCTTTGTCACATGATTTGCTCTTTTTTTTAAAAAAATACAGTTTTATTGAGATATATTCACATACTCTACAAGCATCCACAGTATACAATCAACTAACTATTCACAGTACCATCATATAGTTGTGCACTCATCACCAGAATCAACTTTTGAACATTTTTCTTACTCCAACAAATAAATAAATAAAAGTACAAAAGAATACCCAAAACATTTCATCCCCCTCATCCCACCCTGTTTTTCATTTAGTTTTTTTTTATTTTGAAATAAATTCAAAGTTATAGGAACAGTTGCAAAAACAATACTAACCCCATACACAGAATTCCATCATACCCTGACCCCCCTCCCGATAGCCCAATCCACCAACTTTAACATGCTGTCACATCGCTATTTCTTTCCCTCCCTCCCTATCTATCATCCATCATCTATTGCTGTCTTCTGAACATATGAGGGCTCGCTGCACACATCCTTGACCATACACTATAATTCACGTATACACTTCCCATGAACAAGAACATTCTTTTATGCAATCCCATTAAGCGGAGCTAAGAAGTACAAGTGATTCAACAATGATAGTAAGCTTACATTCTATATTTCCTTTTCCTTATGTCTCAGCTGTGTCCCTTTGAGCCTCCTGTCCTCCATCCTCCAATCCCATTCAGGTTCATCCTTGGCATTCAATTGTCATCTATTTAGACTTTCTTTTTTTTTTTCAGTTGTGGAAACATATATACAGCCTAAATCTTCCCTTTCCACCCCCTCCCTAGCCTTCCATTAGTGGGATTAATCACATTTAGAATGTTGCAATGCTCTTTCCCACCATCCATTACTAGAAATTTCCCTTCACCTCAAACAGCAACCCTAGACTCATTTCTTAACTCCCCATTGCCCCTTCCCCCATTTCTCTTTACCCACACTCTACTTTTCATCTCTATGGTTATATTCTCTTATAATTTCTTTGTGTTTATTGTGGCGCTTAAAATTAACCTCTTAAATCCATAACAATCTTGTTTTTCTTTGATACCACCTTCACTTCAATAGGACACGTAAACTATGTTCCTATACTCCTCCATTCCCCCACCTTTATAAAGTTGTCTAAAATTACATATTTCACATTGAGTTCAAAACCACTGATTTGTTATTAGAGTTTGTGTATTTTATATCATGTAGGAAGTAAATAGTGGAGTTACAGTTCAAAAATTATTGACTTCTATTCGTATTCCATTGTGGTTGGAAAATGTGCTTTGAGTATATTCAAATTTTTTTTTTTTTTTTTTTTTTTTAAATTTCTTGAGCCTTGTTTTATGTCCCAGCTTATGGTCCCTTCTGGAGAAAGATCTGTGATCCCTAGAGAAAATGAGCATCCTAGTGATTTGGGATGTAAGGTACTATACATGTCTGTTAAAATTCTCTATATCTCTTTCTCCTTTCGTTGTCTGTTGGTAGGGCTCCCTTTAGTATCTGAAATAGGGCAGGTCTTTTATTGGCAAACTCTCTCAGCATTTGTTTGTCTGTGAAAAATTTAAGCTCTCCCTCAAATTTGAAGGAAAGTTTTGCTGGATAAAGTATTCTTGGTTGGAAATTTTTCTCTTTCAGAATTTTAAATATGTCATGCCATGGCCTTCTCGCCTCCATGGTGGCCGCTGAGTAGTCACAATTTAGTTTTACGTTGTTTCCATTGTATGTGGTGAATTGCTTTTCTCTTGCTGCTTTCAGAACTTGCTCCTTCTCTTCAGAATTTGACAGTCTGATCAGAATATGTCTCGGAGTGGGTTTATTTGGATTTATTCTATTTGGAGTTCGCTGGGCATTTATGCTTTGTGTATTTATATTGTGTAGGTTGGGGAAGTTTTCCCCAACAATTTCTTTGAATACTCTTTCTAGACCTTTACCCTTCTCTTCCCCTTCTGGGACACCAATGAGTCTTAAGTTTGGATGTTTTAATTTATCTATCATATCCCTGAGATCCATTTCGATTTTTTTCTCCATTCTTTCTTTTGTTCTTTCATTTTCTGTTCTGTGGAATTCTAGGACATGAGATGTTGTTCAGCTTCCTCTAATCTTGTATTGTGAATATGCAGAATCTTTTTAATTTGGCCAACAGTTTCTTTTATTTCCATAAGATCTTCTATTTTTTTATTTACTCTTGCAACGTCTTCTTTATGCTCTTCTAGGGTCTTCTTTATGTTGCTTATATCCTGGGCCATGGTCTTCTTGATGTCCTTTAAATCCTTTGCCATGTTTTTGTTCCTCTATTGTAGTTCTTTGATTAATTGTCCCAGGTATTGTGTCTCTTCTGATATCTTGATTTCTGTGTCTGGAGTTGGATTCTCCATATCGTCTGGTTTTATCATATGCATTAAGATTTTCTGTTGTTTTTGGCCTCTTGGCATTTGCTTTGCTTGATAGGGTTCTTTCAAGTTGTAAAAAAATGATACTGATCTAATTTTTCAGAAACAGTTTGGTGGCGTACACTTTCTTTAACTAACCAGCAGATGGTGTCTGTGAGTCACTTATACCCCTCAAGTCAGTTCTCCACCTTGTCCCCGCAGTGTGTGGGGAAATGATTCTTGTGGGGTTCAGTTGGAGGACTCAGTTTGGGTATGTTGCTGGAGCCATCCGCCCTGAATGTGGGGTGTGTGTCCGGGTGGCGAGGGAGGAAGGACAGCCTCAATATTCAAATCCCCCAGGTTCCCGGAGATTCAAGGCTGCCGCAAGAGTCCAAGCCTTCATTTCATTTCAGCCCCAGACCCTCTCTCTCAATGTCCCACAAACCACCAGACTTGGCGTAGCGTCCCTGGGTTCTCTGAGCGGGTCCCCCCACCCAGCCGTGATCCTCCAGGACCTCTGCCAAGGGAATGCCGTGCTACATCACCAGTGCACACTGTCCCTCAAGTGAAGCCCCAGGCTGCTGGGCCATGCAGGGGCACTCCCAGCCTGATGCAAAGATGGCTGAACGGGGCATCTGAACACCCCTCTCCTCGCACAGTTCCTCCTTCCCAGCTCCGGGGCAACTGGTGGGGCTCTGGGCTGTGGGCACAGCCCCAGGCAGGAGTTTATCCAGCCCTTGGGGAGCCAGCTGCTAGCTGCGTGGTTTCTTTCTGTTTCCGGCTCTCCTCTCCATTCCCCCGGCCCCAAGGGTATCTGCAGCAGGCTATCTTCCAGGCCAGACACTGAGAGGCCAGCCCAGCCCCCTCTTGCTGTGTTTTATTGCATGGTTCCCACTATCGCAACTGCAGCCGCTCCTGGGTCCCCACCCCCCACTTTTATTTTTAAAAAGAGCTAGTCGGCCTCCAAACGCCAAGGCCTGGCTTCCCCAGACCGCCACGTGGCTGTGGGTCTTCTAGCCAGCTTACTCACTCGTTTCAGAATGCAGACTCCCGGTTTCACCAAGTATATGGTTCCTATGGAACTAGCAGACCTCGTCCAGCTGGCGCATCGCTGTAACCGGTATTCTGGGTCACTTTCTGCTTTTTATCTAGTGTTTTTCATGGAGGTGTTTTTTTGCCCTGTCTCACCTAGCCGCCATCTTAGTTTCTCCTTCATTTAGTTTTTATCCCCATTTTTCTACTCATCTGTCCATACACTAAACAAAGGGAGTAAGAGCCACGAGGTTTTCACAATCGCACAGTCACCATGTAAGCTACATAATTATGCAATTGTCTTCAATAATCAAGGCTACTGGGTTGCAGTTTGACAGTTTCAAGTACTTCCTTCTGGCTATTCTAATACACTAAAAAATAAAAAGGGATATCTATATATATACAGTGCATAGAATGCCCTCCAGAATGACCTCTCGACTCCATTTGAAAACTCTCAGCCACTGAAACTGTTTTGTTTCATTTCAGTTCCTACTTTTGGTCAAGATGATTTTCTCAATCCCACGATGCCATGTCCAGGCTCATCCCCAGGAGTCATGTCCCATGTTGCCAGGGAGATTTTTACCCCTGGGAGTCATGTCCCACATAGGGGAGAGGGCAATGAGTCCACCTGCCATGGGGGCTCAGAGAGAGAGAGAGAGAGAGAGACCATATCTGAGCAACAAAGAGGTTCTCCGGGGGAGACTCCTAGGCACAATTATAAGTAGGCTCAGCCTCTCCTTTGTAGCAACAAGTTTCACAAGGGCATGTCCCGAGACTGAGAGCTCATCCAAATTTCAGTCCTCAATGTTCATGAGAACACCAGTGACGACTCAGGTGGGGAAGTCCAACATTTCCACATTCTTCCCCAGTTTCCCAGGGTCCCCTGCAAATATATCCTCATTCTTTGCCCAAATTACTTTGGGATGTAGCAGAATTTCACCCTAGCCTGTAAAAACCTACGAGATCTCACTTCCTACTCAAAGTTCCATGTAATTATGGTGTTTGAATAAACTGTTAAATACAAGTTAAATTATCTAGTGTGCTACAGAAAATATAGGTCCTGCACCAAATAAACATCTCCTCCCTTGGTCTCACACAGAAGTTGAAGTTTTAAAACACAGTCTGTATTGTCCTTTACCCTTTGGTCTGATTTGCCTTAGCCCTAACCAGATCTGCTTCATTCATATCTCTAATTGAAGTCTGAACTCTTTTTCAGCTTTTTTAACAGTTGCTGTATGAGGTAATACTGACATTCATAGCTGTCAAGTTCTAGCTCTGAGTTTCAGGTGTCACACAGATACCCAAAGTTCCAGAGACCGACCAGGTTATATACAAAGAGCTCAACATTTCAGAATTTAGAGATAACCATTACAACTCAGGAATAGATGTGAGTGCTGTAAGAACTTACAATCTAGAGACCATTACAATAAACATTCCCCTGATAAGATGTGCTCTAAGATTCAATTTTCAGAGTTTAAACATTATAGTTAGTCCGTATTAGTGAGACATTCTAATGTCTTTTTGTTTCTGGTGTACCTCACTCAAGATGCTGTCTTCAAGATCCATTCACCTAGTTTCCTGTCTCACAGCTTCATTCCTTATCACAGCTGCTCAATATTCTACTGTATGCATATACCATAGTTCACCATTTTGTTCATCAATCAATGTACCCTTAGGCCACCTCCATCCATTGCAAATCATGAATACTGCCACCATAAACACCAGTGTGCAAATGTCCATTAGTGTCTCTGCTCTCAGATCTTGATTTACTCTTTCTTTTCCTTTTTTTTTTAAAAAGAAAAATTCTGGGGATATATATACAACATAAACTTTTCCACTCCCAAGCATGCCATTTAGTGGGATTAATCACATTCACAATTGATTTGCAAATACTTCTCCCATTCCGTGGATTGTCTTCACTTTCTTGATAATGTCCTTTGAAGCCCAAGTTTTTTTTTTTTCTTAATTAAATTCAGCTTTATTGAAATATGTTCACATACCATACAATCATCCACGGTGCACAGTCAACTGTTCACAGTACCATCATATAGTTATGCATTCATCACCCCAATCTATTTTTGAACATTTTCCTTACATCAGAAAGAATCAGAGTAAGAATAAAAAATAAAAGTAAAAAAGAACACCCAAATCACCCCCCCCATCCCACCCTATTTTTCATTTAGTTTTTGTCCCCATTTTTCAACTCATCCATCCATACAACAGATAAAGGGAGTGTGATTCACAAGGTTTTTCTCAATCACAGTCACCCCTCGTAAGCTACATTGTTAAACAATTGTCTTCAAGAGTTCAGACTACTGGGTTGGAGTTTGATAGTTTCAGGTATTTACTTACAGCTATTCCAATACATTAAAACCTAAAAGGTGTTACCTATATAGTGCATATGAATGTCCACCAGAGTGACCTCCTGACTCCATTTAAAATCACTCAGCCACTGAAACTTTATTTCGTTACAATTTGCATCTCTCTCTTGGTCAAGAAGATGTTCTCAATCCCATAATGCTGGGTCCAGATTCATTCCCGGGTGTCATATCCTGTGTTGCCAGGGAGATTTACACCCCTGGGAGTCAGATCCCACATGGGGGGAGGGCAGTAAGTTCACCTGCCGAAGCGGTGAAGCCCAAGTGTTTAAAGTTGATAAAATCCTATTTCTCTAATTTTTCTTTTGTTCCTCATGCTTTTGGTGTTGTATCTAAGAATCCAAAGCCATCAGAAATCATGAAGATTTACTTGTTTATTTGCTTCTAAGAGTTTTATAGTTTTCACTCTTATATTTAAATCTTTCATCCATTTTGAGTTAATTTTTGTGTATAATGTGAGGTAGGAGTTCAATTTAATTCTTTTGCCATGTTAATATTCAGTTGTCCCAGCACCATCTGTTGACAAGAACCCTATCTCCTTGTTGATTTGTCTTGGTATCCTTGCTGAAAACCAATTGATTTAAATTTGAGGGATATTTTTGGACTCTACATCCTATTCCACTGATTTATCTTTACACCAGTATGACAGGTCTTGTGTACTGTAGTTTTGTAGTAAATTTTGAAATTGGGAAATATGAGCTATAAACTTTCTTTTTCAAAACTGTTTTGCCTATTCTGGCTGCCTTGCATTTCCATAGGAATTTTATGATCAGCTTGTCAATTTCTGCAAAAAAAGGCAGCGGAAATTTTTAAAGGGATTATGTCGAATCTGTAAATGAATTGGAGGTGTACTGCCATCTTAATAATCTTAAATCTTCCAATTAGGTCTTCTTGAATTTCCCTCAATAATGATTTGTGGTTTTCAATGTACCCATAAGTTTAATATGCACTAACTGTTTTATCTCTGAGTTCTAAATACTTTCTAATTTTCATTGTGATTTCTTCTTTAACCCATAGATCATTTAGAAATGTTTCTTAATTTCCAAACATATAGTATTTTTTTAATTGTGTTTTTTTATTGATTGCTAGTTTGATTACACTGAGGTTCAAGAATTCATTCTGTATTCTGAACATACACATTCTCTTTTAATTGAAGCATTATGTTCATTATTTATTTGTATTTATACCTACCATATTATGTGTTGTTTGTCATATTTGGTCTAAGTTTCTTTTAATGCCCTTTCTTGCTTTCTTATTTGAAAAGCAAATTAATTTTTCTTTTTACCTCTACCAGGGTATATATATGTTTTTATTCTTTTATAGGTATCCTAGTAAATAAAAACATACATTCCTAACTTATCAACTTCAAAACAGTCAGTATGTTTACTCTCTTCCTGAACAATGAATTTAACTCCATTCCTTCCCTCCCAACTTCATGCTACCATTGTCTTATATTTAAATATTTCTTCATTTATTTTTTTAGATTTTACTGTGGTAACATTTATACAACACAAAACTTCCCGTTTTAACCACTTACTTGTATACAAGTAAGTGACATTAATTACAGTCATGATTTTGTGCTAACATCACTACCATCTGTTACCCAAATTTTTTCATCACCCCAAACAGGAACGGTCCTGACTGACCAATAATTCCCCATTCCCCATCTCCACTCCTGGTACACTGTAGTGTTTTTTCTGTCTTTATGAATTTCCTTATTCTAGGTATTTCATATAAGTGAAGTCATACAACAATATTTATCCTCGTGTTTGGCTTATTTCACTCAACATGATGTCTTCAAGGCATGTATCAGAACTTCATTCTTTTTATGGCTGAATAATAGTCCATTGTATGTATATACCTGTGATGGTTAGTTCAGGTGTTAACTTGGCCAGGCTATGGTTTCCAGCTGTTTGGTCAAGCAAGCACTGGACTGATTATTACTGTAAGGATATTTCATGGATATTAAATCATCAGTAAATTGATTGCATTTATGGCTGATTATATCTACAATCAACTGAAGAGACTACCGTCAACAATGAGAGAAGTCTCATTCAATCAGTTGAAGGCCTTAAAAGAAAAAGTGATGATTTCAGCAGTCAGAAGAAAGAACTTCCTTCTTTACTTCAGCCAGCTAGCTTCTCCTAGGGAATTCACTGAAAACCTTCTTCAGAGTTCACAGCTTGTGGCCTGCCCTATGGAATTTGGATTTGCCCACCCCCACAGTCACATGAGACAATTCCTATTAAAAAAATCTCATAATATTTACACACACACACACACACACACACACATCCTGTCAGTTCTGTTTCTCTAGAAAATCCTGACTGATACAATACCACATTTTTTATCCATTCATCTGTTAGTAGACATTTGGGTTGCTTCCATCTTTTGGCTATTGTGACTAATGCTACTATGAACATCAAGTGTTCAAATATCTCTTTGAGTCCCTGTTTCCAAATTTTTTGAGGTATGTACTCATTAAGTGGAATTTCCAGGTCACATGGTAATTCTCTGTTCAATTTTCTGAGGAATTGCCAAACTGTTTTCCATATCAGCTGCACCATTTTACATTCCCACCAAAAAGTGTGAGGATTCCTATTTCTCCATGTCCTCACCAACACTTGTTATTTTTCATTTTCTTAATAATAGCCATCTAGTGTGTGTGTGAAGTAATATCTAATCTCATTGTAAGTGTGTTTTTTATTTTAAAATTTGTATTAGTTGGTTCTATTTCTCATTGTGGTTTTGATTTCCATATCCCTAATGACTAATGATGTTGAACATCTTTTCATGTGCTTATTAGCCATTTGCAAATAGTCGTTGGAGGAATGTTTATTCAAGCCCATTTAAAAATTGAATTGTTTAGTCTTTTTGTTGCTGAGTTATAGAAGTTCCTTATATAGTCTGGATATTAAACCCTTATCAGATAAATGATTTCCAAATATTTTCTCCCATTTTGTAGGTTGTCTTTTCACTTTCTTGACAATGTCCTTTGATGCACAAAAGTTTTTAATTTGGAATAAGCCCAATTTATCTACTTTTTTCTTTTGTTGCTTATGGTTTTGGTATCATATCTAAGAACCTATTGCCAAAAATAAGGTCCTGAAGATATTCTCCTATGTTTTCTTCTAAGAGTTTTCTGGTTCCAGTTCTTATATTTAGAGTGTTGATCCATTTTGAATTAATTTTTGTATATGTTGAGGGGTAGGGGCCCAAACAAATAACCCAATTAAAAATGGACAAAGAATGTGAACAGGTATTTCTCCAAAGATATACAAATGGTCAATAAACACCTGACAAGATATTCAACATCATTAGCCTTTAGAGAAATGCAAATCAAAACTTCAGTGAGATAGCACTTTGCTTTCACTAGAATGGCTATTATTTAAAAAATAATCATTAATCTAGAAAATAATAAGGGTTACTGAGGATGCAGAGAAATAGGACTCTTGTACATTGCTGGTGGGAAAGTAAAATGGTGCAGCCACTGTGGAAAAGCATTTGGCTGTTCCTAAAAAGATAAACACAGAACTACCATTTGACCTAGCCATCCCACTTCTAGGCATAAATCCAAGAGAACTGAAAACAGGGAATCAAACAGATATTTGTATACCAATGTTCATAGCAGTGTTATTTACAATAGTCAAAAAATTAAAGCAACCAAGTGTCCTTCAATGGATGAATGGATAAAAAAATGCTATATATATATACAATGAAATGTTATTCAGTCATAAAAAATAATGAAGTACTGACATAGGCTAGAATATGGATGAACCCTGAAGACATCATGTTGAATGAAATAAGTCAGAGAAGAGCAAATACTGTTTGGTTTTTCTTATATGAAATACTTAAAAATGCAAATTCAAAGAGATAGAAAGCGTAATAGCCAGTTTTCCCAGCTGCCCCGAGGGAGAGATAGGCAATTATTGCTTAATGGGTACAAGGTTATGTTTGGGATGATGAAAATGTTCTGGAAATAGTGGTGAAAGTTATACATTATCAATGTACTTAATGTCACAGAATTGTACACCTCACTGTAATATATTTAGTCATCGTGAGTTTGTCTTCCTTATTAGACCGTGGGCACTTCAAGGATAAGAACCCAACAAATGTTTGTTGAATGAATTCATGAATGGCTAAATGGGAAAAAAACGTCAAGCAACTGAAAATACCAGACTGCAGCCTAGGAGACAGACCCACAGCTAGAGATAAAAGTGGAAAGCAAAGTCCCATAAATTGTTTTCAGCCTAAATTTATGGGAATTTTCGCTCTCTCTTTGCTGTGACCAACCCCAGAGTCAACATCTCAATTCCTTAAGAAGGTAACAGAATCTATATTTCAGGTTACATATCCAAAACATAGATGATTTATTCATTTTCTAGGCTATGTCTCTCCTGTAAAAGGACAATAAGCATCCAGAGTCTATTTGGAGCTAGAGTTCCAAACCACACATAGAGCTGATCTGAACACACAGAGTGTCAGAATAAAACCACCCTTCCTTTTACCACCTGTTGCAGAAGGTATGGGCACATGACCTTAAGCACTGCTGATTGGGACTCTCCCAGGACTCTAAATCTCGAGCAGAATGCTGTATGGGCAGAATAAACAGGGAAACAACTCACTGATTCCAGTGGCGGTGCTCAATAGACTATCCAGTGACTGCTTCAGAAATCTTTCTGGGCCAGCTGGTTCCTGTCTACTCAAAGTTCTTCAGCCTCTCTACTGATCCGGGGAGTTCCCAGAGCCTTCCAATAAACTCCTCTTTTGTTTAAATTACTCTGAGTCTATTTCTCCAGCTTGCAACCAGAGAACCCTAACGGATACACATGGGAAAATGGTTTATATTCCAAAACAAACAAAAAATAACAACTAGGATATCAAACTCTATGATACCAATTATATAAACAAAAATACATACATCTGTAAATGCTTTATTTGTATGTAAATACAGAGAGAATACAGAATGACGAAGATATAACCATACTTTGACAAACACTGTATCTGATAAACTCAGACTTCTTTGCATAGCATGAGACTCCAACCTCATATCCTCTATTCCTCTCTCACCCTTCACAGCTATGTCAAACTACTTTAAGATCCCAGAATGCTGATTCACACATGAGGGCTTTTGAACATGCTCTTTTGTTTTGTCTGGAAGTCTCCTACCTCTATTTAGCCTGGCAAACTCCTATGCCTCCTTCACGACTGGCCCTACACATGTCAACCTTGGGAGATCTTCCTAGCTCCTTCACAGGTGCAGCTCACCAACTCCTGCTTGGTGCCACCAGGAGCTTCTTGAAGACAAGGACTATGTCACCAACCTTTATATCCAGAAGGCCCTGCACAGTCAATCAGCAAGTTTGTCTACTTGGTTTCTACTTCTAAAAGGAAGGGACTGAGTCTACATGGTAAAAAGCTCCATGTAGTGCTAAGTGCTTCAGCTATGGAGACAAACACCTGGGCCTAGTTTTCTCTGCTGATACCAACTGGAGAAAAGAGCTGAGAATAATAAGCCTTCTAACACAGTGCTAAAGGTAGGTTACTGGGCCTTGAGTCACAGAGCAGTGATAGTGGGGGTGGGAAGATAAAGGATAACTCTTTCATATTTCTGTATGATTTGACTAGTTTAATAGCATGTATTTAATGACATGCAATTCTTTTAAAATGTAAATCATGCGGATTAAAAAAATCAAAAGATTTTTAAATAAACAATAAGGAAGAAAAAGAATTCCCCTGAAAGTTACAGATTAATTATTAGCATTACAATTTCAAAGTCTGTTTCAGTGTCCAAACCACCCTATGCAATTACAACGAACTGCACGTTTCAAATTCTAGATTAAGAAAATCCCTTTTAAATCATACATGTACATTTCTACAAATAAAATCTAACTTTCAAACCTAATCTAATAACCAAAAATATAAAATTATTAAATTGAAATGCCAAGAATTCTTTATATATGAGTCCATTAATATCTTATAATAGTCATCAATTGCAGACATAGTATTCTCTGGAAACATTGCAATTCTCATTTTGAGACACTCAAGAAGAATATTGTCAATTATTAGAAGGTGTGCCAGTTTGAATTATTATGTCCCCCCAAACACCATTATCTTTCATGTAGTCTTGTGTGGGCAGACCTATCAGTGTTGGTAGGATTGTAATTCTTTGAGTGTTTCCATGGAATGTGCCCCACCCAACTGTGGATGATGACTCTGATTGGATAATTTCCATGGTGGTGCTGGCCTGCCCATTCAGGGTGGGTCTGAGTTGAATTACTGGAGCACTGTATAAGATCAGACAGAAGGAGCACGCTGCTACAGCCAAGAGGGACACTTTGAAGAAAGCACAGGAGCTGCAGATGAGAGACATTTTGAAGACGGCCATTGAAGGCAGACTCTTGCTCCAGAGAAGCTAAGAGAGGACAAATATTCTGAGTGCAACTAAGAGTGACATTTTTGAGGAACTGCAGCCTAGAGAGGAACGTCCTGGGAGAAAGCTATTCTGAAACCAGAACTTTGGAGCAGATGCCAGCTACATGCCTTCCCAGCTAACAGAGGTTTTCCGGACACCATTCCTCCTAGTGAAGGTACCCAGCTGTTGATGTGTTACCTTGGACACTTTATGGCCTTAAGACTGTAACTGTGTAATCAAATAAACCCCCTTTTATAAAAGCCAATCCATCTCTGGCGTTTTGCATTCCGGCAGCATTAGCAAACTGGAACACAAGGTATGCCCAAAACACTCAAAAACACTCATTTGTTTAATTTTTTAAAATGTGTGTGTGTATATATATATAACCCCATAAAAGGAATTGAATTCAGCAAATAAGAAATGTTAACTCAAAAGGTTGTAAATCAACTTCTTATACAATGATCCAACAATTCTATGGATAGAAGCAAATACTCCAAGCCGTCTTGGAGTTTATACCAATGTCACACAGCTGGTAGGAGGCACAGCCAGGTTTCTAACACAGGCTGCCTGGTTCAAGTCAGGCACTCTTAACCATTATGCTAACCTGACTCTCCATGACCATCTCTAAGCTTTGGTTGACTGTCATGCTTAGGACATTTAATTAAACAGCAGACAGTACCATTAACAGTAATGCTATTTCTCTCAACAGCAGTACTTTTACATTTTTTGGTAGTGAAATTGTTTCCTTTGGTAGCAACCAAAACAAAGTAGAACCCATCTTGTGTGGTTTAACCTTAATAAACAGGTTTGAAAAGGAATTTGAGTGTCACTCTTCAGTGTGATAGTTCAAAGGAAACACAAAACACAAAGCAATTTCTCACTCAGTTAGGTATGTGCTAGAAGAGTATTGTCTAGAGGGGAAGCAAGAGAAAAAAAATTATTCTTACAAGCCAATATGGGAGAAAGAAAAGCTATTGCAAATTCAGGTTGCATCACTTCAAGCAGAGTTTTAACAAGAGAAAAACAAGTGAAAAGTACCCAAAGAGAAATACATAGAAAAGTCTTTGTAGATCTAATAGAGACCTATCACTTTTGCCCCCAGTCACTCTGCACAGCAAGACTCAGAAAACTATGGCCCACAGGCCTGTTTTGGCAAATAGCATTATTGGAACACAGGCAGGCCCACTAGTTCACGTGCTTGTTGTGTAAGGCTGCTCTCCACACTTCTATGGCGGCATTGAGTAGCTGCGAGAGTGCTTAGTCACAGTCTAAAATATTTCCCATCAGGCCCTTTACAGAAAATTTGCCAACCCCTATTTTATTTTTTTATAGCACGTACTATCTAAAATTATTATTTATTTTTGTTTTACTCATGTAACATTTGACTTTCCCATTGGAATGCAAACTTCAAGATGAAAGGATCTTGTTCTCCATATTCCTAGCACCTGAACAGTGCATGGCACATAGAAAGCATTCAATAGAGGTGTAGATTGAACGCCATTAAGAGAAGGAAAAGAGGACAGACATTCATCATCTTCTCTTTCTCTCTTAGACACACTCTAATCAACTATTCACCATACCATTCCATCAAAACTAGTGTTCTCAAAGTCACTAATGGCCTCCATATTGTTTAAAGCCCTACACAATGTAGTCCGTTTAAACCTATTTGCCTCCCTTGCCTCCACACCCATCCTAGAGCACGTTGTGCAAGCTCCATCTCAGCACCTTTATCCTGACTGAAAGATTCTTCTGGTTTAATGAAATGAATCAAGCCTCCTAAATCAAGGAACTTCATGAAATATCATGTCATTTAATTCTCACAACAACCCTGTGAGGTAGGTATCATTACCTCCCACTTTACAGATTAGGAAAAGTGAGGTTTAAAGGCCTCCTAGCTAGCAAATGATGGAATTTGGAGTTCATCGCAAATTAGTCTACAAAAAACATGAGCTCTGAATGAAGTGCATGGACTTAGTAACGTTCCTCTCAAGACACAGTGATTCCAAGTATTAAAGGTGTGTGTTGACATCTAGTGAATGATATGAGAAAGGGCATGAGATATATGATAAGAGAACCAGAAGAGATTACCCAAACCAAGAGTGGAAAGTTTCAAAGAAAAAGAAGGGGTGTGTAGACAGGGTCAAATGCAACAAAGACGTCTGAAAGCCCAAGAACTAAGTGCATATCTCATAGTAAACCACACCTGCAGGTAGATTTAAAAACAAAAAATTAAAAACCTATCTTTAAAAAACAAAAAATTAAAAACCTATCTTCCTTTGCCTGTAAACGTTAGCCAGAGAAATTATACTAGGCACTGCACTTGGCTGCAGTAAGCCTGTGAAAAGAGTATTAGTTAAGCACTTGATTAAGCAACACAGCTTCACACCCAGAGTCTCCTCTGACACAGTGAGGCAAAGTCTGTGTGTGCGGAGAGGGGGTGGGGTGGGAAGGGGAGGTAAGGGGATGAATGCTCTTCAAATTTTAGAAGGCAGAGAAACAGCAATTATCTTCTTCCCGACTCGCGTCTGGGTATATGCGACCCCTGTTGCCCATATTCCAGATAATCTCCGAGGCCAGAAACGGCGGCCAGGGGCGGTGGGAAAGTGTCGGCCCTCAACACAAACATATCAGCCACTTTCCCATTCTTCTCCGTTCCACAATCGCGACAGGAGACCCCAACCCACAGGATCGCCCTCCCATACCCAATCCATCTGTACCCCGGGACTGGCCCCAGAGAAGCCCCACACCCCGCGATGGCCAGGGCGTGAGACCCCGCCTCACCACGGCTCCGGCAACCGCGTGGACCAGGCTTTCGTAGGACAGCACGGAGGCCATTCGTACGGCTCCTTACGTGGACGTAGTCACACTTCTCTCACAAGAGCGGCCCGCAGTGCGAGGAAAGGACAGCCGGAGCCCAGAGTGTCGCAAGCTCCACCCTCTCGGGCCCGACCGCCTCCTCCAGGACAACCATTTCCGGGTCACAGGGCACCCCGCGCCCTCTGACTATCTGTGCGATCCGGTGGAGGGGCGGGAAAAGGGGGGAGGGCGGAGCGAGAAGCGCTCTTGGGGAGCGCCGAGTTGTCTGCGCTGAACGCGGTCTGACCAGTTTTCCACGCATTACCCGATCCTGGCCAGTCAAGCTTCACCCCTATTCCCAAGGAGTTGTAGAACACGAAATCTCAGAAATGCTAGGTAGCCTCCTTTCCACAATTCCCTCCAAAAGTCGTGGGGACATGCAAGATTAAGTACCCAAAAAGATTCCAATCTTACTGTTTATCTGCGACCTAACATCTTTTCTATCTCTGCTATTTTGAAGTCACGTTTGGACCAACGGAGGGGAGGGTTCTTACTTGTGCAAAACCCTGGGATGTAAGAGGAAGAGACCCTAAGTGTGAGACCAAAATGATCAGATGCTGGGGGAGAGGCTCATACTAGAAAGCAACTATGGAATATTTAACCTGACTTCCTCCTTTGTGAAATAATGTTAAAACCAACCACCACACTCACTGTAAAGGTTACAAAAGCTAATTTACAGAAACGCAATTTATAAAATAACGGGAAAAACCTTTTCCATGTTTTAAAGTGAATAATCAAAATACATTAAGAAGTCACACTCAACTTCTAAACCAGGTCGTATTGAGACATACTCTCAATAATCACTTTGGGACATTCCTCATGGACACATTCACTCCTTCTCCTGGGACACGAGTGTCTCTGCCATGGATGCCATTCTTCCAACTGGACAGTACCAGCAAGTCTACTTTTCTAACACCCTTGGCAACAATCCTTGAGTGCTTAATATGCCAGATTCGGTGCTTTGTGCCCATTATCACATCCAATCCTCGCGAAAAGGGCCCTAACAGTTTACCTGGCCAAGCTTTTTTAAAACTTTTCATTAACGTTTTAACCACCACTTTAACTTCCCTTTATTAATGCTGTTACAGTGACCATATGATAAAGATGAGTTGGGAACACACTGAGTTGGGTTTAGTGATGTATATACGTATATGTATGTATACGTGTATGATTACGTTATTGCTAGCTGTCCAGTTGGAAGAATGGCATCCAGGAATACCCCCCCCCCATCCTAGATCATGGAATCATATGGAGACATGCTCTTTCCACTGGAACACGGACAGAAGCTTGTTGATCGTAAAACTGTAAGCACCATTCCGTGGAGTCAAGGAAGAAGAAAAGTGCAGTCCTTTAAGAGGAGGAGTAAGGAATACAGGGCTGATGAAACCTTCCTCACCAGATTATAGAGTGAGATTAAGAAGTGACCTCCGCCTGCGGCTCTGATCCGCTCCCGGCCCGCAGCGGCGGCGACCCCAGGGCGCCCGGCTCGTCAATCCCGGAGGTTTCATCTCGGCCCTACCGCGCCGGCGTCGCGCGCGAGCCCGCTCCTGCTCTCGGGACCCCGCAGGTTACTCCTCCAGGAAAGTAGGTAAAAAGCCAGGAACTGCGTGGACTGGACACCACAGAGCAATCTGTCTTTGGGCATACTTCATACAACACTCATGAAAACGTGGAACTGCTGAGATCAGCGAAATCTGTAAGTTTTTGCCGCCAGGGGACCCGCGCCCCTCCCTGCCAGGCTCAGTCCCGGGGGAGGAGGGGCTGTCAGCTCCAGGAAGGAGAAGAGAGAATTGCAGTGGCTGCTCTTATCGGAAACTCATTCTACTGATTCAAACTCCAACCATAGATAGACTGAGACCAGACACCAGAGACTCTGAGAGCAGCCAGCCCAGCAGAGAGGAGACAGGCATAGAAAAAAAACAACACGAAAAACTCCAAAATAAAAACAGAGGATTTTTGGAGTTCTGGTGAACACAGAAAGGGGAAGGGCGGAGATCAGGCCTTGAGGCGCATATGCAAATCCCGAAGCAAGGCTGATCTCTCTGCCCTGTGCACCTTTCCTTAATGGCCCTGGTTGCTTTGTCTATTAGCATTTCAATAACCCATTAGATCTCTGAGGAGGGCCGTTTTTTTTGTTTTGTTTTGTTTTTTTTTTTTTTTAAATCCTTTTTGCTTTTTCTAAAACAATTACTCTAAGAAGCTCAATACAGAAAGCTTCAAAGAATTGAAATTTGGGCACGTCAAGTCAAGAGCAGAACTAAGAGAGCTCTGAGACAAAAGGCAATAATCCAGTGGCTGAGAAAATTCACTAAACACCACAACTTCCCAAGAAAAGGGGGGTGTCCGCTCACAGCCACCATCCTGGTGGACAGGAAACACTCCTGCCCATCGCCAGCCCCATAGCCCAGAGCTGCCCCAGACAACCCAGTGTGACGGAAGTGCTTCAAATAACAGGCACACACCACAAAACTGGGCGTGGACATTAGCCTTCCCTGCAACCTCAGCTGAATGTCCCAGAGCTGGGAAGGGGGAGCAGTGTGAATTAACAGAGCCCCATTCAGCCATCATTTGAGCAGACTGGGAGCCTCCCAACACAGCCCAGCAGCCCAGAACTGCCCTGGGGGGACGGCACTCACCTGTGACATAGCACAGTCATCCCTCAACAGAGGACCCGGGGTGCACAGCCTGGAAGAGGGGCCCACTTCCAAGTCTCAGGAGCCATACGCCAATACCAAAGACTTGTGGGTCAGTGGCAGAGAAAAACTGTGGCAGGACTGAACTGAAGGATTAGACTATTGCAGTAGCTTTAAAACTCTAGGATCATCAGGGAGATTTGATTGTTAGGGCCACCCCCCCTCCCCGACTGCCCAGAAACACGCCCCACATACAGGGCAGGCAACACCAACTACACACGCAAGCTTGGTACACCAATTGGGCCCCACAAGACTCACTCCCCCACTCACCAAAAAGGCTGAGCAGGGGAGATCTGGCTTGTGGAGAACAGGTGGCTCGTGGACGCCACCTGCTGGTTAGTTAGAGAAAGTGTACTCCACGAAGCTGTAGATCTGATAAATTAGAGATAAGGACTTCAACTGGTCTACAAACCCTAAAAGAACCCTATCAAGTTCAGCAAATGCCACGAGGCCAAAAACAACAGAAAATTATAAAGCATATGAAAAAACCAGACGATATGGATAACCCAAGCCCAAGCACCCAAATCAAAAGACCAGAAGAGACACACCTAGAGCAGCTACTCAAAGAACTAAAGATGAACAATGAGACCATAGTACGGGATATGAAGGAAATCAAGAAGACCCTAGAAGAGCATAAAGAAGACATTGCAAGACTAAATAAAAAAATGGATGATCTTATGGAAATTAAAGAAACTGTTGACCAAATTAAAAAGATTCTGGACACTCATAGTACAAGACTAGAGGAAGTTGAACAACGAATCAGTGACCTGGAAGATGACAGAATGGAAAATGAAAGCATAAAAGAAAGAATGGGGAAAAAAATTGAAAAACTCGAAATGGACCTCAGGGATATGATAGATAATATGAAACGTCCAAATATAAGACTCATTGGTGTCCCAGAAGGGGAAGAAAAGGGTAAAGGTCTAGGAAGAGTATTCAAAGAAATTGTTGGGGAAAACTTCCCAAATCTTCTAAACAACATAAATACACAAATCATAAATGCTCAGCGAACTCCAAATAGAATAAATCCAAAAAAACCCACTCCGAGACATATACTGATCACACTGTCAAACACAGAAGAGAAGGAGCAAGTTCTGAAAGCAGCAAGAGAAAAGCAATTCACCACATACAAAGGAAACAGCATAAGACTAAGTAGTGACTACTCAGCAGCCACCATGGAGGCAAGAAGGCAGTGGCACGATATATTTAAAATTCTGAGTGAGAGGAATTTCCAGCCAAGAATACTTTATCCAGCAAAGCTCTCCTTCAAATTTGAGGGAGAGCTTAAATTTTTCACAGACAAAGAAATGCTGAGAGAATTTGCTAACAAGAGACCTGCCCTACTGGAGATACTAAAGGGAGCCCTACAGACAGAGAAACAAAGACAGGACAGAGAGACTTGGAGAAAGGTTTAGTACTAAAGAAATTCGGTATGGGTACAATAAAGGATATTAATAGAGATAGGGAAAAATATGGCAAACATAATCCAAAGGATAAGATGGCCGATTCAAGAAATGCCTTCACGGTTTTAACGTTGAATGTAAATGGATTAAACTCCCCAATTAAAAGATATAGATTCGCAGAATGGATCAAAAAAAATGAACCATCAATATGTTGCATACAAGAGACTCATCTTAGACACAGGGACACAAAGAAACTGAAAGTGAAAGGATGGAAAAAAATATTTCATGCAAGCTACAGCCAAAAGAAAGCAGGTGTAGCAATATTAATCTCAGATAAAATAGACTTCAAATGCAGGGATGTTTTGAGAGACAAAGAAGGCCACTACATACTAATAAAAGGGGCAATTCAGCAAGAAGAAATAACAATCGTAAATGTCTATGCACCCAATCAAGGTGCCACAAAATACATGAGAGAAACATTGGCAAAACTAAAGGAAGCAATTGATGTTTCCACAATAATTGTGGGAGACTTCAACACATCACTCTCTCCTACAGATAGATCAACCAGACAGAAGACCAATAAGGAAATTGAAAACCTAAACAATCTGATAAATGAATTAGATTTAACAGACATCTACAGGACATTACATCCCAAATCACCAGGATACACATACTTTTCTAGTGCTCACGGAACTTTCTCCAGAATAGATCATATGCTGGGACATAAAACAAGCCTCAATAAATTTAAAAAGATTGAAATTATTCAAAGCACATTCTCTGACCACAATGGAATACAATTAGAAGTCAATAACCATCAGAGACTTAGAAAATTCACAAATACCTGGAGGTTAAACAACACACTCCTAAACAATCAGTGGGTTAAAGAAGAAATAGCAAGAGAAATTGCTAAATATATAGAGACGAATGAAAATGAGAACACAACATACTAAAACCTATGGGATGCAGCAAAAGCAGTGCTAAGGGGGAAATTTATAGCACTAAACGCATATATTAAAAAGGAAGAAAGAGCCAAAATCAAAGAACTAATGGATCAACTGAAGAAGCTAGAAAATGAACAGCAAACCAATCCTAAACCAAGTAGAAGAAAAGAAATCACAAGGATTAAAGCAGAAATAAATGACATAGAGAACAAAAAAACAATAGAAAGGATAAATATCACCAAAAGTTGGTTCTTTGAGAAGATCAACAAGATTGACAAGCCCCTAGCTAGACTGACAAAATCAAAAAGAGAGAAGACCCATATAAACAAAATAATGAATGAAAAAGGTGACATAACTGCAGATCCTGAAGAAATTAAAAAAATTATAAGAGGATATTATGAACAACTGTATGGCAACAAACTGGATAATGTAGAAGAAATGGACAATTTCCTGGAAACATATGAACAACCTAGACTGACCAGAGAAGAAATAGAAGACCTCAACCAACCCATCACAAGCAAAGAGATCCAATCAGTCATCAAAAATCTTCCCACAAATAAATGCCCAGGGCCAGATGGCTTCACAGGGGAATTCTACCAAACTTTCCAGAAAGAAATGACACCAATCTTACTCAAACTCTTTCAAAACATTGAAAAAAATGGAACACTACCTAACTCATTTTATGAAGCTAACATCAATCTAATACCAAAACCAGGCAAAGATGCTACAAAAAAGGAAAACTACCGGCCAATCTCCCTAATGAATATAGATGCAAAAATCCTCAACAAAATACTTGCAAATCGAATCCAAAGACACATTAAAAAAATCATACACCATGACCAAGTGGGGTTCATTCCAGGCATGCAAGGATGGTTCAACATAAGAAAAACAATCAATGTATTACAACACATTAAAAACTCGAAAGGGAAAAATCAATTGATCATCTCAATAGATGCTGAAAAAGCATTTGACAAAATCCAACATCCCTTTTTGATAAAAACACTTCAAAAGGTAGGAATTGAAGGAAACTTCCTCAACATGATAAAGAGCATATATGAAAAACCCACAGCCAGCATAGTACTCAATGGTGAGAGACTGAAAGCCTTCCCTCTAAGATCAGGAACAAGACAAGGATGCCCGCTGTCACCACTGTTATTCAACATTGTGCTGGACGTGCTAGCCAGGGCAATCCGGCAAGACAAAGAAATAAAAGGCATCCAAATTGGAAAAGAAGAAGTAAAACTGTCATTGTTTGCAGATGATATGATCTTATATCTAGAAAACCCTGAGAAATCAACGATACAGCTACTAGAGCTAATAAACAAATTTAGCAAAGTAGCGGGATACAAGATTAATGCACATAAGTCAGTAATGTTTCTATATGCTAGAAATGAACAAACTGAAGAGACACTCAAGAAAAAGATACCATTTTCAATAGCAACTAAAAAAATCAAGTACCTAGGAATAAACTTAACCAAAGATGTAAAAGACCTATACAAAGAAAACTACATAACTCTACTAAAAGAAATAGAAGGGGACCTTAAAAGATGGAAAAATATTCCATGTTCATGGATAGGAAGGCTAAATGTCATTAAGATGTCAATTCTACCCAGACTCATCTACAGATTCAATGCAATCTCAATCAAAATTCCAACAACCTACTTTGCAGACTTGGAAAAGCTAGTTATCAAATTTATTTGGAAAGGGAAGATGCCTCGAATTGCTAAAGACACTCTAAAAAAGAAAAACGAAGTGGGAGGACTTACACTCCCTGACTTTGAAGCTTATTATAAAGCCACAGTTGCCAAAACAGCATGGTACTGGCACAAAGATAGACATATAGATCAATGGAATCGAATTGAGAATTCAGAGATAGACCCTCAGATCTATGGCCGACTGATCTTTGATAAGGCCCCTAAAGTCACCGAACTGAGCCATAATGGTCTTTTCAACAAATGGGGCTGGGAGAGTTGGATATCCATATCCAAAAGAATGAAAGAGGACCCCTACCTCACCCCCTACACAAAAATTAACTCAAAATGGACCAAAGATCTCAATATAAAAGAAAGTACCATAAAACTCCTAGAAGATAATGTAGGGAAACATCTTCAAGACCTTGTATTAGGAGGCCACTTCCTAGACTTTACACCCAAAGCACAAGCAACAAAAGAGAAAATAGATAAATGGGAACTCCTCAAGCTTAGAAGTTTCTGCACCTCAAAGGAATTTCTCAAAAAGGTAAAGAGGCAGCCAACTCAATGGGAAAAAATTTTTGGAAACCATGTATCTGACAAAAGACTGATATCTTGCATATACAAAGAAATCCTACAACTCAATGACAATAGTACAGACAGCCCAATTATAAAATGGGCAAAAGATATGAAAAGACAGTTCTCTGAAGAGGAAATACAAATGGCCAAGAAACACATGAAAAAATGTTCAGCTTCACTAGCTATTAGAGAGATGCAAATTAAGACCACAATGAGATACCATCTAACACTGGTTAGAATGGCTGCCATTAAACAAACAGGAAACTACAAATGCTGGAGGGGATGTGGAGAAATTGGAACTCTTATTCATTGTTGGTGGGACTGTATAATGGTTCAGCCACTCTGGAAGTCAGTCTGGCAGTTCCTTAGAAAACTAGATATAGAGCTACCATTCGATCCAGCGATTGCACTTCTCGGTATATACCCGGAAGATCGGAAAGCAGTGACACGAACAGATATCTGCACGCCAATGTTCATAGCAGCATTATTCACAATTGCCAAGAGATGGAAACAACCCAAATGTCCTTCAACAGATGAGTGGATAAATAAAATGTGGTATATACACACGATGGAATACTACGCGGCAGTAAGAAGGAACGATCTGGTGAAACATGACAACATGGATGAACCTTGAAGACATAATGCTGAGCGAAATAAGCCAGGCACAAAAAGAGAAATATTATATGCTACCACTAATGTGAACTTTGAAAAATGTAAAACAAATGGTTTATAATGTAGAATGTAGGGGAACTAGCAGTAGAGAGCAATTAAGGAAGGGGGAACAATAATCCAAGAAGAGCAGATAAGCTATTTAACGTTCTGGGGATGCCCAGAAATGACTATGGTCTGTTAATTTCTGATGGATGTAGTAGGAACAAGTTCACTGAAATGTTGCTATATTATGTAACTTTCTTGGGGTAAAGTAGGAACATGTTGGAAGTTAAGCAGTTATCTTAGGTTAGTTGTCTTTTTCTTACTCCCTTGCTATGGTCTCTTTGAAATGTTTTTTTATTGTATGTTTGTTTTCTTTTTAACTTTTTTTTTCATACAGTTGATTTGAAAAAAGAAGGGAAAGTTAAAAAAAAAAAAAAGAAAGAAAAAAGACAAACAAGGAAAAAAAAAAAGATGTAGTGCCCCCTTGAGGAGCCTGTGGAGAATGCAGGGGTATTCGCCTACCCCACCTCCATGGTTGCTAACATGACCACAGACATAGGGGACTGGTGGTTTGATGGGTTGAGCCCTCTACTATAAGTTTTACCCTTGGGAAGACGGTTGCTGCAAAGCAGAGGCTAGGCCTCCCTGTATTTGTGCCTAAGAGTCTCCTCCTGAATGCCTCTTTGTTGCTCAGATGTGGCCCTCTCTCTCTGGCTAAGCCAACTTGAAAGGTGAAATCACTGCCCTCCCCCCTACGTGGGATCAGACACCCAGGGAAGTGAATCTCCCTGGCAACGTGGAATATGACTCCCGGGGAGGAATGTAGACCCGGCATCGTGGGATGGAGAACATCTTCTTGACCAAAAGGGGGATGTGAAAGGAAATGAAATAAGCTTCAGTGGCAGAGAGATTCCAAAACGAGCCGAGAGATCACTCTGGTGGGCACTCTTACGTACACTTTAGACAACCTTTTTTAGGTTCTAAAGAATTGGGGTAGCTGGTGGTGGATACCTGAAACTATTAAACTACAACCCAGAACCCATGAATCTCGAAGACAGTTGTATAAAAATGTAGCTTATGAGGGGTGACAGTGGGATTGGGAATGCCATAAGGACCAAACTCCACTTTGTCTAGTTTATGGATGGATGTGTAGAAAAGTAGGGGAAGCAAACAAACAAAGGTACCTAGTGTTCTTTTTTACTTCAATTGCTCTTTTTCACTCTAATTATTATTCTTGTTATTTTTGTGTGTGTGCTAATGAAGGTGTCAGGGATTGATTTAGGTGATGAATGTACAACTATGTAATGGTACTGTAAACAATCGAAAGTACAATTTGTTTTGTATGACTGCGTGGTATGTGAATATATCTCAATAAAATGATTAAAAAAAAAAAAAAAAAAGAAGTAATGTACCCACACACAGCTATATAATGGTACTGTGAACAACTGAATGTATGCTTTGTATGACTGCATGGTATGTAAATATATCTCAATAAAATTGAATTAAAAAAAAGAAAAAAAAAAGAAAAAAAAAAAACTGTAAGCAGACTAATTCTCATTAACTCAAATTGGAAGCTCTTTCATCAAGAATATAGTGAATTCTGCTGCATACACAATTATAAACTCATCATGTGATTACTTCTCTTTTGATGATTAACTGCACACAATAGAATTTATCAGAATTCCTATTTTGTAGGGTGCTCCAGTTTGCTAATACTGTTATGCCCAACACCAGAAATGGACTGGCTTTTATAAATGGAGTTTATTTGGTTACAAAGTTACAGTCCTAAGGCCATAAAAGTGTCGAAACTAAGGCATCAACAATAGGGTACCTTCACTGAGTAACAGCCAATGGCATCTGGAAAACCTGTCAGCTCGGATAGCATGTGGCTGGTATCTGCTCCGGGGTTCTGGTTTCAAAATGGCTTTCTCACAGGATGGTTCTAAGCACCTCAGGGTGTTCTCTTAGTTTCTCCCAGGCAAACCCTGGGATAGCAAAAGTCTACTTTTAATGGCCGTCTCCAAAATGTCTCTCAGCAGTAGCGTGTTCTTGGTTCTTTCTCCCAGGACGTTTCTCTCAAAGTGCCTGGGGGTCCTGTCTTAGCATAGCCCGGGGCAAACCTGGCTTTATCTCTTAGCTAAACAAAGCCACACTGACCCGCTTCTTCGCCTTCCACTTCATCCTTCCATTTATCATCCTAGCCCTCGTACTAACACACCTACTCCTTCTGTCTGCCTCTCCAAGCACGTCTAAGCATCAGCATCAGTGTCAGCTCTTAGCTTCTCTCCAAAATGTCCCTCTCAGCTGCTCTTGGCTTCTTCTGTTCCTGAGCTCTTTTATAGGACTCCAATGATTAAATCAAGACCCACCCTGATATGAACAGGGCCAGTATCTCTACCGAAATAATTTAATCAAACAGTTGCCCAGTTGATGGAGTCACATCTCCAAGAAAACACATCAAGAGATTCCAACCTAATCAACACTAATGTATCTGCCCCCCCCAAGACTGCATCAAAGAATATTGGCTTTTTTTTTTGG
Organism: Choloepus didactylus; assembly: GCF_015220235.1. Classification (NCBI taxonomy): domain Eukaryota; kingdom Metazoa; phylum Chordata; class Mammalia; order Pilosa; family Megalonychidae; genus Choloepus; species Choloepus didactylus. Next base: position 12,938,148 of record NC_051314.1, on the reverse strand, counting down.
GGGGGGGTGTGTGACACAATATATCCAAACTGGCACACAGGGCATGTGCTATCCTGTAGCAGATAGACATGTACATCTGTATAAATCCTCTCCGTTAGTGAGGAATCCCAGCTATCAAAAACCATACCTACTCTACTGAAAACACTGCAAAGTCATTGTCAAATAAGGTAACCAGAAACACAGCAAAAATTGTAGTAGCAAAAAACTACAAGTACTAGCCAGTTATTAAATGGAACCATCTCTAAAGTTGTTTGTGATGTTTCACATTTCATCAAAAGCTTCATTTTGTTTAGTTTCCCATTCATAACTTATACCTAATTTAATATTCATTATTCTTTCCATTGAAGTTGGCCCTCAACTATATAAACATGAGGACCCACAAAACCTTGATCTGCCCTGATAACCATTACATAAAGAATTCCATGGCATTCTGTACATACCATGTCTTAAGTACAAAATGAATTAAAGTAAGCTAGCCAGAACTGGTCATTTCATGTATGTTGCTTCTATACCTAATTATGGTCAGATTACTTATGCTGTAACCTGAAAATGTTCTATAATTTCATCTAGAATTAGCCAAATGACTTTTCTACTGAATTTAAATATTGCCAAACTTTCTGGAAAAGCGTAAATCTGTACTTCTACCAGCACTATACAAAAGGTCTAATGGAGTAATTGCTAAGATTATCAAAATTTTGCAACCTGACAAGCCAGTTTAAATTTGCTCTTTTAAAGTTGAACAGCTAATATTCTGTTGATTGTCGGTATTTGTTGTGTTATTATGGACAATTTACTTATGTGAAGTGCTTCAGTTTCCTCATCCCTAAAACAGGAATAAAAACACTTTCTCTTATGATTATTATCAGAATTAAGTCAATACTTCATAATACTGATTACAACCGTACCTGGCAGAGAATAGTTCTACTTACCTCATTCATGAGCCTGTTCAGAAGCATTAATTGCAGCTATTAAGCCAATTACTTAAATGGAAACTGTTTCCTCCTTATCCCATCAAGCCCTTGTATCCTAGGGGGGCAAACTGCAGTTGTCACCAAGTATTTTCTCTATTTGTCTGTGGTGCTTATTTTTTTTTTTTTTTGCTGGGCAAGGACCACACAGCTGTGGACTATATTTCCCAGCTTTCCTTATAACTGATTAATGGGATGTGAGCAGAAGTAATAAAATGCCAATTCCACAGCTATGGACTATATTTTCCAGCTTTCCTTATAACTGATTAATGGGATGTGACCAGAAGTAATAAAATGCCAATTCCACATTATTAACCTCAGTATTTAAGTATATGCTTCCCTGGCCCCCTCTCCTGTTTCTTCAGGAGATGAAAACAAGGGAAAGTAGTTTTGAACTCAGAGATGGAAGGCTCATACTTCTGAATATGGCAGAACCATCTTACAACCCTGGATTGCTTCCTGAAAGAAAAGTAAAGCTATTTTACTTAGGCTAATGTATCTTTATGGATCTTTGTTAATAGCACTTTATAATCTGTAGTCTACTGTACCTAGTAGCTAGTATACCGAAACACTTAAGAAGCTCAGCACTGTTAAGACATTATAAACGAAACAGAACATGTGCAGTAAAAAGGGGTGTGTGTGACAATATCCAGTTTGAAACGATACTTTATTTTTAACATAGCTAGAAATTTCCAGTAACTATTCTTTAAGCAAACAAAAATAGTTCTTTTCTTTTATAGCTTCATTAGCACAAGAAAAGAACATTTCTGGTTTAGAAATATTAAGTTTCAGTGAAAATGATGTATTTTGTATTTGTGGAACTTAAAAGTCTAAAAGCACAGGACACATTTTCAGAAGATAATTTTTACTTTTACTCATTTATGCTAATATTTGCAATGTTAGGATGTAATAGGTAATGTATAATTAAGTAAACCAAATAAAGAATCCAGAAGAAAATGAGCTTCTTGAACTATTTACATACTGCATTGGGAATTCTGAGAAAAGGGAACACATATTAACAAAATGAACACCAGCCAGCTCAAAAGCAGGTTTAAATGCTGAGTATTTTTAAAGGGTTTAAAAAGCATGCTCAATTAGCATACAGCTTTTTTCTCATTTATGTAACAGACGCATTTCTGTCCTGTGTACAAAGGAGGGTTAGAACTAGAATCAACTTATCTAAGATTTCAGAAATATGCTATTTCAGAAATGTATTCCATGGAATTTACTTCACTGATTCTATTATGATTGTTCAAATAAGCAAAGTACAGAGAGTATCATCCCTTCACATTGCTTTTAAATACCAGCACTTTATAAGGGAAGATAGGAAGAAGCCTACAATTTCCACTACAGTACTTAGTCTTACTTGAAAATAAGAACTGTATGCACAACAGAAAACAATTTATCATTTCCCCCTCTTAGAGAGGAAGTAGGAGAAAGTTTAAGAGGAGGACATGTGGTCGTGGTATTTAAGGAACAGCCGAAGAGAACAAATCTTTCAGTGTCAACAATTCCACAAGGAAGAACAATCATCTATATCTCATCTATTTTATAATTCATGCTGAATCAAGTCAGGTTAATCTCTATGTGTACCAATTACTTCAAACCTCATACTGTCCAAAATACAAAGGTGAATACTACAAGATGAATTAAATTCCAATAGCAATAGGGATTTCCTAAGAACAAGACCAAACACCAAAGGGAATCCCTACTACCAAAATCTTCTGATGTGCCAGATTACATGAAAGTAGAAATTGAATGTATTAAATATGTTATCTCTTAGCCAAGTAAGAAACTATAGCTGTTATGGGTATTACCCTACATAATTGTCATATGTATTACATATTAAATTAAGGTCAGCATAAATATGCTTCGCACAATTACGCTGTGAATGATGCTAGCAGCGATTATCTCAGTGAAAAAGATTATCCACAGCCCAAGAAGAGTGAAGGGAAAAAATGTGAAAAACAAGCAGATACAGAGTTGGGCATCTTCTGACCAGGGAAGGTAATTTTAAACCCAAGAATATAAAAAGAAGAGTACTCCCGTATTTCCCCTATATGGAAATAATACAAAACATTTATTTTATATATTGGACAAGAACAGAGCTAAGTAATCCAACTCTCCTGCAGCATTACAAAAATCATCCCTTCACCACGAAAGTGTAAGATTTAAATGCAACCTGCACAGAGGCTCATATTACATAAAATGTAATAAGACTGCTGTCCCACCAAGTACTTCCAGTTCCTACCCAGGTCCTATTGCAATACTGGTGGTCCCAATAGTTTTATTATCTAAATAAATCATTTTTTAAAAATAAAGCATTTGAAAGTACAAATCAAACTGTCTCAGTAACCAAAGATCCAATTCCAACTTTATCTATTTAAATGAGTTATATTTGCCTCCTGCTCAAACTGAAGCAATAAATCTTCCTTAGTTCTTCCTTACCCAACCAACTCAAAGGAAAATAAAAACTGATCAGTAAAGAAAAATGCAGGAATTAGTATACCCTTTTAATTTGTTTGAAATATTTTTAAGATTTAAAAAGGGTTAAGTTTGTGATTCCTAATAGGAAAACATTATCTCAGTGAATATCCTAATTGCAAACCACTGTAAAATATGTCAGCTGCATTTGGGGTAAAGGGGTAGGGATTATCTTCAAAGCACCCCAGCTTTCTTGATGAGAAGGTCAGAGGTACACTGGTTTGTTATTATTGCAACATCCATTAAGTGATCTAGGTTGCTCTTCCTTCAGCAAAAGCTTTATTTGTCACAAGGCATTACGCTTGACCTCCAAATTTGGCTGACAATTTACTGATGAGATTCATAACCTTTGGGTTGCTCTGATATTTTGACATATTTGCTGGATTCTGGGCCACATCCTGGAAAGCCACCATAACTTCTGGATCCTGCAAGACAGGTTTTTGTTTTTATTAGTATTTTAAAAGCATCCTATTGGCTAAAGAAGTTTATTATTCAAAATCCTCTGTCTCTATTTAGACCTATAATTTTGTCATTGCCAAGTCAACTGGGATTTGGACTGGAGATCAACTAGTAGACAAATTCCTGAAGTACGCTTCAAAATACTTCAATAAGAGTATTTTTTACCATCATTTCAATTATTTAAATAATATTAATGTGCACTTTAAAGCCAAGCTCAATTAAGTTACCTGATGTATCTAGATAATCAAAAAAGCATATACAGTTCTTACACAAAGAAAAGGACACTGGACATGACAACTACCAACTACTACTGAGTATTTCCTATGAATCAATTAAAAAAATTTAAATCACTCGATCTGAAAAGAGAAAATGAATTTCACAACTGCATAACTGACTATTTGGTAATTCAGATCAACAACAACAACAAAAAAATGTGTAAACAGTAACCTCTGTCTCCGCACAGAATTATGAAAGAATTAGCTTAATGATATAAAGTCCAACTTTGTTTTTTCAATTCTTACCTGCATGGCTGCAAGAACCTCTGGATCACTAAGAATTTCATTGAGTCCAGGCATTCCTGCCATTCCAGGCATTCCTCCAGGAAAGCCACCTGCAAGAATAAATGAAATAACCTTACAGACACCAACCTGCACTCACATGTGATTTGCTGTACTATTTCTTTCAGATTAAAAATAATAACACACACACTTGCAAAAAACAAGGGTACCACTAAACACAAAGTAATTTCAACATTCTATCTGGATTTAACAAGGCACCATATGTAACTTCTAATTTTCTCCTAAAAATAAGGCAGTATTTCAGATTTTGCTATCTTCTAGATTTATTTCTTCCAAACGACTGAATTGCTGAAAAAGAAAACTAATCATATCTTAAAAACAAAGAGGAAACCAACTAACAGCTCTGAAGATTGTAAATTTAAAAATTCAGTGTCATGCTATCTTCTCGTTCTTTCGTTATTATTTAAATTTAAAGGCAATTCATAATAAAGTTTAGGTTTTCTAGGTTCTCTCTTTTATTTATTTATTTTTACTGTTTTCCAGGAGAGTAGTTATTCTTTCAAGAACTACCTGAAAGGCTTCCCACAAAAAAACTGTGGATTCTTGATCTCCAACCCAGACAGAATCAAAATCTCTGAAAGTGAAACTGGAAATTTGCCTTTTAAACAAGCACTTCTCATGATTCTACTGAAAATAATGCTCTAGGAAAAAGATTTTATTCGACTAGCACATTGTTAGAGTACAAACTAAAATTACTTTCCTCTCTCTGTTTCTTCACTAGCCATAAATTATGTCTACTGGAGATACTCTGAAATCAAAACAATGCTAATTTAGGGACTACCTGAAGGGAAAGACAGGTTAACATTAATGTGTCCTACTGATGAAGTAAAGCCATCATGAATAAATAAAAATAAGGGAGTAATTTATGATAATTCAAACATGGTCTTAATCAAAGATTAGGACAACAAAGAGAACCACCCCCCACACCCTCTAGCTCCTTTTTCTGCCCTTACTGACCCCGAGGCTTTGAAAACTTGGCTCCTACCTATAAAAAAATTTACCAGCCCAAAGCAACAAAGGTTAACCAACATGCTTGTCAAATCCAGAAAATGAAATCCATACAAGAAAAAATTATCTCTATTACTAGTAAACATTATAATGTACAGTATAATGTATACTAGTATACATTAGCACTCATTTTCTAAACACCTGACAAATAAGATTATTTATAAGATTTTTAATAAGTAAACTATGAGCTAAAATTTATTTATTTATTTATTTATTTAGCTTTGTCTTCAAACAGAAAGTTATCCCCAATATTTGTTCTTCCCCTTTTCTAAAGAATTAGAATCTTAATTGCTGGGCCTATGACTTTGCAGAACAGAATCTACATTTTCCACCTTCTGCCCATGTAACTAAGTTCTAGGTAGTGGCATGTAAGCATAAGTGGTATGTAGCTGCCTCTATATAACCTCATTAAAAGAAAAGGTAGCTGGAGACAGATGTTTTCCCACCAGAATTATGAACTTCCTTTCATGTCTTTGTGGTCTCTACATCAATTTTATACTATATCATTCAGGAAGCATTCAATAATTTTTCTGAGTGCCTTTTTTTCTTTTTACCTGTATCTTTGGCTTCTAGTATCATTCAAGAATAGTGCTTTACTTTGCTAGCAATTTGTGATTAATGATATTTGCAAAACAGGGAAGAATGTGTACTATTTCCATATAGGGCTCAAAACACTTTTTTTATACTTAATAATTCTATACAGAGCTTCTAAGTATCTTCATGAATATCAATGTTTAGAACAAAATCTCATTACAGCAATTTAGAAGTACTGAGATTACATCATAATAAGTAATTACAGATAATCTCTTAACATAAAGTATAATACTCATGCATCAATATATGTTAGCTATTAAAAAGACATACTCAAATTACAGGAAGAAAATTAACTGTGCTTCCACCAACATAAAATCAGAATGAACCTTTAAATGTTTCTAAAATGTTTTAACATTTTAAAAACTCCTCAGTGTTCCCAGGACTATGGAACTAAATAATATATATATTTGAGCCTCCAACTCAGAATATACCAATTACTTACAGTAATAACAGTTTTAATTTTTCTTTAAAAATACCTGGAAAAGAGCCATACTGAGCTCCTGATTGTCGTCTGGCTTCTTCTTCCTTTAAAATGAAAGCAAATAAATAATGTAATGGGGAGAACAGTTTGCTATCCACCCCTACCCTATCCATGAAAAATCATGAAAAAATTGTACACTAAGCTAGTTAGAAGGCTTATAAGAACGACAGCTTCCAATACTGGACACCCCCTGCTCCACCCCAGAAAAATAAAACGAAACTTCCAAATGGATTTCCAATAAATTCCTAGGAGAAATCCTAACAGAAGCAGTAGCAGCAATACTGTAGAGGTATTATGCATGCTTTCTCCTTTTTTCTAAATTTTCTATATATGATTTTGTAACTAAAAATAAAAAACAACTGGAATCAATTCTAAATATCCAAGCATCCACTACTCAACAGTAGGAATCACAAAACTTAAGTCAGGACAAGCAACCTCAAAAAAATATAGAAAAATACTGTTAAGTTTTAATTATTTGACTGGCAAAAATCCCTGATTTTAGAAGGACAAATAAGAATGCCTTGAAAGGAGTAAATTGGATACACATAAGCACTACTGAAGAATTAATTAATGAAGGGGGAACATATGCCCAATAAGAACAGATAAGCTTATCGTGGATAAATTTAACGTTCTGGGAATTCTCAGGAATGACTATGGTTTGTTAATTTCTGATGGGTATGGTAGGAACAAGTACACAGAAATGTTGCTGTATTAGGTTATTTTCTTGGGGTAGAATAGGAACATGCTGGAAGTCAAGTAGTTATTTTAGGTTAGTTGTCTTTTTCTTACTCCCTTGTTATGTTATGGTTTGTTTGAAAGATTTTTTTATTGTATGTTTTTTTAAAAAAATTTTTTGATACAGTTAATTTAAAAAAAATTAAAAAAAAAAAAAACACAATGAAAAAAATATGCAGAGCCCCCTTGAATTGCTGGTGGAGAATGCAGGGATGTTGGGCTTCCCCACCTCGATGGTTGCCAATGTGCTCACAGACATAGGGGACTGGTGGTTTGATGGACTGAGCCCTCTACCACAGGACTCACACTTGGGAAGACTGTTGCTGCAAAGGAGAGGTTAGGCCTGCCTATGATTGTGCCTAAGAACCTTCTCCCGAATGCCTCTTTGTTGCTCAGATGTGGCCCTCTCTCCCTCGCTAAGCCAACTTGGCGGGTGAAATCACTGCCCTGCCCCCCCCCCCCCACACATGGGATCTGACACCCAAGGGAGTGAATCTCCTTAGCAACGTGGAATATGACTCCTGGGGAGGAATCTAGATGGCAACGTGGGATAGAGAACATCTTCTTCACGGAAAGGGGGATGTGAAAGGAAACGAAATAAGCTTCAGTGGCAGAGATTCCAAAAGGAGCCAAGAAGTCACTCTGGTGGGCACTCTTATGCACATTACAGACAACCCTTTTTAGATTCTAATGAATTAGAATGCTAGCAGTAAATACCTGAAACTATCAAACTACAACCCAGAACCCATGAAATCTTGAAGATAACTGTATAAAAATGTAGCTTATGAGGGGTGACAATGTGATTGTGAAAGCTATATGGGCCATACTCCCCTTTGTCCAGTGTATGGATGGATGAGTAGAAAAATGGAGGCAAAAAAAAAAAAGGCACCCAGTGTTCTTTTTTACTTCAATCGTTCTTTTTCACTTTAATTTTTCTTATTATTTTTGTGTGTGTGGTAATGAAAATGTTCAAAAATTAATTTTGGTGATGAACACACAACTATATAATGGTACTGTGAACAACTGAATGGCTTTGTATGACTGTATGGTATGTGAATATATCTCAATAAAAATGAATTAAAAAAAAAGAATTAGTTAACCTCACAAATTAGAGATAATGAAGAAAAGGGAGACCCCCACACCCCCACCTCTTAATAGTAGTACGATTATCCTATAGAACAGCAATCACCATTAAATGTCAGGAATTAGAATGGTATACTAAAAACTCTGAATTATATTTTCCCTTCATGGCATAGTTGTAGAAACGTTACCCTCTGGGCTCTCTCATGTTCTTCCCGAGCCTTCTTAACTCTTTCTATTCTTTCTTTGATCTCTCGCTCCTCACGTTTTCGCTCATACTTTCTCCGATGTTCTGCAATTTTCTGGGCCTAGGGGAAAAAAGTGAGAAAAATAAGTCTTCTCCAAAAGTTGACTAAGGCCAACACAAATAACAGTTTTGTTAAGTTACTTTTCTTTGTGGAAAGAATAATGATGGATTTACCTTATAGAGAGAGACATGACATTAGGCTTTAACAAGACCAATCTCAATTCCTCAAACAATTAACTAGCTCAAGGATGAAAGAAGTTTCAAACTGCAAGACCATTCTTCAAGCCTAACAGTTTCTACCAGCTGCCTAGTAATTAAGACTTCAGAAATCCTGACTCTTGGAAGTTCTGAGTTCAGGAGGAAAGAGTACCATTAGTGTTGTCTGCTCTGGCAGAGATTGAGAACACTTATTCTCAAACAGTCTAACTATACTTAAATTTCCTCATTCATAAGATGGGGTGGGAGATATGCAGTCTCATAATCTGCTATAGGGATTAAGATAGAAAATACATATATATGTACTAGACACTAGTACATCATCAGTGCCAAATACCTGGAATCTATTATTTATTCAGAAAATAAATAAAGGTAAAAGATTAGGCATTCAATCATTGCTTTAGTTGGTTCATGATTATTTAAGACCCTCATGTTCTAGAACAAAGGTCTCACACAACCTTGCTGAGTTAGCCCTGTTACAAGAAGCAAAAAAGAAAATCAAATAAAGTCTCAAGTGGTAGGTAAGTTAAATTTAATAATTTCCAGTATTTAAAAACCTTTGGTAATAAATTCTGGGTAGTTGGCTCACAAAGCTAAAGATATACCATGTAAATGCTCTAAAATTATTTTAATTAACTATTTTAGAGGGAAGTCATCTTAGAATATGCTTTTGGATTCAGTATTATCATTTTAAAAAGGTTGAAACTTCTGCAAGACCCTCTTGCTTTATAAGTGGCTGTATACACTTAGAGTAAATTAACAGAATAGACTGATTCTTGGATCATATTTTATAGACTTTCCATCTCTTTCCTTGCTTACTGTAAACCTGATACCCCCTTTTACATTTAGAATTTTCTGGTTATAATTCCACTGCAGGCTTGCGACCAAAATAATACAGCTTGCTATAATAAAGCATGAGAAATGAATGCCTAATGGGACTTCCTGATTTGAGCACAATGCTTCAGTTACTACATACTATGTATATGTTTACTTCTTTGTATGTTTTTCAGGTAAGTTACTGCTTCCAGGGCCTAAGCACTAGAGATGTGAATTATTATATAGTTACTTTCCCTTCTCTATTTTAGCATACCCTCGGTTGAACTTCTTTCAGCATTGCACTAGCATCTTCATCATAATCCAGTTTACAAGCAAGGGCAAGATCATGGGCTGCCTCTTCCCAGTGGCCCAGAAGTCTGAAAAAGATTTAAACTCATTTTAAGAGCTTTTTATACATAATTCACTTACGTGGCATGGTGTCTTTCTTCCTTATAAAAAAAGGAAAAAAAGAAAAGATTGTCACAGAATAGGTTAAAGTTAAATTTTGAACCATAAATTTTCATGAATCAATTCCATGTTCCACTGTTGGTTAATTCTATTAACTGCTGATCCACTAAAAAAGAAAAAAAAAATTTAAAAGATTATGAAATTTACAGAAAAAAAGCATGTAGAGCCCTAACTTCGAAAGCAGGATTAGCATGTGTATTTAGCATGCTACCTTCTGTATAAAATAGGTGTGCTGGTTGGGATGTATTATGTCCCCCAAAACGCCATTATCTTTGATGCAATCTTGTGTGGGCAGGAAACTTATCGGTGTTGATTGGGTTGAAGACTGATCGAATGTTTCCGTGGAGATGTGATCACTCAACTGTGGGCGAGATGTTTCACTGGATATTTCCACAGAGGTGTGGCCCCGCCCATTCAGCGTGGGCCTTGATTAGTTTACTGGAGCACCATATAAGCTCAGACAGAAGGAGTGAGCTTGCTACAGCCAAGAAGGACACGCTGAAGAATACACAGAAGCTGAGAAGAGAGGAACTGCATGACAGACAGTTTGAAGATGGCTGGTGAAAGCAGACTTTGGCTCCAGAGAAGCTAAGAAAGGACAAACGCCCCAAGAGCAACTGAGAGTGAAATTCTGAAGAGGAGCTTCAGCCTAGAGAGGAACGTGCTGGGAGAAAGCCATTTTGAAACCAGAACTCCGGAGCAGATGCCAGCCACGTGTCTTCCCAGCTAACAAGAGGTTTTCCAGACACCACTGGCCATCCTCCAGTGAAGGTACCCAATTGCTGATGCGTTACCTTGGACACATTATGGCCTTAAGACTGTAACTGTGTAACCAAATAAACCCCCTTTCATAATCCATTTTCATGAATCAATTAAATGTTCCACTGTTGGTTGAATGGATTGTTTCAATCCATTTCTGGTGTTTTGCATTCTGGCAGCATTAGCAAACTAAAACAATAGGAGAAACAATATATACATGCGTGCACCTTTTATTGAAAAAAGAAACAGAAAGGATAAATCAGAAACTAATGGTTGCTAGGGGTAGGTAATAATGGGATAAAGCAGGTACCAATGGAAGTTAAGACTTCCCTGGGTATACCTTTTTTCTCAGTTTTGACTCCTTAAACATGTGAATGTTTACACTCAGAAAATAAAATTAATCAGAATGAATGGGAAAAAAGCAAACAACCACCTGAATACAAACAGAAATATAAGAGGCTAAACATACATCATGTTGGTAACATAAACCACATAGAAAAAACTAATTCAAATAGCTAGTAAAACAGTACTATGACTGTCCAGTGGATACAGAGATAAGAAGAACTACAAAACACTTTAAACTTCTCTTAGTAAGTATACTGTTTTAAAAGTATTGTAATTCTGAAACTGTTTTATCCATATTGTAGAAAAGGATTAAGTATACATGCTATTAGGGACAAATATTTTCACTGTAGGAGAAAACCGTCAAAAATTAAAAAAAGGCAAGAGAAAACATTTTAACATTAAATTTTAATTGGAAATATCAGTATAAATTCATTTCATGAGGTTTTTAAAAAATCATGACTTTAAAGTGTTTTTTCTAGCTCTGCCAACTGAAATGACAGAAGCAATGTAACACCCAAAAGCAACGAACTAATGTAGTGCCCAAAACTTGTTTCTAAATACCATCCCTACTAAAATGAGTCACAATGTCTTGGAGAAAAGGTTTACTGCAAGTCTGAAATGATCCAAGTACAAGATGGGCCAGTGCTATTTTGTACCAGAAATCAAAGAAATGCTCAAAGACCAATGGAGTCTCAAAAGGATTAAGAGCAAGGCATGGACTTTTCCTATTCCGACATATCATTAATGATCTTTATTCTGACTTTTTGCATCTCTATCTTGGACTATTGTCTTCCTAATTGCTAGAACTATCTTACAGGGTCACCTAATAAACACAGTTGTCCCAAAAATATCCATTTTCATTTCCCACGCACATTTGAAGTACAACACTTTTTCAATCCATGAAAGATGCTATTATTGGATATTTCATTCTGAAGCTGCAAGCAGTCATGTGCACAACATTAAGTTTTGCCCCCTGAAATAATTACTAATCTTGGTTAAATCTGTCTCTTTATTTTCTTCTTTCAATAATTTTTCAGGTGATCTAACAGTGACTAAAGTAGTTTCAAGCTAGCATATTCCTTCTATAACATATTGGTTGTTCTTCTTAAGTTAAAACAGAAAGTCTAAAAATAAGAGAAATTTTATAAGGACACAGATATAAGGGTGTGCTGGTTTGGATATATTATGGCCCCCAAAACACCATTATCTTTGATGCAATCTTGTGGAGGCAGACATATTAGTGTTGATTAGATTAGAATCCTTTGATTGAGTGTTTCTATGGAGATGTGACTCAGTCAACTCTGAGTGAAATGTTTGATTGGATAATTTCCATGGAGGTGTTACCCCACCCATTCGGGGGAGAGGGGCGTTAATTGGATCACTGGAGTTGTACAAAGGAACTCACAAACAGAAGAACCTTAGAGCTGCAACTTAGAGTCATTCTGAAGACGACCATTCAAGGTAGACTTTTGCTCTGGAGAAGCTGAGAGAGGACAAAAAACCCCCTTTATAAAAGCCAACCCATTTCTGGTGTTTTGCAAAAGGGCAGCATTAGCAAACCAGAACAAAAGGGCACTCTCTCTCTCTTGTTTAGAGATAATTTTGAGAAAAATCCTTACTTACAGAATAACAGTGATTTTCTTTGAATGGAAGTAGTGAAAAGGATTTTTATTTTCTTATTTTGTTCCTTATTATATTCTTTCAATTCTTTATACTGAGCCCAATTTCTCTGAAACTAAATCTTTAGGAGAAGAGCGTTTTACCGAAGAATATTAAAACATTAGATTTAAATTTGAAAAAGGATTCTGAAAATAACTACATTCCATTATTACCTGTGTGCTTTCCCTCGCCACTTGTAAGGCTGAGCGGAATCAGGATTTATTTCAATAGCTCTGTCACAGTCTCGGATGGCAGCATTTGGCTTCTGTAATTTGATGAAGACACTAAAAAATAAGTGTGACATTAAAAAATATAAATTTCATACAATAAACCTTTGAGATTTCTGCAGAAGCAATTCTATTTAAGCGAATGAGCTAAAATTATTGACTAAGGGATGCTTTTTTTGTTTAGAGTTCTCACCTGGCCCTCTTGGCATACAGAATAGCCAAGCGAGGATTCAGCTTAATGGCATCTGTGAACAAGTTGATGGCTTTCTGTAGTTCACCTAAAGTAAAATGAAAGTTTTGAGAAATACTCAGAGGATTAAAAAAAAAAAAAAAAAAAAAAAAGTGTTGCTCTCTTACCTGATATTATCTTAACATTTAGATTAGTATTCTACGTTCTTTTCTTACCACGGTACTAAAAGACTTATGTCTAAAGTAATATACAAAACCAGCTTTTCAAAGCAAACACCTATGTCGTGTATCACTCAAGACAGAGAAAATCTTTTGGCACACAATCCTCTAAAACAAACAGTACATTACTACATTCTTAGAAGGACGCATTAAGTTTGAAAACTAGAGCTCCCGTAAGGACCCCAAACCACATTTTAAATTCATTCAATTATATCCCATTCCCATAGTTTCTTTGTAAATTAAAATAGTCTCTTAAATTAAGTTTTTTAAACAAATAAGACATACTAGAGAAACACAATGGTTCTTTGCATACAGTCTAAAACAATTCTTGGCCAAAGGAAATTTGAGGAGTCAAGAAAAACAGAAAAATGTTAATTAAGTCATATAGTTATTATTACAGATATCTATTACAAGTTATTACACTTGGATGTCTAAGCATCAACTCGGACCTACCATGTTCAAAACTCCATCCCTATCTTGCCAACTAAGTGGCTCCTCCATTCATCTGGTCCAGGGGCCAGCAAACTTTTTCTGCAATGGGCCATTTAATCATTTAAGCTTGACAGACCAGTTTGTTGTAATTAATCAAACTCGGCTGTTGTAATGTGAAAGCAGTCACAGACAATACATAAGTGAACAGGTGTGGCTGAATTCCATCAAACTTTACAAAAAACAGGTGGCTGTATTTTGACAATTCCTGATCTAGTTCAAGCCAAAAATATTGGAATCATTTTTGACTCCCCATCTAAAATCTAAATTCTTTTAGCTCTACCTTCAACATATATCCAAAATCTAAATCTCACTTATAACCTGCGTTTCAAAACCATGCAGCAAGGAGTCACGGGACAGTTTAAATTTTCAAGGGAAACACAGTGATACCTGACCACAAAAACTGCTGGTTCGAGTTAGCTTACAGTTGCAACAATGGATCACCACATTCCTTTTGACGAAGTCTTTGCAAAACTGTGCTTCTGATGACTGCTATGATAAAGAGCAAGTGATGCACAAAAACTGATGTGCAATAGGAAATGAGGGGGCCGTGTCCAATCTGACTCCAAGAACTGAGGAGCTTTTCAATGCCAATAAATACCCACAGCCTATCAGAAGGTAAAGATGATTATTTAAGAATGAAATTTACTTTATACATGAAAGCATAAGCTATTTCTTTTGGCATCAGGAGTACTGTGAAAAAATGGAGACACACAAGGCACTATAAACCCAAGTTTGGGAGCCTCTGCCCAAATTGAAACCGCTTGAACTACAGCATAAGACTTAACTTCTTGCTTCCACTTTGGAATGCCATGAAAATGCATCTCTTACAACCACTGTGGGGAGTATAACTGATTAAAGACCCCAGCTGTTGCCATTCAAGGCCACACTTCGTAAGGGCTGCTCCCAGCTAATGATCGAGTACAGAAGGATACTAAAAAGCTGGTCACTTCTTGTGAGATGAGTGACTCCGCTAAGGGGGAACTCTGGCTTACTGAAAATTTCTTAGAAACACACCACAGTCTAAGACTTTTCCTACCCAATTTTCTTTCTCTCTCTTCTACAAGGGGTCAGATTTATCATGTTTTGGCTACTTCTCCTTTATTTGCCCCATAACCTGATCTACATAGAGTGAAAAGAATAAACCCTTTCCAAAGTAAATCGCATCTTACTGTGAAACTCTCCTAATAAAAAATCCCTCAATGGCTTTCTCTCATCCTTAATGTTAAAATCTGAAGTCCTTAGCATGGTCTACAAAGTCCTTTAGTTCTCTCCCTAACCACCAAAACCCTTCCCACCCATCTTCCACTCCCAAGATACCTCTCTGACCTCAATTCTACCACTCCACTCTATATCTCTTTCACATACCTCACTCCAGCCACACTGGCCTCTTTACTATTCTTTGAATACTGAACTGTCCAACAGGCACATGCTCCCAGAATTCAGTCTTTGTACTTTTCCCTCTGTCTTAAGTGTTCTTCTTTACACAGTCTGCTCCTTCACTTCCTCAGATTTCTTCCCGACCCACCATATATAAAATATTGCCTCCATCACTATCTTTTTACTCAGCTCTACTTTTCTTCGTGGTTCCCAGCAGACATCATATTATAAATTCGTTTACTTTTGTTCCCCACTAAAATGAGCTCCATGAGGTTAAGGACTTTGTTTCCCACTATACATCCAGAATCCAGAACACAGCCTGGAACATAGTAAACCTTCAATATGTATGAGGACCTAAGGCCTGGACCCCGTTCTCCTCCACAGTGCCTATTTGGGACAAATGTTAGCAGTTATCAGACCTCCCCAGGTGAGGAAAAAACGTATTGTAAACAAAGGGTTGAAACTCCCCTCCCCAGATCACTGTTGATAAATCTCCACACCCTTGTGTCCACAACCTCCTCATCCTAACCTTTATAAACCACCCCCTGGCACCCCCCACTTTTACAGAGCACTAACTTCTGTCTTCCTTGGCTGGGTGCTGCCGTGGAACCATACCTCCTGTCAGTCAGTCCTATTAAACACATGTCTAACTCCAAGCCTGGTCTTGGGACTAACCTGGTTTGGAACAATTATATTTGTTGAATAAATCTATCAAGTTGCAAAAGTATAATAACAATGTACTAATAATGTGAAAGCTGGAAACATCTTAGTATGTGCTAATATTTCAGGCATAGGGCACATATTTACAGACTTATTCCTCAAGACCCTATCAGGTAAGTATTGTTCTATTTTACAGAGGAGGAAACAGAGACTAAAAAAGTAACTTCCCCAAGTTTTCCGAGTGAGTAAAACCCAGATATTTTGGCTCCAGAGTCCAGTCTTTAACTACGTTCCTGCCTCTCCAGGGAAATGTGCCTTCACCAACCTTAGGTGGGGCTTGAACCCACAACCACTAGCTTAGAATGTTAGTGTTTTATTCATTAAGTTAGACTATAATTTGCACCTATTCAAAAATTAGAACTAGGACAAGTTTACATACACAGAGCTTGGAATATAACACGGAGAAACAGGAATATGACTTATTACGTGACAGCTGCATTCTTTTTGTTAAATATTGCTAAGACAATAAGAAAATGAATTTTAAAAAATACAGGACAACATGCCAACATGAGTGACACAATAAATGAGGTTTTGGTATAGTATAGAAGGTCATAAGTAAGTCACACCACTTCTGAGCCCTCAGGTTGTCAATCTGTTAAAATAATGAAATGTGAATGAAATAATGCATGTGAAAACATTTTAAAACTGCCAGGCATGTAGATGGCACTAAATTAATGTTGGATGAATAGAAATCTTAGGAACTGGGAAAATTAAGAAAAGATTAGTGTGGAAAAGGAATGGTCTTGGAAAGAGCAGTGGTTGGGATCAACTGATGGGTCTGTATTAAAAGGTGACCTAAGTGAAGAACTTTAAAAAGAAGCAGTGGAGCACAAGTAAAGGAACATTCTAGGACTGTGAAATCTGGCTGGAATGGAAGGTTAATGTTCAAAAAGGAGTAAAAATGGCTGGAAGATTAAAATATAAGGTCAAAGTCTAGCAGTTCTGCAATGCTATAATGAAGATGATCTCCATAACATATGCAAAAAGTTAGTCTCAGGTTACAAGAAAGGAAGTAACATAATAAAAAGCAGTTCTGAGTAAGAATAACCGAGGGTCAGAGAATAGACAGCAATAAAGAGACAGTTCAGACAGGCAACTATTAAAAGGCAATTGTACTAGTATAAATGTGATAAGGATCTAAACGAAGAAAGTGATGGGATTATAACAAAAGAAAAAACTGATTATATTTGCCAACTTGGACAGCAATGCTGAACTCATAAAGTAAAACAAAAATTTTGTCATTTTCGAAGTCTATGAATAAGGTCCAAATGCATAGATTATATGGCAGCATCTACTCAACTAATGACATTGTGACACACTAACGCACAGTTATGAAGGGATATGCAGGAAATGTTACTGATATTAGTCACAGTACCCAAGTTTATAAATTGTTTTTTTAACTTGATCAAGCATTATACTTAGTAATATCTGCACTCTCCCACTCTGACAGGATATTCTGAAGCCGATCTAGAATGCACGGACTAGGACAAGAATCTTATGCCTATGAACATCATCTGTCAAGGGGGTTTTTGTGCAAAAAGTTGCAGGCTGCTGTTCCAACACTATTTTCTTTGAAAGCCTTTTAACTTTTTAAAGTCTTCTCTCAGTGGAGAAACACCGTGATCCAGTCAGGAAAGCAGAGGCTTTAAGTCAGATTAGGATCTGTCCATGCTCTGAGGCAAGGTAGTTGGTTGATACCTAAGTATAATCCACTTTAACAGTGGGGAAGGAGTGGGTGAAAAACACTCCAGTATGACATAAAAAACTTGAATTCACTTCCACTCTCCTGCTATTTAATAGTTACTGCAGTAGAGAAGAGAATATTTAGGATATGAAGAAAAGAGGAAAAAAAAAAATCACTCACCATCACTTAGGGCATCAATGGCAGCCACTTTCTTATCATTTGCCTGATCCATCATCTCCTCAGTTATCTAAGGGGAAATTGAAGGTTAACTTAGAAGTAGTAAAGAAAGCAAAGAGAGAAAGAAGCAATCTGTACTTTTTGTGGGATAGGTAGTCACAACTCTTATTTTCATTCATTCTTCTCTAGTCTCCAGGGAACAAGAGGATAATCATAACTGATTATTAAGAAAATACACACAATGAACTTTAATCTTTTATACCAAACAACAGTAAATTTCACCCCACACTCTGCTTTAGACATGAGCTTTTGTTTTTCCTCCATCCCAACCAAAGTAGGATGTTCTGCCCTAGTCTTACCACCCCCTTCCTAGATATCCATAAATACTAAAATCGAATCTCTTCACAAAGAGTGAAAAGCTAGTTTTCAGAAGAGGAAGGTGTCATTCCTGTGTTCCAGTAACATCTACTAAGCCCCTATAAGAGATGAACAAGAACTGTATAGGATGCTGACAGTACAAAGATTAGTAAGAACAAAAACTTACAGCAAACTTCCTACCTAAAATGCAAAGTTTAGAAGCATTTTAACATTAGGGAAGAACAAACACTCTATCACCACTACTGCTCAAAATATTATTGGAAGTGCTGGCCGATTTATTAAGAAAATGATTTGACAGAGTTAAGAACTGGAAGGAGAGTGGCAAACTCTATTTCTACCTAGAAGATCCAATGGAACCAACAAGTTTTTAAACTTAAAAGACAATTAAGTTGTCAGATTCAAGAGGAACATAAAAACAAAAACCAGAGTACTTCCTCATCAGGAAAAATTAATTATAAAATATAACAGAATAAGATACCACTCACAATAGAAACTAAACCTGTAGTTTATAGGGAGTAAAATGCTATTAATGGACACAAAGGCAACTTGAAGAAATCTTGAGATACACACCACGTTCATGGAAAGGATATTATTTTGAATATTTTAATCCACTCCGAAGTTACTCAATAAATTCAAAGCAATTCCAACAAATATTAGTTTTGGACAAACTTAAAATTAAAAAAAAAAACAAAGGAAGACACACTTTACCAGCTAATTAAGACACCCTACAAAGCAAGGGTAATTTTTTTAAAAAAGGTAAGACTTCTGTTTATGGCAACATGATACCCTCAATGATTCTAAAAACAACTATTAAAAACCCATTTCTGATCTACCAAAGATGTAGAAATCCTCAAAGACAAAGATTAAATGAAGGCTAAAATCCAATGAGACAGCCAAGAAAGCAATCCATCTGCTTTCACCCTTGTGCCAGATGCCAAGCCCTAGTGACCCTGCAATTCTGAGATGGTATATGGTCTAATCAGAAACCCAATCCCCAAATAAATACGGTACCCCAAACACCTACAGCTGTAAGCATAATGGTATTAAAACAAAAATAAACCTGTCTAAAACAAGGGACAGCCAACTTTGGAGGATTAAAAAATCTGAAAGTTACAACCACAAGCCAGCCATTACTGTGGGATTCACATTACCTCTGTAGTTTAAAAATTACAACAAAAAATAAAGCTGAGAATTAAAAGTGGTCCTGAGTTGGGAGTGCTAACTTAAGAGATTTGATAGTAACATACCCATCATCCCTCCTTTGGTGAAACACATCTTCCACCCAGACCGCAAAAATTTTCCATTGGTAAAGTTGCAAAGAATTCATTGTCAAAATCTCTTTCACACACACAAACTGGGTAACATACCCACCAGTAAACAAAGTATCCCAATGAGCAAGAGCCAGGAAAAATAACAGA
Organism: Choloepus didactylus; assembly: GCF_015220235.1. Taxonomy (NCBI): domain Eukaryota; kingdom Metazoa; phylum Chordata; class Mammalia; order Pilosa; family Megalonychidae; genus Choloepus; species Choloepus didactylus. The sequence goes on along the minus strand of NC_051314.1, from coordinate 12,918,370 downwards.
AGAGTAAGACCAGCAAGAGTCCAACAAAGAATTTAATGTGTTTAAAGGAATAAAATCAAGATCTCAAAAGCAGTACAGAGCAAGATCTTTATAGATAACTAAGCAGACTTCAAAAAGAACCAAAGTAAACGTTTTAAAATGAAAAATATAAAAACTCAAAATTCAAACATCAATGGAACAAACAGCAAATTAAATATAGAAAGTACTCGTAATTCAGCACAGATAGATAGAAATGGAACTAAACTGTGAAAAAGCCTAACCTATATCTAACCAGAGCTGCAGAATGATAGGAGAGGGAATGGGGAAAAGGCAGTATTTAAAAGAGAAAATAGTTGAGGGTGTTCCGGAGATAAAGAAAGTCAACTTGAATTTCTTTAATGAAGTCCAATGAATCCCAAGTAGAAGAAATAAAATTATCACAAACCTGACACACTGAAGTGAAACATGAATAAACAGAACATATCAATAAACAGCAGCACTGACAAACAGAACGTATAATTTTTTAAAACTCCTTTTACAAATTGCGACAAAAAGTATTTATATTTTGTTCTTAACTAAGATGTACAAGACCTTTCCAGAGAAAATGTTAATAAGTTATTGAAAGACATTTAGAAAAAGAGCTAAAAATTAGTTACCACATCCATGGCTGTTAATCTCAATAGCAAGCAGATATATCTTTTCCCTAAAATGATTTAAATTCAGTGAAATTCTAATGGGGGGGGCTTGTTTTTTCTGGAGGGGGAAGTTCGACAATCTAATCGTAAAATTTATATGAAGAACAAAGGGCCAAGAACAGCCAGGATACTACTGAAGTATTGAGGGGCCCTACCCTACCATACAGCAACATTAGTATCAAGCTCTATGAGACAATGTGACTTTAATGCTGGGGGAAAAAATTAGATATAATAAAAGTGTGCCAAAACTGGCCCACACATAAATGGAAACAGTATGGTATTTTGGCATTGCAAATTGGTAGGGAGAGGAATTCTTCAATATATTTGCGCTGGCGGCGAACCTAAAAAGATTTTCAGAAGGAAAAAACAATCGAACAATCTATTAGAACAGTTGTAAACTTGAGGTAATAAAACATAAAATAGGAAAGAGTCAATTTGCTTTAAAAGAACTTGTTTATTGACACAATGTAAAGAAAGTGAAAAGACAAGCCACAAACTAGTAGAAAATTTGTGAAGCACATAAAAAAAAACAAATTATTAGTATCCAGAATACAAAAGAGCAATAAATCAGTAAAAGACAAACCAGCAGAAAAATGGGCAAAAGATGTAACAGGATTTCACAAATATCTGTGAGTGACCACTAACATTAAAGTATGCTCAACTTTATTAGATTTTAGGGAAATGCAAATTAAAAACCACAAGGCCATACATTTTCACACAATTAACTCAGCAAAATGATACCTGACATGATGAATGTACAACTATGTAATGGTACTGTGAACAATCGAATGTACGATTTGTTTTGTATGACTGCATGGTATGTGAATATATCTCAATAAAATGAAGATTAAAAAAAAAATGATATCTGACAGTATCAAGTGTTGAAGAAATGAACCAACCACTTTCAAACTACTGTTGCTGTATTATAGTGATTCTCAACCTTTTTTCCCATTATCAATTCCCTAAGGAACCTTTCTAGACATGCTTTCCCCCTATTTCCTGCCACCTTCTACCCCCTACCCAAATACAGTGTGTAATGATCATTTGGAGGACCCACTAGCCATTGCTGTACCTGCATTTTTCAACCTCACTCCCAAGAACCAATTTCTGCCTCTTGTAACCAAAACTGACCCCACTATGACACAACCCATTTGGAAAACAATTTGGCATTAGATATCCTATTAACAGGCAATTCCATATACTTTAGGTGAACTCTATAGTCTAAAGAGCAATGAAATTAGATGCAAATTGAAATAGCATGTAAAACAAAATAAGGATTTCAGACATTGTAAGAGTATGGCTAAAAATAACATGGGAATTTTCACAAACAAAAATAAAATATATAGTACCAAAGTGTTTTCCCTAAATGTCTTGAGTCAGAGAAGGATTTAATTCAGAGATATCTTGTTTTACCGCACTTTGCAGATGCTGCATTTTTTACAAATTGGAATGTCTGCAGCAACCTTATGTCGAACAAGTATATCAGCACCGTTTTTCTAAAGCATGTACTCACTCCATGTTTGTGTGAACACATTTTAATTACAGTCTGTACAATGTTTTTCTTACACACAATGCTACTGTACACTTAACAGACTTCAGTGTAGTGTAAACATAACTTTTATAAGCACTGGGAAATCAAAAAAAATTGTGTGACTCATTTTATTGTGGTGGTCTGGAACAAAGCCTGCAATACCTGAGGTATGCCTGTATGTGCTTTTCCTAGGAGAGTCATGTCCTAAAATCATTGCAACAGGAGAGGCCTTCACATTCCTTACAAAAAGCAGAAAACAGGTCACTGAATTTACCTCTACAGCTTCATCTCCCATTTCTTGAGGAGCATCAGTGTCTGGTTCAATAACTCCTTCATTGTCAATTTCTGCCAAAGCCAAGAAAATGACAATAAGATCTGCAATGTCCAACACAGTAGCCACTAACCACATAAGGTTATTTAAAAACTCAAAATGTGGCTAGTGCTATCAATTAACTGAATTTTTAATTTTATTTAATTTCAATTAATTTACATTCAAATTCTGGCACATTATAAAATATTTCTCCATTAAACACAACTTTATTGTTTGGTAAGACTACAATTCACTGTCACAACTTGTGAGATGTTTATCATTCATTGTATTGTAGTGCCAACGTTGGCGCAGGCATGGTATTATACATAAGACACATCACTGATCTAGCCAGTGTCAAAGAATTGATTCAGTGCAAATAATGTGTTCTACACACTAGTGTAACACTGTAATGCATTTTGAAAAATGTGTTATATGCAGATAGCACAAGTTACAGTGATACTTTGATTAAACTATAATGAAGTATTTATTTTAATAATAATATAAATAATTTTTCAGGTTTAAAAAAATTAGTGGACTACTTTTTAAATCTGAAATAAAGACATTCCACTAATGCAGAACTGAGTTACTACTACCAAAACAGCAGAGAGACTGGAAAGAGGTATGTTGCAAATTTCATGACAAGTGGCAACTATGATTTGCTGCAATGGAGCAAAACAAAAAATCCTGTTTGTTATGTATAACAAAAAGCTTTAAACAATGCGGAAAATATTAAGAGACATTCTAAGCAAATATATAGTGAATCTGATAAGTTTTCTCTTAACAGTTAAAGAAATAAAATTTAAATTAGCCACCTGAAATCAGAATTAAATGTGTAACAGAAAATTTTCTAAACAATTTAACAGGAACTGAGACTGTACTTTTATCCGACCATAGAAAACTTGAAATGTGACAAAAAAGAAAACCATTTTTAGATGGAGAGTTGGTAAAAGAAATTGTGAGACTAAAAAAGATATTTTACAAAAAAATGAAAGATTTTCAATTACACTGCCAACAAATGCTCACAGAAGAACTTTCTTACAATAGCAAAGATCAATTGATTCAATGTTTGAAAAATTCCAAGTACTTTTCTTTAGCTTTTAGACAAGCTGTGCAAGATGAGTTTACCCATTTAGTCTCAGAAGACTTCCAAATTTATGAAGAAATTTTGTCAATTTATAGCCTTAAAAAAAAAAATCAAACTCCTAGCAAAGATATTTTTGAATCATCTTATCTGTCAAAGAATTTCAGCTACCCATGAAAAAAGCAGTTTCTATCACCAAAAGATGTTCTGGGTACGTTAGGTCAAAAGTTTATATTCTTTAGAATTTTTAAACATGACAATGACATTTCTCTTAGTTTTATTTCACCGTATGACATATACTGAAAACATCTGTCATCAATTTTCTGAAGCAGACTCTGAGAACTGTCATGAATAGAACTGTTAAATATCATTCAGGATGCAAATGCTATAACCATTGCCAATTTATGGAACAGTTGAAAGAATCTGAAGGTAATTCATTTAATGATCTTGTGGTTCTTTGCTAATGCTCATTAGCAAATGCTGAGTTGTAAAAGAGTTATACAACTTACTGTACTGCTAACTCGAATTCAAGATTTTTTTAGGGGGAAAAAAAAATATGTGCCAAATGGTCAATACCCAAAGATAAAAAAATGTCAGTGTGATTTGCATTTTCTCACCATAACACACAAAATATGACCAAGCTAAATTTGAAGCTCCAAGGAAAGGAAAAACATATTTATAAAACCTAGCTAAACTAGCATAAGAATTTTTGTTGAAATTGAAACTTTTCATAACACAAATTGAAATAATTATTTCACATTTTTCTAACATGAACCAATATGCAGGTTTAATTTTAACAGACTTTACATAAATTGATAGAAAAAATTACAAGGAAATCTGAAAAATAATACGATAAATTTAGTGTTGCAATTTATGCATCACCCCTTTAATTTGATGTAATACTGAATTGACAGAAGAGTTACGAGTTTACTAAACTTGTACAGATAAGGTTTTAAAACTGTTATGCTTTGGATTCAAAGTCAAATCTATTCTAAATAATGAATCAGTTTATATCAAGGGGGATGTAAAAACTAAAGAACAAAAAATAGATGATAATTCATTTATTGGAAAACTTTTAAATAAATTTAGAACAATTTGGGTGTGTGACCCTACTTTTCACCCACAAATATTATGAAATGTAGATAAAGATCAAGAATTCCCAAGGAAAACTTAACATCCAAACTGAGAAATGTTAATGTGTAAAGTACACACACTGGATTTTAAAGACTTTGTATGAAAAAAGAAGGAAAATATCTAACCTTTTTTTTACACTGATTACAGGTTGAAATATTTAGATATATTGGTTTAAATAAAACATTATTCAAATTAGTTTCACTTGAGGTAATAAAACATAAAATAGGCAACAGTCAATTTGCACTTTTTTAACATGGCCACTAGAAAACACTAAATTTCATATGTGGCTCACATATTTCTATTAGACAGCACTGATTTAGACAATTTAATAAAAATCAACAAAGGACTATATCATAAGGTATCAAATACAAACTACCATCTCCTCACCTAGATCACTTTCCTCACTTGATGGTTCTTCTGTCTTTATGTTTTCCTCTGACTTCTTACTATCTGTTTTCTCCTCCTAGCAAAGGGATGACAAATGATTTCATTATTTAGTAACACACCAAAATAGATACCAAATTTATGTATAAAATATTCAAGTACTTCATTTCTCAGTTGTTCTGCTTTTGTAACTACCTTTGCTATTTTTTGTTTCCATTTCTTTTAATTAAGTATAGGTCCAGTCCTTTATTCAAAACTTTTGTAGTATGTGTTTCAGAATTCAAAGACATTTGCATTTGAGAAAGCTAATACAATGCTTACACCATATATGATGTTAACACCCTCAAAAGGCTCTGCAGCACACAACCCCCCAAAATCAAGTACATTCACAGGTGTGCAAAACAGTTTGAACATTCATAATAAGTGAGATAAAGACTCCTGTCAGTTTAGATTATGTTTTGCTGCCAAATGAGTTTACTAACAACCTTTACATTTTAAGGGTTTTTCAGTTTTGAAACTGCAAATAAGGGACTGTGGAACTGTTAAGATACAATGAAAATTCAAAAAATTTAAAAGTACACATGATGAACAGCAAATTTCCTTACCATCCTATAAGTAACCAGTGTGTGTGGTTTCCTGTGTTCCATTCTAGATAGTCTCCATTTACATAAAACAACTGTGAACTTTGCATCTTTCACTTAACAATGCCATTATCAGCCCACCTAGATCTATTCATTAAACTGTATTAGTGTTATCAGAAGTACTTTAGCTATTTAGGTTGCTTCTCCTTTGTTTCCTAAAAAATTGGAATCAAAGTTTCACCTTGTTAAAAAACATTTGCTCTTTATATGACTATATGGTATGTGAACAGATCTCAAGAAAACTGAATTATTAAAAAAAAAAAAAAAAAAAAAGCCTACAGCACCCAGTATTCCCAGGTGGTCTCCCATCAAAAAAAAAAAAAAAAAAAAAAAAAAATTGCTGAGACCCCTACCAGTCTGTGCAAGTGACAGATGCTTTAGCATATACTAAAAATGAGCCTGACCATAATCCTAAATCAGATTGTTCTTATTACAAAAACTTTTTAGCAGAGATACAGGTTAAATATAATTTTGTTTCCATGAAGGTTTACAACATGGTAAAAGATCTTATCCACGACTGTAGAAACTACCAAACTCTGATAAATGATTCATCTAAAAGTATAACAATTTGCTGGGCTTTTGCTTATTTTCTCTCATTTCAGCTGTTTATAAATACAACTTCTATTTTCATATCCAAATAGATAAACAATGTTATTACTGTAAGTAATAAAGCAGCACATTCTCTTATCAATTTAGACTAATGAGAAAACTTGGGGGGAAAAACCTTTTAGACATGCTGGTAGAAATGGGAGAATTCTGAAGGAAGCACTCTCAAATGTGTATTTTCCCCTCAATTCTAAACTTCAGCTACTGGCAGCCTCTTCCTGATCTCACACACACATTTGGCAAATATTCCACAGCAACACCATCAATCATACTCAGCAATATCTCTCAGGTGGTAGGGCAGAAAAAATTGAAATTACTTATCTTGACTACTTGTTTATTTACTTAGCAAATACTAATCAAGCACCCACAGTGCATAAGGCACTATGCTAAGTGCTCAAGATACAATGATGAAGACAAAAGATGTGTTATCATCACAGAGCTTACCACATACAGGCCATGCATATAACATATATATAACATTTATTCTAAAACATGGTGAATATCCAACCCAAAATTCTGTTTTAAATCAGATTCCAGAAATTTGGTCTCCAAACGGAAATTTTACAAAGATTCTTATTTCCAAGTGATCTTGGAGAAATCAGAGGTGATAATTTGAAAGAAGTGAAATACTCCTTAGAAGCCTTATGGTACTTTATCACTAAATATACAAATGAAATTCTTAACTTACCTTGATATTTTCTTCTGCTTTAGCTTTAGGAGTAGCAGGTGGTATTTTACCACCCATGCTTAAAGGAAGATGATAAAAAAAAAAAAAAAGATTGTTTAGAAAACTAAAATTCATTAAGTTAAACAGCAAACATATGCCTTAAAAAAAGATTAGGACATTCAGATGGTTACCATTCAAAACCTTCAATTAATCTGAATGCTTTGGCATTATGATTACATTATTTTTCCATTCCAAAATTTGTATTTATTTTTAATGTATTCATAGTGAAAATCTAACTCCTTCCCTGCCTCAAGCAGCCTAATATACACAATTACATAGTTTTTCTGTACCCATTCCTAGAAGAAAAGAGGCAGAGAACCCAGCATCTGACAAAATTATTTGTACAAGTTTTTAGTTTAGAATTCAGTATGTATATTCAAACACGAAACTTGAAATCTGACACCTTTCAATCAGGCAGTTTATGAAATAATTCAAAATGTTTATTTTTCTTCTGATCGGGACCTACAGGGATTTTTCTTGCTTAGTCATATGCCCCTGATAAATGGGTCTTCCTCCTTCTAGCCTCTCTAAATTTTGCCCACTAATACCTCTTCCTGGCCTTGTAGCAAACCCTTCTTTCCTAAATATCCTAGGGCAACACCATGAAGTATGAGCAAATAAATTAGTAACAAGGAAAACACAGATTAGGAAGAATTAGCATTGTATGATCCATTTGATGCAGACTTTGAAGTATATGGGCTCCATGCAACAGTCCAGTAGCTAACATGTACGAAGGATTTAAGGGCACTCCACAATATTAAGACTTTATGAAAATTTGCCTTAAAAAAGGCCATAGCTTTTATGAAAAACAAGGATATATTAACTTGGAAAACAGAAAAGGACCTACTCCAAAGCACCCTTAAGTGTCAATTCTTTATAACCAGTTATCATGTCCATATATCCACTCTTTTCAGCTGGATGGAATGTCAATTTAAATGGATATCAGTCTCCCAAAGTTCTTTTACCAATTTAAACCTCAAAAGCAGTATGAAGAGTTCCAGTTGTTCCACATCTTGGCCAATACTTAGCTATTGCCATTTTTTAAATTTTTAGACATTCTGATAGATGTGTAGTGATATCTCATTATAGTTGAGTCCCTTTCATGTATTTACTGGCCATGTGATGAGCCTTTTTTGTGAAGTTCAACTTTCATCCAAGTTTCTACTAGATTACGTATCTTATTTACTTGTAGGTGGTTCTTTGTATATTCTGCATATGAGCCAAAGTTTTATGTGTTGCAAACATCTTCTCCTGCTTGTGTAGCAAATTTCTTATAAGCACCTTGCAATCAAGAACAATGTGCACACTTTTCCCACTGTTGTTTACATTTCCTTAGGAAACTTCAGTTTCTTTAGTAACCTAAGGAAAATGGCTCACATATGCCAAAGAAAAGGAGTATCACAGGATCAAAAACATCATAAATTAAAATTCAGCAAAGCAAAATTTTAATGACAGGAAAATAGGCATACAACTACTATAAAATTCTTTAAAATTCTGTTCTACAGAATGAAACAACACAACACTTTTCTAAAGAGTCACAGTAATCACATACTAGTTCTTTGCAGTTGAATTTTAATGAAGACACAGGGTTTGTTAAGCTGTTTTTTCTAAGTTTTAAAATGCAGTATTCAGTGTGGAAACATTAAACTTCCCCATCTGAGAAATTACTGATATTCTCACAAGCACTGAGGACTACCAATTCAGGAGGCTGAACCATTGATCTTGGGGCTTGCCCTTACGAAGCTTGTTACTGCAAAGGAGAGGCTAAGCCTACTAAGACTTGTGCCTATGAGTCTCCCCCAGAAAACCTCTTTTGTTGCCAGATGAGGCCCTCTCTCTCTAAGCCAACTCTGTAGGTAAACTCACTGCCCTCCCCCCTACATGGGATGTGTAAATCTCCCTGGCAATGAAGGAAATGACTCCTGGGGATGAGCCTTGGACATGGCATTGTAGAATCGAGAAAGCCACCTTGACCAAAAGGGGGGAAGAGAAATGAAACAATATAAAGTTTCAGTGGCTGAAAGATTTCAAATGGAGTCAAGAGATCATTCTGGAGGGTATTCTTATATGCTATACAGATATCCCTTTGTAGTTTTTAGTGTATTGGAATAGTTAGAAGGAAATACTATTAATAAACCATAGTCGTTCCTGAGCAATGTAGTTATTTTAGGTTATGTGTTTTTGTTATACCTTTGGTTAAGGTTTGTTAATTTTCTGGGGTATGGTAGGAACATGTTGGAAGCAATGCAGTTATTTTAAGTTATTTGTTTTTCTTATTCTTTTGATTACGGTTTGTTAATTTTCTTGGGGTATGGTAGGAACCTGTTGGAAGCAATATAGTTATTTTAGGTTATTTGTTTTTCTTACTCCTTTGATCTGTTTTGTTTGAAATGTTTTTTTTTTAAATCTTCATTTTATTGACATATATTCACATACCAAGCAGTCATACGAAACAAATCGTACATTTGATTGTTCACAGTACCATTACATAGTTGTACACTGATCACCTAAATCAATCCCTGACACCTTCATTAGCACACACACAAAAATAGTAAGAATAATAATTAAAGTGAAAAAGAGCAATTGAAGTAAAAAAGAACACTGGGTACCTTTGTCTGTTTGTTTCCTTCCCCTATTTTTCTACTCATCCATCCATAAACTAGACAAAGGAGAGTGTGGTCCTTACAGCTTTCCCAATCCCACTGTCACCCCTCAAAAGCTACATTTTTGTACAATTGTCTTCGAGATTCATGGGTTCTGGGTTGTAGTTTGATAGTTTCAGGTATCCACCACCAGCTACCCCAAATCTTTAGAACCTAAAAAGGGTTGTCTAAAGTGTGCGTAAGAGTGCCCAACAGAGTGACCTCTCGGCTCCTTTTGGAATCTCTCTGCCACTGAAGCTTATTTCATTTCCTTTCACATCCCCCTTCTGGTCAAGAAGATGTTCTCCATCCCACGATGCCAGGTCTACATTCCTCCCTGGGAGTCATATTCCACTTTGCCAGGGAGATTCACTCCCCTGGGTGTCTGATCCCACATAGGGGGGAGGGCAGTGATGAAATGTTTTTTTATTGTTTGTTTGCTTTTAAATTTTTTTATAAAGTTAAATATATATATATATATACATATATATATGTATATATATATATGTATATATATATATATGTATATATAAAGAAAGGAAATACCTGAAACTGTTGAACTGCAACCCAATAGCCTTGATTCTTGAAGAAGACTGTATAACTACATATATCGCATGATGTGACTGTGATTGTGAAAACCTTGTGGCTCACATTCCCTTTATCCAGTGTGTGGACAGATGAGTAGAAAAATTGGCACAAAAAAAGTAAATGAATAATAGGGGGTATGGATTGTTTCAGATGTTCTTTTTAACTTTTTTTTTTTTGGAATAATGAAAATGTTCATAAATTGATTGTGGGGATGAATCCACAAATATATGATGATACTGTGAATATACATTTTGGACGATTGTACAGCATGTGACTATTACCTCAATAAAATTGCAAGGGAAAAAAAAAGCACTGTGAGTGATATCCCTTCCAAAAATGTATTAAGCTGAATCTAATCTTCAAGAAAGATCAGACAAACATACATTGAGGGAAACTTTACAAAATTACTGTCCTGTCAAAATCATGAAAGTCAGGAGAAGACTGAAGAATTGTTTCAGAATGTGGGAGACCAAGACATACGACAACTAAATGCAACATGAATTTCTTAGGACTAGAAAGTATTAATACATCAGTATTAGTTTACTGAGTTTAATGGCTGTATTGTGGAAACTGTCCTTCATCAAAGGAAATACACACAAAAGTATCCAATAACATTAAAGGCACGATGTTGGCAGCTTACTCTCAAATAGTTCAGGAAAAAAGTTCTTTGTTCTGTACTTGCGATTTTTCTGTAAGCTAAAATTATTTTAAGAAATAAAAAATTTTAAAAATGGGGTAAAAACAGAAGAGGATTTATTCATAAACTACATTTAGAGTTTCTCACATTCCAATTCTAGTAACTACTGGAAGGTAACACCAATTCATAGATGCGGAAATTTCAATTGATGCTTCCAAGACTTAGAATAAGTTTCCTGTCAAAAACTGCAACGTGGACTTTGCCAATATTGGCTTTTATGTTATATAATCAAGCAGGGCTGGTGCAGAGACCTCCCTCAGATGGGATCACAGGGGACTTCATAATTCTCTTACTACAGTCACAATCTGCTTTGTACTACATATATTTATTTATACACAGGTACAAAAAACTGGCTGCTATATTCTAAATTCACTGAGGATAGAAATGCACCCTGTTCAACTGCCCTTGAAATATTGATTGAAAAGCCATGTGCCAGGCACTGTGTTTGGGAGTAGAAAACAAAGATAAATTCCCATAAAATAAAATGATAAAATTCCGAAGTAGACAAATGTTAAATAGGAGAAGCCAGTCAAAGCTTTTCCCTCCAGAAAGAGAAAAATTAAAGCATCCCAAAATATATTTGTAGTCTCCCTGGATCCCCAGTGACAACTGAGTCAAAAAAATTTTCCCCTTATTTCTTTGTCAAATTCAAAGGTCGTTAAACCAGTAAATTCGCACACAAAATGAATCTTTAAGCTATAAAAAATGGCACCAATTATGGCAAATAAGCAAATGGACTGTTCTTCAACCTCTAGGCTTAGGCAACTATGGAAGAGAGAACGCGGAGATGATTTCAATTCAAGGAACCCTACTAGTAAGTTTGGATCTAGGAATATTCTTGGACCTAGATGTCTCAACATTCAGCCCAATCTTGGATTGCTTTAGGGAGCCTGTTATGAATGCAAAGGAAGGAACTGATTCCACCTCAAGCAAAAGGCCTTACGGACTATTTTTATTAAGTTTAAACTTAGAATGAAATAGAGAGATACCAAAAGCTTTTATGGTACTACTCGAAGTTTAAAATTAAGTCTCCTACATATGCCAAAAGATGCTTCACCTCAGACAAGTGTAGGATGCTGCAGGACAAATATAAATAGGAGAGAATTATCTCTGAGAAATAATACAATAAAATACGTGGCTATTTTTTGAAATAGTGTCTGACATTTTACAGAGCTTAAATCACAATTCTCTACATAGCCATAATCACTCCAACACAAATTACACTATTCTTAGATTGCTTTTAACTTTTTCTTCACACTTTTCCTCTCTGGTAGCAATCGAACAAAACAAAACATTTGTATCCACTCAGCATAATATTCACTCTTGGTGCCAGCTTTTTCTTCCTGTGGTGGCCATCTGCTTTACTTGGAATTTTAGGACATTTCCTCTCATGAGTAGACAGAAGAGGATAAAGGCATACAACTACCTAAGCAAGTGAACTTTCTGGACCGTCAAGCTATTCAATAGAAAAAGCGACCGAAATCTAGGCTGCAATTTATCTCCCAAAATTTATCTCCCAAAACAAGAGAAAGGAAAGCCAGTTACAGCCCTAGCAAAAGCCAAAGTCACATAATTCTAAACTTAAGAAATCCAGACTCTAGTAAAATGTAGTTTCCCTAAATAGCAACTTTCGGATTTTTCTGTTGAGAAGCAAATTGGGTTCTTGTTGAAGTTAACAGTATATATTAACCGAATAGTTAACTTCAAGTGTCTTCAGAATTTTGTATATATAACAGGGGCAAAAATCTTACAGTAGCAAAACCGGTGAGGAAAAAAAAGACTGAGAAACTGAAGAGCAAAAATGAAATTATACCAGCACATACAATGCTGATTGATATTATCTTAAGATCTCTTCGTTGGAACAAGCTTGTTGGCAGAAATACTTTTTCAAATATTTCATGGTTTCATCTTCCCCTATAAAAATCTTACTAAAATAACCATATCAATGCTTAAGGCAATACCTCTTACACTTCACAAAGCTTTGCATTCTCGCTGTTTATCACCTTGAAATGCAATTAGTACGTCATTTCTTTTACACCCTATCAGTAGTAATTTTGTTGTTGTTCCACGTTCTCTTCGGGGAAGATTTCTGTTTCGTCTTTTCTCTTCGGTGTCCTTCCAATATGCAGAATGCTTATCTCTCTTACATAGTAAATATCGAAACGGATTTTCGTATTTATTTATCCGTATCCCTAAACAGACTGAACTTAACACTGTTTGCCAGCGCCTGGCACAGTGCCTGTTCACTTAATTCCGTGCACGTAGTGAGGTACTCAAGAGTTAAAAATAAAGAGTAGATCCTGGAAGCATGGCTGTCCTTGAAATTCACTTTTTTGCGGTTGGCGTCATATCACTGCCACTAACAGAGGTATTAACAAGTAACTGCCAAAGTAATTCTACGCAGTTAGGACCGCTGTAATTTTAATAATAATCTAATCAAATCCAGGTACTACTATGATGAGAATATATTAGTCTATTAGGTGATAAATTGCCATTGTTATTGTAACAGTATTTTAAAAGGAAGGTACGTAAAAGAGCTGCTATGCGTCAATGCGACCTAACCTGGACACCAGAGATGAGGCAACATTCCATGCGAAAAATAAGGCTTGCGGTTCTCACCCTTCTCCCCGACGTCAGTGTCCAAGCTGTTTGCATGCACATTTCCACAAGGTATACCCCTCCTTCCCCGCCCCTGTACTACCCAAGGCTCGCGATCCTCCATTAGCCCCTCGAAGTCGCCTCTTTGCAGGCCAGCGAGCGAGCAGTCCGCAAGAGGCTCCGACCCCGCTCGCCCTCACCGCCGCGCTCCCTCTCCCGAACCCGCCCCAGCTGCGGCCGGCCTCCCTCTTCCCACCCTGCTCATCCCAACGGTCCTCAGGCCCGGGTCTCACCTCTCCACCCACTCTCTCAGGAAGCGCATTTCCTCGGTGTGCAGAACGCTCGGGTCTTGCTTACACATTTTCACGAAGGCCCGAAGCTCGCTCACTTTGCGGGGATCCATGGTTCCGAAGCAGTGTGAAGAGAAGGGCGCGGCCGAGAAAGGTACGGTCCGATTGCAGGCCCGAGCGCTAGCACAGCGTGACCGCGTAGAAGGGGGGCGGCGGTCGCGAGGCAGAACAAACTAGAACCTCCCTGTCCGCTGGCTCCGCCCACCCAACGGTCTCGTGACCCCGAGCCCTTGGCCCGCTCATTCCTACCCCCGCCACCTCTGCTTCTGCGCACTGGCGAGAACCTTCTAGAAGTCTGGGTGTTCGTCCTGTTGCCTGCCTCTTCACGCACGTGTTCTTATAGTGTTGGCTCGGAACCAATTCCCTGGATGGATCAACCTCCTACACGGGCGCTTTCAAGGTGGCGGGAGATATCAGTCCCCACTAAAGAGCCATTTAGAATAGGGCAGTCCATAAATGTGTGTACTAAGTAGAGTATGACGCAACTAGATGGTCGGCCCCAGCTGAGGTCACAGCGCAGGGTGTGACGTCAGCATTCTGCGCCGCCGTGGGAGGAAAGCCCGGCGCCGGCCGGATGGGGAGGGGCGGTTGGCACGGTTTCCTGGCGACGCGGCGCTGGCGGCGCAGCTTCCCATACTGTTTTCTTCCTTCCCTTCTTGATGCGTGAGCGAGGCCATCATGCCTTGGCTGCTGTCAACCCCCAAGCTGGTTCCCGCCGTAGCGAGCGCCCGCGGCCTCTCAGGTTAGACCCTCTTCCCACGGTGTTCTCTCCTGGGATTGCTCTCTGAGGAACGTGAAGTACCCTAGAGGGATCCCAGTTGCTCTCAGGATAACCCTAATTCGGCGGACTCTCCCTCTTCCTGGGTCCTCTGCTCCCATACCCTCTGTGTATTCCTTGAATTTCTTCTTTACCTGCTGCTCCTGGAAGAGGGTGGGCCTTGTGTTCTATCATTGAGATATTTTGGGGAAACTGAAATGACTGCAGCGAGAAAAATATGTGCTATCCCCCAAACGAGCTGTCTTCAGAGTTACTCGGATCCAGAAGTTGTATCAGTTACTACACTTCATTAAGATGACAGAGTCTCTCAAAACAAGCCCTTTTTCTGTTAGGTCAACCTAAAATCCTATTTTCGTGTTTTCAAAGAGTTGATTATACAAAAAAAGTATTTAATAACACAAACACTTTGAGCAGTTCCTCTAAGAAGAGATAATTTTTAAAAATACTCAAGAGCTTTTTGTTTTTGAAAGTATGTTTGTAGAGGCAAGATGACGGAGCCCATGTAGAAGGGGACCTATTTTTTAGGTTATACTCTCGCCAGCAATTACTCAGATGAACATAAGAGCTTGATCATTGAGAACTGTATCATCTGCCAAGCAGGTGGATCTTCTTGCCTCATATTTCAGTCTTTTGAGCCGGTTTGTGAATAATCTGTAAACCGTGGCATATTGCATTTGACATCAGAGCTATGTCTTGGCATGTTTCTTGTCCTGTGTTGTTATACTTGACTTCATTGAAAGTGGGATAATTACCTCAAGACTTACCTCTCCTTGCTATAAAAAATAAAACAATAATCATTGTCCAGTGTACAGAACTTGCTCTTCAGTTCTAATAGTAAAACTACAGAAAGCTATCATTCTCCAAGGGAGTAGGTGAAAAGGTAGATGGGCAAGGCCACAACCTATAACTTTTGAACTGGAGCCATCTTTGTGACTTTCTTTAGATTTATTCAGACTGATAATCAGGATGTAGGACTAGATTCTTGTTTACACACTCCAAAATACTCATTTTTCTTCAGTTTTCCTCAGTGGAATAAGTAAATTTAACAACCTGTTATATTAACATTATAAAATATATATTGGCTTTTTAGCTAAGCAAATGAATAATCTCCTTCGATCTTCACAAATCCAGGAAGCCAGGACTGATATCCCCATTTTACCTATGAGGAACTGAAACTAATGGATCATAAAGTACGAGCTCAAAATTTTAGATTGCCCTCTACTCCTTTTTCTTTTACACTAGTAGGTGTCACTCTGGCTTGGTAGAGTCCTTTTGGAACTTATTTTTCATTGTGTGGGCCATAAAGAATTAAATAACTTTTGACTTAGTTGTCATTGTGAATGAATCTCCCCTTCCCTGAAGTGACTGAAGGTTTAGTCAGAGTGAAGCAACAGATAAATGACAGTATAGCAAAGTGCTCTAATAGTGTCTTGACCAAATGATATGAGAGTTCGGGAAAAGAAGTAATGGGTTGTAAGTATCCTGTTATGCTGAGGTTTAATTAAGTTTTAGCATTTGAAAATTTTACTGATGAAAGTACTCAAATAGAACTTTGAATGTCTGTGGTTCCTTGGTCACCTCTCTCTAGAAAGGCTCTGGGTACACAGAGTATTGAATACCATAGAAAACTTTCTCATCTGTGAAAGTCATGCATTCCTCAAGTGAAAATGTTTTGATTAGGTAAAGGTTTAAGAGCAAGATTTCATTAACTGTAATATGCATCTATTAGCACTAATTATAAGAACAAGCAAAACAAGCACTAATAATGCAAAAGTAAGTTATATTTTAAAAGATTAAATTTAATATAATTGTAAGTTTAGGATGGGGAATGGAGACATTGAAAATGATATTAAAGAAAATATTAAGTAGAAAATAAATGTTTTAAAGACTTGTGCAAGTAATAATTCATTCATTCAATGAACATTAATTGAGCACCAAATATGAGCACCGAGCATAAAAATTTTCTGTCTTCAGGAGAAGACAGACAAGTAGACAAATAATTGTAATATGATATACCAGGTCTAGTCATAGAGGTTCAGTGATATGGAGAATGAAGAAGTAATAAATTATTTTGTAGAAAGTAGGGAGAGTTAGAGAGGAACTGTGGGCATCCCTTTGAGATTAGAAGGGACTGACTTGAAAGACTTTCACCATGCAAACTAGAGAAAAGGAGCCATCCGGGCAAGGGAACATATGCAGAGGCATTGAAGCAGACTAGCATTGCAATTGTTTGGTATGACTGGAGAAGCTTTTTTGAAATATGTTCCTGGGCATAATGGCTATAATACCAAAAAGTTCTATGGTCAAAGGAGTATGGAGAATGATGTGTTAAATAATACTCGTAATGAACTCATTCTCAGTCTCTCAGAAGGAGGTGTATCTGGCAGAAACTTGGCAAAACATAGTTGACTGTGGAGCCCTTTTTTCTGAGGTAAGTTTTGAACTAGCGTCCCTTGGAATAGATTTTGGGAAAAGCTGGGCTGGAGAGTAATGTGTGTAGGAAGAGATGATAGAAAAATCACATTGGGGAGAAAGCTGGTGGCAGAGTCATGGAAAGCCTTGTCTAGTAAGTTATTGGGTGTTTTCCTCCAGGCAGGGGAAACCACTGAAAAATGTTAAGTTTGCTGAGTAAAAGGATCAAATCTAAATCTTAGTTATCTCTGATAACAGTAGAGAAATGGAGTGGGAGAGTGTGTCAATTGCATTATTGAATTTTCAGGGACACGAGTTTTTGTTTTTGGAAAATTTTATTTTATTTTTTTTGACTTTTGAATAATACCACATACCTGATGACAGATGAATGCTACTAAATGTCATTTTATGTAAGTCTTGTTTAAAATACCCTAAGCTAAATGGTTTTATTTTCCAAAAATAAGCTTTAGATGCTAATTGTCCCTATTTCCTCCCATAGAATAAATAACCTTTCCTCCCAACCTACCTGCCCACTAAAAACAAACAAAACGGAAACTTACACTTTACTATAGCAGTCATTTAAAAATAGATTTATAATTTTTTCTGACTTCCAAATTGGTTGCATTGCTAAATAGAACTGAACTGTATTTTACCAAAGATTTTTGGGTTTTAGTGCTGCTAGATTATTCCCTAATACCTTTCATACACAATAAAATTTACAGTAATTACATTTCTAGGAGATAAAAGATTAAAAGAATATGAACAGTAGGTCTTTTTGCCAGAAAGGAAGAGTTTGATGACAGTAGCATGCAGGATGCAAGTCATTGCAGGAAATTCTTTTCAGTGCATGCCTAATAAATTCAGGCATCTCAAATGTAGTGTGTCCGAAACTTAAATATCCAGGACTATCTCAGTTAATGGCGACTCTATTCTTATGGTTGCTTAAAGCCTAAACCTTGTCGTCCTCTCTTTATCATACCCAATATCCAGTCTGCTGGTAATAAGTCTGTTGGTCCTACTTTTAGAATATATCCAGAATTTGATGATTTTTCACCACCCCCACCTTCCACTACCCTGGACCGAGCTACCATAATCTCTTGACTGGATTGCCGCAATGGCCTCATTATCTCCGTTCCTTATTTTGAGTCTATCTTCAATGACAGCAGCCAGAGTGGTCCTTTTTAAATGTAAATCATATTATATCATTCCTTTGCTCAAAACCTCCAGTGAGGGAGGCGGGGCAAGATGGCGGAGTGGTGAGGAGCAGAATTTCGTCTCTCCCCTAGAGCAGCTGGCAATTACCGAAGAACTATATGAAACAGTGTTTTCGGGGTCTCCAGTAACCAGTCACACATTGGACACAAGTTTGGAATTGGAGGAAAAGCTGAGATCGCAGCGAACATTGTAAGTTTCCCGGACCAGGGGTCTGGCGCCCCTCCCCACCCAGACCTCACAGACTGTCTTGCTGCCGGCTCCCTGAAAGAGGGGGGAAAAAAAAAACAAAAAACAGCAATCTGCTGAGGGCAAGAAGGGAGGCTCAAACCAGCCTCAACTGCAGAATTAATTAACAAATTAATTAACTAACTTTGGGAGCTGGGGTGCTAAAGAATGGCTGGGCTCCAAGAAGTGGGGGCACGTAAAAGCGGGCACCCATTCCCAGACTCCAAAAAAGCCATTTTTTTTTTCCCTTACATTTTGTCCCTTCTGGCTTCTTGCTGATCCCTTATCTTTTTGCATTTCAATAGCCCCCGGCAGGGGTGGAACTGAAGGGGTTGGAGAGTAATTATCAGACAATAGCCCAAAGCATATCTTTAAATGCTGTATTCTGACACTGACAAAACTTCCAGGCTGGGGAAAAACGTTTAAAAGAGACTCTTTTTTTTTCCTTTTTTCTTTTTCTTGATTTCTTTTCTACTTTTTTTTTTTTTTAATCTAAAAGTAATATATGTGGTTATTTTCTATCAGAAAGCCCAGGTTGAGGGACTGAGCTGGGCTTGAGGGGAGACAGAGTACCTACAGTGTCTTTGAATTCCGTATTCACTGCTGAAGGCCTCCACCCCCGTCTTTAATTGGCAACTCAGGCTGACCAAGGAATCTACCTGGAGAGGCCCCAAAGAGGAGAGAGGAGAAGGGAATAGTGCCCCTGAGAGACAACTGGAATTCTGAGGATTGGGAGAGTGGAGGGAGGCCCAGCTCAACTGGCAGTCCTCCTTCTGGGAATTCATACCCCAGAGGCTGGAATTCAGATTCCAGCTTCAGTCAGCCACGCCCCTGACAGGATCAGAGTCACCAGGAGAACTAAAGGCTCCATACCTCCTTACACTGGTGGGGGAGCTGCGGGCTGGCCAGCGCCACCTGCTGGACAGGAGAGGAAAAGCACCAATTCTAAAAGCCTCATAGGAGGGTCTCATTCTCAGGAAAACTCCATACCCTCCCAGTGAGACCTGGGCCTCACTAGACTGGGAAAATCTGACTAGGGTCGACCATATCTGAGGAGACCCACTCACAAAAAGGTTACATAGAGGCAGAGCAAGAAACAGAAAAAACAAGAGGGGAAAAATTCCGATGAACTAAATAGAACCTAAGTTAGAGGTCTGGAATAAGTTGAACTGAATAACAGAGGCCAGAAAACAAAGCCAACCAACAAGAAAAACACTAAGTAAAAGACAGAAAACAAGCTCCAAAATAAACTAATCAAGAGAATCAGATGCCTAGACAACTTAAGATAACAAGCCATACCAGGAAACACGAAAACATGGACCAGCCAAAGGAACAAACTCATAGCTCAGCTGAGACACAGTAGTGGAGGCAACTAATGCTAAATAAATTTGATGAAATGAAGGAAGATATAGCAAAAGAGCTGAAGGATATAAAGAAGACACTGGCTGACCATAAAGAAGAATTCATAAACTTAAAAAAACAAATGGCAGAACTCATGGGAATGAAGGCCACAATGGAGGAGATGAAAAACACAATGGAGGGACACAACAGTAGATTTGAACAGGCAGAAGAAAGGATCAGTGAACTGGAAGACAGGTCATTCGAATTCATACACACAAAAGAACAGATGGTGAAAAAAATGGAAAAATATGAGCAGGGTCTTAGGGAGCTGAGTGACAACATGAAATGCACAAATATACGTGTTATGGGTATCCCAGAAGGAGAAGAGAGGGGAAAGGGGGCAGAAAGAGTAATAGAAGACGTATTCACTGAAAATTTCCCAACTCTTATAAAAGACAGAAAATTAGAGATTCAAGAAGTACAATGTACCCCAAATAGAATAGATCCCAATAGACCTACTCCAAGACACTTACTGGTCAGATTGTCCACTGTCAAAGACAAAGAGAGGATTCTGAAAGCAGCAAGAGAAAAGCAATCCATCACGTACAAGGAAAAGTCAATAAGACTATGTACAGATTTCTCTGCAGAAACCATGGAGGCAAGAAGACAGTGGCATGATATATTTAAGATACTGAAAGAGAAAAACTGCCAACCAAGAATTCTATATCCAGCAAAACTTTCCTTCAAAAATGAGGGAGAGATTAAAACATTTTCAGACAGACAGACACTGAGAGAGTTTGTGAATAAGAGACCAGCACTACAAGAAATACTAAAGGGAGTGTTACAGGCTGATAGGAAAAGACAAGAGAGAGAGAGTTGGAGAAGAGTGCAGAAATGAAGATTATCAGGAAAGGTAAAAGGAGAAGAAAAAATAAGATATGACATATAAATTCCAAAAAACAAAATGGTAGTAGAAAGTACTGCCCTTACAGTAATAACACTAAATGTAAATGGATTAAACTCCCCAATAAAAAGACACAGACTGGCAGAATGGATTAAAAAACAGGACCCATCTATATGCTGTCTACAAGAAACTCACTTTATACACAAGGACAAGCACAGACTGAAAGTGAAAGGTTGGAAAAAGATATTTCATGCAAACAACAACCAGAAAAAAGCGGGAGTAGCTATATTAATATCAGACAAGTTAGACTTCAAAAGCAAAACAATTAAAAGAGACAAAGAAGGACACTATATATTAATAAAAGGGTCAATTCATCAAGAAAACATAACAGTCATAAATATTTATGCACCAAACCAGAATGCCCCAAAATTCATGAGGCAAACACTGCGATCACTGAAAGGAGAAATAGATACCTCTACAATAATAGTTGGAGACTTCAGTACACCACTCTCATCAATGAATAGAACATCTAGACAGAGGATCACTAAAGAAACAGAGATGTTGAATTGCATGATAAATGAACTAGACTTGACAGACATTTATAGAACACTACATCCAACAACAGCAGGATACACTTTTTTCTCAAGTGCTCATGGAACATTCTCTAGGATAGACCACATGTTGGGTCACAAAGCAAGTCTCAACAAATTTAAAAATATTGATATTATACAAAACACTTTCTCAGACCACAATGGAATGAAGTTGGAAATAAATAAAAGGCAGAAGGTCATAAAATTCACAAACATATGGAGGCTAAACAACACCCTCTTAGAAAACCAGTGGGTAAAGGAAGAAATTACAAAAGAAATTAGTAAATACCTCAAGGTAAATGACAATGAAAACACAACTTATCAAAACTTATGGGATGCAGCAAAGGCGGTGCTGAGAGGGAAATTTATTGCCCTAAATGCCTATATTAAAAGAGAAGAGAGAGCAAAAATTGAAGAGTTAACTGCTCACCTGGAGGAATTAGAGAAAGAACAGCAAACTAACCCCAAAGCAAGCAGAAGGGAAGAAATAACAAAGATTAGAGCAGAAATAAATGCAATTGAGAACCGGAAAACAATAGAGAGAATCAACAAAACCAGAAGTTGGTTCTTTGAGAAAATCAATAAAATCGATGGACCACTGGCTAGGCTAACAAAAAAAAAGAGAGAGCAGATGCAAATAAATGCAATCAGAAATGGGAAAGGAAATGTAACTACCGACCCTGCAGAAATTAAGGAGATAATGAGAAGATACTATGAGCAACTATATGCTAATAAACTAGACAACTTAGATGAAGTGGACAACTTCCTAGAAAAGCATAAACAACCAACATTAACTCAAGAAGAAATGACCTCAACAAACAAACAAGTAAAGAGATTGAGTCAGTCATCAAAAAGCTCCCAAAAAGGAAAAGCCCAGGACCAGATGGTTTCACATGTGAATTCTACCAAGCATTCAAGAACGAATTAGTACCAATCCTGCTCAATCTCTTCAAAAAAATTGAAGAAGAGGGAAAGCTACCTAACTCTTTCTATGAAGCCATCATCACCCTAATACCAAAACCAGGCAAAGATACTACAAAAAAAGAAAATTATAGACCAATTTCTTTAATGAATATAGATGCAAAAATCCTCAACAAAATACTCGCAAATCGAATCCAGCAGCACATTAAAAGAATTATATACCACGACCAGGTGGGATTTATTCCAGGTATGCAAGGCTGGTTCAACACAAGAAAATCAATTAATGTAATACACCACATCAATAAATCAAAGCAGAAGAACCACATGATCATCTCGATTGATGCAGAAAAGGCATTTGACAAAATTCAACATCCTTTCCTGATGAAAACTCTTCAAAGGATAGGAATAGAAGGGAACTTTTTCAATATGATAAAGGCAATATATGAAAAACCCACAGCTAACATCACACTCAATGGGGAGAGACTGAAAGCTTTTCCTCTAAGATCAGGAACAAGACAGGAATGCCCACTATCACCATTGCTATTCAACATTGTGCTGGAAGTTCTAGCTAGAGCAGTTAGGCAAGAAAAAGAAATAAAAGGCATCCAAATTGGAGAGGAAGAAGTAAAACTTTCACTATTTGCAGATGACATGATTCTATATGTAGGAAATCCAGAAAAATCTACAGCAAAGCTACTAGAACTAGTCAATGAATACAGCAAAGTAGCAGGCTACAAGATCAACACGCAAAAATCTGTAGTGTTCCTATACACAAGTAATGTGCAACAAGAGGAGGAAATCAAGAAGAAAATCCTATTTACAATAGTAACCAAAAGAATCAAGTATTTAGGAATAAACTTAACCAAGGACACAAAAGACCTTTACATAGAAAATTATAAGAAACTGCTAAAAGAAATTGAACAAGACCTGAAAAAATGGAAGAACATACCATGTTCATGGATTGGAAGACTAAATATAGTTAAGATGGCAGTTTTACCTAAACTGATTTAGAGATTCAATGCAATACCAATTCAAATCCCAACAACTTACTTTACAGAAATAGAAAAACCAATAACTAAATTTATTTGGAAGGGTAAGATGCCCCGAATAGCCAAAAAAGTCTTGAGAAAGAGGAGTGAAGTGGGAGGTCTCACACTACCTGACTTTGAAGCATATTACAAAGCTACAGTGCTCAAAACAGCATGGTACTGGCATAAGGACAGATATACTGATCAATGGAATCGAATTGAGTGTTCAGAAGTAGACCCTCACATCTATGGACAACTGATCTTTGATAAGGCAGTGAAGCCGAAGCAACTGGGAAAGAGCAGCCTGTTCAATAAATGGTGTTTGGAGAACTGGATATCCATTTCCAAAAGAATGAAAGAGGATGTCCATCTCACACCTTATACCAAAATTAACTCAAAGTGGATCAAAGACCTAAACATTAGCACCAAGACCATAAAACTCTTAGAAGAAAATGTAGGGCAATATCTTAAAGATCTTGTGAGAAAGGAGGTGGTTTCTTAGACCTCACACCCAAGGCACGAGCAACCAAAGAACAAATAGACAAATGGGATCTCCTCAAAATTAAACACTTTTGTACATCAAAGGAATTTGTCAGAAAAGTCAAAAGGCAACCTACACAATGGGAGATGATATTTGGAAACCACATATCAGATAAGGGTTTAATATCCCGAATATATAAAGGAATCCTGCATCTCAATAACAGAAAGACAAACAATCCAATTAAAAAATGGGCAAAAGACATGAACAGACATTTTTCTGAAGAGGAAATACAAATTGCTCAAAAGCATATGAAAAAATGTTCAACTTCACTGGCTATTAAGGAAATGCAAATCAAAACCACAATGAGATATCATCTCACACCTACCAGAATGGCCATTATCCAAAAAACAGAAAATGACAAGTGCTGGAGAGGATGTGGAGAAAGAGGCACACTTATTCATTGTTGGTGGGAATGTAGAATGGTGCAACCACTCTGGAAGACAGTATGGAGGTTCCTCAGGAAGCTAAATATAGATTTGCCATATGACCCAGCTACTCCATTGCTGGGTATATACTCAGAGGAACTGAAACTTAAGACACAAACAGACATTTGTAAACCAATGTTTATTGCAGCATTATTCACAATTGCCAAGAGATGGAAACAGCCCAAATGTCCATCAAAGGACGAGTGGATAAACAAACTGTGGTATATACACATGATGGAATGTTATGCAGCTGTAAGACAGAACAAAGACATGGATCATGTAATAATGTGGATGAACCTTGAGGACATTATGTTGAGTGAAGTTAGCCAGAAACAAAAGGACAGATTCTGTATGGTCTCACTAATATGAACAGACATTAATGAACAAACTTTGGGAGTTAAAAGCTGACAACACAGGCGACCAGGAGATAGAAAGAGGGCAGAGATCAGCCATTTGATGCTGAAGGACTACAGAATGTTTAGGATTGATTGCATAGATCCAGAAATAGATAGCATAATACTGTGTGATGGTAGCACAGTATTGTAAGTACACTGAACAAAGATGTCTGAGTAAAGCTGAAAGAGGTGGGTTAGGAGAATGTATGACACCAGAGGTAAAGATAGATGATAAAGACTGGGACTGTATAACGTGGCAAAAACTGGAGTGGCCAATGACTGTTACTAAATATACAAATATAAAAACGTTTTTGCATGTGGGAAAGCAAATGAATGTCAACCATGTAGAAATTTGAAAAAGGGATGGTATTCAGGAAAAAAACATAATCAAAGCAAACTGGAGTCTGTGGTCAACAGTAACATTGTAATATACCTCCATTAAATGTAACAAAGGCAATACGCCAATGCTAAATGTATATGAGAAGGGGATATAGGGGAGTAATATGGGATTCTTGGTAGTGGTGTTATTTGCTGTCCTTAGTAGTATATTGTATTGTATGACATGTTATTTTTCTTTTTATCATTTTTTCTTATTGCTAAAAAAAAAAAAAAAAAAAAACAATTTTTCTTGTAGTAATCAGTATGTTCAAATGCTGATTGTGATAAATGTACAACTTTATGATGATACCGTGAACAACTGATTGTACACTGTGGATAAATGTATGGTATGTGAATATGACTCTATAAAATTGTAGGAAAATATATATATAGGAGTAAAAGTGTTGGAGAAAACATGGTGAGAGGGATGATGCCTCACTAATATGGACTAACTACAATGTGTAAACTCAGAATTGAATCTTAGAACATAGCCTAACGTGGACACAATAATTGTAATAGTCCCTAGATTGTAAGCTCTTACAGCAGTTAACTCTATCCCTGAATTGTAAGGCCTATCTCTAAACTTTAAGATTCTGATCCCCTAGCGTATGTTGTCACAAACATTGGGACTGGCAGTTTGATGTGCTGAGCCCTCGAGCATGGGACTTGCCCTTATGAAGCTCATTACCACAAAGGAAAGTCTAAAGTTGTATGTAATGGTGCCTAAGAGTCTCCCCCTGAGTACCTCTTTGTTGCTCAGATGTGGCCCTCTCTCTTTCTAACTGAGCCATCTCGACGGGTGAACTCGCTGCCCTCCGCCCTACGTGGGACCCAACTCCCAGGGTTGTAAATCTCCCTGGCAACACAGAGTATGACTTCCGGGGATGAATGTGGACCCGGTATCGTGGGACTGAGAGTATCTTCTTGACCAAAAGGGGGATGCAAAATGAAACGAAATAGTTTCAGTGGCTGAGAGATTCCAAATGGAGTCGAGAGGTCACTCTGGTGGACATTGTTATGCACTATATAGATAACACCTCTTAGGCTTTAATGTATTGGAATAGCTAGAAATAAATACCTGAAACTACCAAACTCCAACCCAGCAGTCTGGACTCCTGAAGACAATTATATAATAATGTAGATTACAAGGGGTGACAGTGTGATTGTGAAGACCTTGTGGATCACACCCCCTTTATCTAGTGTATGGATGAGTGGAGGAATGTAGATAAAAACTAAAGGACAAATGGGGTGGGATAGGGGGATGATTTGGGTGTTTTTTTTCACTTTTATTTTTTATTCTTGTTCTGGTTCTTTCTGATGTAAGGAAAATGTTCAGAGATAGACTGTGGTGATGAACGCATAACTATGTTATCATACTGTGGACAGTGGATTGTATATCAGGGATGATTGTATGGTGTGTGAATGTATTTCAATAAAACTGAATTTAATTAAAAAAAAAAAAAAAAACCTCCAGTGACTTCCTACCTCACTTACAGTAACAGCCAAAATCTATACTGTGATCTAGCAATCTCTGCATAATCTGACCTCCTGTTACCTCTCTGGTTACATCTACTTGTCCTCTTAATCTGCCATACTGGTCTCCTCAGTGTTCCTCAGTCACACCTTTCATAGCCTGCCATAGGGACATTGTACTTGCTGTTCTCTCTGCCTGGAATGCTCTTCCCCAGAAACCCATATGGTTAACTCCTTCACTTCTTTTAGATCTTTTCTCAAATGTAACCATCATTTTCCCTGGCTATTTTAGCTAAAATTTCAAACCCCTGCTTTTACCCTGCTTTATTTTTTACTTAGCATCAGACTATATGCTGCTTAATATACATGTTTATTGTATCTGTGTCCAGTTTGTAAGCTCTGTGAGGGTTAAGGTTTTTGCTGATTTTTTCACTAACTGTATCCAAAGCACCTAGAACACTGCCTGGCAAACAGCAGGTACTCAAAAACTATTTGTTGAATGAATCAATTAATAAAAATAAAAGGTTGAGAAGCAATATATTTTGAAAATGAAATTATTACAGGAAGGTAAGAAGTAATTGTGTTGAAACTAAAATCAGTTTATGGTAAACAAGCATATGCAAACACTTAGCTGAAACCACTTGCTCAATATTTGATATATATGTAACTCATCTATTTTTCTTCCAGCATGACCCTTAAATTATAATGGCTAACGGTGCTTTAGAGTATGGCTCCTGTGTGCCTACTCAAAATAAAAATAGAAAGTTTCCTATCTGGAGTGATTCACTGATAACCTACCACCTATGATATTAGCCATATTGCTCTGAAGAATCACAGTTATAGCTGGCTATTTTTAACTTAAAAGAAAATACTTTATATTTCAGTTTTAAATTTATACTGTCTTTAACTTACATATTGAATGATCTGCCTCCATTGGAAAAATAATTATATAGTCTGAACCTGTGAACCTTCATACATTTTTACCTCCTAATGCTCTCAATACTTCAGATGTTGGTGTGGTGGTTTAATTATAAAATAAATGAAATAGACTGTGAACGCTACCAAAGAAAAATTCTATAATCTGCAAGCATTTAGTTTAAACACAAAATAGGAAGTAAAAAAAAAATCTTTGTGTTTTCCAAATTCTTAACATCGCCATCACCACAAACTAATCTTTTCTCTGACATACCTAATCTAAACAACCACTATCCAAATGTCCACAATCCTGCTAAAAACATTAAAAAATAATCTTAGTATAGTATTAAACAAATGTTATCTACAATACTCTTTGATTAACCAAAACACACAGAGTCTTGTTCAAATGTTACATGAACATAATGTGTCTGAAGAGTCAATTTAGCGATTCCTTTTGGTTGACTTCTTCTTATGTACCTCTTTGTGCTTTTTTTTTTTCTTACCACCTTCTTTGAATCCTGCTGAGAAAATGGAGGGATCCCACTCGCTGGTGACCCAGGGTATACCTTGTTCATCATTGACCCAAGGTATACTTTGCTCATGATTGAGCAAAGGAGACACATGTTTGGGGCTACATGAATTTGGGGAATGATTGTTGAATGATTGCCGTCTCCACCTGCATTCTTCTGCAAAGCCCTCTTCATCTGCCAGACCATTTATCAGGAAGTATTTCAACTTGCCATCATCTTCAGCTTCTTCTCTTTCTTGGTTTTTCTCAATAATTCTCTTTATATTGATATCTCTGTCATTAACTATTTTACCTGAAGTTGTGACGGATATGTGTCTTCCCATCCCAGTATTGTCAAATGCCATGGAACAGAATGGACTAAGGCCCTCCTGCCCCAGTGAACCATATGAAGTATATGCTGTATCATATGAAGAAAATCTGTTCTCAAAAGGTGGATAGTCACTGAATGTAGAGAAAGACGATCCTGCACCTCTGCTTCTGTTTCCATAGGGACATCTTGGACTATTTAAAAGGTCCTCAAGTGAGTCTTCAACAAAGTCAAATGAAAATGGGTCCCTTTCACCAAAAATTTCTTTAAAGACCTCATCTGGCTTACGGAACATGAAGCCATACTCAAAAGGATCATCAAAATGTCTTCCATCTCCACCCTTTAATCCGTCTTTGCCGTATTTATCATAAAGATCCTGTTTTTCATCATTTGATAACACATCATATGCCTCAGCTACTTTGAATCTTCTCTCTGCTTCTTCTTTATTTTCTGGATTTTTATCAGGGTGCCACTTAAGGGCCACTTTACGATAAGCCTTTTTAATGTCCTCAGGTGAAGCATATTTCTGCACTCCTAGAACTTCATAATAATCTACCATGTTTTAACAGATCATTGAAAAGAGGTGCACTGGGTAGCGAGGCCTATGGTTTCATCTCAGCTCAGGCTGTGCTGGTAGTGTTGGTAGACAGTAACTGCAACTATGTATTTTTACATTGATGGCAATGTTACTACCTTGGGCTGCTGCTAGGAGATGTAAGGATACTGATTATGTGGCAAGCAGAGTTACAAGCTTATGTCAGTGCTGCATTATGGTGTCATTCTGGGTTTGAGGAAGGGACTGGACCTTCTGATGGAGCTAGTCCAGAGTTATACCAGACTCTGAACTACTTCCCTGATATTTCCCTGAAAGTGTCAGACAGTGCCTCAGAAAACAATGAGACCTGTTACTAATGGTCCCAGCATGCCACTTGCATCATATGACCTCTAGGTAACTGGGCCTTGATTGCTTACTTCCCAGTTAATCCATGTTTTGACTTGGAAAAATGTGAATATTATTGGATTATGGGGGAAAAGTATTCAGGCAGTTAACGTTTGTATATTTCAGTTAAGAGACTTACAGTTCAACAGGAGATAAAAACAAGTAATGAATTTATAGTAAGGGGTATGATTACGGGGGAAGACCTGGATACTGAGCAATTAGTCTGGCACCCAGAATTGAGGTATCAGGGAAAGTTTCCTGGAGGAAGCCTAGTATGTAAGCTTTCTGCATGTCTGTGTGAGTCATTTGAGATGATGGTATCTTCATCCACCTGAAGTTTACCACTGTACAACAGGTAGTTAAAGATTTTAACAATTGTGCACTTATGCATTCAGTATATAATTACTGAATGCCTACTTTGTGCCAAGCACAGTTTAAGACACTGGTGATGAAAGTATTGAACAAAAGAAATAAGGTGCAAATTTTCATTGTGTATATAGAGGAAAACAAGTAAACAGATTAAGTAAACAGGTGTACTTTGTTAACAGAGGAAAACAAATAGATAAAATAGTTTGAAATGATGTGATATGAGGAAGTAATGTGATGGGGCAGAGGACTACTTTAGATTGGTTTCAGAAGGCCTCTCTGAGGAGGTGACATTAGAGCTGAGACCTAAATGACTAAGAGTCGGCCATGTAATAATCCAGTACAGTAGCCGCTACCCATATATGACTATTTAAATTAAATTGAATTAATATGTTTAGGTCCTCAGTCACATTAGTCACATTTCAAGGTCTCAATGGCCACATATGGCTAGTTGTATCATATTGTACAACATACATATAGAACATTTCTGTCGTCACACGAAGTTCTATCAGACACACTGATCTGAGAGAATTGTCCTAAGCAACAGCAAATGCAAAGGCACTTGGGCAGGATATAAGTCATTTGTTGGAGGTTCAGAAAGAACAGTGTCGCTCAAGCATACTGAGTGAAGATAAGAATGGTAGGAGATGAAATGGGGTAGATGGATGCAAAATCATGTACGGCCTTATGGGATATGAGTTTAACGTTTAATATTTTGAATGACTTTAATGAGGTATAATTGACATAAAATAAACTGCACATATTTAAAGTGTTTGTTTTGACATGTATGCACCCATGGAAGCCTCACCACAATAAAGATAGTACACGTTGTCATCACCCCACACTTCCCACTCCAGCTTCCTCCTGCCCCTTTGTAATTCCTCGCTTCTGCCCCACTCTCCCATCTCATCCCCAAGCAAGCACCAATCTGCTTTCTGTTACTGTAGGTTAGTTTTCATTTTCTAGGGATGTATACAAGTGGAATCATACAGTAGGTATGTTTCCTCTAAAATATGTATGAAAGAATCTGTTCTTGCCTCTCTCCTGACTTCTGGCAGTGGCTTGCCAGCAGTCCATGGTGTTTGCCTCTCTGTCTTTGTCCAAATTTTCTTGTCTTATAGGGACACCAGTCATACTGGATTAAGGGTCCATCCTACTCCAGTATGACATCATTTTAACTTGACTAATTCCATCTGTAATGACTCTTTCTCCAAAGAAGGTCACATTCTGACCTATACTGGGGATAAGGACTTCAACATATCTTTTGGAGGAGACACAGTTCAATCCACAAGAACATACCAGTTGTCAACAAGGTTATTGTGGAATTCCTAAAATTCAGTTAATTTCCATTCTCTCCAGTATATGTGCTTACATGTATATATGTGTGAACACTGATTACTTTTGCTAGCCATGAAAATAATAATAATATTGAACGTTGTTTGAGCACCCTCTTTGGATCAGACACTCTACTGAGCAATTTACATGCAGTTTCTCGTTTATCATAGCATTCCAACAAAATAAATATTTTAAGCCTATAAGGAAACAGATTCTGAAAGACAAAATAATTTGTCTGCCTGTCTGATTGACTGTCTGATTCCAAATTCCGCTCTTCTACTCCACCACATTTCTTAAACTAGGACTTAAGAGTCTTAGGGACTACGCATTCCACAAACATGTATTAAGAACCTATGATACAGAGAGGAGCTAGAAGATAGAAAATTCTGCTCCCAAGAACTCATATAATTGGAAAAAAACTATTTCAGTAGAGTGTAAAAGTGGAACACAAAGACTGACTTCCGCAATTATTCCCCTCCCTTGATCCCTCTCATTTTTCAGCTGCTATGCCCTTTTCCTTTTCCCGTTCAAAACAGAACTTCTCAGACCTCTTGTCTCTACTTAGTTTCTATGCTTCCTTACATCTGCAAACTCTTTCCTCTGCACAATCCAATAAGGCTTCTGTTTTGTATTCTCTACTAAAGTTGTTCTTGTCATGGTCTTCAATGACTTCTGTGTTGCCAAATCCAGTGGTTGTCCTTTTGGCCTCATGTTTAACAACACTTGACACAATTAAGCACTTCCCCCTTCTTAAAACATTTTTGTTTCTTTTAACTTCCTAGATACAGTTTTCTATTCCTCTTCCTGTCTTCTGTGCTAGCTTTACCTCCTCACCCTAAAATGTTACTAGTACCTGGACTTTATCTCTGCAATCTCCCTAGATAATATCCAGTCACAGAGCGTTAAATACCATCTGTGTGCCTGTGACACTTTAATTTGTATCTCTAGCCTATCACCTTTTTCCCTTGAACTTAAGACTGCCTCTTTGACATCTCCATTGGAATGACCAAAAGGTATCTCAGTCTTCCCTACTTTATTTAACAGTACCACTATCTACCCATTTTTTGGACCAAAAACAGTAAAAACCTGGGAATTATCCTTAATTCCTCTTTTTTCTTTACTCCCCACATACAATCAAAGAACCAATCTCTTTGGCTTTGCCTTCAAAATACATCTCAAATCCAGTCATTGGGAAAATAAAATCAAATAGAAGATGATCCCTGTTTTCCAAAAGTTTATAGTAGACTGGAGAATTAGTTAGCAATTATATGCAGTGTAGTAGGTGTTAAACTAGAAGTTAGCACAGGAGGGGCATCTGCATCAGGAGCAGTAGGAGTGAGGAGGTGTCCTCGATAAGTGATGTTTGAGCTGATTTTTGAGAAGTTGGGTAGACAAAGAACCCAGCAATGGCCATAGTAGACCAAGAGAAACTGCTTCAGTTCGGTGCATTCAGTTGCGGCTGTGGTTATCACAGAATGATTAGCAAGAGCTCTTCAGGTAGTTTAGTGAGGCTGTAATAATGCCTTTTTGAGAATTAGGCTAGAGGAGTGAGCAGGGGCCAAGGATGCTAAGCTAAAGAGTTTGAAGCGTATTTAGAAATAAAGAAAATTTAAAACATATAGTGTTAGTGTAGGAGATTGGAAAGATCCTAGAATTTGAAACTGTTTTTGTTGACAATTCTTAAGAGTTTTAGGAAAGGGACTAGAGGGATCACTATGGAAATAGTGTAGCCTGTGGAGGATGAATTGACTAAGAGAGACAAGACATAAGACAGGCAGACCAGTTTGGAGACTGTCACAGTAGTCCTGGTGAATTGAGGAGGGCTAAGTCAAGGAAGTGGCTTTGAGAATGAATTGAATGTTTGAGAGATAGGACTTGACATACATGCTTTGCTACTAATTAAATGATCTTGAGCAAAAGATCGTGTTGACTTAAATGTAGGTAAAAAGCTATCTAGACTTTATTTTTTAATTTACTAAAAATAAACATCTCAGTTTAGCTGTCATATTAAAATATTATTTGCTGGCTTTACATTTGTTAGAGTTAAGCTTCCTCTGCTCGGAAGTGGTCCAAAATAGAAGATTTGGGTATGCAGTATTATTTCATCTGAGCATTAAAAAGAGAGAGAGAGAATTGCTTAACTTTTTACATTCTATTCTGCCATTGAAATGGTAGTGGAGACCATGTATAGTGGTTATGGACTCTAGAAATAAATTGTTCAAATCCTATTTCCATCACTTAGTGCTCTTGATTTTGGACAAGTTACTTAACCTTTCTGTGCATCTTTTTCTCATCTGTAAAATGGGAAATATTGTAATAGTATGTATGTCAAACATAGAATGATACTATTTAGAAGGGGATATTAATTAATAGATGTACTTTCATATGGATTTAAAAAATGATAATAGTGACTGCCTTGAGGGAAAGAAACAGGGTAGCTTGGGGGCAGGTGTGAGAAGAAGGCCTTTCCCAATAAACCCCTTTTGTTTCTCTGTAATACATTTTGATCCATGTGAATATGTTACCAGTTCAAACATTATTTAAAAATTAAAAATAGTACTTATTTCCACAGTTACGAGGGTTAAAAAAGTTAATACATGTAGAATATTTAGAATATTTTGTGGAATATAATAATGGAATAAAAGTTAGCTGTTAGCTTCATGACCGTTACCATCAGTATTGACCACCTGTGATTTGAAAGCACTGAATATACCATGACTCTGTTTTTTGTTCCAGTAAGAAAAAATAGATCTGCATCCTAAGTTTTGTGAGTTTTATTAGGACAAGAGTTTGCCTGTAGGTGAAAACATCTGGGGTGGTTCTGCTAAACTCATTTTTTTTCTTTTCATTTTTTTTAAATTGTAGAATATAACGTATATACATAAAAGTGACAACTTTCTAAGTGCAATTTAACAAGTAGTTAAAGAGCCAATTTCAAAGAATATTATAGGTTACAATTCCACAGTTTCAGTTATTTCCTTATTATGAAATATAACATATATACAAAAAGGTAATATCTTTCAAAGTACAATTTAACAAGTAGATATATAGGAAATTTCCAAACCTATTAAGAGATATAGTACCCTAATTTCAGTTATTTCCTTCTTGTGAAATACAATGTATATACAAAAAGGTATAGCTTTCAAATTACCATTTAACAAGTAGCTGTAGAGGAAATTTCAAAGATGCTATGGGTTACAGTTCCGTCATTTCAATTCTTTCCTTCTAATTATTCTAATACTCTAGCAACTAAGAAAAAATTATATAAAAATTCAGTATTCACAATCCTTTGATAAATTCTACCTTGTCTGTTGCTACCCCTTCCTCTAGTTCAATCACTTTCCTGATCTTCAGGGATGTCTAGGCAGTGACCACCCTTACCTGTTCTTGTTGAAAAGGGGTGTCAACTTTATGAGCAAAGGGGACACATCTAGTTGATGTTCTTGAAGAGGCTATTGCCTCTGGGTTTTGGGACTTAGCTGGCATAGGAGCACTCTGAAGGATCTAAGTTTCAGATGAATAAACTTAGTGAGTGAAACCTTTTAGAGTCTCATAGGGATCTGGGCACTCTTTAAGGTTTTCAGGACTACTGTTCACTTGGGCATATCAAATTGTGGTCATTTGGCATATCTAGGTGAGGCTTGCATAGGAGTAACCTCCAGGACAACCTCCTGACTCTATTTGAATTCTCTTAGCCACTAAAACCTTATTTTGTTGCCTTTCTTTTCCCCCTTTTGGTCAAAAAGGCATTCTCAATCCCTCTGTGCCAGGGTCAGGCTCATTCCTGGAATCCATGTGTTCTAGTTTGCTAATGCTGCCAGAATGCAAAACACCAGAAATGGATCAGCTTTTATAAAGGGGATTTATTTGGTTACAAAGTTACAGTCTTAAGGCCATAAAGTGTTCAAGGTAAGTCATCAACAGTCCGGTACCTTCACTGGAGTATGGCGAGTGGTGTCTGGAAACCTCTGTTAGCTGGGAAGGCATGTGGCTGGCATCTGCTCCAAGTTCTGGTTTCAAAATGGCTTTCTCCCAGGACATTCCTCTGTAGGCTGCAGTTCCTCAAAAATGTCACTCTTAACTTGCTCTTGGGATGTTTGTCCTCTCTTAGCTTCTCCAGAGCAAAGAGTCTGTTTTCAACGGCTGTCTTCAAACTGTCTCTCATCTACAGCTACTCTCTCAGTTTCTGTGCATTTTTCAGTGTCCCTCTTGGCTGTAGCAAGCTCGCTCCTGTCTGGGCTTGTATAGTGCTCTAGTAAACTAATCAAGGCCCATGCTGAATGGGTGGGGCCACACTTCCATGGAAACTATCCAATCAGAGTCATCAGCCACAGTGGGGTGCATCACATCTCCATGAAAACACTCAAAGAATTACAATCTAATTAACACTGATATATCTGCCTACACAAGATTACATCAAAGATAATGGCATTTTAGGAGACATAATACATTCAAACTGGCACACTGGATCCCATGTAGCTAGGAAAGCTCGTTCATCTTTGGGGTCCTGTCCCATGTCAGGGGGAGGGTGACATTTATTTGCAGAGTTGGGCTTAGAGAGAGAAAGTCTACATTTGAGCAACAAAAGAGGCTCTCTGGCAGTGACTCCCAGGCATAATAACAGGTGAGCTTAGCCTCCTCTCTATAGCCATTATAAACTTCTCATTTTAATCCTTTTCTTCATACTTCTATCCAAGTCATTCTACCAACACATTCCTGTACATGGAAAACTACTATCATCTCTTCCCTGTGCCTTCTCTTTACTTTCAATACAAATGTCACATAACTAAAAATTTAAGTGGGCCAAAGGCTGTATGCTTTCAGGAAGATCACCACTGTCAGTGTTTGCAAGAAAGAAATAGGGAATTGGATGTTTGGGTAGGGGGAAATTGTCCTGCCAAAGTAGATTATTTTAGGGAAAAATAAAAAGTTTTGATCTCATCATGTTAAACCAGTGTTTCTCAGATGTTTTGGTCTCAGGATCGCTTTACACTGTTAAACGTTATTGAGGCCACTGTTCTCATGAACTAGAACTGACCTCAATATAGAGAGAGAGACTTTTAGTGCAGTGTTTTTCATACTGCAGGTTGTAATCTTAGTGGGTCATTGTGTTAGTTTCCTGAGGCTGCTGTTACAAATTACTACAAATTTGGCAGCTTAAAACAACAGAAACTTACTCTATCGCAGTTCTGGAGACCAAGAGTCCAAAATCAAGTTGTCAGTAGGGCAGTACTCCCTCTGAAAGCTCTGGAAAATAATCCATTCTTTGCCTCTTTCAGCTTCTGATGGTTATAGGTGTTCCTTGGCTTGTTGCCTCATCATTCTAATCTCTGCCTCTCTGGTCACATTGCCTGTTCCTCTTCTGTCTGCCTCAAATCTCCCTCAGCCTTTCTCTCATAAGGATACTTGCATTGAATTTAGGTCCCACCCAGATAATCCAATATTATCTCCTTATCTCAAGATCCTTAACTACTCCTGCAAAGACTTTTTTCACAATAAGGTCATATTCACAGGTTCCAAAGATGAGGCTGTGGACATATCTTTTGGGGGCCACCATTCAAACCACTACAGTCATAAAATCATTTTTAGTGCATTAAGACAAACCTTTTTTTTTTTTAAAGGGAAATAGAAGATGAAAAAAGATCACTACATTAGTCATTGAAAGGGTAGTATTTTAAAAAAATTATAACATTTTATATATATACAGGTCTGTGTATACTAGGTCACCGTGTAAAATATATTTCTTACTATGGCTCTTGGTCAAAATAATTAGAAAGCCACTACCTAATATAACTCTTTTGTTTCACGGATGAAGAAATTACAGAGGAATTACATAGCCTGTCAAGATCACATAGACAGTAGAACTAAGACTAGAACTGGATCTAGCACTCTTTCTACTATACCATGCTGTCTTTAACTCTTTGCCTTAGATTGCTCCAGAGTGCATACTTATTTCCTTCATTTTTCTCTGTGCTTACCCCATCTTTAAAAAAAACAAAAACAACCTTTTTATTATAGTGATTTTCAGATAGATACATAAGTAGATAGAGTAGTAAAATGAGTGCCCATGTACCCATCATCCAGCTTCAATAATTATCAATTTATGACCAGTCTTCTTTCATCCAAACCCCCATTCATCCTCTCCCTTAATACACGCCACCTCTGTATTGTTTTGAGACAAATCCAAGATCATATTGCTTTACCTGTAACTATTTCAGTTTTTATCTCTAGAAGACAAGGTTCTTTCTTTTTAACATAATCCCAAAGTTATCATACCTTAAAATTTTTTAACATTTCTTCCTTATTATATCAAATATGCAATCACTATTCAAATTTCCAATTCTCTCATAAATGTAATAAATAGGGTGGGTGAGTGTATTTGTTTTACAATTTGTTGCTTGAATTAGGATCTAGATAAAGTCCACACATTAAATTCGTTGATAATGTCTTTTACGTTCATTTAATATATAGATTCTCTTACCCCCTTCCTGCCTTGCAATTTATGTGTTGAAGAAACTGAGTGATTTGTCCTGTAGTGTCCCCATGGTGTCATTTAACAAGTTCCTCTGTATTTCTATAAATCATTACCTCACAAGCACAATTTGACAGAGGTCTATGAATACTGAAATTTTGTATAAATATATATATATATTTTTTAGATGCTGGAGTGTTGGAATAGCTGGAAGGAGGTAAATGACATCGCAGAACCGTAACCTATAACATCCTTTGAAATTTGCTCTATAGCTACTCGTTGAATTGTGCTTTTGAAAGTCTTCACCTTTCTGTATATACCCTATATTGCATAACAAGGAAAGAAATGAAACCGTGTAACTGTAACCTGTAGAAGTTTTTGAAATTACATATATAACTTATTGAGCTATACATCAAAAGTTAACACCTTTCTGTATGTATATTTTACAATAATAGAAATAGCTGAAGTTGTGGAACTGTGACCCATGACATTCTTTGAAATTTGCTCTCTTCTTGTTAAATCGTACTTTGAAAGTTATCACTGCTATTCATATATATTAAAGTTCACAATAAAAAATGCAAAAAAAAAAAAATCATATACCTCTGTTGGAATAGCTAGAAGTAAATACCTGAAACTACCAAACTCCAACCCAGCAGTCTGGACTCCTGAAGACAATTATATAATAATGTAGATTACAGGGGGTGACAGTGTGATTGTGAAGACCTTGTGGATCACACCCCCTTTATCTATTGTATGGATGAGTGGAGGAATGGGGATAAAAACTAAAGGACAAATGGGGTGGGATGGGGGGATGATTTGGGTGATCTTTTATCACTTTTATTTTTTATTCTTGTTCTGGTTCTTTCTGATGTAAGGAAAATGTTCAGAGATAGATAGTGGTGATGAACGCGTAACTATGTTATCATACTGTGGACAGTGGATTGTATATCATGGATGATTGTATGGTGTGTGAATGTATTTCAGTAAAACTGAATTTAATAAAAAAAAAATCATATACCTCATCTTTGTTAAGCTTTTCAGTGTGGCAGTGTACCCTGTTCTAGTTTGCTAATGCTGCTGGAATGCAAAACACCAGAAATGGATTGGCTTTTATAAAAGGGGGTTTATTTGGTTACACAGTCACAGTCTTAAGGCCATAAAGTGTGCAGGTAACACATTAGCAATCAGGTACCTTCGCTGGAGGATGGCCAGTGGTGTCCAGAAAACCTCTGTTAGCTGGGAAGGCACATGGCCAGCGTCTGCTCCAAAGTTCTGGTTTCAAAATGGCTTTCTCCCAGGATGTTCCTCTCTAGGCTGCAGTTCCTCAAAAAATGTCACTCTTAGTTGCACTTGGGGTATTTGTCCTCTCTCAGCTTCTCTGGAGCAAGAGTCTGCTTTCAACGGCCATCTTCAGACTGTCTCTCATCTGCAGCTCCTGTGCTTTCTTCAAAGTGTCCCTCTTGGCTGTAGCTTCTCTTCAGAATGTCAGTCACAGCTGCACTGAGTTCCTTGTGTTTGTCAGCTCATTTATATGGCTCCAGTGACTCAACTTAGACCCACTCCCGAATGGGCAGAGCAACACCTCCATGGAAATTATCCGATCAGTCATCACCCACAGCTGGGTGGGGCGCAGCTCCACGGAAACACTCAAAGAATTACAATCTAATCAACACGGATAATGTCTGCCCACACAAGATTACATCAAAGATAATGGCATTTGGGGGACACAATATATTCAAACTGGCACATACCCTAATACATATTCTGTGCATTTTCTAAAGACAGATTCCAAGAAATACTTGTTGAATGTTTCTTATTTTTCACTGTTCTTAACTATATTTTCATTCTGCCTAGAAACTTTTAACTTGATCCAGTTTTACCATATTCTGTTGCTGTAGTGATTGTATGTTCATGAAGAGATTGTATAGTACTGATTGTGTTGTTGGAATTCAACAGTGAAGAACTACTGAATGGCAGTATGGAGGGATATTGGAATCAAATAAACCTGGGATTGAATCCAATTTCCCCTGTACTAACTATGTAACCTTGGACAAGTTACTTCTCTGCTTCTGATTCTTTATTTGTAAAACAGCAATGATAATGCTTACCTCACATGACAGCCGAAAATTGAATTCCGTAATTTGGCATGAAAGGCCTTCAGTGGTCTTATCTCCACCTTCCTCTTCTTTTCGTCTCTGCACCACTGACTTGCTGGTAGAGTAGACTCCTCTTGCAGTGGTGCACTCATGTGTTTTCTTTCTCTCTTCTCTTCCCTGCCCTCTTCTACACACACAAGCGCGCACAGGAACACACACATCTGCATACACACAGTGCTTTCTGTAACCTTGTTGATGATGCCTTCTCTCTGCCTCAAATCTTCCTCTGCCTTTTTGTTTCGTTCACATGACTGATTCCTAGTCAGATTAACTATCACTTACTTCTGTTGCTCCACACAAACACCATTTGTATGCTTGTCTGTGTTCCTCAGAGCACCAGGTGTGTGTCTTTGTAATTGCATCCATCTCACAGCCTTTTAATAATCTTTCTGCTCTCAAAAACCTTGTGTGTGACTTCACCAGTGCATTCTCCAAATCATATTGTAATGCTCTATTTTATCTCACCTCCACTATACTGTCCATTCTCTGAGGGCCAGGACAAATGGTCTCCTTGTGAGTTTCCCAGCACATGCTCCAGTCATTTGCTCTATAAATCTTTGTTGAATGAATGCTAATAATGGTAACATTTATTGTGTGCTGACTATGATTAAGCATTTTTCATACAATGGTCTATCTGGCTAGCATTCCAGGATTCAATGAAATAGAATATGTACATTTTCTCATGCTTAATGTATTCTCAATAAAAAATGTTAATTTTCTTATCCTGAATTTTAGGTCATAGCTACTCACTACTGTGAAAACCTTCCAGACGTCTCCCCTGCTTCTGATTGTTCCCTTCCTTCTTTTCGTATAGCTTCTTATTTATACCTTAGTTATATGTATGTATATATTCATCTATTATATTATAGCAAACTAAAGTCTTTAAGGATAAAGATATCTCATTTCTGTATTCCTAGGGTTTCAAAGGCTCTGGCACAAAGGAAGGGCCCCCTAAATACTGAGGGAAAGAAGGAAGGAAATACTAGTTTGCATTTTTCTAAAACATCCTCCTGGCAATATTATTTATTACACACATATATTTATATGTGTGCATAATGTGAAGACTTTCTAGATCCGTTGTTCTATTTCATCTTTTTTATTCCTCCTTCAGGGTGCGTGTCATGTTCACTTCGGATGTATTCCCTCCAGCCCGTCCCAGAGAGGAGGATTCCAAACCGATACTTAGGCCAGCCTAGTCCCTTTACACATCCACACCTCCTCAGAACAGGTAAGATCTTTTAACCATAGTAACTGTTTTCTCTTTAGGTGCTTTGTTTACAACAGTGCTGTCCAATAGAATTTTTTGCAGTGATGGAGATGTTCTATATCTGTGTTGTCCAGTATACTAACCAAATGTGACTAGTATGACTGAGGAACTGAATTTTTTATTTTATTTAATTTTAACTAATTTTAATTTAAATAGCTACATATGGCTAATGGTACTGTGTTAGATAGTATAAGTATAGAGCATAATCATATAAATCTTAAAATTCAGAATAATTAATGAAAAATATATATTTCAGGATATTTTTAAAGTGCTATTGCTTTCTCAAACATAGTTTCTAAAACTGTGCTCTAACTATTAACTCCTTTTGGTGAACTATTGTGTTAACAGCATTTTGGAAAACATGATT
Source organism: Choloepus didactylus (assembly GCF_015220235.1). Taxonomy (NCBI): domain Eukaryota; kingdom Metazoa; phylum Chordata; class Mammalia; order Pilosa; family Megalonychidae; genus Choloepus; species Choloepus didactylus. The sequence goes on along the minus strand of NC_051314.1, from coordinate 12,877,127 downwards.
TTCTTGATGGTGTTAAATGCTCATTTCAAGGTTTTGTTTAACAAAAATGTTTCTGTATAGATTTTGCAAGCTTTCCACATGTGATTGTCAAAGATTGAGGTATCCCAGTTGATAAATGTGATAGAAAAAAATTGACAAAGATTTAAATCACGAATTGTTTTTTCTATTGTAAGACCCCAGCCTTGCTTCCAGTTATCCCTATTCCTCACCTTAAGACCTAAAGGTTAAAAAAAAAAAAAGACAGCTAAGGAGTAGTACACTATGGGCAATGAAAATTATCCCAAAGAGGTAGATAGGGTAAACCAGATGCTTTAAAGAAAAAGCAGTGTTCTAAGGAAAAGTAATTATTGCTTCTACCATGGGAAGTTAAATCTGTATTTAGTATGTAAGCATATAAATTAAAACAATAATGTAAATTGCCTTTAGAAATATGTTACTCTTTCACTATCTCCACTTAGTGATACCAGTGTGTGTCTCAGTGAGGGCTTCCTTTTGCTGATTCTTCATCAGATTGGAATTCCTGCTGGGAAGCTGGCGGAGACTCAGGAAATGCAGCTCACCACTGAAACACAAGAAATCAGAGTTTTTCAAAGCTATAAGGTAAGATTAATAGCAATCAAGTTGGTGTTAAGTTTTTACCTACCTTATTAACCTACTTGCACCCTCAATTAAAACAAAAATCAGAAAAAGTGGGATTCACACTAAGCTTTTCCAGCTTTGAAAATTATTGATTTCTCGTGGTGAAATACTTTTACATGGTGAGCTGCATTTTCCAGGCCTTGAACCTACTAATCATATGGTCAAGATGATGGCCTATGTATCAAGATGTTTACTATGTACATTATGTGTATGTTGACTGTCAAAAAAAATGAATGTAAATAAATACACACATTTATATATGCATATATATTTTATATGTGTATATATATTTCTCTGTGTGTGTATGTATACACATATATTCAGATTGGCTATGGGGGGAAAAGAGATGCCTGTCCTAATTTTTAGTCTCCAAGACATAGGGTTTTGGATTTGGGACAAGTAAGAAGGGAAAGAAACAGACAAAATTTTGAAGCAGAACTATCAGTATTTTAAACTTTAGAGAAATCAACAAGTATTGTAATAGAGGCAAAGCTGTACAGGTATCCAAAAATATAAATCATCTGTTTTTCTCTAGCTAGAGTTGCAAAATTTGTGAAAATGTTAAATGATTATGGAATGGGAGAAGGGTACATATTTAAGAAAAATTAAAGGGCCTATTATGCTTTCTTAAAAATCTTTTACAGAACCAAATTCAGTTTGTTAGTTTGATGGTAGAAAATTATGTCATCTGCCACTTGGTTTAATCCAAAAGTTTTCATGTTTGGCATAGTTATTTTGAGAAGAGGCATCCAGTATTTATATGTATATTTCCTCAATACTTGGTAGTACTTAAAACTTTTGGAAAACATCTCAAACCCTTTTCTAATATAACATAAGTTCTATTTTTATTGTAGAAAAATTAGAGTACAGGTAAGCATAATTTTTTTTTAGATTTATCACACTCAGAGAAAACCACTGTTGAGATTTAGATGTATATATCCTTTTAGACTAATTCCTGTATGTTTGTGTTTCTTTCAAAGTAATAGAATTAGAATACAGACTACTGCTCAGTTACTTCCTTAAATTCTTAGACATGAACTTGCTGAATCAGCTACTTCTGAATTTGAGGGAGCTGTTTCCCCTGGATTTCTCTTTGCCATTCCCTCCCAAGTTTCCTGAAGCAGTAGTAGCTTGAAAATATTGCAGAAAATAAAGGAATTCCATTTTGGCTGTGCTACTGCTACTTTACCTAGAACCATAGAGGCAGACTGACTCCCCAAGTTCTCCTAGTGATTTTCAAAACTTAGCATTTCCTTAAAGAAATCTGAGCATTGTAGACGATTTCCACTTTTCATGACAGTGCCTTCCATGTTCTAAGGACAGTGTCTATAGAATTTAAGATGTGTCAGTTCAGTCTCCTGGATCACTAATATACCTTCCAGTTGTCACCCAGAACTATAAAAGTATTCCAGGTAGGAAGGGAAGTGGTATTCTGAGGTGTATAATATTATGAACTCTGAATCTACTTTTTATAAAAACTGTACAAGAAAGAAACTTACATAGTTTCCTGACATTGCCACAGTAGTAATGCTGTCATTAGAACAGCAATGTGTTCAGCTCACAAAACAGTGGAAACTTGAAATGGAAAGAATCAGTGAGATGCCTATTGATGCATTTTCCCAAAAAAATCTACATTTCAAATATTTTTACATTCCTAATCAAAGTTAATTTTCAAAAGTATGGCTTAGTTTGGAGAAATAGATTTTAAAAGGGACTTCTCAGAGAATTGGGCTTGTCAGAATGCCTTGTTTGACATACCCAGGCTACTTTCTGGTCTTTCAGCTATAGCACTGATTACATTCACTGGGAAGTCATCAGAGTACATCTGTGTGGCTCACAATTTAAGGGAATGCTTTTACCCTTAACATGTTTCTATCATTAAATATAGCAGGAGAGACAATATAGTTATTGGCAAGTATAATTAAAATGATGAAAATATTGGTTCTAGAGTGGATTATAGAAAGTAATTTCTGAATCTTCTTCTCTAAATTTAGTTTCCAATCAACTACTTGTCATTCAGTGATAATTTAGGTGTAGTTCTGCCTTGAACAAGGGATGCATTTTTAAAAAAATGTTAAATATGGTTGACTTTAATAATATCTAAAAGATAGTGCTACTTATTTTGATAGGGGAGGTTTTTATACTATTTTAAAAATTAAAATATTATTTCTTAAAAATGACAGAAATTGAAAGTGGTTTGAATATACCTAGATCATTGGATGAGATTTTCAAAATATGTTTGCCAAGGCCCCATAGACGCTGAATGAGAATTTCAAGGGGTGAGCCTAGACCATGTGATTTGAAAAAGCTCCCCAGGTGTTTCTGATGTAGACCACTGGCCTAATGGCTACTAATTTATCTGAGTGTGTGAAATACTTAATTACTTGTGGGGGCAAGCCAGATTTGCTGCCATAGGCCCCATTTTTTTTTTTAATTCAGTTTTATTGAGAAATATTCACATACTATACAGTCATCCATGGTGTACAATCAGCTGTTCACAGTACCATCTTATAGTTGTGCATTCATCACCCCAATCTATTTTTGAACATTTTCCTTACACCAGAAAGAATCAGAATCAGAATAAAAAATAAAAATTTAAAAAATTTAAAAAAAATTAAAAAAAAAAAAGCCACCCAGATCACCCCCCCATCCCACCCTATTTTTCATTTAGGTTTTGTCCCCATTTTTCTACTCATCCATCCATATACTGGATGAAGAGGGTGCAATCCACAGGGTTTTCACAGTCACACTGTCACCATAGGCCCCATTTTGAAGCCACGAAATCAAGAGTATCAAATCTGTGGACCCTTCCTGTGCCTCTCTGATGTTGCCATCCCCAAACACACAGTCCTTAAATTCATTCACATCTTTTTCATCATCACTACTGTCAAACATTTGCTGAGTGATGACTTTACATTTATCTAGCCATTTCAAAAGACTTTGTAGATTACACCTGATAGACATAGTAGACTTTAAAAAGTTTTGTATTCTAGATTTTTTAAATTTAAGTTTAAGGCCTACTTTTTCCATAAGCATTTCACCGTGAGTGCTACTTGTTTTCATAAAGCAATGTTTTTTCTTTTCTCAACCCTGGTGTAGTTATATATTTTTTAAATCAGCTATATATTCATCATAATTATATATTTTCCTCTTGTCTTCATCTTCTGAATTAGATTTTAATGCAGAATAAAAATAGCGTTTAAGTATATAAGCTGTAGGTGAATAAACTTGTATTTTTAACCTATATAATGAATGTATGATGCATGTTGACAATTCACTTCAAGGTACCACTATAATAATGATAATTAGCTTATAGAAATTCCATAAACTGACTTCTAGTGTAGAAATTATAGATGATTTCCTTCTTTTTTGTACTGGGGAACAGTAGAAAATCTTGAAATATAATTACACTTTTCATGTGTTTTAAATACTGATACATTTAAAATAAATGGTTTGTCCATTTCTTTCTTGAACCTTTGTGCACATTTCTCTTTCACAGTGAGAAATTCTCTGAGATAACAAGAATCAGGAACCTTGAATCATAAAAAGCCCTTGAATGGTCATTTGAGATTTATTCATGTTACTGTGTGAGAAAGCCAAGAATTTTCAGGGTTTCTATGTAAATAATTATTTTGACCACAGAAGTTTAGAATGCTAGTTATCTATGTGAATTTTACTCACAGACATCTTTGATCAGTGTACTTACAATATTGTGCTACCATTACAGAGTATTATGCTATCTGTTTCTGGATCTATACAATCAATCCTGCTGAACATTCTGTAGTCCTTCTGCATCAAATGCCTGATCTCCTGATAACCTGTGTTATCAGCTTTTAACTCTTAAAGTTTGCTCACTAATGTTAGTTCATATTAGTGAGACCATACGGTATTTGTCCTTTTGTTTCTGGCTAACTTCACTCAACATAATGTCTGCAAGGTTCATCCACATTTTTATTCCATGTCTTTGTTTTGTCTTATAGCTGCATAATATTCCATCGTGTGTATAGACCACAGTTTGCTTATCCACTCATCCGTTGATGGACATTTGGGCTGCTTCCATCTCTTGGCAATCGTGAATGATGCAATAAACATCAGTTTACAAACGTCCGTTTGTGCCTTAACTTTCAGTTCCTTTGGGTATATACCTAGCAATGGAATAGATGGGTCACATGGCAGATCTATACTTAGCTTCCTGAGGAACCTCCACACTGTCTTCAAGAGTGGTTGTACCATTCTACCTTCCCACCAGCGCTTGTAATTTTCTGTTTTTTTGGATAATGGCCATTCTAGTAGGTGTGAGATGATATCTCATTGTGGTTTTGATTTGCATTTCCCTAATAGCCAGTGAAGTTGAGCATTTTTTCATATGTTTCGGAGCCATTTGTATTTCCTCTTCAAAAAGTGTCTGTCCATGTCTTTTGCCCATTTTTTAATTGGGTTGTTTGTCTTTCTGTTGTTGAGTTGTAGTATTGCTTTCATATATTCGGGATAATAAACCCTTATCTGATATGTGGTTTCCAAATATTGTCTCCCATTGCATAGGCTGCCTTTTTACTTTTTTAACAAATTCCTTTAGTGTACGAAAGTATTTGATTTTGAGGAGATCCCGTTTGTCTGTTTGTTCTTCGGTTGCTCGCACTTTGGGTATAAGGTCTAGGAAACCACCTCCTATCACAAGATGTTTAAGATATTGCCCTACGTTTTCTTCTTAGCGCTTATGTTTAGGTCTTTGATCCACTTGGAATTAATTTTTGTATCCATGTGAATTTTACTTTTCCCAGGTCTTACCTGGCTTTGGATTACCAGGATAACAATCTCTTCCAGTGTAAATTCTTTATTGTGGTAATAACTATAGCTAATTTTATATAGTGCTTTCTATGCTGAGTATTTTATTCACTTATTTAATCCTCCTGCTAATTTTATGGAGTGGGTGCTATTATTGTCTTTATTTTATAGATGAGGAAACTGGCACAGAGAGGGTTGATCACTTTCCCGGAGTCACACAGTAAGTTACTAAGACAGAATTCCAAGTCATTAAAGTCCCACTCAGAGTCCACAGTTTTAAACACAAAACAATGCATAATACCTATGCCAAAGAATACTGTCTGGGATAAAAAGGCCTCTTCTCATTATACTTTTTTTGATAAGAAGAAATCCAACTGAGAGAATTCTTAGTATAAAAGTTATCAAATTTCAGAGAGTGGTATACTTTTTTTTAATTAGGTAAAATTTACATACAGTGACTTGCAATTCAGTGAGTTTTCACCATGGCATATGCCAGTGTAACCCACACTTCAATCAAGATAGTGAATATTTCCATCACCCCAGAAAGTTCCCTTGTGCCCCCTGCAGTCACTCCTCACCTCCTAGGCAATCACTGCTCTGATTTCTGTCACCGTAGATTGCTTTGCCTGTTCTTGAGCTTCATATAAATAGAATTATGCAGAATCATACTATATGTAACCTTTCTGTCTGGCTTGTTTTGCTCAATATATGCAAATAAAATCTATTCAGAGTACTTTTTATAATTTATTTGGTCATTTCATTTTTTTCAGGGAGTTCTGTGTTTCCCTTATAAAGGACGCAGTTACTAATTTATCTCCCCCTCCCCAATTACTTTAGTAATAGATCAGTTTAGGAACTACTCCTTTATATAGAGCAAAAGCTAATAATGTTGAACAGAATTGTTTGTAAGGACTGCTTCAAAATCAGATCCTGTAAAATCCTAATCTAGTTGGCTTTAAGGGAATAATTAAAATACATACCTAGATTGTGGGAAAGACCTCATCTTTCCATCCATTTCCAGTCTTCATCTAACTTTCCTCTCTGGATTTTCTGCTCAGCTGATGAAATATGAAGAACATTTTTCTTGTTCTCTTGAGAAACTCAATTCTAAATGTTTCTGAAGAACTTTCCTTCTTGGCTGCAGAATCTCAGGATTGATTGTGAGACTTTGTCTCCTGATTACAGAGTCCAACTTATGACCTCTGGTGTTTTGATTGGTTAAATAAGCTTGTTAGAATAGCCCTACATCCTTAATTGATTCCATATTCTAAAATACTTACTTTGTTTCTTAATACTTTATGGTTTGACAAAGTTGCCAGACTGTATATTCAGGTACAGTTTTATCAGAAGAAATTCAGGCCAGAGTGGGATAATGATTACATCTATGACCAAAGACCATAACAACTGCCAACTCTACCTCCAGGGTTAAAGTTCATTGTTTTATCACATCTTTGTTTCTCTCCTTAAAATGAAAAGAAAAGGAATCTTTTTAACTTGGATAATGTTTCTGTTGTGACTGAGAGTTTTTTGTCACTTTGAAATTTTAGAAGTTTAAAAGCATTTAATTAATGGTCATTTCATAATGTTGATAATTAGTAGACTTGGGAAAATATATCCAGTGTTTTAAAATATTTCTCATATAATCATTTGTATGAAACTGGATTCAGCAAAGAGGAATGCTTCGAAGGTTATAAAAAATGATTTTCCAATCCCACTTTGATTCCCAAATAATTATGTATCTTTTTGCAGAAGTCACTCTCTGATTTATTTATATACACATGTAAATACATACATATATGACAGTGTTACTAATGAAAATGAGAGATAAAACATGGAAAAAAATCATTAAAATCATGAATTTTCTCATCTCCTAGAATGTTTCATAAAAATCACCAAATGAATTGATTTGTTATTTCTTTTTATTTCATGGATTGTGGCTGTGGGATAACCAATAGCCAAAGCTCAGGAAAGGGAGAAAAGAATAAATAAAAAAGAAAAAGTCAGATAATCCAGCAGTTATAACCAGCCTCTGCTTAAAATTGTATCTGTGCTTGGGTAAATTGGGAAATCTCCAGTGTTAGGTAAAATAGCAGATCAACATGAAAAATTATCAAGGAGAGAGATAGTTAAGCTGTTTCTCGGGTCTGGTACAAAGTTCAGTACTCTGACCAAGAGCTTAGGAGCATTTAGGCAAGTTAATCCCAAGGGAAATAAATGTGATGTGACTCTATTGCTTTGCTAATTCAAACTGGCTTGTAAGAGCTTCTCTTCCCTGTCTTTTATTTCTTGCCAACTTCATTAGTATAAATGTAATTTTATTTTCTATTGTAAATAACTCTAAAAAGTTAGCATTTTATTAATGGAATGCAAACTATAGAATTTACTGGAGAGATAAACTGTGTATAGGTAAAACAACTTGACATTTCCAAGGCCATCATGAACAATTGAGCTATGAGAACCAAACATAAGTAATAAGAAAATTCAAAGGTCTTTTACTCAGCATTTTCTCTCCTGGGAACTATCCCATATAAATAAAAGCACCAATATAAAAGGACATAAGAGTACTAGGCTATAAGGTATAAAGTTGTTTATTGTAGCAATGTTTTTCAAGGCAAAAGAGCTGAAAACAATATAAATGTCTATGAGTACAGAATGGCTCAATAAATTATGGTACACCCACCCCAAGAAATAGTATGGGGTCATCAGACAGAATGGATTGAAGCTATACCAAAGGATTTGGAGGGATGGATTTCCATGAAATACTGTTGCATTGGAAAAGCAAGATACAAGAAAGATATGATCCCATTTTTACAAAACAATAGTAACCAAAAAAATCCCCAAATGCATGTGTATGTATGATTATATAAATGTTGAAAAAATGAAATATACATACTAGATTATTAACACAGGGAGGTGCCAATGTGGATAGGAGGAGGGAATGGGGGGTGGGGGGTAGGGAGGGGTGAGGAACCAAGCAATGAAGGAAAGGGAGAAAAATACTACACTATTTGAAAGAGTTCAGAATGAGATGATTGTATTCAAAAACAACCATAGGATGTGTATGTGTAAGGAAATGTAATAGTTAACTTTTTCTTTTTAATTAATTCAAAGGGACAATCAATATATGATCTAGGTTAGTCAGAAAAGCCTTTTGAATGAGAGGAGCCTAAAAACATATATTAAGCTGAAGATCTTGGATTGGAATTAGCATGGAGGGAGAAGAAATTTTAGAAGGGGGCCAACATTGTAAGGAAAGTAATACAAAAAGAACAGGTTGGATTTATGTAATATATAAGAAGGAATTAATTATAGAATAATTTGGGGGAATAACAATAAAAGTGGGCCAATTGAAAAAAAGACCACATATATGATTCTATTTATGTGAAATCTCCACAATAGGCAAATTTTTAGAGACAGAAGATAGATTAATGGTTGCCTAGGCTTGGAGGAGGGCATAATGGGAAGTAACTGCTAAATAGCATGGAATTTCTTTTTGGGGTGTGAAAATGTTTTGGAATTAGATTGAGGTGATATTTGCACAACTTGGTGAATATAAGGAAAACCATTGAACTGTACACAATAAAGGGGTGACTTTAATGGTATATGAATTATATCTCAATAAAGCTGTTAAGAAAATGGGGAAAAAATGTTGGTCAGATAAATTGACATCATTTGGTGGAGCACATTAAGATCAAGGCCTAACGAGACACTTCAGGGCTCTGTTCTCCCACAAAAGCTTTGAACAACTAGCAAGAACTGGTTGCTCCAAACATCTTTGTCAGGCTCTAGAAAACTGCAGTAACAGGGCAAGCACCAAATCAACAAAAAGATTATTTAACAGTAGTAGACTCTCTTGGTGCCATGGCTGACCCCTTCCCCACCCCTCACTGGCTTGGCATGGAGCTGGCCTGTGCTGCCAGTGCAGATCCCTCATCCCAGTTCCAAAGGGAGGAGAGTAACCCTCATGCACTTACTGGGAGCATATACGTCTGGTCCAATCTGTCTGGTGGTAACCAGAGGGGCTTGCCATCCCAGAACTTGCCTACATGTAGAAGGCAATTCGCAGAGCTCTCCTACAGATTGCTGTGAGAGAGCACTTAAGTGCCTCTCCCTGGGGCAAGGGATTTGTGGCTGTAGGATATACAGTATAGGATCCAGGACCCTGAGGAAACTGTATCCTAGGGAAGAGGGGATATTTGTATCCATGTAAATGGGGGTAATTCTCAGCACCACATGTACTTCCACAGAACGAATCAGAGAGGCCCCTACCTTTTGACCTGGAACTATTCTCCAAACTTACTGTACTCTATCTACAAAGACTGGGAGAGGTATTTTCTTTTTTTCTCTTCCTCCTCCTCCATTAGCTCCTGACATTCAAGGAAAGCTGTGTCATAACACTAGCAGGATACAAACTTAATGAACACATGCCTTAGAGTTGAAATTCCAGCAGCAACACATTAAAATATCAAAATGTCCAGGTTTCAACAAAAGATTACAAAACATGCAAAGACACAGAAACTGATAATCCAGACAAGGGAGAAAATTAAAGCATTAGAAGCCATCAGTGAAGAGGACCAGACCTGGACATACTAGACAAAGACTTTTAAAAAATGGTCCTAAATATAGTCAAGAAGCTAAAGGAAAACATGGACAAAGAACTAAAGGAAATCAGGAAAACAATAAATGAACACAGAGAATATTAATAGAAAGATGAAATTATGAAAAGAAATCAAACAGCTGAAGACCACAATAACAGAAGTTTAACATTTCTTATGAGGATTCAACAACAGATTGGAGCTTGCAGAAGAAAGAATTAGTGAACTTGAAGATAAAACAATTGAAATTATCCGTTCTGAGAGGCAGAAAGAAGAAAGAATGAAGAAAAGTGAACAGAGCCTGAGGAACCTGTGGGACACAATTATGTGTATCAAAATACACACTGTGGGAGTCCCAGAAGAAGAAAGGGGCAGAGAGAATATTCAAAGAAATAATGGCTGAAAACTTACCAAAATTAATGAAAGAATGAATAAATACATCTAAGATGTTCAGTGAACTCCAAACAGAATAAACCCAGATATACCCATACTATGGCATATTATAATTAAACTATCAAATGCCAAAGATAAAGGGAGAATTCCGAAGCTGCAAGAGATAAGCAATGTGTCACACCAAGGGAGCCTCAATAAAATTAAATGCTGATTTCTCATCAGAAACCAAGGAGGCAAGAAGGCAGTGGGATGACATTCTTAAAGTGCTCAAAGCAAAAATTGCCAGCAAGAATCTTATATCTGGCAAAACTGTCTTTCAGAAAAAAACAAATGAGAGAGGAGGATGGTGGGAAGATGGTTGGTGAAATACAAAGCTCTAGAAATCCATCACTCCACCAAACAACTATTGAGCTAGCAAGAACTATAGGAAACAGTTATTTTGAAACTGGAATCTAGTGCAGCATCCAGGGAAAATATGGATAAAGAGGCTGGTAAATTGTTACAAATATCAGTGAATTTTACCCACTGTACACCAGCTACCGTTCCCCATCCTCCAACAGTGCAACAGGTAGCAGTGGGGACAAGCAGCCTGGTGGGTTCCCGATACAGCTTGCTGATGCCAGGGTGGGCTAGAAAAACCTAGTCCTACAAAACTCAGGGGTATGTGGTCTAATTGCTAATTACTGCTTTTAATCAGCTACTTCATTCCCTGGGGGGCTGGTCTGATGGTAGCCATTGTTCCAACCCACGAAAGGCAAAAGCTGCAGATGAGGCAATACCCATTATTTTTCCTCATTTCTCTTTCCCTTCCCTGTTTTAGCACAAAAATAGTTTAGAAAAGTCAAAAATTGACGGCCGCAACCCTCAACAATAACGACAAACTTAGCAATACCATAGAGGCAGGAAAACTAGATTTGGAATGGCCAGTTCTAACAAAGAATTACAAAACACCCAAAGAAACAGGTAAGTGTAGCCCATTCACTAGGAAAAAAAAGAATTTACCAGAAACTGTCCCTGGGAAAATTATACATTAGACTATTAGTCAGACTTTAAATTATCTATCTTAATATAAAGGAATCCATATACTAAGAACTAAAGAAAACTAGGAAAAAGTTGGCTGAACAAAATCAAGAGATGGAAATTATAAATAGGAACCAAACAAATTTTGAGGTGCAGGAAGTACACCAATTGAAAGTAAAAACTCATTAGACATATTTGACAGCCAATTTAAACAGGCAAAAGAAAGGAAAAGTGAACTTGAAGATAAGACAATTGAAATTATTCAGTGAGAACAACAGAAAGGAAAAAATGAAGATGGGTAGAACGGTAAAGGTAGAAACATAGTTTATGTATACAATTGACATTAGGTTGTTATCAAAACAAATGAGATTGTTACACATTTAGGTTGTTAAATTTAAGCCCCGTGGTAACGAGGAAGAAAATATCAGAATTTGCAAGCTCGTAGAGACAGAAATTAGAGTAAAGGTTACCAGGGGCAGGAGACAGGGAAATGGGGAGTTAACGAAAAATGCATGTAGGGTTTCTATTTGGGGAGATGGGAAAATTTTGTTAATGGAAGGTGTTGAGGGTACAGAACATAGTAAATGTGATTAATCAATCCACTTGGTATGCTTGGTAGTTGAAATGGGAAAAGTTACATTGTATATGTGTTCCCAGAATAAAAAAAAGAAAAGAAAGGAAGGAGGAGCAACTAAAGAGATAGTGAGAAAGGCAATCAATGATTCTAAAAGAGATCTAACAAGAAAGGAAAGAAAGCTTAAAAGGGCGTTTCTGGGACAATTTAAAAAATCAGAAAATAGACTGTAAGCTTTATATCAGTATCAAATTTATTGAATTTAATAACTGCAGTGAAGATGGATACACAAGTGAATATTCTTATTCTTCAGAGATGTACATGGCATTAATTGTTCAAGGAGCATGAAATATATGATCTGCACTCGAGTGTTCAGAAATTGGATTGATAAATAGACACAGATGGACAGATAGATTGATGGATAGATAGAAAGATATGACAAATGTGACAAAATGTTAAAATTGATGGATCTGGGTATCTGCTGATACAGGGATAAATTGGAGTTCTCTGTATGGGGTTTGTATTATTTTTGTAACTGTCATGTAAATTTAAAAGTATTTCAGAATTAAGCTTTAAAATTAAAAGTTAAATTATTTTTAAAAATCTAGGCTTAACAGTTTTTTTTTTAATCATCATTTTATTGAGATATATTCACATACCACGCAGTCATACAAAACAAATTGTACTTTCGATTGTTTACAGTACCATTACATAGTTGTACATTCATCACCTAAATCAATCCCTGACACCTTCATTAGCACACACACAAAAATAACAAGAATAATAATTAGAGTGAAAAAGAGCAATTGAAGTAAAAAAGAACACTGGGTACCTTTGTCTGTTTGTTTCCTTCCCCTACTTTTCTACACATCCATCCATAAACTAGACAAAGTGGAGTTTGGTCCTTATGGCTTTCCCAATCCCCTTGTCACCCCTCATAAGCTACATTTTTATACAACTGTCTTCGAGATTCATGGGTTCTGGGTTGTAGTTTGATAGTTTCAGGTATCCACCACCAGCTACCCCAATTCTTTAGAACCTAAAAAGGGTTGTCTAAAGTGTGCGTAAGAGTGCCCACCAGAGTGATCTCTCGGCTCGTTTAGGAATCTCTCTGCCACTGAAGCTTATTTCATTTCCTTTCACATCCCCCTTTTGGTCAAGAAGATGTTCTCCGTCCCACGATGCCGGGTCTACATTCCTCCCCAGGAGTCATATTCCACGTTGCCAGGGAGATTCACTCCCCTGGGTGTCTGATCCCATGTAGGGGGGAGGGCAGTGATTTCACCTTTCAAGTTGGCTTAGCCAGAGAGAGAGGGCCACATCTGAGCAACAAAGAGGCATTCAGGAGGAGACTCTTAGGCACAAATATAGGGAGGCCTAGCCTCTCCTTTGCAGCAACTGTCTTCCCAAGGGTAAAACTTATGGTAGAGGGCTCAACCCATCAAACCACCAGTCCCCTATGTCTCTGGTCATGTTAGCAACCATGGAGGTGGGGTAGGCGAATACCCCTGCATTCTCCACAGGCTCCTCAAGGGGGGCACTACATTTTTTTTTTTTTTCCTTGTTTTTTTTTTTTTTTTTTTTTAACTTTCCCTTCTTTTTTAAATCAACTGTATGAAAAAAAAAGTTAAAAAGAAAACAAACATACAATAAAAGAACATTTCAAAGAGACCATAACAAGGGGGTAAGAAAAAGACAACTAACCTAACTTCCAACTTGTTCCTACTGCTTAACTGCTTAACTTCCAACATGTTCCTACTTTACCCCCAGAAAGTTACATAATATAGCAACATTTCTGTGAACTTTTTCCTACTATATCCATCAGAAATTAACAGACCGTAGTCATTTCTGGGCATCCCCAGAACGTTAGCTTATCTTTTCTTCTTGGATTATTGTTCTCCCTTCCTTAATTGCTCTCTACTGCTAGTTCCCCTACATTCTACATTATAAACCATTTGTTTTACATTTTTCAAAGTTCACATTAGTGGTAGCATATAATATTTCTCTTTTTGTGCCTGGCTTATTTCGCTCAGCATTATGTCTTCAAGGTTCATCCATGTTGTCATATGTTTCACCAGATCGTTCCTTCTTACTACCACGTAGTATTCCATCGTGTGTATATACCACATTTTATTTATCCACTCATCCGTTGAAGGACAATTGGGTTGTTTCCATCTCTTGGCAATTGTGAATAATGCTGCTATGAACATTGGCGTGCAGATATCTGTTCGTGTCACTGCTTTCCGATCTTCCGGGTATATACCGAGAAGTGCAATCGCTGGATCGAATGGTAGCTCTATATCTAGTTTTCTAAGGAACTGCCAGACTGACTTCCAGAGTGGCTGAACCATTATACAGTCCCACCAACAATGAATAAGAGTTCCAATTTCTCCACATCCCCTCCAGCATTTGTAGTTTCCTGTTTGTTTAATGGCAGCCATTCTAACCGGTGTTAGATGGTATCTCATTGTGGTCTTAATTTGCATCTCTCTAATAGCTAGTGAAGCTGAACATTTTTTCATGTGTTTCTTGGCCATTTGTATTTCCTCTTCAGAGAACTGTCTTTTCATGTCTTTTGCCCATTTTATAATTGGGCTGTCTGTACTATTGTCATTGAGTTGTAGGATTTCTTTGTATATGCAAGATATCAGTCTTTTGTCAGATACATGGTTTCCAAAAATTTTTTCCCATTGAGTTGGCTGCCTCTTTACCTTTTTGAGAAATTCCTTTGAGGTGCAGAAACTTCTAAGCTTGAGGAGTTCCCATTTATCTATTTTCTCTTTTGTTGCTTGTGCTTTGGGTGTAAAGTCTAGGAAGTGGCCGCCTAATACAAGGTCTTGAAGATGTTTTCCTACATTATCTTCTAGGAGTTTTATGGTACTTTCTTTTATATTGAGATCTTTGGTCCATTTTGAGTTAATTTTTGTGTAGGGGGTGAGATAGGGGTCCTCTTTCATTCTTTTGGATATGGATATCCAACTCTCCCAGCCCCATTTGTTGAAAAGACCATTATGGCTCAGTTCAGTGACTTTGGGGGCCTTATCAAAGATCAGTCGGCCATAGATCTGAGGGTCTATCTCTGAATTCTCAATTCGATTCCATTGATCTATATGTCTATCTTTGTGCCAGTATCATGCTGTTTTGGCAACTGTGGCTTTATAATAAGCTTCAAAGTCAGGGAGTGTAAGTCCTCCCACTTCGTTTTTCTTTTTTAGAGTGTCTTTAGCAATTCGAGGCATCTTCCCTTTCCAAATAAATTTGATAACTAGCTTTTCCAAGTCTGCAAAGTAGGTTGTTGGAATTTTGATTGGGATTGCATTGAATCTGTAGATGAGTTTGGGTAGAATTGACATCTTAATGACATTTAGCCTTCCTATCCATGAATATGGAATATTTTTCCATCTTTTAAGGTCCCCTTCTATTTCTTTTAGTAGAGTTATGTAGTTTTCTTTGTATAGGTCTTTTACATCTTTGGTTAAGTTTATTCCTAGGTACTTGATTTTTTTAGTTGCTATTGAAAATGGTATCTTTTTCTTGAGTGTCTCTTCAGTTTGTTCATTTCTAGCATATAGAAACATTACTGACTTATGTGCATTAATCTTGTATCCCGCTACTTTGCTAAATTTGTTTATTAGCTCTAGTAGGTGTATCGTTGATTTCTCAGGGTTTTCTAGATATAAGATCATATCATCTGCAAACAATGACAGTTTTACTTCTTCTTTTCCAATTTGGATGCCTTTTATTTCTTTGTCTTGCCGGATTGCCCTGGCTAGCACTTCCAGCACAATGTTGAATAACAGTGGTGACAGCGGGCATCCTTGTCTTGTTCCTGATCTTAGAGGGAAGGCTTTCAGTCTCTCACCATTGAGTACTATGCTGGCTGTGGGTTTTTCATATATGCTCTTTATCATGTTGAGGAAGTTTCCTTCAATTCCTACCTTTTGAAGTGTTTTTATCAAAAACGGATGTTGGATTTTGTCAAATGCTTTTTCAGCATCTATTGAGATGATCAATTGATTTTTCCCTTTCGAGTTTTTAATGTGTTGTAATACATTGATTGTTTTTCTTATGTTGAACCATCCTTGCATGCCTGGAATGAACCCCACTTGGTCATGGTGTATGATTTTTTTAATGTGTCTTTGGATTCGATTTGCAAGTATTTTGTTGAGGATTTTTGCATCGATATTCATTAGGGAGATTGGCCAGTACTTTTCCTTTTTTGTAGCATCTTTGCCTGGTTTTGGTATTAGATTGATGTTAGCTTCATAAAATGAGTTAGGTAGTGTTCCATTTTTTTCAATGTTTTGAAAGAGTTTGAGTAAGATTGGTGTCAGTTCTTTCTGGAAAGTTTGATAGAATTCCCCTGTGAAGCCATCTGGCCCTGGGCATTTATTTGTGGGAAGATTTTTGATGACTGATTGGATCTCTTTGCTTCTGATGGGTTGGTTGAGGTCTTCTATTTCTTCTCTGGTCAGTCTAGGTTGTTCATATGTTTCCAGGAAATTGTCCATTTCTTCTACATTATCCAGTTTGTTGCCATACAGTTGTTCATAATATCCTCTTATAATTTTTTTAATTTCTTCAGGATCTGCAGTTATGTCACCTTTTTCATTCATTATTTTCTTTCTATGGGTCTTCTCTCTTTTTGATTTTGTCAGTCTAGCTAGGGGCTTCTCAATCTTGTTGATCTTCTCAAAGAACCAACTTTTGGTGATATTTATCCTCTCTATTGTTTTTTTGTTCTCTATGTCATTTATTTCTGCTTTAATCCTTGTTATTTCTTTTCTTGTACTTGGTTTAGGATTGGTTTGCTGTTCATTTTCTAGCTTCTTCAGTTGATCCATTAGTTCTTTGATTTTGGCTCTTTCTTCCTTTTTAATATATGCGTTTAGTGCTATAAATTTCCCCCTTAGCACTGCTTTTGCTGCATCCCATAGGTTTTGGTATGTTGTGTTCTCATTTTCATTCGTCTCTATATATTTAGCAATTTCTCTTGCTATTTCTTCTTTAACCCACTGATTGTTTAGGAGTGTGTTGTTTAACCTCCAGGTATTTGTGAATTTTCTAAGTCTCTGATGGTTATTGACTTCTAATTGTATTCCATTGTGGTCAGAGAATGTGCTTTGAATAATTTCAATCTTTTTAAATTTATTGAGGCTTGTTTTATGTCCCAGCATATGATCTATTCTGGAGAAAGTTCCGTGAGCACTAGAAAAGTATGTGTATCCTGGTGATTTGGGATGTAATGTTCTATATATGTCTGTTAAATCTAATTCATTTATCAGATTGTTTAGGTTTTCAATTTCCTTATTGGTCTTCTGTCTGGTTGATCTATCTATAGGAGAGAGTGATGTGTTGAAGTCTCCCACAATTATTGTGGAAACATCAATTGCTTCCTTTAGTTTTGCCAGTGTTTCTCTCATGTATTTTGTGGCACCTTGATTGGGTGCATAGACATTGACGATTGTTATTTCTTCTTGCTGAATTGCCCCTTTTATTAGTATGTAGTGGCTTTCTTTGTCTCTCAAAACATCCCTGCATTTGAAGTCTATTTTATCTGAGATTAATATTGCTACACCTGCTTTCTTTTGGCTGTGGCTTGCATGAAATATTTTTCTCCATCCTTTCACTTTCAGTTTCTTTGTGTCCCTGTGTCTAAGATGAGTCTCTTGTATGCAACATATTGATGGTTCATTTTTTTTGATCCATTCTGCGAATCTATATCTTTTAATTGGGGAGTTTAATCCATTTACATTCAACGTTAAAACCGTGAAGGCATTTCTTGAATCGGCCATCTTTTCCTTCGGTTTATGTTTGCCATATTTTTCCCTCTCTCTATTAATATCCTTTATTGTACCCATACCGAATCTCTTTAGTACTGAACCTTTCTCCAAGTCTCTCTGTCCTTTCTTTGTTTCTCTGTCTGTAGGGCTCCCTTGAGTATCTCCAGTAGGGCAGGTCTCTTGTTAGCAAATTCTCTCAGCATTTGTTTGTCTGTGAAAAATTTAAGCTCTCCCTCAAATTTGAAGGAGAGCTTTGCTGGATAAAGTATTCTTGGCTGGAAATTTTTCTCACTCAGAATTTTAAATATATCGTGCCACTGCCTTCTTGCCTCCATGGTGGCTGCTGAGTAGTCACTACTTAGTCTTATGCTGTTTCCTTTGTACGTGGTGAATTGCTTTTCTCTTGCTGCTTTCAGAACTTGCTCCTTCTCTTCTGTGTTTGACAGTGTGATCAGTATATGTCTCGGAGTGGGTTTATTTGGATTTATTCTATTTGGAGTTGGCTGAGCATTTATGATTTGTGTATTTATGTTGTTTAGAAGATTTGGGAAGTTTTCCCCAACAATTTCTTTGAATACTCTTCCTAGACCTTTACCCTTTTCTTCCCCTTCTGGGACACCAATGAGTCTTATATTTGGACGTTTCATATTATCTATCATATCCCTGAGGTCCATTTCGATTTTTTCAATTTTTTTCCCCATTCTTTCTTTTATGCTTTCATTTTCCATTCTGTCATCTTCCAGGTCACTGATTCGTTGTTCAACTTCCTCTAGTCTTGTACTATGAGTGTCCAGAATCTTTTTAATTTGGTCAACAGTTTCTTTAATTTCCATAAGATCATCCATTTTTTTATTTAGTCTTGCAATGTCTTCTTTATGCTCTTCTAGAGTCTTCTTGATTTCCTTTATATCCCGTACTATGGTCTCATTGTTCATCTTTAGTTCTTTGAGTAGCTGCTCTAGGTGCTGTGTCTCTTCTGGTATTTTGATTTGGGTGCTTGGGCTTGGGTTATCCATATCGTCTGGTTTTTTCATATGCTTTATAATTTTCTGTTGTTTTTGGCCTCGTGGCATTTGCTGGACTTGATAGGGTTCTTTTAGGGTTTGTAGACCTATTGAAGTCCTTATCTCTAATTTATCAGATCTACAGCTTCGTGGAGTACACTTTCTCTAACTAACCAGCAGGTGGCGTCCACGAGCCACCTGTTCTCCACAAGCCAGTTCTCCCCTGCTTAGCCTTTTTTTTGGTGAGTGGGGGAGTGAGTCTTGTGGGGCCCAATTGGTGTACCAAGCTTGCGTGTGTAGTTGGTGTTGCCTGCCCTGTATGTGGGGCGTGTTTCTGGGCAGTCGGGGAGGGGGGGTGGCCCTAACAATCAAATCTCCCTGATGATCCTAGAGTTTTAAAGCTGCTGCAATAGTCTAATCCTTCAGTTCAGTCCTGCCACAGTTTGCCTCTGCCACTGACCCACAAGTCTTTGGTATTGGCGTATGGCTCCTGAGACTTGCAAGTGGGCCCCTCTTCCAGGCCGTGCACCCCGGGTCCTCTGTTGAGGGATGACTGTGCTATGTCACAGGTGAGTGCTGTCCCCCCAGGGCAGTTCTGGGCTGCTGGGCTGTGTAGGGAGGCTCCCAGTCTGCTCAAATGATGGCTGAATGGGGCTTTGTTAATTCACACTGCTCCACCTTCCCAGCTCTGGGACAATCAGCTGAGGTTGCAGGGAAGGCTAATGTCCACGCCCAGTTTTGTGGTGTGTGCCTGTTATTTGAAGCACTTCCGTCACACTGGGTTGTCTGGGGCAGCTCTGGGCTATGGGGCTGGCGATGGGCAGGAGTGTTTCCTGTCCACCAGGATGGTGGCTGTGAGCGGACACCCCCCTTTTCTTGGGATGTCGTGGTGTTTAGTGAATTTTCTCAGCCACTGGATTATTGCCTTTTGTCTCAGAGCTCTCTTAGTTCTGCTCTTGACTTGACGTGCCCAAATTGCAATTCTTTGAAGCTTTCTGTATTGGGCTTCTTAGAGTAATTGTTTTAGAAAAAGAAAAAAGGATTAAAAAAAAAAAAAAAAAAAAAAAAGGCCCTCCTCAGAGATCTAATGGGTTATTGAAATGCTAAGAGACAAAGCAACCAGGGCCATTAAGGAAAGGTCCACAGGGCAGAGAGATCAGCTTTTCTTCGGGATTTGCATGTGCGCCTCAGGGCCCTTCCCCTTTCTCTGTTCACCAGAACTCCAAAAATCCTCCACTTTTATTTTGGAGTTTTTCGTGTTGTTTTTTTTCTATGCCTGTCTCCTCTCTGCTGGGCTGGCTGCTCTCAGATTCTCTGGTGTCTGGTCTCGGTCTATCTATGGTTGGAGTCTGTATCAGTAGAATGAGTTTCCGATAAGAGCAGCCACTGCAGTTCTCCCTTCTCCTTCCCGGAGCTGACAGCCCCTCCTCCCACGGGACTGAGCCTGGCAGGGAGGGGCGCGGGTCCCATGGCCGCAAAAACTTACAGATTTCGCTGATCTCAGCAGTTCGACATTTTCATGAGTGTTGTATGAAGTATGCCCAAAGACAGATTGCTGTGTGGTGTCCAGTCCACACAGTTCCTGGATTTTTACCTACTTTCCTGGAGGAGTAACTAAAACTTACAGCTCACCAGTCTGCCATCTTGCCCCGCCCTCTAGGCTTAACAGTTTTAATTTGAACTAATGAGCAACAAAGAACCGTTTTAAGTTATGATTATAGAAAAGACTTTCCATGGATTCCTGGAATGGACTTTCCATGGATTCCTTTTTTAATCCTCTTTTTCTCCTTATTTGGGGTCTTAATGATAAAGGTATATACTTATTTAAGCAAAATTCAAACAATAATAAAGCATATAAAAGAGAAAATTTCAGTCTTCTCTATCTTGGTCTCCATAGATCATCGCTATAAAAAGTGTGATTCTTCTCTAATGTTTTTCTATTTCTCTCCTGGGTTTTTTTGTTTGTTTGTTTTACACAAAAGGGAGCTCATATTATCCATCTTGTTCTGTAACCTCCTTTTTTTTTTCCTTTATTAGAGAAGTTGTGGTTTTACAGAACAATCATGCATAAAATGCAGGATTCCAATATACCACACCACCACCACCACCTTGCATTGGTCTGGAACATTTGTTACAATTGATGATAGCACATTTTTATAATTGTACTATTAATTAAAGTCCATGGTTTAACTTAGGGTTCACAGTTTGTGTTATAGTTCCATAGATTTTTTTTTTAATTTTTATTCTTTATCCATAATCTAACATTTCCCCTTTTAATTACATTCAGATATATTTTTCAGTGCTGTTAATTGCATTCACCATCCATTACCATCGGCACCATCCATTATCAAACATTTCCATCATTGCAAGTAGGAACCCTGTACATTTTAAGCCTTAAGTTTCCATTCCCTATCCCCCGTCCCCTGGTAACCTGTATTCTAGATTGTGACTCCATGAGTTTGCTTATTGTAATCATTTCAAATCAGTGAGATCATACAATATTTGTCCTTTTGTGTCCGGCTTACTTCACTCAGCATGATGTCTTCAAGGTTCATCCATATTGTTGCATATATTAGGACTGACTTCCTTTTTACAACTGAATAAGGTTCCATTGTGTCTGTATGCCACATTTTATTTATCCATTTATTGGTTGATGGACATTTGGGTTGCTTCCATCTTTTGGCAATTGTAAATAAGTCTGCTATGAAGTTTGATGTGCAAATATTATTCCAGACCCTGCTTTCAATTCTTTGGGGTGTGTACTGAGTACTAGGATTGCCAGGTTATATGGTAGTTCTGTATTTAGCTTTCTGAGGAACCACCAAACTGTCTTCCACAACAACTGCACCATTTTACATTGCCACCAGCAGTTAATGAGTATTCCTATTTCTCCACATCCTCTCCAGCACTTATTTTCCACTTTTTTTTAATAGCAGCCATTCTAATGGGTATGGAATGGTTCTCTGATTGTGGTTTTGATTCGAATTTCCCTGATGGCTAATGTTGTTGAGTATCTTTTCATATGCTTTCTGGGCATTTGTATATCTTCTTTGGAGAGATGTCTATTCAAGTTTTTTAATTGGGTTGTTTGTCTTTTTATTGTTAAGTTGAAGGATTTCTTTACATATACTGCATATTAATCCTTTATTTTATAAACCAAACCAAATATTTGGTTTCCAAATATTTTCTTTTTACTTTCATGTTAAAGTTCTTTGAGGAGATCCCATTTACCTATTTTTAATTTTGTTAATTGTGCTTTGGGGGTGGCTTTGTAATAAGTTTTAAGATTGGGAAACGTGAGTCTTCCAACTTATTCTTTTTCAAGATGGCCTTAGCTAATCAGGGCTCCTTACCTTTCCATATAAATTTGATGGTTGGCTTTTCCATTTCTGCAAAGAAGGTTGTTGAAATTTTTATTGGGATTGTGTTGAACCTATAAATTGCTTTGGGTAATATTGATATCATAATGATATTTGGTCTTCCAATCCATGAACACAGAATACCCTTCCAATTATTCAGCTCCTCTTTTATTTCTTTAACAATGTTTTTTAGTTTTCTGTGTACAAGTCCTTTACATCCTTGGTTAGAGTTATTCTTAGATATTTGATTCTTTTAGTTGTTATTATGAATGGAATTTTTTTCTTGATTTCTTCTTCCAGTTCATTGCTTTTATATAAATAAAAATAAAAACACCACTGACTTTTTTTGGTGTTACTCTTGTACCCTGCCACTTTGCTGAATTCGTTTATTAGCTATAGAGGCTTTGTTGTGGATTTTTCAGGATTTTCTGTATATTGAATCGTATCATCTGTAAATAGGGTAAGTTTTACTTCTTCTTTCCAATTTGTATGCCTTTTATTTCTTTTCTTGCCTAATTGCGCCAATACAATGTTAAATAACAGTGGTGACAGTGGGCATTCTTGTCTTGTTCCTGATCTCAGAGGGAAAGCTTTCAGTCTTTCATCATTAGGTAGGATGTTAGCTATGGGCTTTTCATATATGCCCTTTATCATGTTGAGGAAGTTTCCTTCTATTCCTAGTGTTCTAAGTGTTTTTATCAAGAAAGGGTACTGGATTTTGTCAAATGCCTTTTCTGCGTCAATTAAGATGATCATTTGTTCTTTTTTCCTGCGTTCTGTTAATGTGGTGTATTACATTAATTGATTTTCTTATGTTGAACCAATCTTGCATACCAGGGATAAATCTCACTTGATCATGGTGTATAATTGTTTTAATATGCTGTTGGGTTCGGTTTGCTAGTATTTTGTTGAGGATTTTTGCATCTATATTCATAAAAGATACTGGTCTCTAGTTTTCTTTTCCTGTGGTTATCTTTATCTGGCTTTGGTACAAGGGTGATGGTGGCCTTTTTTTTGAAAGAGTTTGAGCAGGATTAGAGTTAAGTCTTCTTGGAATGTTTGGTAGAATTCCCCTGTGAAACCGTCTGATCCTGGGTTTCGCTTTGTTGGAAGGTTTTTTTTATTATTGATTCAATCCCTTTATCAGTAATTTGTCTTTTGAGATCTTCTATTTCTTCTTGAGTCAATGCAGGTGGTTTGTGTGTTTCTAAGAATTTGTTCATTTCATCTAGGTTATCTAGTTTATTGGCATGCAGTTTCCATAGTATCTACTAGTCCTTTCTATTTCAGCAGGGTCAGTAGTAATGCTCCCCTTTTCATTTCTGATTTTCATTATTTGTATCCTCTCATTTTATTTCTTTGCCAGTCTAGCTAAAGATTTGTCAATTTTGTCAATCTTTTCAAAGAACCGGTTTTTGGTATTGTTGATTCTTCTATTTTTGTTTTGTTTTCTCTTTTGTCTCCACTCTTACCTTTGTTATTTCCTTCTTTCTGCTCACTTTGGATATAGTTTGTTCTTCTTTTTCTAGTTCTTCCAGTTTTGAAGTTAGGTTTCTGATTCCAGGTCTTTCTTTTATAATGCAAGCATTTAAAGCTATAAATTTCCCTCTCAGCACTGCCTTTGCTACATCCTATACGTTTTGGTATGTCTTATTTTCATTTTCATTCACCTCAAGATATTTTCTAATTTTGCTTCTGATTTCTTCTTTAACCCATTGGTTGTTTAAGATTGTTATTTAATTCCCATATATTTGTGAATTTTCCCTTTCCCCCTCAGTTATTTTTTTTTTGGGGGGGGGGAGAAAAATTATCTCCATTTGTTGTGTTTCATATACATCCATAGTTGAATTTTAATACAAAAAGAAAAAAGTTAGAATATGAAAAATGTTTACAAACAAGAGATACCTTCAAAAAGATTTTACTCATTTTAGCGTGGTGCTTCCGTCTGTTATTGATTTCTAGCTTCATTCCATTGTGGTTGGAAAATATTAATTGTGTCATCTCAGTATTAATTTATTGAGACTAGTTTTGTGACCCAACATATGGTCTTCTTGGAGAATGATTCATGTACACTGAAGATATAACTTACTTTTTTATACAGCTGTTTTCCTGGCTATCTTTCCATATTTGCATAGGAAAATGTTCTCCTTTTCACTCTGATAGTAGTTTTCAAAAAATTTATGAGTTCTTTTCATGTAGTGATTAATTAAGTTCTTATGGCAATATAATTTTGCAGATGAAGAAATTGAGCTCAGAGGTTAAGTACCTTGCCCAAGGTTATACTACTAGTAACTAGGTAAGCATTAGAAACATCCAGCATATAAAGAAGGTTCACTGAAGATGAAATTCAGTTCAAAAAGCCTAATAGTAAGCAGATTACAGAACAGTATGTTCAGTGTAATAGTCTCACTTCTTTTAAAACTTTAAAAAGAAATACACAAAAATAGAAAAATCCTGCATAGATGAACAGTATACTGAAATGTTAAAACTGGTTATTTTTTAGTAGTAGGATTACAATGAATTTCTACCTTTTCTATAGGAATATACTACTCTTATGAAAATAGTCTTATGTGCTGGCAGCTAAACTGATAGAAAAGTGTAAATAAACCATCCTTGACTCTTAAGTTGCCAAGTAATATTTATTGTAGAATATATCATAGGTGTAAGACCATATGAGACTACATATATAGTTTAAGGAATAAAACAAAAACTCATGCACCCCTGACTTAGCTCAAGATTTATCAGCACTCAATAAAAGCTTTTGTTATTTTTTAGAAAGGGTGTAAGGTATGTGGTTAAAATCACAGATTCTGGTTCTAGGCTGCCTAAACTCAGATCCCAGTTTGCCACTTACTGGCTCTGTTTCAATGGGAAATGTATTTAATCTCTCTGTGCCTCAGTGTCCTCTTCTGTGGAATGGGGGTATATTAGATATCTGTTGTTGCCAAAACTTAGCAGCTGAAGACTATGAATATTTATTAACTAATAAAGTTTCAAGGGCCAGGATTCTGGAAGTAGCTTAGCTGGGTGATTTCTGACTCTGGCTCTCATGAGATTTCACTCAGGCTATTGGATAAAGCAAGTGTCATATGAAGTCTTGATTGGGGCTGGAGGATCTGCTCCCAAGATGGCTTATGTGGCTGTTAACAGGAGCCCTCAGTTCCTCACCATTTGGGCATCTCTGTATAGCTGCTCACGACTCAGCAATTGACTTCCTCCAAACTAAGTGATCAAAGGGAAGGAGAACAAGCATCCAAGACAGAAGCTACAATGTCTTATTGCCTCTCCTTGAAAGCAACATATCAGTATTTCTGCTGTATTCTGTTGAATATAGCAGACCAACCCCAGTACAGTGTGGGAAGGAACTATACAAAGGTGTAAATACCAGGGACTGGGGCTCATGGGCACCATCTTGCAGATTGGCTACAACCAGTAGTAAAGATTATAACCCACAGCAGAGAGTTATTTTAAAGATTAAATGAGTTGATACATGTCTACAATTTAGAATAGCATCTTAACATTCAGTAAGCATCCAGGAAGCTTTAGATGCTCTTTCACACTATTAGTGCTATGTATAGGCTGAGGAATACAACTTTTGTGAGTCATTCATTCATCCCAGTTTTTGTGGGTCTTTGGTTTGGAACCTAAATTAAAAACAAGCATAATTTCCATTTCATATTGGAAGTGTTGACCATTCATCACTATGTTAGTGCCCAGCAGTCTGCTAGGTACTAACATTAAGAACTGACACATGACACTTCATAACGGCAGTTCTTAATCTATGTATTTTGGGGCCCTATGGGTGGGTTTAAGGGAATTTGAGTCTCTTGAAATTGTATGTCAGAATTTTTTATTTGCCTACATGCAATTTACAGAGTGGAATTTATCCATAGCTTTCAAAAGATTCTCTAGAGAAAACCACATGTTTCATCTAATTTGATTCTAAGAAGTAGATGATATTATTAGGGTGTTTAGAAGATACAAAGCTGGCCCTGACACACAAGGAGCTTATATATACCCACCTCACTATTAATACAAGGTAGAATGTGACAAGTCCTATTAGAAAGGTCTTATGCCTTGGAATTCAGAAGAAGGAGAAATTTATTCCAGCTCTTGAAATTGAGGAATGCTTTTTGGCCTTAGGCTCTATTATTTTAAAAACTATAGATCGTTTAGGTATTTATCAAATGCCCACTATATTCCAAACCTTGGAAATATATATTATTTAACAAATAGACAAAAATCTATGTCTTCATGGAGCTTGCATTCTTTTGGAGAAGTAATACACAGAGAATGTGAGCCTTCTTTCCATCTCATAATATTGAATTTTCAGGGCAACTTTGATTATATACCTAACAATGCTTCCACGTAATAGTGTTGAATAAGGATTTGACTGAATGAGAAAAAGAATGAATCAAACAGATTCATTCATTCATCCCAGTTTTCAGGCAGGACCACATTTAACTATCATTTCTTGCAAAGTTTTGCAATTGACTGGGAATTTGAAACTTGGGTTGATTTCTTAATTCTCCAGGTGTTATGATGAGATTTGGCATAAATTGAACTTAGGTGTCTCCATCTAATATTGAGTTACTTTAAGTACTTTGGCACTATGGAAATGCAAAACATCACTGTTTTTTGTCATTTCTAGGGGAGGTGACACCAGGACTATCCCAGGTGGAATATGCACTTCGCAGGCACAAACTGATGTCTCTAATTCAAAAGGAACCACAAGGACAGAGTGGAACTGACCAGACAGTGGTCCTGCTGTCCAACCCTACATACTACATGAGCAATGATATCCCCTACCCTTTTCACCAAGACAACAACTTTCTGTACCTATGTGGATTCCAAGAGCCTGATAGCATTCTCGTCCTCCAAAGCATCCCTGGCAAGCAGTTACCATCACACAAGGCCATGCTCTTTGTACCTCGGAGAGATCCCAGTCGAGAACTTTGGGATGGCCCACGATCTGGCACAGATGGAGCAATTGCTCTAACTGGAGTGGATGAAGCCTATACACTGGAGGAATTTCAACATCTAGTACCAAAATTGAAAGGTAACAGATGAGATCAGAAGTCAAATCACAGGCCAGATTGAAGTTAAGACCTTCCTTGCCTTCACCATCCAATTCCTGTTTAGATTAAAGTTCTGTTTCCTAAAATGATTATCATAGCAGGATTTCCCTGACTGCCATGGAGGGGACATAAGTCTTCTCCAGAAGACTGAGCTACTTTATGGATTACATTTATTCATTTGATAAATCTTTACTAATTATTCATTTTTTAAATGAATAGCTTGAAATCTGAGAGAAAGAATTTTCTTTCCATGTGAAGGATAGGCATGGGCCACTCTTCAGTATTACTGACCAGTTTGTTGATCTTTGACAACCACTTCTTATGTTTTGACAACTTCTCAAAAGGAGGCAGTATTTTCAGAGTGATCCATGGATCACTACCATCAGCATAACCTGGGAATATATTAGAAATGTAAGATCTCAGGCCTCCATTTCTCCTACCTACTAAATCAGCATCTGCATTTTAACAAGTTTCTTAAGTAATTCATATGCACATTAAAGTTTGAGAAATCCTGCTCTAGATTTTCTGAGTTAATTTATAACAAACAAATCACAGTTTATACCTTCAGTTGAGTTCTTGCCCCTCAAAATAGATACTATTCTCGTGATGTTACAATCACTTAGAATGTTTTGGGATTCTTCTTTTGGAACTTACTTTACAACTTATACCACATTATAAACCATCCTTAGTAATTGTTGTAATTCTTCAACTCTGGGAGGTGTCATAATTTTTGAAGCATCTTAAGTTTTTGACGAGCCAAATTTGAGAAATAAGATAGATGATCAAGTTGCAAAATAGTGATTTTAGACCAAAATAATGTATGATTGTAAAGTTTAGTCTGATTTTCTTCTATGGCTTGTAAAACACCTCTGACTACAGTTCCTAAAAGAGAATTCCAAAAATGTTTCCAGCAATCATGGAGTATACTGTTTCCTACCAAGTCTCCTTTGAAAGCAAGCATTTATTTGAATGTGTAAGTACTAATTCATTTTCTTTAATTCTTTTCATTACTTTATAGAAATATTTTCTATTTTACAGTGATAATTACTCAGCTAAATTAGTGAAACTTTCTGATGTCTCCTAAGTGTACGTAAATGTGGAATACAGAATCATTTTCTGTGTACCTTTATGATTTCTTGAATTAGTTACTGGCTGTCATGTTTGACAGTCTAAATTTTGTTAACCCGGTATAGTTAAAATCTCATTTAAAATGTGTTTCACAGAAGCAACTCTCATCTACCAGGTATTTTTTTTTTTTTTATTTTGAAATAAATTCAAAGTTATAGGAACAGTTTCAAAAACAATACAAACCCCATACACAGAACTCCAGCATTACCATGACTCCCCTCCCCCGATACCCCAATCCACTAATTTTAACATGTTGTCACACCGCTATTTCTTTCCCTCCCTCCCTCCCTCCCTACCTCTCTCCCTGTCTATCATCCATTATCTATTGCTCTGTCTTCTTAACATATGAGAGCTAGCTGCACACATCCTTGAACAAACACTATAATTCACATATACAATTCCCATGAACAAGAACATTCTTTTACTCAATCCCATTAAGCGCAGCTAAGAAGTACAAGAGATTCAACAGTGATACAAAGCTTACATTCTGTATTTCCTTTTCCTTATGTCTCAACTGTGTCCCTTTGAGCCTCCTGTCCTCCATCCTCAGATCCCATCCAGGGTCATCCTTGGCATTCAATTGTCATCTATTTAGACTGTCTTTTTTTTTCCCCCCCCTCAATTGTGGAAACAATATATACAGCCTAAATCTTCCCTTTCCACCCCCTCCCTAGCATTCCATTAGGGATTAATCACATTTAGAATGCTGTAATGCTATCACCTTCCCACCATCCATTACTAGAAATTTCCCTTCACCTCAAACAGCAACCCTACACTCATTTCTTAACTCCCCATTGCCCCTTCCCCCATTTCTCTTAACCCATACTCTACTTTTCATCTCCATGGTCATATTCTCTGATAATTTCTTTCTGTTTACTGTGGGGCTTAAAATTAAACTTTTAAATCCATAACGATGTTGTTTTTCTTTGATACCAACTTAATTTCCATAGTACACATAAACTAGGTACCTATACTCCTCCATTCCCCCACCTTTATACAGTTCTTGTCAAAAATTACATATTTTACATTGAGTTCAAAACCACTGATTTGTCATTAGAGTTTGTGTATTTTATCTCATGTAGGAAGTAAATAATGGAGTTACAATTCAAAAATTACTGACTTCTATTTGTATTCCATTGTGGTCAGAGATTGTGCTTTGAATATGTTCAATTGTTTTTTTTTTTGTTTTTTTTTAATTTATTGAGGCTTGTTTATGTCCCAACGTATGGTCCATTCTGGAGAAAGATCCGTGATCACTAGAGAAAACTGAGTGTCCTGGTGATTTGGGATGTAAGGTTCTATATATGTCTGTTAAAATTCTCTTTATCTCTTTCTCCTTTCTTTGTTTCTCTGTCGGTGGGGCTCCCTTTAGTATCTGAAATAGGGCAGGTCTTTTATTAGCAAACTCTCTCAGCATTTGTTTGTCTGTGAAAAATTTAAGCTCTCCCTCAAATTTGAAGGAGAGTTTTGCTGGATAAAGTATTCTTGGTTGGAAATTTTTCTCTCTCAGAGTTTTAAATATGTTATGACACTGCCTTCTCGCCTCCATGGTGGCCGCTGAGTAGTCACTACTTAGTCTTATGTTGTTTCCTTTGTATGTGGTGAATTGCTTTCTCTTGCTGCTTTCAGAACTTGCTCCTTCTCTTCAGTATTTGAGAGACTGATCAGAATATGTCTCGGAGTGGGTTTATTTGGATTTATTCTCTTTGGAGTTCGCTGGGCATTTATGTTTTGTGTATTTATATTGTGTAGAAGGTTTGGGAAGTTTTCCCTGACAATTTCTTTGAATATGCTGTCTGGACTTTTACCCTTATCTTCCCCTTCTGGGAACACCAATGAGTCTTAGATTTGGATGTTTTATTTTATCTGTTGTATCCCTGAGATCCTTTTCGATATTTTCGATTTTTTTCTCTATTCTTTCTTTTGTTCTTTCATTTTCTGTTCTGTGGACCTCTAGGACACTGAGTCGTCGTTCATCTTCCTCTAATCTTGTATTATGAGTATCCAGAATCTTTTTAATTTGGCCAACAATTTCTTTTATTTCCATAAGCTCTTCTATTTTTTTATTTAATCTTGCAATTTCTTCTTTATGCTCTTTTAGGGTCTTCTTTATGTCCCTTTTATGCTGTTCCATGGTCTTCTTCATGTCTTTTATATCCTGTGCCATGTTTTTGTTCCTCGATTGTAATTGTTTGATTAATTGTGCCAAGTACTGTGTCTCTTCTGATATTTTGATTTGGGTGTTTGGGATCGGGTTCTCCATATTATCTGGTTTTATCATATGCATTAAGATTTTCTGTTGTTTTTGGCCTCTTGGCATTTGCTTTGCTTGATAAGTTTCTTTCAAGTTGTAAAAAAAAATACCAATCTAATTTTTCAGCTATACAAATTGGTGGCGTACACTTTCTCCAACTAACCAGCAGATGGCATCTGCGAGTCACCTATACCCCTCAAGTCAGTTCTCCCCAACTCTGTCTCTGTGGTGTGTGGGGAGATGATTTTTGTGGGATTTGGTTGGTGAACTCAGTTTGGGTTTGTTGTTGGAGCTGTCCGCCCTGAACGTGGGGCGTGTGTCTGGGTGGTCAGGGAGGCAGGGCAGCTTTAGTATTCAAACCTCCCAGGTGTTCCCGGAGATTCAAGGCTGTTATAAGAGTCTAAGCCTTCATTTCAGTTTTGCCCCAGATTTTCTTTGTCACTGACCCACAAACCACCGGCATTGACGTAGCGTCCCTGGGTTTTCCGAGCGGGACCCCCTTCTCAACTGTGATCTTCCAGGACCTCTGCTGAGGGAAAGCTGTGCTACTTCACTAGTGCACGTCGTCCCTCAAGGGAAGCCCCGGGCCGCTGGGCCGTGCAGGGGCGCTCTCTGCCTGATGCAAAGATTAGCCTATAATTCTTGACTGGTATTAAGTTCTGAATGAAAGGCAGATAGTAGAGCTGGGCCCCACCCCTTTCCTCTTAGAGAAGATAGACGCCTTAGGGGGAGGTCATTAGCATTTCAGTGGTCTCTGTCTGCCTGTGCTATACCCTTGTCTGGGTCACAGAACTGGGAACTGAAAATGGCCGAGGCTTTCTCCACTGAGTCGAAAAAGGAACAGAGCTAGTCTGAGGCAACCCTCCGGCTCTCCAAGGTCAGTCGTCACCCAAAGCCTCTGTCTACTAGTTGGGGATTCGTACCTCATAGTGAGCAGTTCATACTCGCTAATTAAAACCCCAGTTGGAGCTCAGCCGAGCTATATTCACTTGCTGGGAGAAAGCTTCTCTCTGGCACTGTGAAGCTTTGTAGCTCGGGCTGTGGGGGAGGGGTCTCTTGATTTGGATCCACAGTTTTTACTTACAGATTTTATGCTGTGATCTCGGGCATTCCTCCCAATTCAGGTTGGTATATGATGAGTGTACGGTCACATTTGTCCTCCTGCAGTTATTCTGGATTATTTACTAGTTGTTTCTGGTTTTTATTTTAGTTGTTCCAGGGGGACTACTTAGCTTCCACTTCTCTCTATGCACCATCTTAGATCCTACCAGGTGTTCTTAATGTTAGTAGTTTACTGGATAAAAGCATTAGGCAAAGGAAAAGATTAATGAAACTATATGTATTTAAAAGTTTAAAAAACTAAGTTGGGCTATGACTTCATATATAGGTATAGAGGCTGCTATTACTTTTTAAAAATAACAACCATTTAATTTCTATCTACTGAAAGTCAGATTAGTGTTTCCCTTGTAATATGAGGGAAAACCACTTTTATTTTTAAATGAAAATAGTTAGGACTTTGTATCTCCAATACGTATCCAATCAGAGTTTTCAGGATTTTTTCCCAACACTGTCCTAAGTTCCTTTAATCTTACAAACCATAGAAACTCTCCAGATTTAGGTTGTAAGGAATGCTGCCCATGGCCTGCTGTGAGGAAACCTTCAATTACTTCAGCCCTGAGAGAATTTGTGCTCTACCTAGTCGAATTGTACACTATAGGTTTTAAGTTGTGACTCTTGTTCAAGCCACTATGACAGTTTGATATTTCTTGTTGCTGTTAGTTTTTTTCTTAAATTTGTTTTTTTTTTTGCTTCTCATTTTAAGCTGAGACAAATACCATTTGGTATGACTGGATGAGACCTTCTCATGCACAGCTTCACTGTGACTTCATGCAGCCTCTGACTGAGGCCAAAGCCAGGAGCAAAAACAAGGTTCGGGCTGTCCAGCAGCTGGTTCAGCGCCTCCGGCTAATCAAATCTCCTGCAGAGATTGAGCGAATGCATATTGCTGGGAAGCTGACATCACAGGTAAGGTTCTTATTGAAATGGCTTTTTCCAAATTAAAAACCATAAGCTCTTACGGTTCACTGGCACCTTGAGGTCATATATCTGATGTAGTAGTCTTCTTTCTAGATGAACATCTAGCTTCTACGTATTTGTTCAGCCAGTCTGTCTAGAGACTTGCTCAGTGGCTTGCAAGGCAAAGTAAATCTGCCTTCTTGTATCTTTTACCCATCTACCTTAGTTGTTTCTTCTTGAAACAATATGAATTAATCTGTTTCCTTTCCCTGTGATACCTACACTAATAATAAACAGAGTTTGAAATCTCATAGAAGCCAAAATGACAATGTTTATAAATCTACACTTTATGATAGGGTACATTGTAAAAGTACAGTATAACAACAACATTAAACTAAGCATATGCCTCACAGCCAATGGCTGTCTCACAGCCAGAGTCCAGAGAAGCCAGGGGTAGGCTTCTTTTGCCCTCCATTAAGGGCCAGGGCAAGATGCATTTTCTCTCACAGATCAAGAACCATTATTGCACACACAGAATACCTCACATCTAGGGAACTCAAAATAGAATCTTAGCTGGGGATTTTTACATTTTCCTGGTCACATAGGCATATTCCTACTATATAACAGCAAAGCCCTCTGAAGATCTCAACCAGACCAAGTACAGACCATTAATCTCACTGTTATCAGTACTCACAATCTGATACAAACTTCCTCAACACACCTCAGAGCAATGGTTACAAAATGACACTATTGGAGTCGGGGCAAGATGGCGGACTGGTGAGCTGTATGTTTTAGTTACTCCTCCAGGAAAGTAGGTAGAAAGCCAGGAACGGCGTGGACTGGACACCACAGAGCACTCTGACTTTGGGCATACTTCATACAACACTCATGAAAACGTGGAACTGCTGAGATCAGCGAAATCTGTAAGTTTTTGTGGCCAGGGGACCCACGCCCCTCCCTGCCAGGCTCAGTCCCGTGGGAGGAGGGGCTGTCAGCTCCGGGAAGGAGAAGGGAGAACTGCAGTGGCAGCCCTTATCAGAAACTCATTCTGCTGATCCAAACTCCAACCATAGATAGACTGAGACCAGACACCAGAGAATCTGAGAGCAGCCAGCCCAGCAGAGAGGAGACAGGCATAGAAAAAAACAACACGAAAAACTCCAAAATAAAAGCGGAGGATTTTTGGAGTTCTGGTGAACATAGAAAGGGGAAGGGCAGAGCTCAGGCCCTGAGGCTCATATGCAAATCCCGAAGAAAAGCTGATCTCTCTGCCCTGTGGACCTTTCCTTAATGGCCCTGGTTGCTTTGTCTCTTAGCATTTCAATAACCCATTAGATCTCTGAGGAGGGCCCTTTTTTGTTTTTTTTTTTTTTTAATCCTTTTTTCTTTTTCTTAAACAATTACTCTAAGAAGCCCAATACAGAAAGCTTCAAAGACTTGCAATTTGGGCAGGTCAAGTCAAGAGCAGAACTAGGAGAGCTCTGAGACAAAATGCAATAATCCAGTGGCTGAGAAAATTCACTAAACACCACAACTTCCCAAGAAAAGGGGGGTGTCCGCTCACAGCCATCATCCTGGTGGACAGGAAACACTCCTGCCCATCGCCAGCCCCATAGCCCAGAGCTGCCCCAGACAACCCAGTGTGACGGAAGTGCTTCAAATAAAAGGCACATACCACAAAACTGGGCGTGGACATTAGCCTTCCCTGCAACCTCAGCTGATTGTCCCAGAGTTGGGAAGGTGGAGCAGTGTGAATTAACAAAGCCCCATTCAGACAGCATTTCTGCAGACTGGGAGCCTCCCTACACAGCTCAGCAGCCCAGAACTGCCCTGGGGGGATGGCACTCACCTGTGACATAGCACAGTCATCCCTCAACAGAGGACCCGGGGTGCACAGCCTGGAAGAGGGGCCCACTTGCAAGTCTCAGGAGCCATACGCCAATACCAAGGACTTGTGGGTCAGTGGCAGAAACAAACTGTGGCAGGACTGAACTGAAGGATTAGACTATTGCAGCAACTTTAAAACTCTAGGATCACCAGGGAGATTTGATTGTTAGAGCCACCCCCCTCTCCCTGACTACCCAGAAACACGCCCCATATACAGGGCAGGCAACACCAACTACACATGCAAGCTCGGTACACCAATTGGACCCCACAAGACTCACTCCCCCACTCACCAAAAAGGCTAAGCTGGGGAGAACTGGCTTGTGGAGAACAGGTGGCTCGTGGATGCCACCTGCTGGTTAGTTAGAGAAAGTGTACTCCACGAAGCTGTAGATCTGATAAATTAGAGATAAGGACTTCAGTTGGTCTACACATCCTAAAAGAACCCTATCAAGTTCAGCAAATGCCAAGAGGCCAAAAACAGCAGAAAATTATAAAGCATATGAAAAAACCAGATGATATGGATAACCCAAGCCCAAGCACCCAAATCAAAACATCAGAAGAGACACACCACCTAGAGCAGCTACTCAAAGAACTAAAGATGAACAATGAGACCACAGTACGGGATACAAAGGATATCAAGAAGACTCTAGAAGAGCATAAAGAAGACATTGCAAGACTAAATAAAAAAATGGATGATCTTATGGAAATTAAAGAAACTGTTGACCAAATTAAAAAGATTCTGGACACTCATAGTACAAGACTAGAGGAAGTTGAACAACGAATCAGTGACCTGGAAGATGACAGAATGGAAAATGAAAGCATAAAAGAAAGAATGGGGAAAAAAATTGAAAAAATCGAAATGGATCTCAGGAATATGATAGATAACATGAAACATCCGAATATAAGACTCATTGGTGTTCCAGAAGGGGAAGAAAAGGGTAAAGGTCTAGGAAGAGTATTCAAAGAAATTGTTGGGGAAAACTTCCCAAATCTTCTAAACAACATAAATACACAAATCATAAATGCTCAGCGAACTCCAAATAGAATAAATCCAAATAAACCCACTCCGAGACATATTCTGATCACACTGTCAAACACAGAAGAGAAGGAGCAAGTTCTGAAAGCAGCAAGAGAAAAGCAATTGACCACATACAAAGGAAACAGCATAAGACTAAGTAGTGACTACTCAGCAGCCACCTTGGAGGTGAGAAGGCAGTGGCACGATATATTTAAAATTCTGAGTAAGAAAAATTTCCAGCCAAGAATACTTTATCCAGCAAAGCTCTCCTTCAAATTTGAGGGAGAGCTTAAATTTTTCACAGACAAACAAATGCTGAGAGAATTTGCTAACAAGAGACCTGCCCTACTGGAGATACTCAAGGGAGCCCTACAGACAGAGAAACAAAGAAAGGACAGAGAGACTTGGAGAAAGGTTCAGTACTAAAGAGATTCGGTATGGGTACAATAAAGGATATTAATAGAGAGAGGGGAAAAATATGACAAACATAAACCAAAGGATAAGATGGCTGATTCAAGAAATGCCTTCACGGTTATAACGTTGAATGTAAATGGATTAAACTCCCCAATTAAAAGATATAGATTCGCAGAATGGATCAAAAAAAATGAACCATCAATATGTTGCATACAAGAGACTCATCTTAGACACAGGGACACAAAGAAACTGAAAGTGAAAGGATGGAAAAAATATTTCATGCAAGCTACAGCCAAAAGAAAGCAGGTGTAGCAATATTAATCTCAGATAAAATAGACTTTAAATGCAGGGATGTTTTGAGAGACAAAGAAGGCCACTACATACTAATAAAAGGGGCAATTCAACAAGAAGAAATAACAATCGTAAATGTCTATGCACCCAATCAAGGTGCCACAAAATACATGAGAGAAACACTGGCAAAACTAAAGGAAGCAATTGATGTTTCCACAATAATTGTGGGAGACTTCAACACATCACTCTCTCCTATAGATAGATCAACCAGACAGAAGACCAATAAGGAAATTGAAAACCTAAACAATCTGATAAATGAATTAGATTTAACAGACATATACAGGACATTACATCCCAAATCACCAGGATACACATACTTTTCTACTGCTCACGGAACTTTCTCCAGAATAGATCATATGCTGGGACATAAAACAAGCCTCAATAAATTTAAAAAGATTGAAATTATTCAAAGCACATTCTCTGACCACAATGGAATACAATTAGAAGTCAATAACCATCAGAGACTTAGAAAATTCACAAATACCTGGAAGTTAAACAACACACTCCTAAACAATCAGTGGGTTAACGAAGAAATAGCAAGAGAAATTGCTAAATATATAGAGACGAATGAAAATGAGAACACAACATACCAAAACCTATGGGATGCAGCAAAAGCAGTGCTGAGGGGGAAATTTATAGCACTAAACGCATATATTAAAAAGGAAGAAAGAGCCAAAATCAAAGAACTAATGGATCAACTGAAGAAGCTAGAAAATGAACAGCAAACCAATCCTAAAGCAAGTACAAGAAAAGAAATAACAAGGATTAAAGCAGAAATAAATGACATAGAGAACAAAAAAACAATAGAGAGGATAAATATCACCAAAAGTTGGTTCTTTGAGAAGATCAACAAGATTGACAAGCCCCTAGCTAGACTGACAAAATCAAAAAGAGAGAAGACCCATATAAACAAAATAATGAATGAAAAGGTGACATAACTGCAGATCCTGAAGAAATTAAAAAAATTATAAGAGGATATTATGAACAACTGTATGGCAACAAACTGGATAATGTAGAAGAAATGGACAATTTCCTGGAAACATATGAACAACCTAGACTGACCAGAGAAGAAATAGAAGACCTCAACCAACCCATCACAAGCAAAGAGATCCAATCAGTCATCAAAAATCTTCCCACAAATAAATGCCCAGGGCCAGATGGCTTCACAGGGGAATTCTACCAAACTTTCCAGAAAGTACTGACACCAATCTTACTCAAACTCTTTCAAAACATTGAAGAAAATGGAACACTACCTAACTCATTTTATGAAGCTAACATCAATCTAATACCAAAACCAGTGTTCTTTTTTACTTCAGTTGCTCTTTTTCACTCTAATTGTTATTCTTGTTATTTTTGTGTGTGTGCTAATGAAGCTGTCAGGTATTGATTTAGGTGATGAATGTACAACTATGTAATGGTACTGTAAACAATCGAAAGTACGATTTGTTTTGTATGACTGCGTGGTATGTGAATATATCTCAATAAAATGATGATTAAAAAAAAAAAGAAATAGAAGGGGACCTTAAAAGATGGAAAAATATTCCATGTTCATGGATAGGAAGACTAAATGTCATTAAGATGTCAATTCTACCCAAACTCATCTACAGATTCAATGCAATCCCAATCAAAATTCCAACAACCTACTTTGCAGACTTGGAAAAGCTAGTTATCAAATTTATTTGGAAAGGGAAGCTGCCTCGAATTGCTAAAGACACTCTAAAAAAGAAAAAAGAAGTGGGAGGACTTACACTCCCTGACTTTGAAGCTTATTATAAAGCCACAGTTGCCAAAACAGCATGGTACTGGCACAAAGATAGACATACAGATCAGTGGAATAAAATTGAGAATTCAGAGATAGACCCTCAGATCTATGGCCGACTGATCTTTGATAAGGCCCCCAAAGTCACTGAACTGAGTCATAATGGTCTTTTCAACAAATGGGGCTGGGAGAGTTGGATATCCATATCGAAAAGAATGAAAGAGGACCCCTACCTCACCCCCTACACAAAAATTAACTCAATATGGACGAAAGATCTCAATATAAAAGAAAGTACCATAAAACTCCTAGAAGATAATGTAGGAAAACATCTTCAAGACCTTGTATTAGGCGGCCACTTCCTAGACTTTACACCCAAAGCACAAGCAAGAAAAGAAAAAATAGATAAATGGGAACTCCTCAAGCTTAGAAGTTTCTGCACCTCAAAGGAATTCCTCAAAAAGGTAAAGAGGCAGCCAACTCAATGGGAAAAAATTTTTGGAAACCATGTATCTGACAAAAGACTGAAATCTTGCATATATAAAGAAATCCTACAACTCAATGACAATAGTACAGTCGGCCCAATTATAAAATGGGCAAAAGATATGAAAAGACAGTTCTCTGAAGAGGAAATACAAATGGCCAAGAAACACATGAAAAAATGTTCAGCTTCACTAGCTATTAGAGAGATGCAAATTAAGACCACAATGACATACCATCTAACACCGATGAGAATGGCTGCCATTAAACAAACAGGAAACTACAAATGCTGGAGGGGATGTGGAGAAATTGGAACTCTTATTGATTGTTGGTGGGACTGTATAATGGTTCAGCCACTCTGGAAGTCAGTTTGGCAGTTCCTTAGAAAACTAGATATAGAGTTACCCTTCAATCCAGCGATTGCACTTCTCGGTATATACCCGGAAGATCGGAAAGCAGTGACACGAACAGATATCTGCACGCCAATGTTCATAGCAGCATTATTCACAATTGCCAAGAGATGGAAACAACCCAAATGTCCTTCAACAGATGAGTGGATAAATAAAATGTGGTATATACACACGATGGAATACTACGCGGCAGTAAGAAGGAACGATCTCGTGAAACATATGACAACATGGATGAACCTTGAAGACATAATGCTGAGCGAAATAAGCCAGGCACAAAAAGAGAAATATTATATGCTACCACTAATGTGAACTTTGAAAAATGTAAAACAAATGGTTTATAATGTAGAATGTAGGGGAACTAGCAATAGAGAGCAATTAAGGAAGGGGGAACAAAAATCCAAGAACAGATAAGCTATTTAACGTTCTGGGGATGCCCAGGAATGACTATGGTCTGTTAATTTCTGATGGATATAGTAGGAACAAGTTCACAGAAATGTTGCTATATTAGGTAACTTTCTTGGGGTAAAGTAGGAACATGTTGGAAGTTAAGCAGTTATCTTAGGTTAGTTGTCTTTTTCTTACTCCCTTGTTATGGTCTCTTTGAAATGTTCTTTTATTGTATGTTTGTTTTCTTTCTAACTTTTTTTTCATACAGTTGATTTAAAAAAGAAGGGAAAGTTAAAAAAAAGAAAAAAGAAAAACAAGGAAAAAAAGATGTAGTGCCCCCTTGAGGAGCCTGTGGAGAATGCAGGGGTATTGGCCTACCCCACCTCGATGGTTGCTAACATGACCACAGACATAGGGGACTGGTGGTTTGATGGGTTGAGCCCTCTACCATAGGTTTTACCCTTGGGAAGACGGTTGCTGCAAAGGAGAGGCTAGGCCTCCCTATGGTTGTGCCTAAGAGCCTCCTCCCAAATGCCTCTTTGTTGCTCAGATGTGGCCCTCTCTCTCTGGTTAAGCCAACTTGAAAGGTGAAATCAGTGCCCTCCCCCCTACGTGGGATCAGACACCCAGGGGAGTGAATCTCCCTGGCAACGTGGAATATGACTCCCGGGAAGGAATGTAGACCTGGCATCGTGGGACGGAGAACATCTTCTTGACCAAAAGGGGGGTGTGAAAGGAAATGAAATAAGCTTCAGTAGCAGAGATTCCAAAAGGAGCGGAGAGGTCACTGTGGTGGGCACTCTTACGCACACTTTAGACAACCCTTTGTAGGTTCTAAAGAATTGGGGTAGCTGGTGGTGGATACCTGAAACTATCAAACTACAACCCAGAACCCATGAATCTCGAAGACAGTTGTATAAAAATGTAGCTTATGAGGGGTGACAATGGGATTGGGAAAGCCATAAGGACCACACTCCACTTTGTCTAGTTTATGGATGGATGAGTAGAAAAATAGGGGAAGGAAACAAACAAACAAACAGACAAAGGTACCCAGTGTTCTTTTTTACTTCAATTGCTCTTTTTCACTCTAATTATTATTCTTGTTATTTTTGTGTGTGTGCTAATGAAGGTGTGAGGGATTGATTTAGGTGATGAATGTACAACTATGTAATGGTACTGTGAACAATTGAAAGTACGATTTGTTTTGTATGACTGCATGGTATGTGAATATATCTCAATAAAATGAAGATTAAAAAAAAAAAAAATGACACTATTAATCAGTATGTTTGTGCCTTGACCAGAATCTGTGCAGGAACTTGAGCAGAAGAGTTCAGGCTAATTCCAGGCCTGCTAGAATTAACCCTCACAGAACAATCCACCTCCCTGACCTATTGTCAAGGCTTTTTTTCTGATAAAACAGTAATCCCTAGTTTGACAGGAGTTACTTGCCTTGTGGTATCATATAATCAGTAGACAATCAAAATGCACACATAGAATTCAGACATTTACAATAACCAGTGAGTGGTAGGTATGGGTTTAAACAGACAATTGTACTATCCGATTATAGTTTCTCATGTTTTTGTAGTTACTGCACAGTTCTTTTGCCTCCCGGATCTATAGTTATTCATATTTTATCCACATTCTGTCCACATCTACGGAATTTTTAAGAACCAGCACCATAATTAACCTATCATTAAGACTAAATTTTCATCAGGTCAGTTCTCCTCCATAGAGATAACATCCTGAGGGACTTTCAATATCTCAATATATTTTATCATCAATATTAGTATTATCCTAAGTTTTATCAGCTTCTACCACAAACTTTACTTATGACTCCCATTTTACACCATGTTAATAGTACTATGTAGTACTCTGGGTCCATGGTTACAATTTAAATTGGACAGAATTGTGGTATAATTATTTTGTCCCTCTCAACATCTTTTCTCATATGTCATATATTATTTCTCATAGGAGAATAGAGCAGAAGCCATCTCTGTTATTTCAGGATTCAAAACATCTTGAGAACATAGCCAAATCCCTTTTCTCAGTTTATGTGATTTAACAAATGCTGGTTCCAGTGATAGGAGTCCTACAACAGAAACTATTTATCTACCATGGAAAGCACTCTATTCCTGTTTAAAATTTGTCCAGTACCCACAAATTACACTTATAGGGAAAGAATGATTAGCACTTAGTCATGGTGATAAAGCTATTAAAGAGCACCTCAGCAGCTTGCATTCTCCAGTTAAAATTTTCTGTGGACTTGAGGTGGCCCATAAGTCTCCCATAAGTTGTAAACTGGGTTTCTACAGTGAGAATCTCTGGCCATTGTGCCTGGGATTCCTTGGACTCCATTTCAATTAAGATATCTAATAACCTAGTTTGCATTAACATGCAAGCTTATTCCCATTGCTGAGTTTGGGCATGTTGTCTTTGTGTGTGCTCTAGTTGTAACAGGCATTTTGTCAGTGCTTTGTTGTCATTTCAAGCAGCTTCCCACTTCTGTCCTTACTCCTGGAATAAGATGGCTTCACGGCACCCTGTTCATTTTAGGAGGTTTTGTCATCGGTGTATCTTTCCTCCTGTTTAAAAGCAAATCTGCCTGACCAATTACTCTTAGCCCAGCTCCTGATTCCCCTAAGGTTCTCTTATTCTAAGCAAACGTGTTGTTGCCATTGAGTTCTAACTGCTTTAGTACAATTGGCAGATAAAAATTTAGTACCAAAAAAATCTTTAATCCCCCAGGCTTAGGTCAAACGAATAGTAGTCACTCCTAAATAGACTGGTTTGAGTGTGCTGTAACATTTCTCATAACTACCACGTCGAATTTCTTCCTTTTCTTTCTCAGGAATATAGGCCCCCCAAGTTATAACTAGTTCTTTTCTTTTGTCAGTGATTCCAGTGTCCCAATTGTCCCTCTACCTCCTATGGCTATTCATCCACAAAAACTGGGTAAATAGCTACTTTTACACTTAAAAGTATTATAACAGATGGGATATTCAATAGATAATGTTCTGTCATCATATTCTCATACCATTTTGTGGTGGACTTGGAGCTCTATACCCCACAGAAGCATGTTATTAAACTTATTCCATTCCTGTGGGTGTGAACTCTTGTAAATAGGAATTTTTGATGAGGTTATTTCAGTTAGGGTGTGGCTCAACTAACTCAGGATGGGCCTTAATCCTATTACGGAAGGCCTTATAGGGAAAGACATGGAAAGAGAGAAAACTACAGGGAGCAGCCAGAAGCTGAAAGTCAGTGGGACCCAGGAGAGAATGGAGAAGCCAGGAGAGGCCGCTTTGTACACTGCCATGTTACAGAAAACCAAGGATCACCAGCAACAAGTCCCAGAACACCATAGTCTTCTGGGAGAAAGCATCACCTTGATGACACCTTGATTTTGGACTTCTTCTAATCTCAAAACCGTGAACCAATAAATTTCTCTTGTTTAAGCCAACCCATTGCGTGGCATTTGCAGCCAGAAAACTAAAACACTTTCTTCTTCAAATTGTTCATTATTGCTATGTAGAAACCCCAGTGATTCTGGCATATTGATCTTGTATCCTGCAGCTTTGCTGAATTTGTTTATTCGCTCTAGTAGCTTTGTTGTGGAATTTTTCAGGATTTTCTCTATATAAGATCATATCATCTGCAAACAGAAAATTTGACTTCTTCCTTTCCCATTTGAATGCCTTTTATTTCTTTTTCTTGACTAATTGCTCTGGCTAGAACTTCCGCTACAGTGTTGACTAGCAGTAGTGACAGTGGGCATCCTTATCTTGTGCCTTATCTTAGCGGGAAAGCTTTCAATCTTTCACTATTGAGAATGATGTTTGCTGTGGTTTTTCATAGAAAGCCCTTTATCGTTTTGAGAAAATTCCAGTCTGTTTCTGGTTTTCTGAGTGTTTTATCATGAAAGTGTGTTGGATTTTGTCACATGTCTTTTCTACCTCGATTGAGATGATCATGTGGATTTTTTTGGTTTGGGGTTTTGTTTGTTTGTTTTGTTTTGTTTTGTTTCATTCTCTTGAGTACCTTGGATAAATCTGACTTGATCTTCAGGTACAATTCTTTTAATGTGCTGTTGCTTTGGGTTTGCTAGTATATTGTTGAGAATTTTTGCACCAGTATTCATAAGGGAATTTGTCTGTAACTTTCTTTTATTGTATCTTTATCT
The DNA here is from genome assembly GCF_015220235.1 of Choloepus didactylus. NCBI lineage: Eukaryota > Metazoa > Chordata > Mammalia > Pilosa > Megalonychidae > Choloepus > Choloepus didactylus. The sequence continues at coordinate 12,833,616 of NC_051314.1, read as the reverse complement.
GGCTTTGTATTAGGGTGATGTTGGCCTCATAGAATTAGTTAGGAAGTGTTTCTTCCTCTTCAGCTTTTTGGACAAGTTTAAGCAGGGTTGGTCTTAGTTTGTTCTTGGAATGTTTGGTAAAATTCACCAGTGAAGCATCTGGTTCTGGGCTTTTCATAGCTGGGAGTTTTTAATTACTGATTCAGTCTCTTTAGTTGTTATACATCTGTGGAGATCTATTTCTTCTTTTGTCCATTTCATTTATGTTATCTAATTTATTGGCATGCAGTTGTTCTTAGTGTCCTCTGTAACCCTTTTTATTTCTGTGGAGTTGGTAGTGATGCCATCCTTTCATTTCTGATTTTAGTTATTTGTGTCCTCTCTCCTTTTTTCTTTGTCTAGCTAAAGGTTTGTCATTTTTATTGATCTTTTCAAAGAACCAACTTTGGTTTCGTTGATTCTCTCTCCTGATTTTGTTGTTGTTTTTGTTCTCTATTTCATTTATCATTGCTCTAATCTTTATTTCCTTCCTTCTGCTGCTTTTCGGTTTAGTTTACTCTTCTTTCTTTAGATCTTCTGCTTGTGAGGATCCAAAGATTTGAGATTTTTTCCTATTTAAATGTAAGTTAAAACTGTAATTTTTCTCTCAGTACTACCTTTGCTGCATCCAATAAGTTTTGGTATGTTGTGTTTTCATTTTCATTCACCTCAAGATACTTCTTAATTTCCCCTGTGATTTCTTCTTTGACACATTGTTCCAGTTTGCTAATGCTGCCGTTATGTAAAGTACCAGAAATGGATTGACTTTTATAAAGGGGGTTTATTTGGTTGCAAAGTTACAGTCTTAAGGCCATAAAGTGTCCAAGGTAAGGCATTAACAACAGGGTGCCTTCACTGAAGGATGTCCATTGGCATCCAGAAAACCTCTGTTAGCTAGGAGGGCACGTGGCTGGCATCTGCTCACTCCCAGGTGGCATTTCAAAATGGCATTCTCCGAAATGTTGCTCTTGGGGCATTTTGTCCTTTCTTAGCTGCAGCTGCTCTCCAGATGTCACTCTTAGCTGCTCTGAGTTCCTTCTGTTTGTCTTTTATATGGCTCCAGTGATTTAATTCAGACCCACCTGAATGGATGGGGTAACACTTCCATGGAAATTGTCCAATCAAAGGACTTGCCCACAGTTGATTGAGTCACATCTCCATGGAAACACTCAATCAAAAGGTTCCAACCCAATCAGCACTAATACACCTGCTCACACAAGATTGCATCAAAGAATATGGCTTTGTCTGGGGGACATAATATATACAAACCAGCACAGCCATTGATTATTTAATTTTAGAGTGTTTAATTCCCTCATATTGTGAATTTTTCAGTTCTCTCTCTGTTGCTGATTTCTAGTTTCATTCCTTTGTGATCGAAGAAGGTACATTTATGGTTTCAGTATTTTTTTATTTATTGAGACTACTTTTCTGACCTAACCTATGGTCTATCCTGGAGAATGATGTGTGCCCACTAGAGAAAAATGTATATTGTATTACTGTTGGGTGAAGTGTTCTATATATGTCCGTTAGGTCTAGTTGGTTTCTAGTATCATTAAAGTCTTCTATTTCCTCATTAATCTTCTGTCTAGATGTTTTATCCATTATTGAAGTGGTGTATTGAAATCTTCTACTATTAGTATAGAACAATATTTCTCCTTTCAAATCTGTTATTTGCTTCATATATTTTGCAACTCTGCTTTTAGGTGCATATTTATTTTGTGATTGTTTATATATTCCTTTTGAATTGTCCCCTTTATCAGTATATAGCATTCTTCTTTGTCCCTTATAACAGTTTTTTACTCAAAGTCTGTTAATCTGATATTAGTATAGCTACTCCAGCTCTCTCTTGGTTTCTATTGACTTCGTATTTTTTTTCCATCCTTCTATTTTCAATCTACTTGTGTCTTTGAATTTAAGATGAGTCTCTGGTAAACAACATATAGTTGGGTCATGCTTTTTTTTTAATCTATTCTACTAATGTCTGTTTTTTTGACTGGAGAGTTTAATCCATTTACATTTAAAGTCACTACTGATAATGCAGAATTTTCTTCTGCCATTTTGCTTTTTGGTCTTTGTAACTCACATACCGTTTCTTTCCCTCAATTCTTCCGTTACTGCCTACTTCCATATATGGTTGGTTTTTCTTGATGAGCCTTTTTGAGACCCTTCTTATTTCCTTCTTTGTATGATTTTCAGATATAGATGATTTCTATAATAATCATTTTTAATAATATTTATTTGATTTGATACAACTTAACTTCAATAATATATACAAACTATGTTCCTCTATCCCCCCATCTCCAACCTTTTTGTAGTACTTGTAACAAACTATATAGTTACACATTGTCCAAACCCATAGATTTATCATTATTTTTCATGCATTTGCATTTTAGAACTCGTAAAAAGCAAAAAAAAAAAGGGGGGGGATGGAGAATTACATGTAAAAAATACTTAATACTGGTGTTTATAATCACCTATTTGGTTACCTTTACCAGAGGTCTTTATTTCTTTATGCTGCTTCAAACTACTGTCTAATGTCCTTTCCTTTCATCTGAAGTACTTCCTTTAGCATTGTTTATGGCAGGCCTTGTGATGAACTGCCTCAGCTTTTCTTTCTCTGGGTATGTATCAATCTTTCCCTCATTTTTTGTTGTTGTTGTTGTTGTTGTTGTTGTTGTGATTGTTCACATACCATACAGTTATCCAAAGATCCAAAGTGTACAATCAGTTGCCCCTGGTACCATCATACAGCTGTGCATCCATCACCACAATTAATTTTTGTTCAATTTTTAGAACATTTTCATTACTCCAGACAACAAATAAAGGCAAAGAAGAGGGGGAAAAAAAGGAGGGGGGGAGGAAACTCAAATACTCAAATCCTCCCATATCCCTAACCACCCCCCATCATTGACTCGTAATATTGGTATAGTACATTTGTTACTGTTTATGAAAGAATGTTGAAACACTACTAACATATAGTTTGCAATAGGTATATTTTTTCTCCCTATATGCCTCTCTATTATTAACTTCTAGTTGTAGGGTCATGCATTTATTTTGGTCCATGAAAGAGGTTTCTAATATTTGTACAGTTAATCACAGACATTGCCCACCACAGGATTCAGTTTTATACATTCCCATCTTTTAACCTCCAACTTTCCTTCTGGTGACATACATGGCTCTGAGCTTCCCCCTTCCAGCACATTCACACACCATTCAGCACTGTTAGTTACTCTCATAATAACGTGCTACCATCACCTCTGTCCATTTCCAAACATTTAAGTTCATCCTAGTTGAACATTCTGCTCATACTAAGCAACCACTACCCATTCTTTAGCCTCGTTCTATATCTTGGTAACTTATATTTCATGTCTATGATTTTACATATTATAATTAGTTCCTATCAGTGAGACCCTGCAATATTAGTCCTTATGTGTCTGGCTTATTTCACTCAGTATATTGCCCTCAAGGTTTTGTCATCAACCCATTTTTTTTTTAAGATGGTTTTGTTCACAGCCATACATTCCATCCTAAGTAAACAATCAATGGTTCCCTGTATGGTCACATATTTATGTGTTCATCACCCTCACCACTATCTATATAAGGGCATTTACATTTCTTCCACAGAGCAGGAGGAAGAGTCAAAGAAGGTAGACAGGCAAAATAAAAAGAAAAAAGAGGAAAAAAAACAAAACATGACAGCTAGGAAGCAGCAAAAGGAAAGATAACCTTAAATCAAAGTAGAGTAAAGAGTCAGACACACCACTAATGCCAAGTGTCTCACACCCCTCCCCTATGCCCCCCTCTTATCTGCATTTACCTTTGTATATTGCCTTTGTTAAATTAAAGGAAGCATAATACAATGATTCTCTTAATTATAGTCTCTAGTTTATGTTGATTGTATTTTTCCCCCAATGCCTCCCTATCTTTAACACCTTGCAGGGTTGACATTCGTTTGTTCTCCCTCGTGAAAAAACATATTTGTACATTTTATCACAATTGTTGAATGCTCTAGGTTTCACTGAGTTATAAAGTCCCAGTCTTTATCTTTCCTCTTTTCTTCTGGTGTCCCACATGCTCCTAGTCTTCCTCTTTCAGCCATATTCATAGTTATCTTTGTTCAGTGTGCTTACATTGCTCTGCTACCATCACCCAAAATTGTGTTCCAAACATCTCTCTCTTGTCTTTTCCTATCTGTCTGTAGTGCTCCCTTTAGTATTTCATGTAGGGCAGGTGTCTTGTTCACAAAGTCTCTTATAGTCTGTTTGTCAGAGAATATTTTGAACTCTCCCTCATATTTGAAGGGCAGTTTTGCTGGATATAGGATTCTTGGTTGGCAGTTTTTCTCTTTCAGTATCTTAAATATATCACACCACTTTCTTCTTGCCTCCATGGTTTCTGCTCAGAAATCTGCACATAGTCTTATTAAGCTTCCTTTGTATGTGATTGATCGCTTTTCTCTTGCTGCTTTCAGGGGTCTCTCTTTGTCTTTGACGTTTGATAATCTGATTATTAAGTGTCTTGGCGTAGGTCTGTTCAGATCTATTCTGTTTGGAGTATGCTGAGCTTCTTGGATTTGTAATTTTATGTCTTTCATAAGAGATGGGAAATTTTCATTGATTATTTCCTCTATCATTGCTTCTGCCCCTTTTCCCTTCTCTTCTCCTTCTGGGACACCAGTGATACATATATTCTTGTATTTCATTTTGTCTTTAAGTTCCCAGAGATGTTGCTCATATTTTTCCATTCTTTTCTCTATCTGTTCTTTTGTGTGTAGGCTTTCAGGTGTTTTGTTCTCAAGTTCCTGAATGTTTTCTTCTGCCTCTTGAGATCTGCTGTTGTATGTTTCCATTATGTCTTTCTTCTCCTGTGTTGTATCTATTCCTCTTGTGTTGTATCTATTTCCATAGATTTCCATAGATTCTGCCAGTTGTTTTTTGAACTTTCGATTTCTGCCTTATGTATGCCCAGTGTTTTCTTTATAGCCTTTATCTCTTTTGCCATATCTTCTCTAAACTTTTTGTAAACTTTTTGAATTGATTTAGCATTAGTTGTTTAAATTCCTGTATCTCAGTTGAAGTATAAGTTTGTTCCTTATAACATAAGGAACTTCGTTTCCTTAGTTCCATAACTTCGTTTTTCTTAGTGTAGGTTGTAGTTTTCTGTTGTCTAGGCATCTGACCTCCTAGGCCACCCCAGTCAGGTTTTCCCAGACAAGAACAAGCTCACGTCCCAGAAGGAGGAAGTATTCAGTATCCAGTTTCCCTGGTGGTGTGTCTTAGAGGACTGACACACTCTGTGCCCTTCTGCCCAGCAGGTGGCACCTATCAGCCTGTTACTCCAGGCTGGTGTAAGGAGATGTGGCCTGCAGCTCTCCTTCCCCAGGCTCTGGGGTCTGGTTCTGAATGGAAGGCAAGTAGTAGAGCTGAGCCCCTCCTCTTTCCTCCTGGGAAGCTATGCCCCCTACAGAGAGGTCATTTGCATATAAATAGATTCTTTGTTTCTGTGACTCTGCTATCTCCACCCTTGTCTGGGTCAGAGTGCTGCAAGTTTAAAATGGCTGAGGCTTTCTCTACAGCAGAGCACTGCGAGCTGAAAACCGCTGAGGCTTTCTCCACTGAGCTGCCCAGGTTGAGAGAGAGAGAAAGGGACAGAAAGCCCCCGTCCATGGCCCCTAGATTGACCCGTTGGCCAGAGATAGCACCCAATTCTTTGGGCTCCCTGTCCTGATACATCCCCTGACTCTCCCAAGGTCAGTCGTCACCACAATCCTCTGTCTGCTTGTTGGGGATTCGCTGTCTATATTGAGCAGTTAACATTAAAACCCCAGTTGGAACTGGGCTGAGGTATATTCTCTAGCACCAGGAGGCTTCTGTGAGGGAGGGCTCTCCACTCGAATCTGCAGTTTTTACTTACAGATTTTATGCTGCAATCTCAGGCATTCCTCCCAATTCAGGTTAGTGTATGATGAGTGGACAGTCACATTTGTCTCCCCAATGTTATTCCAGGCCATTTACTAATGTTTCTGTTGTTTATTAGTTGTTCCAGGGGGACTAACTAACTTCCACTCTTCTCTATGCAGCCATTTTAGTTTCCTTCTCCCTCATTTTTGAAAGACAGTCTTGCCAGATGTAAAATTCTTGGTTGCAGTTATTTCCTTTCAGCACTTTAAATATTTCATCCCATGCCTTCTTACTCCATGGTTTCCGATAAGAAATTGGCACTTAATCTTAATTTGGTTCCTTTGTAAATGATATGTTGCTTTTCTCTTGCAGCTTTCGAAATTCTCTCTTTCTCCTTGGCATTTGATAGTTTGACTACAATGTATCTGGGACAGTTCTGTTCAAGTTTATCCTGTTTGGGGTTCATTGTGTTCATTAAAAATGTACCTTTATGTCCTTCATTAAATTTGGAAAGTTTTCTACCATTATTTCTTTGAATATTCCTTCTGCCCCTTTCTCTCTCTCTTCTCCTTCTGGGACTCCCATAATGTGTATATTGATATACTTGATGATTTCCTGTGGGTCTCTTAGGCTCTGTTCACTTTTCTTCATTTTTTTTTTTTTCTGATTCTCAGCCTGAATAATTTTAATTAACTAACCTTGAATTCACTGATTCTTTCTTCTGCCAGCTCCAATCTGCTTTTTAAACTGTTTAAGGAATTTTTAAATTTCATTTATTGTGGTCTTCAACTCCAGTATTTCTGTTTGGTTAATATTCATAATTTCTATCTCTTTATTGTGATTTTCAGTTTGTTCATTTAGTTTTCTTATTATCTTTTAGCAGTTTCTTTGCATTTTCCTTTAGCTCTTTGATCACATTGAAGATCATTTTCTGGTATGTCCAAACCATATTCTTTGTTGATAGTTTCTGAAGTTTTTTTCTTGTTTCTATGGGTGGGCAATCATTTCCTGTTACTTTGTCTCTTAATATTTTGTTGTACACAGCATGTTTTAACACATTTTAATGTGTTAACTCTGGAATGTAGTCCCTGTGTTGTGTGTTCCTTAAGTTTGTATCCACTGTTTCTAAGTTGCATTTTTGATTCAGCACTTCCCCTGTTACTGCAACCCTCAAAATGTTTTCCAGAAGTCTAAGGAAGATGGCTCTGCTAATTTCAGTTTGTTGTTTAAAGGTTCTTGGAGAGAGAGACAAATTTTTTAAAAAAGGAAAAGATTCTTTGGGGGAACAGACTCCTGGACTATCGTATGCTGCTGTTTTGTCAAGTCACATTCCAACTTTTAACCAAACTAATTTTATCCTTTTCACAGTAGTATCCCCATCGCTCCCTGAATTAATTCTGTCATCCCTAAAGAGGCCCATCAGCAGGCCTAGACATTACTATACACTGTGTTCCTATATCCAGTAGTCCTAAGTGAAGTTCTTCTCCATCCCAAGGCCATTTCACCCACTACAAGGCCTTGAATCTCCTCAAGGAGTTTGGATCAAGAGACCCTAGCCTTCCTATCAGGTTTCTTCTTCCGTTTCCACCCATTGGAGATTGAATTATGTCCCCCATAAAAGGCATGTTCAGGCTATAACCCCTGGTCCTGTGGGTGTGAACCCATTTGTAAAAGGGTCGTTGAAACTGTTATTAATTAAGGTGTGCCCAAACTGAAAGAAGGTGTATTTTAATCCATTATGGCTGAAGACCTCATGAGTAAAGGAAATTAGACATGAAAAGGAAAAGAAGCCATGGGACTAAGCCGGAAGTCGAAAGGAGAAGACATTGCCATGTGTGTTGCCACGTGACTGAAAAGCCAAGGACCAAGGATTACCCTCATCCAGCCCCAGAAGCCACAGTCTTCTAGGAGAAAGCATCCCTTTGCTGATGCCTTGATTTTAGACTTCTCCTGGCCTCAAAACCATGAGCCAATAAATTTCTTTTGTTTAAGCCAACCCACCCTATGGTATTTGATTTAGCAGCCAGGAAACTAAGACACCATCTTTATATTAAAAGCAAGTATTTTGGCATCCTGTAATGCCAAATTTTTCTAAAATTCCAATAAACTTGGATAAATTGAGTATGCAACCTTGGGATTTTTATATTCTGAGGTGTTTGAGGAGACGCAGTTGTAGGTTGTCCCCTTTTTACTTGATTTCCTTTCTTTTTACTTCTTATTATTCATACTAGGAAGTTTGGATAAAAGATCTGAAATTGCCTCTTACTTTCTCCTTAGTGCCAACACTAATGTCCCATATGAAGTTTGTGCTTGTAGTTGCCTTTTATCACAGTGTCAGTCGTAACCTGGGTGAGGGGCATTCCAATAGGGAGCTCTTTTTTTTCATCATGTAGCCAGTCCAGTCCTATGTGCATCCACAGCATTTCTGCAGCTTCATAAGCACTAACCATTTATGTGACAAGGAGGGGCAGGGCAGTTGCTCATCTCTGAGTATGTATGTTGACTCTCTTCCTTAATCCATTCTAGAAAAAATTAGGTGTTTCCCTGTGAACGAAGGTGAGCCCAAACATTTCCCTCCATTGAGCAGTGTTCAAAGCCAGAGACACTGCTCCTTCATCTAAAATTCTTAAAAGCCGTTTTAACAAAGGTTCATCAGGCTGTTGTCTATAATTTACAAAATGACTCATTTATTTTGTTGAATAGCCATTTATTTCCATGATTTCCTGCCCTCCATTGTCACTTGCCCCACTTGAATTATCTTTGTTTTAGTGGTTCTCAATGGATTCACTGATTCATCAAAAATTATAGCAGCCCAGGTTCCTTTGGTTGGAGCTCTATTTGCCGGCCAACAAGGGTAAAGCTTAACTAAAGGATACAAACCACCCCTAGACTCCAAAGCAATAATTTTAAAGCAGCACTGTTAATCAGTATGTTTCATGATTTGACCAGGATCAGTGCCAAGAAGGAATTTTAGCACTACAGCTCAGACTAATTCCAGGCCTGCTGGAATTAACCCTCACAGCATAATGGCACACAAAAACTTGAAGACTACTTTTCTGTTTTTACTTTAAGTCTTCACAAAGCAAAGCATTCTTGTTTTCCTTAACTATTACTCATATACCGTATTTTCCCTCATTTTGGTAACCCTCTTCTGTATCTTCTCTAATTTGTCAATATCTTTGTTCGAGTACAAGAGTTGACCAGCTCTAGCACAGCCAGACTGACAAAGACTACAGTTGTACCTTTGCTTTACATTGGAGTCAATGTAGAGAGGCAGAGGTTACCTTAGTTTTTCTTCAGCAGATCCCTTATGATATGTTGTTGTCTGCTAAAACTGCCTTGCCTTCTTCACCTGTTTTGCTGAAACGCCAGACTTCTCTCTTTTCATCCTTATATGGTCTTTTCTTCCTGTTGCTGTTTCCATCTTGTTAATTTTAATCAGCATTTCAGCTGGTCCACATCTTTCTTAATCCTAATCTGTCAACCAACATATTAGCTACCCATATGAGTTGTACTAATTGCAGACGTGATAAGCATACCTCTATATCTTCCTTCAAATCATTGGGTTGTTTTGTTTTGTTTTGTTTTGTTTTCGCTTCTTTTTAAATCATTGGTTTTTATGATAAGGAAGAGAATAAGCTAAGAACAGATCTGTGGAAAATGTTAAAGGCTCCTTCTGCATTGACATCAGCCAATAATCAGATGTCTTTGGATAAAGTGTAGAATCAGTTATAAATTCACCTAGTGCTATTCTGATCCACACTTTTTTCACTTGTCCATACTGATAACAGAGAGATTATTTTAAGTGCTGTACTGAAATTCCACAGTATTAGGCCTGTGGCATCCCTTTATTTACCAGTCCAATAATAACATCAGACAAGGTGATGGAGTTTGGCCTTATTTATTTTAGTGAACAACTTCTAGCTGCAAGTGATTGTATTCATAAAGGCTCCCAAATCTGATCTTGAAAGTGCCTGTGAGATTTTTGAGTGTCTGCAAAATAGCTTTCTTAAGAATAATTGTGCTATATAAAAATATAAAACCAAAGTTTTCCTTTTAGGGTGCAAGCCAAATGTAATTTGTGCTAAAGTAATGCTGATCATTTGGTTTTGTTACACTCTGATTTGCTTTAAAATGAGTAAGGGACAGCATGTTATTGCTATTAGAGCCGAATAAATTATAGACAGACAGTTGATAGAATATGTTGGCAAAATAACAAGTCAGAGAAGCGGGGAGACTTTCTCCAGCTCAGATCCTTCTTCTGGCTGTATTTATATCCTGCTTTCTGGACAACTTTTACCTGAGTTTCCCTTCGTCACCTAAATTTGGGCTTTACCCCCTACAAAATCTGACCTTCTATATTCTTTTTCGTGGTTAATAATAACATATACCCAGCTACTTTAGGTAGAAATATGGCAGTTATCCCAGACAATTGCTTCTCCCCAAACCCTTAATCTAACTAGTCGCATAGGGAGACAGAGTAGTGAAGTGGAAAACTCAAACAGACCTGGATTTATAAAGGCCAGGCAATGTCATTTTGGCCATGTTACTAAACCTAACTGAGCCCTAGTTTCCACAGCCATAAAATGAGGCTAACATTAGCTATCTCATAGACTTGTGGGAAGATGAAATGAAATAATGAAAATAAAGTGCCTAGTATAATAGAGCACCTAGTAGTCCTGAACTGCCTTCTTGTTTTCAGTACTGCCTTGGTCTCATTCTCCCCTAGCCAGATCTTCATAAATCAGACTGTCCCTCTCCTACTCAGAGTTCTTTGGTGGCTGCCTGTTGTTTTATGATTAAATTTAAAGATGCTCATGCAAGGCCTTGATCTGCCCCCTTTCTGCTTCCCCAGCTTCATCTTCTCCTGCTCCTCCAAATGGTCTTTACACTGTAGCCAAACTGATCTCTGAGATGGGTCATAGTCTCATGCCATCTCTTTGCCTGGAGTGCCCTGAGCCCCTTTTTCAAATAGCACAGTTTCTACCCTTGTATCATATACACATGGCACCATAAATCTTTATGAAACTTCCTGAAATGCTTTTTCTCCCCACACTCCCTTCTCTACGCTATTTATTGTCCATTTGTGATGTGTTCTTATTGCGCAAAGAGAAATGCAAAGAAAATCTATTTCACATTTTTTCAGAAATTGAAATACAAACATTTACATAGTACCTAGTGAAGCTAGAGTTAAGAAGTGCTAATCATAAAATCTGTTCCTTGAACTTTACAGAAAGAATATCAAGCACCTAGTAATGGTAGGTAGCATTTGAACTCTGTGCCATATATATCTGAAATCATCTGTGAAGAAAACAACTCGTAGAGGACACATTCAATAGCAAAAAGAAGTAAAGCAACATCAGTCATTTGACCACCTAGGGAAGCAAGAGAAACTTTTCTACCTTGTATAGTCTGCTTAGTAGTATAAAAGGATCATGACTTGATTCTGTAAGCCATTCAGTAAAGTTTTGAAAGAAAATTAACAAAAAGTCAAACAAATCTCTCTTTTGAGCAAATGAGCCTCCCCAGAGCTACTACATTTTTTCTTTTTTTTTTAATCTCATACTAAAAATGTAGTGCTAGCTAGTTTTTTGTCCACATTTGTGTGTACTTATAAATGATGTATACTTTATTTTAATTGCTCATTCATTCAGCAGATATTTACTGAGTACTTATTATGTGCCAGGCACACTGCTAGATTCTGAAGATACAGGGGTAAGCAAATCATACTATCCCTGTTCACACTTAGTCTACATTCTGGTTGCAGAGAGACAATAAGCAAATAAGCATATGCTGTGTTGCCAGCAGAGATTAAATGTCATGAAGAAAAATAAAGCAATTGAAGGAGATAAAGTATGATGGGAGGTACTAATTTAATAGGGTGGTCAGTAAAGGCCTCTCTAAGAAAGAAACAGTTGAGGAGTTGAGGAAAGCTTGGAATGAAGACAAGGGAGCAAGCCACACAGATACCACTACCACCAGCACAGTTGCTTTTAGTTTTGGGGGTTTTATTGTGATGTCATTACCTTATATTGAGAAATGCTATTAAAAACTTCCCTAAAAATGTTGTATCTGCTCAGATCATGGTCATAACAGTTTGAGAGAAATTCCTTTATAAATGTAATACCATATAGCCATGTCCCTGTGCAATTGATTTGTTTTATTCCCACAGACATTGGAAAATATGTAGCTGCCAAGGTTTCCCTTTGCACATTGACTGCTAGATTACTCTGATACAAATTTGTAGTCCACCTATGGTAGTTGTGAAGATCATTATAATATACATTATTTACCTTATTTTGAGTTCCGTTTGTCCCTAGCCTTGCTTTTCTTTAACTCTATCTTTTATTTTTGCAATCTTGTCATATTTCATGTATCCATGTAAATTAATCACAGTCCTTTCTGGAACAAGAGAATGGTAAGTTATAAACATGTATGTTTATAAAAATACAAATCACACATAGTTATGGTGTGGCTGTCACAGAGAATTATTTAAGATACATATACTGTAGATCAGTGGTCTGAACAAGAAACAGTTTTTCTTCATAGAGCACATTTGGAATTTCTGGAGACATTTTTGGTTGTCACACCTGTGGGGTGTTTCTAGCATCCTGCATTGTGCGTGATAGCCCCTAACAAAGAATTATCTGGCCCAAAATGTCAGTAGTGCCAAGGTTTAGAAATCCTGCTAACACTGAACTGTTCAGTCCATAATTTTGTACATTCCAGGGCTATAGAAGGATTTTGGTACATAAATGACGACTGTGTTCCCATATAGTTTATTCTAGCAATCAGTGTGTATTCTGAGTGGTAAGTTAGTTGCTCTTCTAAATCTGTCATCAGTCAAATATTCCTGAAAGCAGTATTTTCCCCTTTGCAAATGTATATTCTGCTCACTGAGATAAACTTCAGATCAACAAAATTGGGAGAAATGGTACTTTTCATTTGAGCTCCAGGATTTTGAATAACCGAATAAATAGCATAGTTAAAATGAGATTGTGTTCTTTTCATCCTCCTTTCTCTTTGCAGGCTTTAATAGAGACCATGTTTGCCAGTAAAGCCCCTGTGGATGAAGCCTTTCTTTATGCTAAGGTGAGTTTTAAAAGGTTGGAAAGAATTTGTTGGAGGGAAACCATTTGGCTCAGATAGAAGTGACCAGGATTTCAGTTGGAGAGGATTTCGTTTTTAAATGTCATTGGCAATTTATTAGAGGAGTTTAAAACATGCAGTGCAGTAGGAAGAAAATTGCAAAGTAAAACTGCTGAAGAAGGGAAAACACAAGTGTGAGAGGGGAAGAATAATACCGTTCAGGTAAATGTAAAGGAAGAGAGTCTGAGGCGGTGCTGTGCATCATGGCAGATACTCACCATCCAGCTCCATTCTAGGATGTATTGAAATTAGTGGAATTTACCATTTGCCTAGCATTCCTTTTCATTTTTCCAGAGCAGTTTGGCTGGTAGTTATTTGAAAGATGGGCATCAGTAATTTAGAATTGTTGTTAAAAATGCAAGCCATATCCCAGTGATTATCTAAATAAGAATAAACAAACAGATTGTGTCTCTGTACTCAGCACTGATCCTCTAGAGATTTCTGTATCCTCTTCTGGACTTTACCATTTGAAAAATCATAGGAAACTTAGGGAGTACCAGGAAGAAAAGAACTGATTTAGTAATAAGATTGAATAACAAAACTGTTGAGAGAAAGAGAGTAAAGAAAATGTATAGCATGGATTATAGCACATGGGATGAGAATAAAAGAAATGGATTGAAATTATGGGATAAAAGGTTTGATTAGATATGAGGAATAGTTTTCCAGTAGTGACTTAAGATAAGCACTGGTATGGAGATGGGGAATGATGAAGAGAGCCTGATCTGGGACAGCCCTACACAAATCCTTTCTTCCAGTCATACCCTCCTGTTATTTTTTACAGTTTGAATTTGAATGCCGGGCTCGTGGCGCAGATATCTTAGCCTACCCCCCTGTGGTTGCTGGTGGTAATCGGTCAAACACGTTGCACTATGTGAAGAATAATCAACTCATCAAGGTACACAAATAAAGAACCGGGTATTCCTTTAAACCCATTTTTTTCTTTATTATTTTAATATTCTGTTAATTCAAAAGAATAAATATAGCAAATATGTAACTTATACAGCATAGTTTTTAAAATGAGTATCAATTAACCAACCACTCAACTTAAGAGCTAGAACTTTACCAATACACTGTACTTACTTATGTTCCCTTCTGCTATTCCATCCCATTGCCTTCCTCCCAAAGGTAACGAGTATTCTAAACTTTGTGTTTTTCATTCCCTTGGTGTTTTTATTTTTATAATTTTATCATATACATGATTCCCTAAATATTTAGTTTTGCTTGTCTTTTAGTTATATAAAAATAATATACTGCTGTTATGTATTTTGGGGGGGAATTAACATTTTTTTTTTTTAGCTCACAAGTATAAGATAGTACTAATTTTTTCCCAAGCATGTGTATTTGTTTACCCTCCCATCAACAGTGTCTGATTCTGGTGACCGTATCCTCCCCATCGCCTGCTATTGTCACATTTCTCGTGAGCAGAGCATCTTTTCTTATCTTTGGTACTATTAGTTTCAACTTGCTGATACTTTGTTTAGAATATTCCAATCTGTGCTCATTAGTGAGATTGGGCCATAATTTTTCTTTCTCATACTGTCTTTTTCTGGTTTTCATATTAACATTAAGCTCATAAATGGATAGAGTCTCTTTTTTACTATTAAGGAATGATGTGAACAAATGGTTCTTGAAAATTTTGTAGAACACACCACTGTTGGGGCCTGATATTTTCCTTTGTGGAAAGACTTTTTAACTACTACATCAATTTCTTTAATGTATTGAGGCTTTCTATTTCTTTTCTTTTGTTCTTAGCATGTATCAGGAAAGTATTTAAAACATAAAGAAACAGTTTAATGGGTAATTATAAAATGAACATCCATGTAACCTTTACCCAGGTCAAGAAATAGAATGAGGGTCAACAAACCAGCACCCTCAGGCCAAATCCAGACTGTCATCTGTATTTGTAAATGAAGTTTTATTGTAACAAAGTCATTTTCCTTTATTTATGTAATGTTTATGGCTACTTTCCTGCTACAGTGCCAGAGTTGGGTAATTGCAACAGAGTCTGTATGGCTCACAAAGTCAAAAATATTTACTATCTAGCCCTTTAGAGAAAAGGTTTGCTGACCCCTGAAATAGAACATTATAATACCACCCCCCAAAAAAACAAAAGTTTTTCCCACTATGTATTCCTTCCCAGTGATAATTCTTTCCCAGCTAAGATAACCACACCCCTGACTTTGGTGGTAATCATTTCTTTGCTTTCCTTTTTATTTTACAACTAATAAATAATGTAGTTTAACATATTTTTGTTTTGCTTATTTTTGAACTTTATATATTTGAAGTCATGTTGTGTCTTTGTATTCTTTCATGCAACAATATATTGTGGCATGTAATTGTAGTTTGTTCGCTTTAATTGCTGTAGTGTAGAGCAGCAATTAAAGTGTGGTCTGTGAGATTAAATATATTTTCATAGGAATATTAAGACATTGTTTGCCTTTTTCACTCACACATGTACAGTGAACTATCCCAGAGGCTCCATGATATTGATATAAATAACAGATTGAATGCAGAAGTAGATATGAGACTCTGGCTGTCTTGTATTAAGCTAAACATAAAGAGGTTTACTAAAATGTAAAACTGCCACTTTTCTAACTAAACTTTTTATTTAGAAAAATGTAGTTTTCATTAAAATGTTACTTAATTTAACATGCAAGGGGTTTATTGTTATTTTTTTAAAGAATTAACAAATATAAAATTTTCTCACTTAATTTTGTAATGAAATAAGTATACATAGGTATAACCCACAAAATATTTTGAATCCTCAGTAGCTGTTAAGAATAAAGGAATCCTGAGACCAAAAAGTTTGAGAATATTTGCTTTAGAGCATTCACCTATATAAATATATAATTTACTTTTCTCTTCTGTTGATACACATGTATGTTGTTTCCAGGTATTTACTATGGTGAACAGTGTTTTGTGAACATTCTTATACATTTTGCCTGGTATACAAGTTGTCAAGTTTGTCTAAGGGACACCTAATAATGAAATTACTGGGTCCAACATTATGCATACCTGCAACTTTGGTAAATAATACCAAATGTATCCAAAATGATTATTTCAAGTTATATTTCCTTTATTTTTTCCTGAAACAGTTTGATAAGTTATACTTTTCTACCATTTTGTCCATTTTGCCTAAGTTTTAAAAATTACTCATAGTATTGTCTTTTAATCTTCGTATTTGTGGTTATATACCTTTTTTACATTCTTGGTATATTTATTTTTGCCTTTTCTCTTTCCTTCTACTAAATCCCATTAGATAGTAACTTTAAAAAAGTAAACATGCATATGCCGTATGAGCCAGCAATTCATTTTATAGGTATATAGCCAAGAGAAATTAAAACATATGTCCACAGAGAGCCTTGTACAAGAATATTCATAGCATCCTTGCTCACAATAGGTGTCTATTAACAGACGATTAGATGAACAAAATGTGGTATGATACATTCATAAACTAGAAAGGAACAAGCTGCTGAACCCTCAACAATGTGGATGATCTCAAAAACCTGCTTAGTGAAGCCACACACCAAAAAATTATACACTGTATGGTTACATTTATATGAAGTTCTAAAATGGACAAAGTAATCTCTAGTGATAGAAATCCGATCGTTGGTTATTTCTGATTGGGAGATTGACTGGGAAGGGGCACGAGAGTGTGTGTGGGCTACATGGGTGTATGCATTTGAAGAAAGTAAATTATCGCCATATACTTAAGATTTGTGCATTTTACTGTGTTTAAATTGTACCTCAAAAATATTGTCAGTTAAAAAATCTTACCAGAGGTTTATTGATTTTTATTAGTCTTTTATAGCCAATTTTTCACATCATTAATCCTCTTCTATGCTTTCTATTTTTACCCTTCTATTTTTGTGTTCATTCTACTTTTCTTTTTCTAGCTCTTTAATTTGAATGCTTACCTCATTAATTTTCATCCTTTCTTTTCTAATATAAATATTTAAGGATAAGTTTTTCACTTTCATTCAAAGTTTTTTTAAGCTGTGGAATGTATCATACATAAATAACAATGAATATAATGTACAATTTTTAAAAATAATAAATTAACACCCATGTATCCACAGCAAGAGTAAAAAGAAGATTGCTAGTACCTTAGAGGGACCCCTGAGTGATCCCAATGGCATCCCGTCTCCTATCTCCCATAGATATCTATTGTCTTTACTTTTTTATTTTAATTCAATTTTATTGAGATATATTCACATACCATACAATCATCCATGGTGTACAATCAGTTGTTCACAGTACCATTATATACTTGTATGCTTATTACTACTATCAATTTTTGAACATTTTCATTACCACACACAAAAAAGAATAATAATTAAAGTAAAAAAGAACACCCAGAACATCCCATACACCCCATCCCTCTCTATTATTCATTTACTTATTGTCCTCATTTTTCTATTCATCTGTCCATACACTGGATAGAGGGAGTGGGAGCCACAAAGTTTTCACAATCACATGGTCACACAGTGTAAGCTATATATCTTACATCGTCTTCAAGAATAAAGGTTCCTGGGTTGCAGTTCAACAGTTTCAGGTATTTCCTTCTAGCTATTCCAATACACTAAAAACTAAAAAGCTATATAGTGCATAAGAATAACCTTCAGAATGATCTATCGATTCTGTTTGAGATCTCTCAACCACTGAAACTTCTGTTTCATTTCTCTTCCCCCTTTGGGTCCAAGAAGGCTTTCTCAATCCCACAATGCCAGGGCCAAGCTCATACCCGCGAGTCATGTCCCACATTGCCAGAGAGATTTACGCCCCTGGGAGTCACGTCCCATGTAGAGGGGAAGGGCAGTGAGTTTACCTGCATAGTTGGCTTAGAGAGAGAGGCCACATCTAAGCAACAGAAGAGGTTCTCTGGGAGTGATTCTTAGCACAATTTTAAATAGGCTTAGCCTCTCCTTTGCAGTAACAAGCTTCATAACAGCAAGCCCCAAGATTGAGAGTTTGGCCTACTAAATTGGTAGTCCCCAGTGCTTGTGAGAGTATCATTAATTCTTCAGGTGGGGAAATTTAATATTTCCACATTTTCCCCCAGTCCCTCAAGGGGGCTTTGCAAATACATTTTTATTCACTGCGCAAGTTACTCTGGGATGTATTCACGCTTCACACTAACCTGTACAAAGCAACCAGATTTTGCTCCCTATTCAATGTTCCATGTATTTATGTTGTTTGAATAAACTGACCATACAAGTTACGTTATATAGTGTGTTACAAAACATAAAGATTTTGCACCTAATAAACTTCTCTTCCTTTGATCTCATACAAAAGTTGAAGCTTTAAAAGCACCATCAGTAACATCCTTTACCCTTTAGTCTGGTTTACCTTAATCCTAACCAAGTCCATTTCATTCATATCTCTAATTGAAGTCTGATCTCTTTTTTCAGACCCTTTAACATTTTCTGTATGGGGTAATGCTGACATTCATAGCTGCCGGACTCTGGCTCTGAGTCTCAGGTGTCACACAGATACCCAAAGTTCAAGGGACCAACCAGGTTAAACACAAAGAGCTCAGCATCTCAGAATTTAGAAATAGCCATTACAGTTCAGGAATAGATGTAATTTCTGTAAGAGCTTACAATCTAGGAACCTTTACAATAAGCCTTCCCTTGATAACTTATGCTCTCAGACTCAATTCTCAGTTTGCACACTATAATTGTACATATTAGTGAGGCATTATAATGTTTTTCTTTTCACTTCTGGTTTATTTCACGCAACATGTTGTCCTCAATGTCCATTCACCTCACAACTTCACTTCCTCTTGTAGCAGCTCAATATTCCATTGTATGTACATACCACAGTTTGCCATTCCGTTCATCAGTCAATGTACCCTTAGACCACCTCCATCCACTGCAAATCATGAATACTGCCACCATAAACCCCACTGTGCAAATGTCCATTCATGTCCCTCTTCTCAGTTCTTCCATGTATATACCCAATTACTGAGTTAAAGGACCATATGGAAACCCTATGCTTAGCTTCCTATTGAACCACCATACTGCCCTCCATATGGGCTGCACCATTCTACTTCCCCACCAATGGGATTAGGTACAGCCCTCTCTCCACATTTTCTCCAGCACTTGTATTCCTCTGGTTATTTTTTGGATGGTTTTATTCACACACCACACATTCCGTCCTAAGTAAACAGTCAGTGGTTCCCTGTATAATCACATAATTATGCATTCACCAACACTATCTATATAAGAACATTTCCATTTCTTCCACAAAGAAAGAGGAAATGGCAAAAAAATAAAATACTAATAAAGAAAAAATGACAAATAAAAAGCAACCAAAGAAAAATAAATTAAAATAAAATACAATAAAGAAGTCAGACAACACCACCAAGAATCCCATACCCCTCCCTTAACATCCCCCTCTTATACACATTTAGCTTTGGTATATTGCCTTTGTTACAATCAACAGAAGCATATTACAATGTTACTGTTAACTAGACTCTAGTTTGCATTGATTGTATTTTTCCCCCATAGCACCCCATTTTTAACACCTTGCAAAGTTGACATTCATTTGTTCTCCCTCATGTAAAAACATTCTTGTATTTGTACATTTAATCACAATCATTGACCACTGTAATTTTCACTAAGTTATACTGTCCCAGTCTTTATCTTCTATCTTTCCTTCTGGTGTCCTGCATGCCCCTAACCTTCCTTTTTCAACCATACTCACAGTCATTTTTGTTCGGTATACTTAAAATATTGCACCCAACATTGTGCTCCAAACCTCTCACTCCTGTCTTTTCTTATCTTCCTGTAGTACTCGCTTTAGTATTTCCTGTAGAGCAGGTATCTTTTCCACAAACTCTCTCAATGTCTGTTTGTCCGAGAATATTTTAAACTCTCCCTCATTTTTGAAGGACAGTTTTGCTGTATATAGAATTCTTGGTTGGCAGTTTTTCTCTTTCAGTATCTTAAATATATCATACCACTGCCTTCTTCCCTTCATGGTTTCTGCTGAGAAATCGACACATAGTCTTATCAAGCTTCCTTTGTATGTGATGGATTACTTTTCTCTTGCTGCTTTCAGAATTCTCTCTTAGTCTTTGACATTTGATAATGTGATTAAGTGTCTTGGAATCCATCTACTTGGATCTATTCTGTTTGGGGTATGCTAAACTTCTTGGATCTGTAATTTTATATCTTTCGTAAGAGATGGGAAATTTTCAGTGATTATTTCCTCCATTAGTGCTTCTGCCCCTTTTCCCTTCTCTTCTTCTGGGACACCCATGACATGTTTATTCATGCACTTCATGTTGTCATTCAATTCCCTGAGACACTGCCCATATTTTTCCATTCTTTTCCCTCTCTGTTCTTTTGTTTGTAGAATTTCAGATGTCTTGGCCTCCAATCCATGAATCCTTTCTTCTGCCTCTTCAAATCTGCTGTTATATGTCTCCATTGTGTTTTTTCATCTCTTCTATTATGCCTTTCATTCCCATAAGTTCTGCTAGTTGTTTTTTCAAACTTTTGAGTTCTTCTTTTTATGTTCGCCCAATGTCTTCTTTATATTCTTCATCTCTTTTGCCATATGTTCCCTCAACTCATTGATTTAATTTTTGAATTGATTTAGCATATTTATTTGAAGATCTTTAATTAGTTGTTTCAACTCCTGTAACTCATTTGAAGTGTAAGTTTGTTCCTTTGACTGAGCTTTATCTTCATTTTTCCTAACGTGACTCATAATTTTTTGTTGTATAGGCATCTGGTTTCCTTGATTACCCCAATCACATTTTCCCATACCAGACATGCCCTGCTCTCAGGAAGGTGTAATCAGTATCACATTTCCCTGAGGATGAGACCCAGCAGGTTGTTACTTTCCTGTGAGGCCTCTAGACTCTGTGCTTTTCCTATCCTGTCCAGCAGGTGGTGCGCATCAGCCCGCAGCTCCCCACTGGTGTAAAGAGGTGTGGTCCCTTTAATTCTCAGCAGACCCTGTCTTAGCCAGGGGCCAAGAGTGTCAGAAGCCAAGCTTAAGTTGTTTCTGGTTCCGCTATCCACCCCAGGCCCTGGGGTCTGAATTCTGTGAGGGAGGGCAGCCACTTGAGCTGGGCGCTGCCCTTTTCTTATGGAAGATACACCCTTTAGGGAGTTATCTCCTACACTTGAGTTCTGCCTTTGTCTCTCTGACTCTGTTAATTCCACCCTTGCCTGTGTCAAGTGCTGACAACTGAAAATGCCTGAGGCTTTCTCTAATAAGCTACTTGGAAAGGGAGAGCAAAAAAGCGGGGGGAAGAGAAAAAGCCTCTTTTCAGAGCCAGAACCCAGCCCCCCCCACCCAGTTTCGCCGGTCAACCAGTGTTGGTTCCCAGTTCTCTGTGCCCCTTTTCTTGGAACACAGCCATTTTCCAGCATTCTGAGCTCAGCCTTCTCCAAAAGCCTCTGCTTAAATTTATTTATATTTTTCCATCAGCCCCACCTCTGCTCTGCCAGGAGCGGCCTCAGGGTTCCTTTCTTGCTTGCTCTGGGTTTATCTGTGTTTGTAGCTTGTATTCAGTAGTCCATATTTGTTAATTAAAACTGCAGCTGGAGCTTGGTTGTGTTACTTTCCGTCGCTCCAGGTAGCCTGCTTCTTTTTTCCACAGAGAAGTGTTACAACTCAGTCTGCCATGCCGGTGGGGATAGGGTGCCAGGTCCGCAGTTTGTGGAGCTTTACTTACAGTTCTTTGCTGTGATTTCAGCCATTCCACCCATTCCAGGGTGGTGTATGATGTGTGTCCAGTCACAGATGTCCCCCAACAGTTGTTCCAGACTATTTGCTAGTTGTTCCTGGCTATTTACTAGTTACTCTAGAAGACTAACAAAATCCCATACCTCTCTTTGCTGCCATCTTGCCCCACCTCTGTCTTTACTTTTGTTTTAATCATTCTCTTGATTTTATTCATAGTTTCTCACTAGTGTTTCTATTCTTAAACAATGTATTATTCAATCTTGAAAAACTGAGAAATCAACCTAAACCTAGCTTTATACAGAGCAGTATTGCCGCTATTAGAGTGACCAACCCAAGAGAACTTCTAGGTCATCGTCTGGCTTTAGTTATCTTTGAGTTTACCAGGAAGGGCCCCTTCTAGGGAAGACAGTGGGCAAATTCATCAACAAGCCCTGAGAAATGCAGGGTACTCTTGGGACATCTGGAAGGACACTACAGTGGACCAGATGCTATGCCACTGACAAAAAAATATAGTCAGAGAGAGCTGGCAGTCCTGTTTTCTGCCTCTAAGCTTTCCACAACTACATTTGAATCTCTAAGTCAAAGCAGAACCGTTCTGACAGAGTTTAAGTTTATCTGCATACTTATCCTTTCTTCTTACATCTTAGATGTCCTTTCTAGAACCACTTTCCTTCTACCTGAAGAACCTCCTTTAGATGAAGACCTGTTTCTGATAAACTCTTTACATTTTGTTTAAGCCAGAAATATCTTTATTCCATTCTTATTCTTGAAGAATAGCTATGCAAAGAAAACTGTCATAGATTGGCAGTTATTTTTAGTCATCAATTTGACTATAATATTACTCTGTCTTCTGGTTTTTACTGTTGCTGATTTTAAAAACAGAATAAAATACTTTCCTTGTTGGAAATCGCTTTGCTTTGGAGAATTATCTTATTGTGGCAATATACATAAATATAAAATTTGCTATTTAACCATCTTTAAGTGTACAATGAGTGGCATTAATTACATTTACCGTGTTGTGCTCACATCAACACCATTCATTACCAAAATTTTTTCATCACCAAGAACAAACTCTGTACCCATTAAACTGTTTCCTCATTTCCTCTCTCTCCAGCCCCTGGCAATCTCTAATCTACTTTCTGTCTCTATGTATGTTTCTTATTCTAGGTATATCTTTTAAGTGGAATCATACAATATTTTTCCTTTTGTGATGCTTTGGATACTTTTAAGATTTTCTTTGGGATTCCTTAGTTTCATTGTGATAGGTCTAAGCACAAGTATATTTTTATTTATCCTGATTATGTTTTCTACTGCTTCCTGAATCTGTGGATTCATATCTTTCTTCAGTTCTAAAAAATTCTCACATATTTCTCTTCAGATATTATCCCTTCTAACTTCTATTCATTTCTTTAAGGATTCAATTAGATATTTGTTGCACCTTCTCATTCTGTCCTCTATAAGCTACCTACTCTTTCCTATTTACCTTTGCCTGGCCTCTCTCTGTTACATTCTGGGTAATATACCTTCCAGGAAACTAATTTTTTCTTCAGCTAACTAATCTGCTACTTAAACTGTCTCCTGTTAAACATTGAGTGTTATATTTCAGCAGTTGTTTTTCATTTCATTTTGATTCCTTTCAAATCTGCATAGTTATTCCATTTGTCTCTTATTGTTTGCTCATCTTTGTTATTCCAGTCTTTATCTTTTTAAACATTTCATACATAGCTATGCTATATCTGATAATTACATTGTCTAAAGTCCCTGGAAGATCTAAATTTGGTATTTGGGGGAAATTTCCTCCAAAGATTATTTGCATATGCTTTTGCCAGGAGCCAGGTGGGTCCTATGACCTGGGACCCTTTTATCCCCTATGAAGATCTCGGCTTAATGCAAGACTCTCAGGTTAAATTTCCCCACTTTGCTATAGATCTTCAGGGCAACACATTTTCCCATATACTGTTAACACTTACCTTGTCATTGCTCTCAGTTCAAGGTTCAGTTTTGTGTTTATATTTTTTCAAAACAGAAACAAACCTTAAGATGTCTCTCATATTATGTGAGTCAACATTTCATAAAATGTGTTCTTATCCTGTTTTCTAGCAGGAAATTTAGTCCATCAAATTGCCAGAAACAAAAACTCCGCATCCATTCTTCAAAGTCGCTGTTACTAAGTACAAAATTTTGTTTATTTAGATATGAGCAAGACTCTGTCCCTGTCTTCAAGAGCATAAATAGATAATTTCAATATAACATGACAAATAGTAACATAGAGATACACCCAAGTTTCCTTCTTTCCCCATGTGTATTACTGATAGGAGAACAGAAGGGGAAGAGATATTCAAAAATTAAATGATTAAGGGTAATTGTGTTTGAATAAGGCCCCAAATACCAATTTAAATAGGATTTTAAGATTAATAATGATAATAGTAATATTTGTAATATGTTAATGTTTACTCCTAGTAATTGAAACCCAAGCGGTCTAGTTCCAGAGCCCTTGCACTTAACCACTGTGTAATATCACCTTTCTTTTTTTCTTTTTAACCATTTTAAGTGAACAATTCTTTGACATGAAGTACATTGACAATACTGTGTAATTTTCACCGTTTCTTATTTCCAGTCTATTTTCATCATCCCAAACCAAAACTGATATTTGTTCAATAGTAACTCCCCATTCCTCCTCCTAACACCCATGGTAGCCACTATTCTGCATTCTGTCTCTATGAATTTGCTTATTCTAAGTATTTCATATAAGAGAAAGTGTGCAATATTTGTCCTTTTGTGTCTGTCTTATTTCATTCAACATGATGTCTTCGAGGTTCACCCATATTGTCACATGTCTCAGCACATCATTTTTTTTTATGGCTGAATAATATATTTGTTTAGATGGATATGGAACATTTTATTTATCCATTCATCTGTTGATGAACACTTTGGTTGCTTCCATCTTTTGGCTATTGTGAATAATACTGCAGTGAACATTGATGTACAAATATCTGTCTTAATCCCTGCTTTCAATTATTTTGGTATACCTAGGAGCACAGTTGTCAGGTGATACAGTAATGTCTAGTTTAACTTTCTGAGGCACCACCAACTTGTCTGTCTTCTACAGTGGCTCTCTGGCCATTTGTATATCTTCTTTGGACAAATGTCTATTCAGGTCTTTTGCCAATTTTTTAATTGGGTAGTTTGTCTTTTTGTTGTTGAGTTGTAGGATTTCTTTATATATTCTAGATATTAAACCCCATTGGATATGTAGTTTCTAAATACTTTCTCCCATTCTGTAGCTTATCTTTTCACTTTGCTGAAAAGTTTTCATTTTTGATGAAGTCCATTTTATCTAATTTTTCTTTTGGTATATAATTTAAAAATCCATTGCCTACTACCTGGTCCTGAAGATGTTCTCCCCCTGTTGCTCAGAGGATGAAATTTATTAATACTTACCACAAATTAACAGCCTCTTCCTCCAGCTCTTTCCTGAAAGCTGCACAGTGTTCCACTACACTCCAGAGTTTCAAAAATAGTTGATTCAGATAGTTCCTGCCAGTTCAATAGTTATTTTGGTAGAGGGATTGATTACTGAAGTTTCCTACTCAGCCATCTTCTCAAAATCCTCTCCTCTTGAGCCAATGTGAATTTATTTGAAAAGTTTAAAAGTTGTTTCTCATAAATAGAAACCAGAGATTAGTCTCCTTTATATTAGTGCTTTAAAAAAAATAAAATATAATGGAAAGTACAAAGAAATTAGTTTAGAAGAAGAAACCATTTACATTCCTGAGGTTACCTACCTTAACCTATCTTCATTTTGTTCCAGGATGGAGAAATGGTGCTGCTGGATGGAGGCTGTGAATCTTCCTGCTATGTGAGTGACATCACCCGTACATGGCCTGTCAATGGCAGGTAGGACTTCTTTAGAGTAACATGTCCCACTACTTCTTAGGAGTGTGGGTTGGAAAGTGGATATATTTGGGATAAGTGAATAAAGAAATATACAGATTCCCTGTACATCAGGTTAACTGCCTTCACAAAGCCCCCAATTATTTTTCCAAGACTGTTTTATTTTTCATATCACAGGATCAGTCATCTTGAAACACCCAGTTAACACATACAGATATGAATGCAATTTGAAGATTTTTTTTCTGATTACAAAGTAATATTTTGGGTTATTACTGGTAGAGTATTGGTTGGATTAGCCCCCCACAAATAATAATTATAAAATTTGGACAAAATAATACAAAACAACTATTTCAAGGTACCAGAGAGCTTCTAAAAACAGGCAGTACAAATTTATTTTTGAAAGAACTATAATGGGTAAGATATAAATGGTTAACACTTTTTACGTGGGGGCACTCACAAGTCCGCACAGCTTAGACAGCAGAAAGCAACAACATTACTGGTTTTAGGCTTTAGAGAATAAAGTTAGGTATTAGCAGAACAGCCAGAAAGATGGGGGGAGAATCCTGGAAGAGAGGAAGCCAAAGAGAAGGTCTGCATATAAAATATTTCCAAATCCTTGGCTGATCACTAAACTATATGCTGGGAGGGAGATCCCAGGAAGCCCAGCAAAATACCAGCAGTCAGAAGCTGAATTAACTGAGCAGAGAGTTTGCAGTTTGAATCCAGCCAAGTAAACAAATCACACTACAGAAGAACATTACAAAATCCATACATCATATTATTCATAGTTTCCTGTATTCAATTTAAAAATCATTAGACATGAGAAGAAACAGGAAAATGTGGGCCATAATCAAGAAAAAACACAGTCAAGAAAAACTAACCCTGGAGAGAACCTAAGATGGCAGATAGGTGAGACAGGGCAAGAAAACACCTCCGTGAAAAATACTAGATAAAAACCAGAAAGTGATCCAGAACACCAATTTCAGCCTTGCACCAGCTGGACAAGGTCTGCTAAAACCACAGGGACTGTGCACTTGGTAAAACTGGGAGTCTGCATTCTGAAACAAGCCTGCTGAAAGTCCCGCAGCCGCGCTGCGGTGTGGGGAAACCAGGGGTTGGCATTTGGAGATGGACTAGTTGTTTAAAAAAAAAAAAAACCCAGGAGCGGCTGCAGTTACAATGGTGAGAACCGTGCAGTGAAGCATGGCAGGAGCAGGCTATGCCAACGCCTCAGTGTCTGGCGTGAAGGATAGACCACTGCTGATTCCCTCAGGGCTGGGGGGCAGAGGGGAGAGCCAAAAGGAGAAAGAAACTGCGTTGCTTGCAACTGGCTCTCTGGTGGGCTGGAGACACTCCTGCCCGGGGCCGTACCCACAGCCCAGAGCTGCGCCAGGAAACCCAGTGTGACGGGGAGTGTATCCCACGGCACCGCACACATGCCACAATATCAGCCATGGACAGTGGCCTTGGGTGCATACACAGCTAGTTGTCCCAGAGCTGGGAAGGAGGAGCTATGTGAAAAGGGGGGGGGGGGACGCCCCATTAAGCCATCTTTGCATCAGGCTGGGAGCACCCCTGCATGGCCTGCCAGCCCGGGGCTTCCCTTGAGGGACGGCGCACACTTGTGACGTAGCACAGCCTTCCCTCAGCAGAGGTCCTGGAAGACCACAGCTGAGAAAGGGGGCCCGCTGGGAAAACCTAGAGACGCTACGTCAATGCCAGGGACTTGTGGGTCAGCAGCAGAGAAAATCTGGGGCAAAACTGAAATGAAGGCTTATACTCTTGCAACAGCCTTGAATCTCCAGGAATTCCTGGGAGGTTTGATTATTAAAGCTGCCCTGCTTCCCTAACCACGCAGACACAAGCCCCATATTCAGGGCGGGCAGCACCAATAACACACCCAAACTGAGTGCACCAATTGAACCCCACAAGAATCATTTCCCCACACACCACAAAGACAAAGTTGAGAAGAACTGACTTGAGGGGAATAGGTGACTCGCAGACACCATCTGCTGGTTAGTTAGAGAAAGTGTACGCCACCAAGTTGTAGATCTGAAAAATTAAATTGGTATTTGTTATAACTTGAAAGAACCCTATCAAGCAAAGCAAATGCCAAGAGGCCAAAAACAACAGAAAATCTAAAAGCATATGATAAAACCAGACAATGTGGAGAACCCAATCCCAAACACCCAAATCAGAATATCAGAAGAGACACAGTACTTGGCGCGATTAATCAAAGGACTACAATCAAAGAACAAGAGCATGGCACAGGATATAAAGGACATGAAGAAGAACATGGCACAGGATATAAAGGATGTAAAGAAGACCCTAGAAGAGCATGAAGAAGAAATTGCAAGAGTAAATAAAAAAAAATAGAAGATCTTATGGAAATAAAAGAAATTGTTGGCCAAATTAAAAAGACTCTGGATACTCATAGTACAAGATTAGAGGAAGTTGAACAATGACTCAGTGTCCTAGAGGACCACAGAACAGAAAATGAAAGAACAAAAGAAAGAATGGAGAAAAAAATCAAAAAAATCAAAATGGATCTCAGGGATATGATAGATAAAATAAAGCGTCCAAATTTAAGACTCATTGGTGTCCCAGAAGGGGAAGAGAAGGGTAAAGGTCTAGAAAGAGTATTCAAAGAAATTGTTGGGGAAAACTTCCCAAACCTTATACACAATATAAATACACAAAGCATAAATGCCCAGTGAACTCCAAAAAGAATAAATCCAAATAAACCTACTCCAAGACATATTCTGATCAGACTCTCAAATACTGAAGAGAAGGAGCAAGTTCTGAAAGCAGCAAGAGAAAAGCAATTCACCACATACAAAGGAAACAACATAAGACTAAGTAGTGACTATTCAGCAGCCACCATGGAAGCAAGAAGGCAGTGGCATGACATATTTAAAATTCTTAGAGAGAAAAATTTCCAACCAAGAATACTTTATCCAGCAAAACTCTCCTTCAAATTTGAGGGAGATCTTAAATTTTTCACTAACAAAGCTGAGAGAGATTGCCAATAAAACACTTGCCCTACTTCAGATACTAAAGGGAGCCCTACCAACAGAGAAACAAAGAAAGGAGAGAGAGATAGAGAGAATTTTAACAGACATATATAGAACCTTACATCCCAAATCACCAGGACACACATTTTTCTTTAGTGATCACGGATCTTTCTCCAGAATAGACCTTATGCTGGGACATAAAACGAGCCTCAATAAATTAAAAAAAAAAAAAAATTGAATATAGTCAAAGCACATTCTCTGACCACAATGGGATATAAATGGAAGTCAATAAATTTTGATTTGTAACTCCACTATTTACTTCCTACATAACATAAAATACACAAACTCTAATGACCAAAAAAAAAAAGAGAGAGAAACTAACCCTAAGACAACCCTAATGTTCCAAATAACAGACAAGGACTTTAAATCAGCTTTTAATAGATATGTTCAAGGAATTAAAAGACACAAGCATAATGAAGGAACAGATGGAGAATTTCAGTGAGAAATAGAAACTATAAAAGAACAAGGGGTTCTGGGAAGATGGCAGCAGCAGCATAGATTTTCAATTTCTCTAAACTGCCAAATAAAAATAGAGCACAACTAGATAGTGAAAGCAAAATCTAGGTGATATGGTATCACCACAACACTCAAAATACAAAAAGTTGAGAATAACTATGAACAGCCACAAGGCCTGCATGGTGTCAGTGTCTGGGTGGAAGGAAGAAGGAAGCAGCGGGCTGGGGGAGGCCATCAGACAGACCTGAAGACAGGAGAAAGCCAAAATAACCAATGGTATTTTGGTATCCCCTGGAATGGCTAGTGGGCTAATTCGAGAACAGAAGCTAGAAATGGAAAAGATTTGCCACTCCAGTGGCCCATGTAAGAAGGTCTGAAAGGGCTGGGCTCCCTGGGTTCCCTTCTAGGACTGCTCCCTACACTAAAGAGTAATTACTGAAATAAAAATTGAGCAAATTAGGGACAAGAGAGAAAAAAGGAAGAAGAAGGGATCAAAGTGGAAATGAGGAACAGAGCCAGGAACACTCATGAAACAAGTCACCTTTTTATTTTTTTTTTTTAATATTTTTTTGGTCAAGAAATTTTATTTTAACAATCTAAAGCAGTAATGCTTTAGATGTTAACTTTAAGTGTCCCAGATGGGATTAACAAAATGAAATGTTTCTAAATTACAAATTTAGCTCCTGTAGGAGTCTCAGAAAAGAAACGGAAGAAAACAATCCCCCTTCCCAAAATAACTATGACGCACACATTTTAAAGAAATTCCAGTGTTTCATGCAATGGTAGCCAAGTTGTAAAAAGCCACCCAAATTCACACATTTCTACACCAATCATAAGAAGAAAGTACCCATAGTAAAGCTATAACCACATGCATTTAGGAATCTACACCTACATTAAATTGTTTAATGTTATATACACTTATTACCCACACACCCGTTTTTAATAATTTCTTATGTAAAGCCTTAATTCAAACCCTAAAAAAGCATAAGACTAACTTGGGAGGTAAAAAGATAATTACTTGAGACATTCAGTTAAAATGTTGTTTATCTAAATCTTAAAATGTTTAATAAAACAAATATTTTTTCTATTTAACACTTTGCTTTCTAACTGTACAGTAAGTTGCATTGTAGAAAGTACACATCTATCTTCAGATTGTATCTTCTTTGGGTAGAATTAAGATGTAACTGGATAATTTTAAGATAAAATAATGAGAAGTTGATCCAAAGTGACAGCAGATGTATTACATCACTATTCTTTTTTAACGTTACACAAAAATAACAGAAGAGGGAGCTCTATGAAATTTAAAATCTTTCCTAAATCAGCCTCATTTTAAAAGTTGAGAAAAACTAATTTCAAGTAAAAATGAGCAATCAAAGAATTTCAAGGTTAAATCTCATAAAATGTTTTTATAAGCAAAAGGAGAATAAGGAGCAGAATAATATCCCTACAGATAATAAAAGCATGCCAGAAAGACAAACCCACAAAGTAGATCAAAACAGTGACCTGGGATTTTAAAATGAGCTCAGAAGAAAAGTTTTTAATGATTCAAGACATGAAAGACCAACATATCAGAGTTAGGAAATCTGAGAAATTAGGTGATTAAACTCAGGAAATAATTAGAAATAAAAATTCATTTGATTGTGGAAACCCATAACGTTTTTTGAAATTTGCTAACTACTTGTTAAATTGTACTTTGAAAGTTATCACTTTTCTTTATATACATTATATTTCACAGTAAAAAGATTATAAAATAATTCATTTAAGAAAAGAAGACGACAAATTATCAATGTATAAGAACTCGAGGATTGTTATTCCCATGAGTCTTCATGAGCATCTCTTAGAGCTGTGCTGTCCAGTATGATAGCAACTGGTCACATGTGGCTGTTTAAATTTAAATTAATTAAAATTGAATCAGATATAAAATTTAGTTCTTCAGTTGCACTAGCCACATTTCAAGTGCTCAGTAGTCACACGTAGCTAGTGGCTATGTATTGGAAAATGCAGGTAAAGGACACTTGATCATCATAGAAAGTTTTATTGGACAGTGCTTTATAGGGAATGAGCTTCAGGTGAACAAAATGACTAAAGATACATTGATCTAAGGACTCGTGGTAAGCATTTAAAACATAGTTAATTATAGAATTATGACTAGCTGAGTGCTAAGAGGAAGCGAGTATAGTGTATAATGGCTGTGTACTCTGATAATATAGAATAGTACAACTATTTTTAATAATGGGAGAGAATTGGGGTAACATATGCAAAAAAACAGTGTTTCCAATAATATTGTTTGCAGTGTTTGTATTTTTATTCTGAGGATGTTGTGTGTGTAGTATGGGATTAAAAATGAGTAATTATAAAATATTTTAATTCTATCATCCCTGTGTCCTGGAGAACCAGGATTCATGGTATGGAAGAAAGAGGATAACAAAATAGCAAGGGGTTAACTAAAAGTTTTGTGGTCTCAGATTTGAAATGGAAGTATTATTATGAACTCATGATAGTTTTTCTCTTTGTATGTGTTTTTTTCCTTCCCCTAGTTCTGTCTACTCAAAAGTCTAGGAACAATGACCAACTTAGTAGTAGTAAGCATCCCCAGTGTCCAGATTATATCCTTGAAATACAGTTTCTCACTAGAAGAAATGAGGGCTTCTTGAAAACTTGGCTGATTCCAGGTCAGGGTCATGAAATTTGTAAGATGAGCCTTGGACATCTTATAATACCATATACCAAGGAAATTATTAAAGGTTACTAGACTCATGTCTGAAAGACTCAGGAAGCAACTTAAAGAGGTTCCACAGGTCAAAGATGGAACAATTTAAGCTTGAATAATGATAATACTTGCATTGAATTTAAACCCATCAAATTTAAATGAAATCTATGAGTTCATAATGGTATTTTTAAAAGAAAAAATATTGGCCATTTTTTTAAGAATGATTGGAACCAATTCATTATATTGAAAATTGGTGAATTAAAGGAAAGGATATCTTACCTTTATCATATGAATACTGTACACTTGGATAACTAAATTGATGAGGGGAAGTATCTCCTTAAAATTCTTCCAAGAAGTAAATGAAAAAGAAATTATAGGACTAGGAATTTGCCATTTTGCAATCCCCACAAATGGATGATATAAGCACCATACTTTAGTGGCTACTAAGATCACAAAAAGACTTATGTGCCTCCTGTAATTTTGCCAAGTTCTACTTAAGCTCTTGCTGAAGGGGTTGAACCTGAGTTTCACCCAGTCTCTGGATCCAGCTGTCAATTTATGGGAAATAAAAAAGCAAAGCAACATGTTGAACTGCGCCAAGGTAAACTGTGAAAACTGGATTCTTTTTTTTTTTAGAGCAGTTGTAAGTTTACAGAAAAAAGTCAGGCAGATAGTAGAGAGTTGCCATATACCTCACCCCACATATACTTTTTCCCACTACTAACAATTTGCATTAGTATAGTACATTTGTCACAGTTGATGAAACAATTTTATTATAATTGTACTATTAGGTATAAGTTCTTCACTTTTTGTGTTACACATATACAACATAAAATTTCCAATTTTATCCACTTTCAATTATACAGATCAGTGGTGTTAACTACCTTCATAATGCTGTGCTACCATCACCATTACCAAAATGTTCCCATCACCCCAAACAGAAACCCTGTTCCCATTAAGTATTAACTCGCCATTCCCCACCCCAGCCCTGCCCATGATAACCTATATTCTGGTTTCTGACTTTATGAATTTGCTTATTCTAATTATTTCATATAAATGAGTTTATGAAAAACTCACTTTTGTTCATGACTTACTTACTCTACAAGAAGTTTTCAAGGTTCATCCGTGTTATATCATGCATCAAAACTTCATTTCTTTTTACACCCAAATAATATTCCATTGTATGTATATACCACATTTTATTTATCTTTTTATCCATTGATGGACACTTGGGTTGTTTTCACCTTTTGGCTATTGTGAACAGCCAAGAATTCAAATGTTGCCTCTAGTCCCTTTGAAACAGACTTTTCCCCCTGCAAGATGCTCTGTTGTATGTTTTAATCAGTCCTTTGCCCCAGGCCACTTCAGGTTGTTTCTTACACTACTTTTGTTGTCTAAAAGCTGGTTCTGACTGTAGGGCAAGTTCTGGGAGGATGAGCCTGAGAAGAGTTTCCTTCCTTTCAGGCTGCCACCTTATAGATTGACACCAATATATGCACACCCCAGTATGCATATAGGGTGGGTTAGTTACTCTGTTCCCTCTTCAACAGGGCCAGGTACCCACACTGAGTGCAAGCCAGCTCTACAGTGTGCCTGGGAAGGGGCAGGAGAGACCAGAAACAGCATCAGGAACTTCTCCCACCTTAATTATGCTGCGTTTTCTTGATTCAGTGCTCACTGTTTTTCTGGACCTCTAAGAAAGATGGCTTGAGCAGTTTCTGAGGGAACCCTAGAGCATTTTATGCCACCCTCTTGGTCAACCAGAAGACCCAATTATAATGAATAAATTATAAGGAAATGAAAAAGGGTGAAGGAAGAACCTGTTCACTATAGAAGAGACTTAAAAGACATATCAAACTTATTTAAAATGAGCAGGAAGAAAATTGTCTTGGAATACATATTTGATTGATTAAAATATTTTTTAAAACACAAGTAATGCCAATATGCTTCACTGTCGGAAGGAGCTGCTCATGTCAGCGAATGGAGCAGTATGGGGTCCCATGCAAAGCCACCTCTACACCTTCCTCTAGCGCTGCCACCTATGTGACCGAAGCCTTTGGGTATGGCAGGTGTGTGCAGGCCTCCTTGGCCCCAGGTGGCTGCCTGAGGAAGGATATCTGCACCAAAAAGTTTGGGGCTCTGTGGAGGCCAAGAAGAACTTGAAGGGAGGCCATTAGGAAGGGTACTGAGCCACTGGACTTAGCACCCATATGCTGTCCATCAATTCAAAGCCTGGCTCGGGTGTATTGTTGGCACCAGGTGGCAAACAACAAAATCTCTTAGGATTAAAAAGAACACAGGGAGGGTGAAGTTGTTACGTGGTTGGGCATATTTTTTCTTCTCAACGGGGTGAGCCATGGGTACAATAGGAATGCATTTTCCAGCATTGTTGACATAAGGATTTGGATTAAGATAAAATGTGATTGAACTAAAAAGACTACATTAAATTACATGCATACAAAAAGCCACAAAAGGAATGAGGTGTGACTGCTAACGGATTATTTTTTGGGGAAATGTTTTAGAATTAGTGGTGATCGTTACACAGTTTTGTGAAAATACTTAAAAACCACTGAATTGTACACTTTAAAATGAAGAATTTTATCATATTTGAATTATATCAATTAAAATGATAAATACACACACACTTTAAAAAAAAAAAAACCACAAGACAAACATAACATGAACAGTGAACCTTAAGTTAGCCATGGACTAAGGTTACTAGTACAATTACCAAAATGATGTGCCTTCATCACTTGTAACGAATGTACCATGCCAATGCAAAGTGTTAACAGTAGAGTAGTATATGAGAACCCTGTATTTTCTATATGATTTTTCTGTAAACCTATACCTTCTTTAATAAGAAAATAAATAAACCACAAGAAAGTGATTACTATAAAAGTTAGGATGATGGTTACTTATTGGGGAAGATTGTAATTTAATGGGGCACATAGAATGGGTTTCTGCAGTAGTTAACTACGTTCTATTTTTTTGTCTGACTAGTGTGCACCTTAAAATCATTTCGTAAGATCTGTATTTGATTTGTCTTTCTGTATTTTTGTGTTTTTTAATAATTAAAAGATTTTTTTAAAAGAGCTAAATAGAAATTCTAAAGCTGAAGAACAGAAATATATTGTAGAACATTGAACAAAGCCTCAGAGACCTAGTAGACATTTTCATGCAATCTTAACTTGCATCCAATTGGAGTCCCAGAAGTGGAGAAGAGAGAAAATAGGGCAGAAAAAAAAACATTTGAAGAAGTAATAGCCAAAACTTTACAAATTTTGTGAAAGACAACTTATGTACCCCAGTGACAGTAAATACAAAGAAAACCATATGTAGGTACATCTTAATCAAACTGCTGTACTCTCAAAGATCAAGAAAAATCTTGAAAGCATCCAATGAAAAACAATACATTACATAGAGGAACAACATGATTAATAGCTCACCTCCTCAGAAACAATGGAGGCCAGAAGGCAATGGAAAGATATTTTTAAAGTCAACCCAGGATTCTATATCCAGAGAAAGAACTATTCTTAAGTGATGGCGAAGTAGAGGCACTTTCTGATAAACAAAAATGGAGTATGTTTGTTGCCAGCAGAACTGCACTAGAACAAATACTAAAGTTCTTCAGACTAAAGGAAAATTATACCTAATGGTGACTTGAATATAGAGGAAAGAAGGCAGATCACCAGAAATCGTAAATATGAAGACTGTATCTTTTTTTCTTCTCTAATTTCTTTAAAATATATATATGGTTGTTTAAAGCAAAAATTATAACATCGTTGTAGGGGTTATAAAGTATATAAATGTGGGGAAAACCTAAGATGGCGGCTAGGAGAGACAGGGCCAAAAAACACCTCCATGAAAAATACTAGATAAAAGCCAGAAAGTGACCCAGAACACCAGTTCCAGTGACGCACCAGCTGGACAAGATCTGCTAAATCCAAAGGGACCATGCACTTGGTGAAACTGGGAGTTGGCATTCTGAAACAAGTGAGTAAGCCGCAGAATATCCGGCAGCCATGCTGCAGTGTGGGGAAACCAAGGGTTGGCGTTTGGAGGCAGACTAGTTCTTTTTTAAAAAAACCCAAAAGCAGCTGCAGATATGGCAGCGAGAACTGCTCAGTGAAGTGCGGCAGGAAGGGCTGTGTGAACACCTCAATATCTGGCATGGAAGATAGCCTTTCATGCACCCGCTGCTAATTGTCTCGGAGCGAGGAAGGCAGAGGTGAGCCAGAAGGGGGAAAATAACCACGCCCCTTGCAGCCATCTTCCCGGTGGGCTGGGAACACTCCTGCCCGGCGCTGGAGCCACAGCCCAGAGCTGTGCCAAAATCCCAGTGTGACAGGAAGTGTTTCCAGCAACACACGTACACGCCACAAGATCGGGTGTGGACAATAGCCTTTCGTGCACCCACAACTAACTGTCCCAGAGCTGGGAAGGCAGAGCTGTGTGAAAAGGGGAAAATTAACATGCTCCATTCAGCCATCCATTCAGCAGGCTGGGAATGTCCCTACACGGGCCGGCAGCCCAGAACTTCCCTTTAGGGACGGCGCACACTTGTGACGTAGCACAGCCTTCCCTCAGCAGAGGCCCTAGAAGGGCACGGCTTGGAAGAGGGACCCACTTGGAAAGCCCAGGGACCATACACCAATACCAAAGACTTGTGGGTCAGCGACAGAGACAATCTGTGGTGAGACTGAAATGAAGGTTTAGGCTCTTGCGACAGCCTTAAATCTCCAGGAACACCTGGGAGGTTTGATTGTTAAAGCTGCCCTCCCTCCCTAACCACTCAGACTTACACCCCACATTCAGGGCGGACAGCACCAACAACACACCCAAACTTGGTGCACCAAGTGGCCCCCACAAGAATCAGACCCACACACACCACAAAGACAAAGTTGGGGAGAACTGACTTGAGGGGAATAGGTAACTCACAGACACAATCTGCTGGTTAGTTAGAGAAAGTGTACGCCACAAAGCTATAGATCTGACAAATCAGATTCATCTTTGACTAACCCTACTTATCCTAAAAGAACCCTATCAAGTAAAGCAAATGCCAAGAGACCAAAAACAACAGAAAATTTTAAAGCAAATGGTAAAACCAGATGATATGGATAACCCAAACCCAGACACCCAAATCAAAAGATCAGAGAAGACACAGTACTTGGAGCAATTAATCAAAGAACTAAAGACTAACAACAAGAGCATGGCACAGGATATAAAGGACATGAAGAAGACCCTAGAAGAGCATAAAGAAGAAATTGCAAGAGTAAATAAAAAAGTAGATGATCTTATAAAAATTAAAGAAAGTGTTGACCAAATTAAAAAGGTTCTGGATACTCATAGTACAAGACTAGTGGAAGCTGAACAGTGAATCAGTGACCTCGAGGACCTCAGAACAGAAAATGAAAGAACAAAAGAAAGAATGGAGAAAAAAATAAAAAAAAATCAAAATAGACCTCAGGGATATGATAGATAAAATAAAACATCCAAATATAAGACTCCTTGGTGTCCCAGAAGGGGAAGAGAAGGGTAAAGGTCTACAAAGTGTATTCAAAGAAATTGTTGGGGAAAACTTCCCAAACCTTCTACATGATATAAATACACAAAGCATAAATGCCCAGCAAACTCAAAATAGAATAAATCCAAATAAACCCACTCCAAGACATATTCTAATCAGACTGTCAAATACTGAAGAGAAGAAGCAAGTTCTGAAAGCAGCAAGAGAAAAGCAATTCACCACATACAAAGGAAACAACATAAGACTAAGTAGTGACTACTCAGCGGCGACCATGGAGGAGAAGGCAGTGGCATTGACATATTTAAAATTCTGAGAGAGAAAAATTTCCAACCAAGAATACTTTATCCAGCAAGGCTCTCCTTCAAATTTGAGGGAGAGCTTAAATTTTTCACAGACAAACAAATGCTGGGAGATTTTGCTAATAAAAGTCCTCCCTTACTTCAGATACTAAAGAGAGCCCTACAGACAGAGAAACAAAGAAAGGAGAGAGAGATATGGAGAAAGGTTCAGTACTAAAGAGATTCAATATTGGTTCTTTAAAGGACATTAAGAGAGAGAGGGAAAAAATATGTCTGACAAACATAAACCAAAGGATAGGATGGCTGATTCAAGAAATGCCTTCACAGTAATAACATTGAATGTAAATGGATTAAGCTCCCCAATTAAAAGGTATAGATTGGCAGAATGGATCCAAAAAAATGAACCATCAATATGTTACATACAAGAGACTCATCTTAGACACAGGGACACAAAGAAATTGAAAATGAAAGGATGAAAAAATATTTCATGCAAGCTACAGCCAAAAGAAAGCAGGAGTAGCAATATTAACTTCAGATAAAATAGACTTTAAATGCAAGGATGTTATGAGAGACGAAGGCTGCTATACTAATAAAAGGGGCAATTCAATAAGAAGAAATAACAATCATAAATCTTTATGCACCCAATCATGGTGCCACAAAATACATGAGACAAACACTGGCAAAACTAAAGGATGCAATGGATGTTTCCACAATAATTGTGGGGGACTTCAACACATCACTCTCTCCTATAGATAGATCAACCAGACAGAAGGCCAATAAGGAAACTGAAAACCTAAACAATCTGATAAATGAATTAGATTTAACAGACATATATAGAACATCACACCCCAAATCACCAGGATACACATTCTTCTCTAGTGATCACGGAACTTTCTCCAGAACAGACCATATGCTGGGACATAAAACAAGCCCCAATAAATTTTTAAAAAATTGAAATTATTCAAAGCACATTCTCTGACCACAGTGGAAGTCAATAACCATCAGAGACTTAGAAAATTCACAAACACCTGGAGGTTAAACAACACACTCCTAAAATAAATGGTTTATAATGTAGAATGTAGGGGAACTAGCGATAGAAAGAAATTCATGAAGGGAGAATGATAAGCCAATAAGAACAGATAAGCTATTGTGGGTAAATTTAATGTTCTGGGAATGCCCAGGAATGACTATGGTTTGTTAATTTCTGATGGGTATGGTAGGAACAAGTTCACAGAAATTTTGCTATATTAGGTTATTTTCTTGGGGTAGAGTAGGAATATGTTGGAAGTAAAGTAGTTATTTTAGGTTAGTTGTCTTTTTCTTACTCCCTTGTTATGATTTGTTTGAAATGTTTTTTTATTGTATATCTTTTTTTAAAAAAATTTTTATATATAATTAATTTTTAAAAGTTAATTAAGAGTTAATGACAGTCAATGCAATATATGATACTGGAGTGGATCTAAGAATGGAGGAGAAAAGCTCAAAGGGGGCATAAGGAAAAATTGGAATATAGAATTTAAGCTTACTATCCATATTAATTTTCTTCAATTAACTGCAGTTAAGTTAATGAGATAAGTGAATATCCTTATTTGTAGGAAATGTACATGGAAGTGTTATGAGTTCAAGGACTGTGATATGTGCAACCTGCTCTCGAATGTTCAGAAGATGATAAATGGATAGATAGATAATTGATAGAAAGATAATAGATATAGTTGAAAGAAAGAGAGGGGGGAGGGAGGGAGAGAGAAAGGGAGGGAGGGAGGGAGAAAGGAAGGAAGGAAGGAGAAAGAAAGGTACTGCAAAGGTAGCAAAATGTAAAATTGGTAGATACAGCTATCTGGGGTTGGGGAGGTGTTGGGGTTCTCTGTATGGGGTTTTTATTGTATTTGCAACTGTTCTATATGTTTGAAATTATTTCAAAATTAAAATTTTTTAAGGAATATAATATATATGACAGCAGTAGCCCAAAGAATAGGGAGGCTAAATGGAACTAGACTTTTCCAAGGTTCCTGTATTTTTATATGAAGTTGTACAGTATTAATGCTAAGCAGGTCGTAAGTTAAAGTTTCATATTGTAATCCCTAGAGCACTCTCTAAAAAATAATGCAAATAGGTATAGCAAAAAAGCCAACAGAAGAATTAAAGTGGAATACTAAAAATTTTCTATTAGCCTAAAGGAAGATAGGGAAGGAGACAAAAAACAAACAAAAAAAGATGAGACAAAAAATATATGTCAAAATAGAGGAACTAAATCCAACTATATTAGTAATGACACTAAATATAAATGGACTAAACATTCCAAAAGAAAAGCAGAGATTGTCAAACTAGATAAAATAACAAGACCCAAACTCTATACTGTTTACGAAAGAGGCTTGTATAAATACAAATTCACAAACTGGTTGAAAACAAAAGGATGTAGAAATAGAAACCATGCAAACACTAGTCATAAGAAAATTAAAGTGGCTATATTAATACAGACAAAATAGACTAAAAGATAAAGGAGTATTATCAAAGATGAAGAGGAACATTGCATAATGATAAAAAGCGTTCAAGAAGACATAGCAGTTATGAATGCGGGTATGACTAAAGCAGAGCTTTAAAATACATGAAATGAAAACTAAAGGGAGAAATAAACAGACCCACCATCATAGTTGGAGATTTCAACCACCATGCTTATTAATTTATAAGACCAATTATACAAAAAATAAAAAAGGAAAGGGAAGATATAAAAGATCTGAATGACATTATTAGCCATCTTGGTTGTATTGACACGTGTAGAATACACATTCAACAACTGCAGAATACACATTCTTTTCAGATACATGTGGAACATTCATTAAGATAGACCATATACTGGCTCATACCACCAGTCTCAATGAATTTCAAAAGACAGATGTTACAGAGTATGGTCGATATATTTTTAAATCCCCAAATATTTGACAATTAGTGAATACATATAATATGTTGTGGATCAAAGAAGAAACCAAAGAGTAATTATCAAGTATTTCAAATTGAATGATAATGAAAATACTACATACCAAAATGCATGGGATATAGCTGAAGCAGAAATGTATAGCTTGAAATGCTTATATTAGAAAGGAAAAAAAAGTTTTAAAGTCAGTTATTGAAGTTTCTACCTTAAGAAGCTATAAAACAATGAACAAATTAAACCAAAGTAAGCAGATGGAAATAATGAAGACCAGCAATCAATGAAATAGAAAAAGGACAAATAATAGAGCAAATTAACAAAGCCAAATGGTTGTTAATAAAATTGATAAACTCCTAGGCAAGAAAAAGCACAAATTATCTTTATCAGAAATGAAAGAGAGAATATCACTACCAATCCTACAGATACCAAAAGTGATATAGTAAGATAATACTATGAACAACTATGTATCAATAAATGGCCATTTAAATGAAATGGGCAAATTTCTTCAGAAACACAATTTTTTTAAATGTGACACACAAGATCACATAGAAAATCTGAGAAGCCTTATGTCTATCAGAAAATTTTTTTTTCTTAAAAATCTTCCACACAAAGAAGACTCCAGGCTCAGATGGTTTTACTGGTGTGTTCCTTCAAATGTTTGCAAAAGAAATAATTCCATCCTTACACAAACTCTTTAGAAAATAGAGAAAGAAGGAATACTTTCCAAGCACTTTATGAGGCCAGCATAACCCTGATACCACACCTCAATGAAGATACTATAAAAAAAGAAATTTCTGTATAGGCCAATATTCCCCAAAAGCATAGACACTAAATTCTTTTAGCAAACTGAATCCAGCAATATATAAAAACATAACCAATATATAAAAATGTGTCACCAAGTGGGGTTAATCCCAGGAATATAAGATTGGTTTAACACTTAAAAGTCACTATAATCCATACAGATTAAGGCCGAAAACCCAGATGATCATTTTAATAGTCATGCAAAAAGCATTTGACAAAATTTATCACCCATTCATGATATAGAGAACAACTCTTAGCAAGCTTAGAGTAGAATTTCCTTAATCTAATAAAGACCAGGTTCCAAAAACTACAACTTTTTTACAAGTTTATTTTACAAAAACTACGACTACTGAGCGCTTACTTTCGGATCAGAAGTAAGAATGCCTGCTGTCCCCATTTCTATTTCAACATTGTAGTGGCGGTCTAAGCTAAGACACTAAGACAAACAAAAGAAACAAAAAAGTGTCCTGATTCCTTGATGAATTTATATGATCATTTGCGTATAAAATCCTGAGCATTCAACCAAAAAATTGAAATTAATGAGTTTAGCAAGATCTCAGGATACAAAGTCAGTACCCAGATATAAATCTGTATTTCTGAATACTAACAGAATCTGAAGTTTTTAAAATTTCATTTACAATATCATCAAAAACATAAAATAGGAATAAATTTAATAAAATATGTGTAAAGCTCAACACTGAAAACTATAAAACATTGAGAGAAATTAAAGACCTAAATGAATGGAGAGAGATTTCATATTCATGGGTAGGAAGATTAAATATTGTTAAGATACCCTCTCTCTGCAAATTTTAATCTGTAGATTTAATGTGATCCCAATCATAATCCCAACAAACTTTTCTTTTTCTTTTTTTTTTTGCTCCCGAGGCCTGCAGGTAAGTACCCAGGGTATCAAGAAGGTATCCCAGGTGGGCTCCTACAGTCCCAGCCCTGGATGGAGACCATACTTCTGAGAAGTTAGAGGATCCTTCAGCATAGTTGTCTCCTGCCCAGAATGTGGGAACGAGCAAACTTTTTTTGTAGAAATTGACAAGTTGATTTCTAGTATTTGTATGGAAATGCAAGGGACCTAGAATAACTAAAACAATTGAAAAGAACAAAGCTGAAGGATTTAAACTACTTTGAAGATTTATTATAAATATAAAACTACAGTAATCAAGACAGTGTGGTATTGGCATAACAATAGATAAATATATCAATGGAATGCAATAGAGATTGCAGAAATAGACTCACACTTATATAGTCACTTGATTTTAGACAAAGGTGCCAAGCCTTTGGGGAAAAGATAATCTTTTCAACAAGTGATGTTGGAACATTGGATGAAAAAGTCTACCACAGCCCTTATCTCAGCTCTGCTTATCGGAAGACACTGTTAATAAAATGAAGAGGGAATAGATTGTAAGCTCTTACAGCAAT
This sequence comes from Choloepus didactylus, assembly GCF_015220235.1. NCBI lineage: Eukaryota > Metazoa > Chordata > Mammalia > Pilosa > Megalonychidae > Choloepus > Choloepus didactylus. The sequence goes on along the minus strand of NC_051314.1, from coordinate 12,790,722 downwards.
TAACTCCGTTCCTGAATTGTAATGCCTATCTCTAAACTTTGAGGTGCTGATCCCTTAGTGTATAACCTGATTGGTCTCTGGAACAATGTGTATCTCTCAGACACCTGAAACTCAGAGCTAGAGTGCAGCAGATGTGAATGTCAGTATTAGTGCATACAGCAACTGTTTAAAAAAATGCTGAAAAAGAGCCCAGACTTTAATTAGTGATATGAATGAAGCAGATCTGGTTAAGACTAGGGCAAACAGGCCAAAGGGTAAAGGTCGAAACCGACTGTGTTTTAAAACTTCAACTTCCATATGAGACCAAGGGAAGAGATGTCTATTTGGTGCAGGATCTATATTTTCTAAACAGTATAACTCTACAGTCGGTTTGTTCAAACACTACAATTACATGGAACTTTGAATAGGAAGTGAGATACGGTAGGTTAGTATAGGTTAGAGTGAAATAGTGACACATCCCAAAGTAATTTGGGCAGATAATAAAAAATATATTTACAGCCTCCTCCCCCCACTCCCCACCCCAAGGAGCTGGAGGAAGGTGCAGAAGTGTTGGACTTCCTCACCTGGACTGGTGTTGATGTTGTCACAAACATTGGGACTGGCGGTTTGATGTGCTGAGCCCTCAATCGTGGGACTTGCCCTTATGAAGCTCATTACTGCAAAGGAGAGGCTAAACTTGCATATAATTGTGCCTAAGAGTCTCCCCCTGAGTACCTCTTTGTTGCTCAGATGTGGCCCTCTCTCTCTCTAACTGAACCACCTCGGCAGGTGAACTCACTGCCCTCCCCCCTACAAGGGACCCAACTCCCAGGAGTGTAAATCTCCCTGGCAACGCAGGATATGACTCCCAGAGATGAATCTGGATCCGGCATCGTGGGACTGAGAATATGTTCTTGACCAAAAGGGGGATGCAAAATGAGACGAAATAGTTTCAGTGGCTGAGAGATTTCAGTTGGAGTCTGGTGGTCAATCTTGTGGACATTCTTACGTACTATATAGATAACACCTCTTAGGTTTTAATGTATTGGAATAGCCAGAAGTAAATACCTGAAACTACCAAACTCCAACCGAGCAGTCTGGACTCCTGAAGACGATTATATAATAATGTAGATTACAAGGGGTGACAGTGTGATTGTGAAAACCTTGTGGATCACACTCCCTTTATCTAGTGTATGGATGGATGAGTAGAAAAATGGGGATAAAAACTAAATGACAAATAGGGTGGGATGGGGGGGATGGTTTGGGTGTTCTTTTCTTCACTTTTATTTTTTATTCTTATTCTGATTCTTTCTGATGTAAGGAAAATGTTCAGAAATAGATTGTGGTGATGAACACATAACTATATGATCATACTGTGAACAGCTGATTGTATACCATGGGTGATTGTATGGTATGTGAATATATTTCAATAAAACTGAACTTAAAAAAAAAATGAATAGGGAAGTCAAAGATTGACTGGGATAAACTTTTTTGCTAAACATATATCTCACCAAAAAAAGTATTGAACATAAAGGAGCATATACAGATAGCCAAGACATGTTTGAAGAGTGTTCATCATCGTTAGTCATTGGGAAAATGCAAATTAAACCACAATGAAATACCACTACACATCCACTAGAATGGCTAAAATTAAAAGGACTAACCATCCCGAGTGTTGGCAAGAATGGATTGCAACTAGAACTCTCATACATTGCTCGTGGTAATGTAAAATGCTACAAGTACTTTGGGAAAAATGTTGGCAGTTTTTAATAAAGTTAAAAATTCCAACTCTTTGACCCAGCAACTCCACTTCTAGGTATTTATCCAAGAAAAATAAAAACATATGTCCAGTAAAAGATTTGACAAGAATGTTCATAACAGCTTTAATCACAATTACCAAAAACTGGGAATAAACTAAATGTCCAACAGAAGAAGAATACACAAATTGTGCTCTGTTTGTACAATGGAATACTATTCAATAATAAAAATGAATAAACCACTGATTAAAGCAAGACCATGGATAAATTGCACATGTATTACGTTTAGTGAAGGAATGCAGACACAAAAGAGTACATTTTGTATGATTCCATTTATGTAATGTTCTAGGATAGCAAAACCAAGGTGAAAATAATCAGAATAGCATTTGCTTCTGAAGGTGGAGGTATTGGTTGGAAAGAGATGTGAGGAAACTTTCTGGGGAGATAGAAATGTTCTATATCATGATAGGGATATGGATTATACAGGTACATCCATTTGTCACAGTTGTACAGCTCAGGTTTATGCATGTCAGTGTATGTATTTTTACATTAAAAAAGAACTGGAAAAAATAATTATTTAATAACACCGGGATGGGGTTGGAAGGTGGATGCGGTTATAGACAATATAAGCATAGCAATGCTTATGGTTGAACCTGGGAAATGGGTACACAGGCATTCGCTATACTATTACATTACATTGTTTAACCATTCCTCTATTAGGGGACATTTAGTTTGTGTCTAATATTTTGTATTTATTTAAAAATATTACAGTGAACATTTTTGTACGTAAAGGTTTTTTGAATTTCAAGTATATTCTGAGGATGGATTATTCTTAAACTCAAATTATGACATTGTTAATGTCTTTGATGTAATTGGCTGTACTAGTTTAATTTACACTCCCATCAACAATGTATGAGAATACATGTCATATATCACCCCAGCTCCCTTTTTTCTCATTTTTTCCCCAAGATTGCTGAAAAATTGGTATGCTGATAACCCCCCAGATGCTATTAAGTTACTAGTAGCTGAAGTATTGACTGGTTTATCCCTTGACATCTGCTTTACCTTTCAGAAGTGTATTCCTAGGCTTTGTCTTTTTTGTGAGTTTTGAGTGTTTTTAAGATGTTGGCCTGTACGATCAGGGGTGAAAAAGGATCAGTGGTGAGCCTGGTCTGGGTCTTCGACTGCAGTTGTGGCTGCTGCACTTTCTAGCCTCACCTCACATGTGTCTGCCAACCTTTGGAAGGAGACACTGTTGTTGTTCTTCCTATTGAGCATCCAGGGCACGATTAAGACCCTGTCAGTAATGATATATCGGTGCTCGTTAAGTATCTACAATGCCCTCATCGTCATCTTGGGGTTTTTCTAACCAGTCTTAGAAGCAAGTATCCTGTAATGTCAGATTATTCCAAATTCAGGTTCTTTGATTTTCCTGTCCCCAGGTTCACTGCACCTCAGGCAGAACTTTATGAAGCTGTTCTAGAGATCCAGAGAGCATGTCTGACCCTCTGCTCCCCTGGGTCAAGCTTGGAGAACATCTATTCTGTGATGCTGACACTGGTAGGACAGAAGCTTAAAGAGTTGGGGATCATGAAGAACATTAAGGAAAATAACGCCTTCAAGGTACTTCACTTTTCTTGACGCTAGTTCTCAAGAACACCTAACATACTGCTCTGTTTTTATTGTATATAAAGCTAAAAAGATTTAGAAAAGGACTTTGTGTCTCTTCATCTGTAAGAGGTTGAGATTCAGAGCTCGCTCAGGGAGGTACTTAAATTTAATAATTTTAATGATCTAATAAATCAAGCCTACCTGGATTAAAACAAAGAGCATCAGTACTTATTTCTGCCAGAAGATGGCAGCACATTCTGGTTCGTTGCGTACATACTGTATAACTAGCTCAGTGTTCAGAAAACAAAATGAAGTCTGATGCAGAGTGGAAAAAGACAAAAAAGGAGAGGTTAACTCTTAATTCTTTTGTGGTGATTATAAAAAGGAAGAGGTTGAAGGGGAGGATGTTTGTAGTCTTAGTGACATTGTTGAAACGATGGGACAGAATGTCTTTAGTGAATTTTATTGTACCCAAAATGTAACAGTGTTCAGAAAAAATGGAAAACCTCAGCTTTAAAGAAAGATGCCAAGTTGTCACACCAGACAGACCATTAGGCCTCTCCCACTTTTAAAGTTTTGACTTCCAGGGCCTCTTTTATCAATAGAAAAGAAGATATAAATTACCCTCTGCTCAGGCTAACAAATCTTTAATTAACTGATTGGAATATCTAACCTGGTAAATGCCCAATAATTGCTGTTATTTAATATCTAATGTTTACTCCATAAGCTGCTATGAGATGCTTAGGTTCTCCAGAATAGACTTCCTGAGAGGAATCTCAACTACCCTAATATAGTCATCCTCCCCATCTCCCCAAAAGGAATTTCACTTGCCATTGTCAGCACTGGAGTTGCCCAAATCGGCATATATGTGGTATATTAAATAGTGGGAATGGGAATGCAGATTAGTTAGATGTTATTGCCCGAAGTGCATACCAGAGGTGGCAGATTATCAGGTCTCTTGAGCATTATTATCCCAAAGCTAGGTTAAACCTAAGTGGCAGAACCATGGAGGGGGAATTAACACATATCTCATTCATTTATGTATGCGCAACTTGCCCTGTAAGGGGCCATTGTTCTACTAGCACTGTGGTAATTGTCTTTTTCAGTTTGCTCAAAAATACTGCCCTCATCATGTTGGCCATTATCTTGGGATGGATGTCCATGACACTCCAGACATTCCCCGTTCCCTCCCTCTACAGCCTGGTATGGTAATCACCATTGAGCCAGGTAAGGGGGTACGTTAGCAACCTTTGACCCCTTGTGACACATAATGATAATGTGAAATAGCAAGGTAAACATTGTTTATTTTTATCTGTACCAACATAATTAGAAGAGACAAAAAAAAAAATATTTCCAGTGTAGTTTATTTTACGTTTATCTTTAGCTTTCTTATTTAATATCACACAATTTATTTAATTTAACTTCTCCAATCAATAACAGATAGAAAATACTTTCTATAAGCAGATATTAAGAAATAAATCTTTTTTAAACCCTGCCTTTGCCACGGCAAATTTATACTTGTCTTCTGCTTGATGGTAGCTGGCAGTTCAGTGTTTTCTTGCAGAGAGACACAGACTCTGTATTCTTAGCTGCCACACCTCCTGCCTACAAATGCATTGAACTTCCCAGCATTATCCCACTTCTAGTATATACATCTTTTCTCATACACTTCAGAGAAAGGTGACAATCAAATAAGCTACCTGGCTTGGATGATACTTGCAGTGGTGGCAAGAAGTGGTATGTGAAAATTGATGTTAGAAGAGTTGATTTTTAAATGAGCATGCTGTTTTTGTCATGAAATCAGATCTGAATCTTACGTTTCAAGTGTTTTCATCTCTAAATTATATAAATGATAGATGGAAATCATCTTTTATACCACTCTTTGAACCTGGTCATCTGTTACCATGCTCTCTGATACCATTTAGTCCAATCTAGTTGGCACATGGGCGTTTCTTTAGACTTTCACTAGCTTTTCCTCTGCTGATCTTTTACTTATCATCACAGAGCAGTATCTGTGAGTGTAATGAGGAAGGTGTCGTCCACCTGGTGTCTGTCTGCCTCCATGATTAGAAAGGGTACCTTGGGCTCTTATATTTTTCCAAATGTTCATTAAAGTCTTCCTATTTCTTTCTTACTTTACATTGTGGACATAGTTTATAGCTTAAAAGAAAATATCTTTTTAATGATTATTTTTGCAGCTTCTAGTTGTTCACCCTAATAATCTCTAATAAGTGTTTCTTTTACTACATTTTAAAATACCTTAGCTCTTTTTCCTAATACCTAAATGTATAATACCCTTTTCCAGGGGACTCTGAGGCAGAGGAAGGATGCATGTGTATAATCTGCTTGTTCTCAGCATGTATTGACATACTTGTAAGCTAAGTAATTTTAGCGGCCTTCTGCTTGAGCCTTTAGAATATGACAGAATCGTGATCAACATTATCATAGTTATATGGAGCCTGTAGTCTAATATATAAAATAACTGTAATCTTAATCCTAATCATGCTAGCCAACATTTATTGACCGTTATGTATCAGGAACTTTTACATGTTTATCTCATTTAATCCTCATAATTCTATTAGGTAGGTACCATTAATATCTTAGTTTTACAAATAAGGGAATTGCAACACAGAGAGGTTAACTTACTTGCTGCAAATCACCCAGCTACTGTCATTGATTAGCAACATGTTCTTTTTTCTACTTCTCAGGCATTTATATTCCAGAGGATGACAGGAATGCCCCAGAAAAGTTTCGTGGTCTCGGTGTACGAATTGAGGATGACGTAGTGGTGACTCAGGACTCACCTTTCATCCTTTCTGCAGATTGTCCCAAAAAGATGAGTGACATTGAACAGATCTGCAGCAGGGTCTCTTGACCCTCATCGCAGCCCACATGCATCTCAGGTTCCTAAAGCGGGGAATATGCTGGCATCCATGCATATGTGCTTTCTGAGTGTCCGTGGGCAAGTTTACACATGTCTTATTTTTGGCAGTGCAGTGGCTGTATGAATGTATGTAATTGTGTATGTGTTTTGGATTTTGTTTGAAGTAGATAGAAATTCGGAAAAATTGCCTTTTCAAATGTATGTTATTACAGCTTTAGTAACATTAATTCTGTAGAATTAATGACCTGGGCAAGTTTCATTTTTAAACTTAAAGAAAAGTCTTGGTTACATATGTCCATGCATTCTAATTAACATTTTTAAACGTGCAGAAAATCTTCCTTCTCTCTAGGTCCCTCCCTCTTACACTTTTGCTGCCATCCACCTATCATAAAGTCTTTGTGTTGCGCTTACATTTTAAGCTAATCATCAAGGTTTAGCCTACATTAAAAACCACTGATCAGTAAGTGTGGCGACTGATGGACTCCAGCCCAACTTCTCCCTACCTAGTCTGGATCCCGTGTATCTCCTGGAACCACAGAAGCCCTCATGAGCACTGGTGTCCTGCAGTGCTACCATTTAGCCATGGTCTAGATCCCAGCAACTCTCACTATCGAACAAAATTATTTTGAGCCTTTCTTGCCATTTGGTTGTCTGGAGCCTGGAAGGTGTTTAGAGTCTTGCCAGGGTAGGAAATGGAAGAGAAAGAAAATACATATTGCATCCACTAGAGATCCAGACCTCTATCTATCTGTTCTTCTCAATTTAAAGATGATTCCTTTCCCATACATCCATTCTTTGTAGGTTTTTAGCACACTGACCCTCATAGCACACCCTTAATGCTGCACTAGCAAAGGAGCCTATCCTCTAATTAGCCTTTAAAGCCAGAGTAGTAGTACCCAGCTTTCAGAGGGACACCCCTGTTTATCATTCTGTGATTTCCTCTGGCACAGATAAAAACAAAATACGGGATCCACCAAGTAACTGTGAACATCCTGTGATCCTTATCTGTCTCAGTATTAGCTCTGGCAGGACAGTGGCAGGGAGTCTATTTCTCCAAACACAACATTAGATGCAGTTATGCAACAGCACACTTTGGAAGGTGAACACGGCTAGATTAACTACAGATGGTTTCTTCAGGAGCTTCTGTCATAGAGGGAAGCTTTAAGAACCAGTGTTTTTGCTTCCTTTAAACCTGAACATGAGCTCAAAACTTACAAAACATGTCAATTGATAGAGCATAAATTTCTTTTGTTTTGTTTTGTTTTGTTTTAGTATTTGTATTCGGAAAGAACAAGCTAAGGGATTAGCACTCCCTGCAGTTCTGGAAGTTTGCTCATCTTATCAGGAAAACTAAAGGTACAGAGCCAAAAGCAGACAGGAAATGATTTAATCGAGAGACAAAGATAGTGTTATAAACCAAAGTGATACAAATGGTAACCTGACAGTATTGGTCATGAATGCTTGGCTTTGATAACCTTATCTAAAGAGATATAGGAGTGGATGGCTGCACAACTGGAGTTATCATCCCCTGCACCTTCACTGTCTGCCTCCTTCCAGCTTCTCCGTCATGTGCTAACTTGTTAAAAGAAGAGTGGAAACAAATTCTTACACTGTACCCTCACTCCCTGGGCCTCTGTGACAACCTTTTCTTGGTTTGGGTTTCCTTTTTTCTTTATAATCCCCAAAATAAGCAATTTCCTTTTCTTTCTATAAATCATTTTCTGTGGTCTTCAACTTTCTAACTAAATAGTAGGTAACTTTTACATATAACAGCATACTTGGATGCAAAACAGATTTCTTCTGATTAGGGAAATGAGATTTCAGTCAAGTTCTGCAGAAGTTGCTGGTAATAGTCACAATGGGTATTGTGGAATTTTCTGCTGACATTTAGTCCCTGAGTCAGGTCTATTATCCTTTGAGTCCCAGATGAAGTGTTTGAATCAGACTATCAGAACCATCCAGAGGTAACATGATGAACATTTCATAGCAATGTTTTGAGGGCTGCCTGCTTATATTGAGGATTTGTACAGCCAATAATTATGCACAGTCAGGGGATCTCATTCATTCCTAGCCGTTCCACGGTCCCAGTCCACATTTCCCTCCAAGTCTAAGTGTAAAAAATAGTCCATATATACACCTGGCTCTCATAATGAAAACCTTAATTTAAAAAAAAAATTATACAAATATTACCTCTGGAATTTTTCATCCCTGAACTAGGGTTGAAAAGATATGGTTAGGTCATTAACGATGCCACGTAAATGGAGGGAGCATACCTGGATAGCCTCTGCTGCATGTGTTTACATTCTTATTTCAGGAATTGATATTTTTCCCCACATTCTGGAAACTGGGACTGTTTTTTTATTTGAAACACAGCAGTAGAAATACAAGAATAAGAACTGTCCTCTACTTGTAGTCACAATTAGGAAGGTGCTTCTGATGGTGATTTAAAGTACTCTAAATGCATCCTTTTTCAGAATATTATTTTCTCATTAATTCTTATAAAGTCAAAAGGGAAACCCTCACCATAGACATTCTATCTTAATTGAGATTCAGGTCCATGAAACTAGTTAAATCCCGAGATAAAGACATAGTAATTCAAATAGAAAAATGGAGCTTTGTTATATTTTTCCAAGTGTACATAACCAACACCCTCTTCAGCTTTTGTAGTAATACAGAAATTGCAGATATGAAGCATGAGTGCTGCCTCCCACCTCTCCGTGCCCATTTTAGAGATCCCGCCCAACTGAAGCACAGGGAGCTATTCCCCCAATTCACCTGTGACCTCAGATTCCTTTTTAACACAGTGTTTCAGAGTTGGAATTTGAGTTAAAGCCCATCTGCCATCCCTCGACTAGTATATGATAGATGATAATATATTTGTGGGTGTTTGTTAGAAGCTAATGGTGGCAGCATAAAGGACTCGGCTTGAATGGGGTTTTGAGGGGGTGGATGATTCTCGTTAATTTTCGTTTCCTGAGGTGGGATCTATATCCTGTAACTTAAGATGAATAGAGTGAGTGCCTAGGCTAATAACTTTAAGTTGAAGTGTTTAATGCTCTTGGAGTAATTTGAAGGTGAATACATCATTAAACTCGCACATCAGAGCAGAATTCCATTGCCTCAGAACACCTGCGCTCTCCTGGCTGCTCATCTTAACTGTCTGTGTAAAACTGAGGGACCTTAGATGCAGCAGTATTGTTCAGATCAGGGATCCCCACTAAAATCAAGGTCTCCTGTGGTGTGCTTCACAAGGACCTTAGAAAGCTGTAATTTTTGCTAGCATTTCTGAATGCTTTATGACTTGTGCAATTATGTAAGTTCATTTGGGACAAAACGCTGTTACTTTTTAAGCCTTTATCCACTGATGATAGCAATGTCATTCCCCAACAAGGGAAAGCATTTATTACTGTTACTTTTAAAATAAAATATAAAACAATATACAAGTGTGTGTATGTGTGTATGTTTTAGAATAATTATAGCAAACTTGAAATAATCTTATCAGTCGTAAAGAGAGAAAAAATGGTGGACTAGATGTAAACCCAGCCTATTAAAAGGTTAACCCTCTACAAAACTGACCCATAGATGTCCAGCTAGCCTCTCTAGCACTCAAGACTACAAACTATAGCCATGAGATTTGCATAAAGGCTGGGGAAATAGGATCAACTTGCAAAATTATATGAATATGTTAACTTTTTCAGTGAGCCATATAAAGGATCATAAATGAAGCTATCTCTCCCTATTAGGAATCCTCTTTAAAGTCTGAGGTTCTCTCTAGGGCTGTGCTTTCCAACGTTTTTCACATCCCAGCAAATGTAAAAAAAATAGTTTTTGTTTGGCACAGTTGGAATAAACTTGAGAGGATTTAGGGATGTGTACATGGAACTTGGAGAAAAAATTCATTACATATCATCTTTGTATAATTATGATAAAAGGAAAATGTACAGAGTTTTAGAGAAATAAATTTGTGTAACAGTTCTGAAAATGGTTTTAAATGTTAATGAAAGACTGGCACTTCCTTCTGGGAGCATGGATTTTTTAATATCAAATTGAAACATCTACAGCAATTCTTAATCCAGACTTTTTAGTGATAGTGTCTTCAAATTATTGATAATGACCATATACAAGAAAAGTGATTGCACAAGTGGGTGATAAAAAATTTTAAGCCATTTTTATGATCATTCAAAAATTTACAGTCAAACTGATAAATGGATAAACAAAATGTGATGTCTACATACAATTGAATATTATTCAGCCATGTAAAGGAATGAAGTATTAATATATGCTCCAACATGGGTGAACCTTGAAAACATGTTAAGTGAAAGAAACCAGACAGAAAAGGCCACATATTGTATGATTTCTCTTATATGAAGTGCCCAGAATAGGCAATTCTATACAGATAGAAAGTAGATTAATGGTTGCCGGAAACTGGGAGTGGCGAAGAATGGAGAATGACTGCTAATGGGAATGGGGTTTTGGGAAGGTGATGAAAATGTCTGGAATTATATTGTGATGGTTACACAGTTCTGTGAATATGCCAAAAAACACTGACTTGGACATTTTTAAAGGATGAATTTTATGGTATGTGAATTATATCATTAAAAATTTTTTAATTTGCATTTGAAATTTAAATAAATTTAAAAGAATAACAACTGTCTTTCACTAACAAATGTAATGTGCCATTTCTTATAATGTGAATGGATTTCTAATTCAATTGAACTCTTTTATTCCAAATATTTCAGAATAATGAAGCTACAGTTTGCAAAATATACATGTATTGTTAGCACAATCACCCTACCGATAGCTTGAACTGCATTTAAAGGGCACATCACTGACAAAGGTCTGAAAGCAGAGCCCTGGCCCAGTCTTCCTGCCCCCACAACACCCACAGTCCAACAGCTCCTTAGGTCTCTGGAATGCCAACTGCTCCAGCAACTCCATGGCTCCCTTGTCTTTGATGAGCAACAGTGCATTCATTCTACAGCTGCTGCTGAAGTAGATGACGAGGTGGGGGGGGGGGGGCTCCTTTGCCATGTTCCAGAGAGTCCAGGGCTCCTTGTGACAGGTGACAGGTATGGAGGGCCATGACTGCTCCAGGTTCCATCCTACGGCCTTTGAGGACCAAGGGGATCAATTATCTCCCAGCACATGAATTTCAAGGCACCCAGTTAGGGTATTTAATTTAGGATCATAAGATCTAGAATTATATGCCTAAAATTTACTGTGGACATAAAAATTTGTGGAACTATGTAAATATTAATGCAAATTTCCACCAGTTTTTAAACCCCAGTCATTCTGGATAGTTTCCATTAAGTACTTTCTTTTCTGAGGAAACAGGTATTATGAAATCTTCATGATTTGTCAAAATTTTTTATAAAAATACTCATCTTGAAAAATGTTATTAAATACTTCATTGTTCAGTGGTTGGTTATTCTCTTCATCTTATAGAGATTAGGATCTCTAATAAACTATAGCCAACCCCTACATCTATTATAATCTGGGCAATGGATTCTGCGTCATACTTGGGTGATCCTGCTTTACAATAGGGTCATTATCCATAGTAAATTGCACTTGCTATTATATAAAGTAGTGATAGCATGCACGGACCACTTATAGAAGACTGAAAGAGTCTGCTCTTGACAAAAAAAAAAAAAAGTTTTCATTTACTAAGTGGTCAGCATGTTTTTACATAAAGTTCAAGATAGACCCAAATGAGACACATTTCAGTCCTCCTTGCTTTCCACAGCCTGCATTTTAAAAACAGCTTTATTAGTATGTGGATAATAAGAAGAGAAAAGTTAAAGGCAGGTTGAGGTTGATAGTATTTAAGTAATTAAAATGAAAATTAATCAAATGCTAAATCAGTATCACCAAATAACAGGAGTTAGTAAAAACTCATGGTCCCCTGTGATAATTAGACCATGTCCAAAATATCATGTACATTTCTGAGTTCCTATTTTTAAAAAGTTGTATTCAGGTGAGTGTTACCAGGAAATAGTGGTATTAAAAAAAATGGTTGAAAGAGCAGAGGCTATTTCGGGTGGAGAAGAGAAAGGTGAAGAGAAGTATGATGTCTGTCTCCAAATAATTTGAAAGGATGTCATGTGGAACATTTTATTTTGTGTTGCACCATTAGGTAGAACCAGGACAAGTAGGTAGAAGCTAGAACTCTCATAGAATCAGAATTTTAGAGGTAAAAGTATTGTTAATGATTTTGTCCAAATCCTTTACAGAAGAGTCTAAAAAAATGGAGTGACTTGCGCAAAATCACACAGCTGATTATTGTAGTCAGTTTACAAACAGGTTTCCAGGCTCCAAGATCAGAGTGCTTTTCATGACAGCAGGCTGATTCCCACAGTCTGTTCCACTCTCTTCAAGAATTTAGGCCCTTTACCCACCTTAAACTTAGCTAAGTGTGTTTCCCTCCATTTTCAATGAAAATGTCTTTGGTGAGTAAACTCCCTTACTTTTACTCCCATAGAGGTCTACAGAGCTGCTTCAGCTCCTCTGTCTCGATGACCAGGAGTCAACTCAATTCTGCTTGTGCCCTTGATTCTGTTGCTTTCCATCTGCTCTGTAACTCTGCCTTCTTAGTAATGCTCCTCCTTCCTGCCCCCAAAAAACATTTCCTCAACCTACCAGATTGATTATGTTTGTAAACAGATTTCACTCGCTGTGGTGGCTTAGAGCTATGTGCCCCAGAAAATCATGTTCTTAATCCATTTCTATGGGTATGAACCCTTGTATATAGGACCTTTTTATGAGGTTTCTTCAGTAAAGGTGTGGCCAAACTGAATCAGGTTGGGTCTTAATCCAATTACTGAAGGCCTTATAGGGAAGGCCACAGAGAGAGAGAAAACCACAGGGAGCATCCAGAAGTTGAAAGTCAACAGAAATTGGAAGAAAAGGAGAAGCCAAGAGAGGCCATGTGCATTCCCATGTGACAAAAAAGCAAGGACCAAAGATCACCAGCAGCCAGCTCCAGAACACCACAGTCTTCTGGGAGAAAGCATTGCCTTGCCTGATACCTTGACTTTGGACTTCTAGCTTCAAATTGGGAACCAATAAATTCCCATTGTTTAAGCCAACCCATTGCACAATAATTGCTTTAGCAGCCAGGAAACTAAAATATTCAACTTCTCCACCCTTTATATAATTTTTGCCTTTGTTAGAGAAGTTGTGGTTTTACAGAAAACATGAAATACAGGATTCCCATACAACACCCCACCACCTATACCTTGCATTAGTGGAACATTTGTTAAAATCGATGGATTACACATTTTTATAGTTGTACTATTAATTAAAGTCAATGGTTTAACTTAGGGTTCACTGTTTGTGTATTGTAGTTCCACCGATTTTTAAAAATTTTTGATTCTGTTAACAAGTATACAATCTAACATTTCTTCCTTTTAATCACATTCAGATGTATTTTACAGTGCTGTTAATTGCATTCACAATGATGTACTATCATCAGCACCATCCATTATCAAAATGTTTCCATCATTCCAAATAGGAAACCTGTACGTTTTAAACCTTAACTTTACATTCCCTATCCCCACCCCATCCCCTCGTAACCCATATTATAGATTCTGACTCTATGAGTTTGCTTATTCTAATTGTTTCAAATCAGTGAAATCATACAATATATGTCTTTTTGTGTCTGGCTTATTTCACTCAACATGATGTTTTCAATGTTCATCTATGTTGCCACATGTATCAGGATTTCTTTCCTTCTTATGGCTGAAAAATATTCCACTGTATGTACAAACCACATTTTATTTATTCATTCATTTGTTGATGGACACTCGGGTTGCTTCCATATTTTGGCAACTGAGTAACACTGCTATGAACATCAGTGTGCAAAAAATCTCTTCAAGTCCCTGCTTTCAATTCTTTTGTGTATGTGATGAGTACTGGGATTGCCAGTAGTTTTATCCTTAGCTTTCTGAGGAGTCACCAAACTGTCTTCCACAGAGGTTGTACCATTTTACATTGCCACCAGCAATGAATGTGTGTTCTTATTTCTCAATGTCTTCTCCAACACTTGTTATTTTCTTTTTTTTTTTTTAATAGCAGCCATTCTAGTGGGTGTGAAATAGTATCTCATGGTTTTGATTTTCATTTCCCTGATGGCTAATGATGTTGAGCATATTTTCATGTGCTTTCTGGCCATTTGTTTATCATCTTTGGAGAGATGTCTGTTCATGTCTTTTGCCTATTTTTTAATTGAGTTGTCTTTTTGTTGTTAAGTTAAAAGATTTCTTTATATATTCTGGATATAAAATCTTTATTAGATATACGGTTTCAAAATATTTTCTCCCATCGCTGTTTTACTTTAATGATAAAGTCCTTTGAGGTGTAAAAGTTCACTTTGATGAGGTCCCATTTATCCTTTCTTTTCTTGCTTGTGTTTTAGATGTAAAGTCTTAGAAACCACTGCTTAATGCAAGATCTTGAAGGTGCTTTCCTATGTTTTCTCCTAGGAGTTTCATAGTTCCAGCTCTTATATTTAGGTTTTTGATCCACTTTGTATATAGTGTGAGGTAGGGGTCCTCCTTTTTTTGCGAAGGGAGATCCAGTTTTCCCAGCACCATTTGTTGAAGAGAGTATTCTTTCCCAATTGAGTTGTCTTTGCCACCTTGTCAAAAATTAGTTGGCCATTCAGAGAATACAAATATATATGCAGGGCCCCCTTGAGGAGCTGGGGAAAAATGCAGAAGTGGTAGACCCTCACCTGGATTGTTGCTGATGTTCTCACAAACATTGAGGACTGGCAGTTTGGTATGCTGAGCCCTCTATCTTGGGGCTTACCCTTATGAGGTTCGTTACCGCAAAGGAGCAGCTAAACCTGCTTATGATTGTGCCTAAGAGTCTCCCCCTGAGTACCTCTTTGTTGTTCAGATGTGGCTCTCTGTTCAACTTGTCAGGTGAACTCACTGCCCTCCCTACTATGTGGGAACTGACTTCCAGGGCTGTATATCTCCCTGGCAACACAGGATATGATTCCCGAGGATGAATCTGGACCCAGGGTGGTGGGATTGAGAACATCTAGACCAGAAAGGGGATGCGAAATGAGACAAAATAGTTTCAGTGGCTGAGAGATTCCAAATGGAGTCAAGAGGTCACTCTGGTGGGCACTCTTACACACTATACGGATAACCCTTTTTAAGTTTTAATGTATTGGAATAGCTAGAAGTAAATACCTGAAACTATCATAGTGCAATCCAGTAACCTTGACTCTAAGACAATTATATAACAATGTAGCTTACAAGGGGTGACAGTGTGATTATGAAAGCCTTGTGGATCACACTCCCTTTATCCAATGTATGGATGGATGAGTAGAAAAATGGGGACAAAAACTTTATGAAAAATAGGGTGGGATGGGGGGGATGATTTGGGTGTTCTTTTTTACTTTTATTTTTTATTCTTATTTTTACTTTTTCTGGTATAAGGAAAATGTTCAAAAAATAGATTGGGGTGATGAATGCATAACTTTATGATGGTACTGTGACCAGTTGATTGTACACCATGGATGATTATATGATATATGAATATATCTTAATAAAACTGAATTTTAAAAAAAATTAGTTGGCCATAAATGTGAGGGTTGATATATTCTTTTAATATAAAATTACCTAAGTGGTTACTTTGACTGCAGGTCTTTATTTCTTGAACCACTTTATTTTTTGAACCACTGTCTAGTCCTTTCAGGCTGAAGAACTCCCTTTAGCATTGCTTGTAGGGTAGGTCTAGTAGTGGTGAATACCCTCAGCTTTTGATTATCTGAGAATGTCTTAATCTCTCTCTAATTTTTGAAAGAATATCTCATCAGATACAGAATTCTTGGTTGGCAATTGTCTTTCAGCACTTTAAGTATCTCAATCCACTGCCTTCTTGCCTCCCTGGTTTCTGATGAGAAATTGGAAAACTCAGTCTAATTGAGACTCCCTTGTATATAACTCATTGCTTTTCTCTTGCAGCTTTCAAAACTGTCTCTTTTTCTTTGCATTAGATAACATTATCAGTATATGACAGAGTATATTTTCTTCATGTTTATCCTGTTTGGTGTTCTCTGGGCTTCTTGGATGTGTGTATTCACATCTTTTGCTAAGCTTGGGAGGTCCTCTGTCATTTCTTTGAATATTCCTTCTGTCCCTTTCTTTCTTCTCCTTCTGGGAGTTCCATAATGTTTATATTTGTGCACTTGATGGTGTCCCAGAGGTGTCTTAGGCTATTTTCACTTTCAGTAATTATTTTTTCTTTCTTTTCCTCAGCCTGACTCATTTCAACTGCCATGTCTTCAAATTCACTGATTCTTTCTTCTGCCAGCTCCCATCTGCTCTTGAAACCCTTCTGGGGATTTTTTGCTTCGGTTATGGTGGTCTTCAACTCCAGTAGTTCTGCGTGGTTCCCTTTTTTTTAATTCATTTTTATTGAGATATATTCACATACCATGCAGTCATACAAAGCATACATTCAGTTGTTCATACCACCATTATATAGTTGTGAGTTCATCACCAAAATTAACTTTTGAACATTTTCATTACCACACACACAAAAATAATAAGAATAAAAATTAAAGTGAAAAAGAACAATTAAAGTAAAAAAGAACACTGGGTGCCTTCCCCACCCCACCCCACCCCCCATTTTTCTACTCATTCATCCATACACTGGACAAAGAGGAGTATGGTCCATACGGCTTTCCCAATCACATTGTCACCCCTCATAGGCTACATTTTTATACAACTGTCTTCAAGATTCATGGGTTCTGGGTTGTAGTTTGATAGTTTCAGGTATTTACTGCTAGCTATTCCAATTCATTAGAACCTGAAAAGGGTTGTCTATATTGTGCGTAAGAGGACTTACCAGAGTGACCTCTTGGTTCCTTTTGGAATCTCTCTGCCACTGAAGCTTATTTCATTTCCTTTCACATCCCCCTTTTGGTCAAGATGTTCTCCATCCCACAATGCCGTGTCTAGATTCCTCCCCAGGGGTCATATTCCACGTTGCCAGAGAGATTCACTCCCCTGGGTATCAGATCCCTCATAGGGGGAGGGCAGTGATTTCACCTGCCAAGTTGGCTTAGGTAGAGAGAGAGGGCCACATCTGAGCAACAAAGAGGCATTCGGGAGGAGGCTCTTAGGCACAATCATAGGCAGGCCTAGCCTTTCCTTTGCAGCAACAGTCTTGCCAAGGGCAAGTCCCATGGTAGAGAGCTCAGCCCATCAAAGCACCAGTCCCCTATGTCAGTGGTCAGTGAGCACATCAGCAATCATTGAGGTGGGGAAGCCCAACACCCCTGCATTATCCACCAGCTCCTCAAGGGGGCTCTGCATATTTTTTCATGTTCTTTTTTATTAACTCTCTTTTTTTTTTAATTAACCATGTCCAAAAAAAAATTTTTTTTAAAACATATGGTAAAAAAAATTTCAAACAAGCCATAACATAAGGGAGTAAGAAAAAGACAACTAACCTAAAATAATTGCTTTACTTCCAACATGTTCCTACTCTACCCCAAGAAAATAACCTAATATAGCAACATTTCTGTGAACTTGTTCCAACCATACCTTTTTAAAATTTCTAACTATTTACCAAGACTCTCAGATGGCTCATTCACTGATTTCCTGATAGCTTTTATTTCTTTCTCTGTATTTTCCCTCATCTTCTTAAGCATTTTTAAGGTCATTTTTTAAAGGCTTCTTTTTTCAGTATGTCCACATTCTCATCTTCTTTGTTGGTGTTTTCTGGATTTTTATCCTCTACCTTTGGATAGAACATCATTTCCTATTTCTTTGTTTGTCTTGTCCTCTTGTTGCACACTGTACATTGTAATATTTTAAACTGTTAACTCTGGGATTTATTCCCTGAGATGTCTGTTTTGTAACCAGCTGATAGATTTTCTTGAGCTTCAGCCCTCCTCTCAGGAAGGTCTGCCAAGGTAAAGGCAGAGCACCAGGGTTTTCCCTGTCTTTCTGGGCCTCTGTCTGGTCCTGGGCTTTTGTTTGTTAGTTATTTTTTAGTTCCCCTGTTAACAGGATTTTGGTTGTCACCACTGTTTCCCAGGAGACAGACCTCCCTCTCCTGGGTGTTTGAAGCCAGCAGGCCTTTGCCCCAGACTGTCTGCCTCTATAACTTCTTACATTCCTTTCATTATCTCAGGCTGCTTTTTCCTGGAGGATAAATTCTGGGAGGAGGGGCATGCCAGAGACGACTCTCCCAAGTCAGTCTTTCCCAGCCAAAACAGGGCAAGGCACCCATAAAGGGGGTGCAGACCAGATCTAAAGTATCCTGGGGAGGGGATCAGGAAAAGTGCCAAGAGCTTCTCCAACAGATCCCCAACGCTGAGCTTTTCTGGCCTGCCCAGCAAATGTAGCCCTTCAACTAACTGCCCCCTGCAGCCCTGAGGAAACACAGCATCCTTAAGTCTTCACTGCCACCACCCTGGGAATGGTTAAAAAAATGGCTGCCACTGCCTCTATCTGGGCTGGCTGAAACAATGGCCACTCTCTGAGCCCAGCCCCCAAGGATCCAAATTCACTAATCAAAAGCAGTGACAAGTGATAAGCAAGGCCCACCCCTCTTCTTGAGTAAGAGGATTTTTGTGTTCCTTCCTGTCACCAACAAGCTAGCTGGCCCCCATGACTGCCCACCTTGAGAGTGAGGGATGGGCACCTGTGGCTGCCATGCAGAGAGGGCAGTTTACTGCTCTTTACTGTAATTTATCAGCCTCTTCTTCCCACTGTTCTCCAAATGCTGTACAGTGTTCTTCTGGCCTCTGGAGTTTCAAAATAATTGTTTCAGACAGTTCCTGCCAGTTTAATAGTTGTTTTGACAGAAGGACTCCATCCTGGATCACCCTACTCCACCATCTTCCAACAATCCTCCTGTATATTTTCTTACTCTCTTTTGTAGTCACATTTCTTGAGTGAATTAATGGATTCTCAAACCTAAGCTAGTAACAAATACTCTGAAATCAATCAGGTTAATAAAAAGCATTCATTGTCATAATACTTAACCTCTAAAGTTTTGTATCAGTTGGAATCTTACTAGGAAAATAAGGCTAATCTTAATATTTAAAACAGAAAATTTAATACCAGGAATTGGTGTTACAGGTGCTGAAAGAGCAGCCAAATAGGATAATGAGGCATCCTAAAGCTGAGCATCAGCAGGAAGTCTCTGCCACCCCCAAGCTGAAGAGACAAAAGAGGAGCAGATGTCAGCCATGGAAGCTGGGCCTCAGAAGGCCACCTGCTGGCAGGAGATGGAGTCACAGAGCAGACTCAGATGCCTGCAGGATGCCCCTGAAACAAAATACTTCTCCCTTTATGCCATCTTCTCCTCTGCCACCAGTGCCTCCCATTCACTGAGCCAGAGGCTGCTGTCCCTGACCCCCATGACAATGGCAGGGCAGGGGAAGGGCAAGTAATGGACCTAAAGACAAACAGATTTTGTGATTTTGAGTATACAAAGAATAAAGTTGTGCAATTCAACAAAATCCAATCTTTTTTCTTTTTTAATGTTCAAGACCAGAGTACAAATCTGAAGATCTTCTCCTGATATATAAGAAAATGACAAGATTTTATGTCATCCTAATTAAAATTTAACTTCCAAAAATTAGCAGCTTTTCCACCATTTTAATTTTTACATCAAGGTGTTAATCAGAGCAACATCTTGTGAAGGTTAACTTTCAAACTAAAGAACTTAATGAGTTTCTTCCCAGTTTTTCCCCCATTTCATTCTAGAACCAGATAGTAGAATCCATCTTATATCTAACTGGGGTCTTGGGAAACCAGTTTGACCATATGCACCTAAACCGTTTGTGGACAATCAAAACACTTTCTGACAAATAAGCATCTTCTGAGTGGCATTGATTAATTCTTATGTTTACAAATGTGCATGGTGAAGGTTAGTGACTGACATACTCCTAAAGAGAAAATGATCCCCAATTCACTTATTTTTGACTTGGGAATTGTCTATGGGGTATTATTTTATGTCAAGATTATATTCCAATAAATAAGTGTTTGCATGATATACCTCTGAAGTATGACACTGGTACAAACAGTAAACAACAGAGTGGTATTTGGAAAACTACCCATTACATATTACAGACTATATTTAATAGAAATATCTTACCAACACTACATTAACACTAGGGATGAATAATTAGTGGCTACAGAGCTCTGGGATATTTTGTGTTATGATAATTGCTTAAAATTGACAGTGATAATGATTGTGCAACTAAGTGAAGATAATGTGAGATACTGATTGTTTATCTTGCACAGAATATATGCTATGTAAAATTAGGAACCCCATACTTAATAAATCAAGCCCTCAATCTTGAAGTTCACTCTTGTGAAACTTATGGCTGTAAAAGGGAGGCTAAGCCTTCCTGTAATTATGCCTAAGAGTCACCTCCAGAGAACCTCTTTTATTGCTCAGATGTGGCCTTTCTGTCTCTAAGCCCAAATCAGCAAATAAATTCATTAACCTCCCCACTACATGGGACATGGCTCCCAGGGGGGTGAATCTCCCTGGCGATGTGGGACGTGATGACCAGGAATGAGCCTGGTTCTGGCATTGAGGGCTTGAAAATGCCTTCTTGACCAAAAGAGGGAAAAGAAAGGTTAACAATAAGGTTACTGTGCTGGTTTGGATATATTATGTCCCCCAGAAAAGCCATGTTCTTTAATGTAATATTGTGGGGCCAGACTTATTAGTCTTGATTAGGGTGACTTTTTGATGAGGTTGTTCCCATGGAGATGTGACCCACCCAACTGTAGGTGACTAATTTTGATTAGATATTTCCATGGAGTTGTGGCCCCACCCATTCAGGGTGGGTCTTAATTAGATCACTGGAGTCCTTTAAGAATAGGAGTACACAGAAATGTTTAGAGATGCAGGGAGATGCAGACAGAAGGACATTTGAAGATGCTAAGCCAAGAGATGAAGCCCAGAATTTGCCCTGGAGAAGCTAAGAGAAGACCCCCAGATGCTTAGAGAGAAATGCCTTGGGAGAAAGAAGCAAGAAGGCACAGGGGCTGAGAGAGAGGATCCCAGAGACATTTTGGAGAAAGCCATTTTGAAAAACAACCCAAGAACAAAGGACCAGCAGACACCAGCCACGTGCCTTCCCAGCTGACAGAGATGTTCAAGAGGCCATCGGCTGTTCTTCAGTGAAGGTATCTTCTTGTTGATGCCTTAGTTTGGACACTTTTATGGCCTTAGAACTGTAAATTTGTAACTTAATAAATCCCCTTTATAAAATCCAATCCATTTTTGGTATTTTGCATAACAGCAGCTTTAGCACAACAGAAGAGTTATAATGGCTAAGAGATTTCAAATATTGTCAAGAGGCTATCTTGGATGTTTCTCTTATGCAATCTCCACCCAACTATCCCAAATAGTCACAGTATGCCATGCCCTAACCAACAGTAGTCCCGAAATACCTAGGTCCCTATCTAAGATTCTATAGAAGTTTCTCTCACTGTTTATCTGTCAGAAACTTAAATCCACCAAACTGTTCCTATGCCAGACAAGGCCTAAAACCCAGAGACAACAGCCTCCTTAAGAACAACAACCAGATGCAGCCCCCTTCCCCATAATGTTGACACCCTTTTCAATATGAACAATTTAGGGTGGTCTCTGCTTAGAGACCCCTGAAGATTGAGAAAGTAATTAAATGAGAGGAAGGGGTAGCAATAAATATGACAGGATTTAACAAAGGATTACAAATACTGAATCATTATATAATTTTTTATATGCTAGGGTATTAGAATAGCTATAAGGAAATTTACTCTATAGCTACTTGTTAAATTGTACTTTGACAGTTATCACCTTCCTGTATATATCTTATATTTCACAATAAGAAAGGAACTGAAACTGTGGAACTGTAACCCATAACATTCTTTGGAATTACCTCTATAACTACTTGTTAAATTGTACTTTGAAAGTTATCACCTTTCTGTATATGTGTTACATTTTACAATAAGGAAATAACTGAAATTCTGGAACTGTAACCCATAACATTCTCTGAAATTTACACTCTCACTATTTGTTAAACTGTACCTTGAAAGTTATCACTGTTATGTATATAGGTTACATTTCAATTAAAAAAAATATATTTAAAAATATTATATGCCAAACCCACAGCTAACATCATGCTCAATGGTGAAACACTGAAAGCTTTCCTTCTAAGATCTGGAACAAGAAAAGGATGCCCACTGTCACCATGGCTATTCAACATTGTGCTGGAAATTCTAGCCAGAGAAGTTAGGCAAGAAACAGAAATAAAGGGCATCCCAATTGGAAAGGAAGATGTAAAACTTTTGCCTTTTGCAGATGACATGATCTTATATTTATAAAGTCCCAGAATATCTACAACAATGCTACTAGAGCTAATAAACAAATTCAGCAAAGTGACCGGGTACAAGGTCAACATACAAAAATCAATAGTGTTTCTAAACACTAATAATGAGCGATCTTAGGAGAAAATCAAGAAAAAAAAATCCATTCAAAATACCAACTAAAAGAATCAAATATCTAGGAATAGATGTAACCAAGGATTTAAAGGACTTATACAAAGAAAACTACAAAACATTATTAAAAGAAATAAAAGAAGATCTAAATAAATGGAAGGACATATTATTTACATGGATTGGAAGAGTAAATATAATCAAGATGTCAATTCTGTCCAGATTGAGTTACAGATTCAGTGCAATCCCAATCAAAATTCCAGCAGCCTACTTTGCAGAAGTGGAAAATCCAATCATCAAATTTATTTGGAAGGGTAAGGGAACCCAGATAGCCAAAAAAATATCTCTAGAAAGAAGAACCAAGTTAGAAGACTAACACTTTCTAACTTTAAATCATATTACAAAGCTACAGTAGTCAAAACAGCATGGTACTAGCACAAGGATAGATATATTGACCAATGGAATCAAATTGAGAGTTCAGAAATAGACCCTCACGTCTATGGCCAATTGATTTTTAACAAAGCTGCCAAGTACACCCATCTGGGACAGAACAGTCTCTTCAACAAATGTTGCTGGGAGAATTGGATATCCATATGAAAAGGAATTAATGAGGACCCCTATCTCACACCATATTCAAAAATTAACAGAAAATAGAATCAAAGACCTAAATATAAGAACCAGGACTATAAAACTAAAAGAAAATGTGGGAAAACATCTTCAGGATCTTGTGTTAGACAACGGTTTATTAGACTTTACACCCAAAGCACAAGCAATGAAAGAAAAAAAAAAATAGGTAATTGGGACCTCCTCAAAATTAAAAACTTTTGTGCATCAGAACACTTTGTTATGAAGGCAAACGCTATAATGCCTCACCAGTATGAACTAACTATGATGTATAAAGTCAGAATTGAGCCTTAGAGCACAGTCTAACAGGGGAACAATTATTGTAATTGTCCCTAGGTTATAAGCTCTTACAGCAGTAAAATCTATTCCTGAATTGTAATGGCTATTTCCAAACTCTGAGATGCTGATCCCTTTGTGTATAACCTGATTGGGCTCTGGAACATTGGGTATCTGTGTGATACCTGAAACTCAGAGCTAGAGCTCGGCAGGTATGAGTGTCAGTATTAGTGCATACAGCAACTGTTAAAAAAAAAAAAAAAAAAGCTGAAAAAGAGCCCAGACTTCAATTAGATATATGAATGAAGCAGATCAAGTTAAAACTAGGGCAAATTGGGCCAAAGGGTAAAGGTTGAAACTGACTGTGTTTTAAAACTTCAACTTCCATGTGAGACCAAGGGAAGAGATGTTTATTTGGTGCAGGATCTATATTTTCTAAACAATATAACTTCTACAGTCTGTTCAAACACTACAATTACATGGAACTTTGAATAGGAAGTGAGATATGGTAGGTTTGTATATGTTAGAGTGAAATAGTGACCATCCCAAAGTAATTTGGGCAGAGAATAAAAATATATATGCAGAGCCCCCCCTGAGGAGCTGGGGGAAAATGCAGAAGTGTTAGACTTCCTCACCTGGATTGTTGCTGATGTTCTCACAAATATTGAGGACTGGCAGTTTGATGTGCCAAGCCCTCTATCTTGGAGCTTGCCCTTATGAAGCTCATTACTGCAAAGGAGAGGCTAAACCTGCATATAATTGTGCCTAAGAGTCTCCCCCTAGGTGCCTCTTTGTTGCTCAGATGTGACCCTCTCTCTCTAGCCAAGCCAACTCGGCAGGTGAACTCACTGCCCTCCCCCCCCATGTGGAACCTGACTCCCAGGGGTGTAAATCTCCCTGGCAATGCAGTATATGACTCCCGGGGATGGATCTGGACCCAGCATAGTGGGATTGAGAACATCTTGACCAAAAGGGGCATGCTAAATGAAATGAAATGAAGTTTCAGTGGCTAAGAGATTTCAAATGGAGTTGAGAGGTCAATCTGGTGGACATTCTTATGCACATAACACTTTTTATGTTTTAATGTATTGGAATAGCTAGAAGTAAATACCTGAAACTACCAAACTCCAACCCAGTAGCCTTGACTCTTGAAGACAATTGTATAACAATGTAGCTTACAAGGGGTGACAGTGTGAGTGTGAAAGTCTTGTGGATCACACTCCCTTTATCCAGTGTATGGATGGATGAGTAGAAAACGGGGGACAAAAACTAAATGATAAATAGGGTCGGATGGGGTGATGGTTTGGGTACTCTTTTTTACCTTTATTTTTTATTCTTAATCTGATTCTTTCTGGTATAAGGAAAATGTTCAAAAACAGATTGAGGTGATGAATGCATAACTATATGATGGTACTGTGAACAGTTGATTATACACCATGGGTGATTGTATGGTATGTGAATATATCTCAATAAAACTGAATTTAATTAAAAAAAAGAAAAGAAAAAGACTTTGTTGTGAAAGACAATCTACACAATGGGAGAAAGTATTTGGAAACCATATATTCCAGTTTGTTAAAGCTGCCAAAATGCAAAATACCAGAAATGGATTGGATTTTACATTGGGGGTTTATTAGTTCACAAAATTTACATTTCCAAAACCATGAAAATGTCCAAATTAAGGCATCAGGACGTATATACGTTCTCTGAGGAAAGACCAATGGCATCTGGGGTTCCTTTACCACATGGGAAGGCACGTGGCAACATCTGCTAGTCGTTTTCCTGGGTTCTGGTTTCAAAATGACTTTCTCCAAAATGTCTCTGGGCTACTGTCTCTCTTAGCTTTTCTCTTAGCTTTTCTGCTTTTTCCTTCCAGGGCACCAGCCACATGCCTTCCCAGCTGACAGAGGTGTTCTGGATGCCATTTGTCATTCTTCAGTGAAGGTATCCTCTTGTTGATACCTTAGTTTGGACACATTTATGGCCTTAGTACTGTAAATTTGTAACCAAATAAATCCCCTTTATAAAAGCCAACCCATTTCTGGTATTTTGCATTCTGGCAGCATTAGTAAACCAGGACATATGCATAAATAGATATTAAGAAGACAATGGGTGAGCATAAAGAAGAATTTAAAAGTTTAAAAAGCAACATAACAGGGGGTGTGGCAAGATGGTGGAGTGGTGAAGTGTGGAATTTAGTTACTCCCCTAGGGCAGCTGGTAAATAGCCAGGAACTGTGTGGAACATCATAAAACAGTCTGGAATGGGTGGAATGGCTAAGACTGCAACAAAACCTGTAGATTTCCCTGGCCAGGTTCCCCTCTACCCACTGCCCCCCCCCCCCCAGCATGCAGACTGTATTGGAGCTGGTTCCCTGTGGAAAAAAGAAACAATCTGTGCTGGGAGCAAGGAGGGGGATTCAACCCAACCTGAACTGTAGAATTAACAAACTAATGCACTGATGAATAAAAGCTCCAAGCACAGATAAACTGAGAGCAGGCATGAAAGAATACGGGAATAATCAGCCCAGCAGAGAGAATCCAGGGCTAACAAAAACAGCAACAGAAAAAAAAAGAAAAAAGAAAAAGAAAAGAAAAAACAAAAAATAAATAAAAAGCCACACACGGAGAGAGACTTTTGGAGTTGGAGGTGTTCAGAATACTGGAAAAGGGCTGGGCTCTGACAAAAAGGGTATGTAGATTCCCATTTGCAATCCCTGGAAGCTGGGATTCTGCTCTGAAAGTGGGTATTTCTATTTTTTGTTTTTTTTTCTTCCCCTCTTCTCTTGCTCTCTTTATCTTTTTTGCATTTCAATAGTCCATGAGAGCTTCTGCTTCAACCCAGGCCCTCCTGCAAGGCCGGAGTTAAAGTTGTCTCAGAGTAACTATTCAGGTGAAGGAGATAATAGCCTAAAGGGCTTATCTTTAAATAGTCCATACTGGGAGTGACAAAATTTGGGGGCTGGGGAAAGGCCTTGAATGGGGACTTCTTTTTCTTTTTCATACTTTTTTATTTTATTATTTTTTTTTTGAAATAACTATTCTATGTAGCTCATTACAGAAAGCCTCAAATATTGCAGTTGACCACTGGACCCAGGCAAGACCAGAGCTAAGATAGCTCTGAGAGAAAAAGCAATGAGTCTAGTGGGGGAGAGAATCCCCTGAAGGGCATAACTTCTGCAAGAAAAGGGAAGGACAGGGGCCCAGCTCAGGTGGTGGCCCTCCTTCAGAGAACTTAGTGCCTAGGGACTGGAAAACAGAAACCAGCTTGAGTCAGCCACACCCCAGGCAGGGACAAGGTTTGCAGAGTATTCAAGGCACCTGTGGCATCTCTTTACACTGGTTGGAGCTGTGAGCTGACAAGTGCCAAATTCTGGACAGGATATGAAAACACGGAGTCTAGAGGCTTCAAAGGGTCTGGCAATCTTCAGGTCCTTATCCTTAGGGAAATTCCATACCCTCCTCCTAAGACCTGGGCCTGTCTGGACTGGGAAAATCTGATTGGGGTCAATCATATCTAGGGAGACCCTCTCACAAAACATTTACATAGAGGCAGAGCAAGAACCAGAAAAAACAAGAGTTGAAAAATCTGATTAATTAAACAGAATCTATGGAAGAGGTCTAAAGTAAGTTGAACTGAACACCAAAGAACAAAGAGCAGAGCCAATTGACAAGAAAACCCTAGGTAAAAGAGTGAAAATGAGCTACAGAATAAATTATTCAAGAAAATCAGATCCCAAGACAGCTAAAAATAGTGAGCCATACTAGGAAACATGAAAATATGGACCAGCCAAAGAACAAACTAACATTTTAACTGAGGTACAGGAATTGAAACAACTATTTAATAGTCAAACAGATCTCCTAAATCAATTCAAAAATCAATTCAGAAATCAAATCATTGAGCTGAGGGAAGATATGACAAAAGAGATGAAGGATATAAAGAAGACATCGGGTGAATATAAGGAGGAACTAAAAAGTATGAAAAAACAAATGGCAGAACTTATGGGAATGAAAGGCACAATAGAAGAGATGAAAAAGAAATGGAGACTTACAACATCAGATTTGAAGAGGCAAAAGAAAGGATAGGTGATCTAGAAGACAGGACATCTGAAATCCTACACACAAAGGAACAAATAGGCAAAAGAGTGAAAAAATAAGAGCAGGGCCTTAGGGAACTGAATGACAACATGAAGCACATAAATATACATGTTATGGGTGTACCAGAAGGAGAAGAGTAGGGAAAGGGGGCAGAAAGAATAATAGAATAAATAATCTCTGAAAAATTCCCAACTCTTATGGAATACATAAAATTACAGATACAAGATGTGCAGCATACCCCAAACAGAATAGATCCCAATAGCACTACTCCAAGACACTTACTGATCAGACTGTCCAATGTCAAAGACAAAGAGAGCACTCTGAAAGCAGTGAGAGAAAAGAGATTCACCACATACAAGGGAAGCTCTATAAGACTATGTACAGATTTCTCTGCAGAAACCATGGAGGTGAGAAGGCAGTGGTATGATATATTTAAGATACAGGGAAATACCTGAAGCTGTCGAACTGCAACCCAGTGACCTTGATTCTTGAAGATGATTGTATAACTACGTAGCTTGCACAGTGTGACTGTGTGATTGTGAAAACCTTGTGGCTCGCACTCCCTTTATCCAGTGTATGGACAGATGAGTGGAAAAATGGGGACAAAAATTAGATTATGAATAGGGTGGGATGGAGGGGATGGAAAGTTCTGGGTGTTCTTTTTTGCTTTTATTTTTATTTAGCAAGCAAAGTGCTCAAAAATTGATTCTGGGATGAATGCACAACTGTATGATGGTGCTATGAATGATTGTGCACCATGGATGATTGTAGAGTGTGTGAATGTATCTCAAATAAAACTGTATTAATAAAACTAAATGAACAATGGGGGAATGGGATGTTTTGATATTCTTTTTAATTTTAATTTTATTTTTTGGAGTAGTGAAAATGTTCAGAGATTGTGGTGACGAATGCACAACTGTATGATGATACTGTGAACAACTGACTGTACAATTTTGAGGATTGTATGTTGCATTAATGTATCTCAATAAAATTGTATTACACAGAAATTAGGGGGATGAAAGGCACAATAATAGAGATTAAAAATATACTAGAGGCATACAACAGCAGATTTGAACAGGCAGAAGAATCAGTGAACTAGAAGATAGGACAATTGAAATTAACAGTCAGAAGAACAGATAGAGAAAAGAACAGATAAAATTGAGCAGTGTCTCAGGGATTTCAGTGACAACATGAAGTGTACAAATGTTTGCATTATGGGAGTTCCAGAAAGAGAAGATAGGGGAAAGGGCACAGAAAGAATGTTTGAGGAAATTATGGCCAAAAATTTCCCAGCTCTTATAAAAGACATAAGTATATATGTCCAAGAAGCACAGCATACTCCAAAGACCTATTCTGAGATGTATACTAATCAGAATGTCAAATGCCAAAGATAAAAATAGAATTCTGAAAGCATCAAGAGAAAAGTGATTCATCACATACAAGGGATCCTCATTAAGACCAAGTACTGATTTCTCATCAGAAACCATGGATGCAAGAAGGCAATGGTATGATATATTTAAGATAATGAAAGAGAAAAACTGCCAACCCCAAATTCTTTATCCAGCAAAACTGTCCTTCAAAAATGAGGGAGAATTTTAAATTTTCACAGATAAACAGAAACTGAGAGTTCATCAACAAAAGCCTGCCCTACAAGAATTATTAAAGGGAGTTTTACAGGTTGAAAGGAAAAGACAGGAGAGAGTGGCTTGAAGTAGTGTGAAGAAATGAAGATTTACAGGTAAGGGTAACTAAAAGGATAAATGCAAAACCCAGTAGTACTGTATCCTCAATATGCAACTCCACTCTTCAAGTCCTAAAAGAGTCAGAATACAATCAAACAAGGAAAAGGCATATTTCCTGATAATGCAAAACATAAAGTGGTAAAGTAGAAAAAAAGAACAACATAAAGAGGGGAGACAGAGAGATATGGGAGCAGAGAATGTGTATGCTACTGAAACTATGTTGGTATTTTTTCAAATTAGTAGATTATGGAAGTATGGTGTGTAATATAAACCCCAGGGAAACCACAAAGAAATTATCTTAAAAATATACAGAAACAGAAATGAGAAAGAGATCAGTCATATACATCACAAAAGATCAACCACATAGAAAAGTGAGACCAAAAAATTGGTAGGACATATAAAAACCAAAGGATAAAATAGCTGAAATAAGTACTGCCTTTACAATAATAACACAGAATGCTAATGGATTAAACTCCCCAATAAAAACACACAGAATTTTTTTAAAAAAACATAATCCAACTATATTTTGTTTATAAGAGACTCACATAGGTTAGAAGACCCAAAGACACAAATACATTAGAAATGAAAGAATGGAAAAAGATATTTCATGCAAATAATAAACAAAAAGAGCTATATTAATATTGGATAAAATAGACTTTAAATGCAAAACTTTTATGACAAAAAGGAAATGATATCTCAATAAAAGGGGCAATCCACCAAGAGGAAATAACAATCGTAAATATTTATGCAGCTAATCACAGTGCCCCAAAATACATGAGGCAAACACTGGCAAAACTGAAGGGAGAAATAGAAAGCTCTACAATAATAATTGGAGACTTCAACAGATAGAACCACTCTCATCATTTGATAGAACATTTAGACAGAAGTTCATGAGGAAATAGAATTCAAATATGATAAATAAGCTAGACCTAACAGACATGTACTGAATATTGAACCAAAACAGCAGTGTATACATACTTCTCAGGTGCACATGGATCATTCCCCAGGATAGATCACAAATCTAAAAAATTTTTAAATATTGAAATTAAACAAATCATTATCTCTGACTGTAATGGAATGAAGCTGGAAATGAGGAACAGGCAGAGAACTAGAAAATCCAAAAACTACATGGAAGTTAACATATTCAAACAATCAGTGGATCAAAGAAGAAATTACAAGGGAAATCAGTAAATATCTGGAGGTGAATGAAAAACAGAACACAATGTATCAAAACTTATGGAATGTAGCAAAAGTAGTGTTGAGAAGGAAACTTATGGCCTAAAATGCTGACATTAAAATAGAAGCAAGAGCTAAAATTAAAGACATAACTGTGCACTTGGAGAAATTAATAAAACAGCAAACTAAACCAAAGCAAGCAGAAGGAAAGAAATAACAAATACTAGAGCAGAAATAAATGAAATTGAAATAAAACAATAGCAGCACTAACAAAACCAAAAGTTGGTTCTTTGAAAAGATCAAGCAAATTGACAAACACTTAGCTAGATTGATAAAGAAAAGAGAGAAAACACAAACTCAGAAATGAGAGTGGGGACTTTACTCTGACCCCATTGAAATAAAAAGGATCATAAGAGTATACTACCAACGAATGTATGCCAACAAATTTAACAACCTAGATGAAAAGGACAAATTCCTAGAAACACATAAACTACCTAAATGACTCAAGAAGAAATAGAAGATCTCATGCAAACCATTAACTAGTAAAGAGATTGAATCAGTAATCAAAATCTTCCAACAAAGAAAAACCCAGGACCAAATGGCTTCACAGGGGAATTCTACCACTCATTCTAAGAAGAATAAACACAAATTCTGCTCAAATTCTGAAAATTTGAACAAGAGGGAACACTTCTTAACTTATTATATGAGACAAGCATCACCCTAGTACCAAAGCCAGATAAAATACCACAAAGAAAAGGAAATTACAGACAAATTTCTTTTATGAATATAGGTGTAAAAATCCTCAGCAAAATACTTGCAAACAGAATCCATCAGTGTATTAAAAGAATTATACACAATGATCAAGTAGGAGTTCAAGTATGCAAGGCTGGTTCAACATAAGAAAATCAATTAAAGTAATACACCATATTATTAACAAAATGAAGGGAAAAAACATGATCATCTTAATTGATGCAGAAAAGGCATTTGATAAAATCTGGCACCCCTTCTTGATAAAAACACTTAGGAAACAGAGACTAGAAGGAAACATCCCTAACATGAAAAAGAGCATAAGTGAAAAACCCACAGCCAACATTGTATTTAATGGTGAAAGATGGAAAGCTTTCCCTTTAAGATCCAGAACAAGACAAGGGTGTCCACTATCACTACTGTTATTCAGCATTGTGCTGGAAGTCTAGCCAGAGCAGTTAGACAAGAAAAAGAAATAAAGTGCAGCCATATTGGAAAGAAAAAAGTAAAACTTTCACTATTCACAGATGACATGACCCTATATGTATAGAAAGTCCTGAAAATCTACAGCAATGCTACTAGAGCTAATAAATAAATTCAGCAAAGTGGCAGGTACAAGATCAGCAAGAAAAAATCAGTAGTATTTCTTTACACTAGTAATGAGCAATCTGAGGAGGAAATCAAGAAAGAAATTCCACTTACAATGACAATTTAAAGAATCAAATATCAAAAATAAATTTAATCAATAGTCAGTATTCAATCTTATGCTGTTTCCCTTGTATGTGATGAATTGTTTCTCTCTTGCTGCTTTCAGAACTTTCTCCTTCTCTTCAGCATTCGACAATCTGATCAGGATATGTCTTGGAGTGGATTTATTCAGATTTACTCTATTTGGAGTTTGTTGGGCATATTTGATTTGCATATTTATGTTATTTAGAAGGGTTGGGAGATTTTCCCTAACAATATCTTCAAATACTCTTCCTAGCCCATTACACTTCTCTTCCCCTTCTAGAACACCAATGATTCTTATATTTTTGTGCTTCATGTTATCCATCATTTCCCTGAGATCCATTTCAAATTTTTTTTCACCATTCATTCTTTTTTTTTAATCTTCATTTTATTGAGATATATTCACATACCACACAGTCCTACAAAACAAATCATACATTCGATTGTTCACAGTACCATTACATAGTTGTATATTCATCACCTAAATCAATCCCTGACACCTTCGTTAGCACACACCCAAAAATAACAAGAATAATAATTAAAGTGAAAAAGAGCAATTGAAGTAAAAAAGAACACTGGGTACCTTTGTCTGTTTGTTTGTTTGTTTCCTTCCCCTATTTTTCTACTCATCCATCCATAAACTAGACAAAGTGGAGTGTGGTCCTTATGGCTTTCCCAACCCCTCATAAGCTACATTTTTATACAATTGTCTTCGAGATTCATGGGTTCTGGGTTGTAGTTTGATAATTTCAGGTATCCACCACCAGCTACCCCAATTCTTTAGAACCTAAAAAGGGTTGTCTAAATTGTGCGTAAGAGTGCCCACCAGAGTGACCTCTCGGCTCCTTTTGGAATCTCTCTGCCACTGAAGCTTATTTCATTTCCTTTCACTTCCCCCTTTTGGTCAAGATGTTCTCCGTCCCACGATGCCAGGTCTACATTCCTCCCCGGGAGTCATATTCCACGTTGCCAGGGAGATTCACTCCCCTTTACCATTCATTCTTTTTATGCTTTCACTTTCCATCATCCTATCCTTGAGATCACCAATTCGTCCCTCTACCTCTTCAAATCTGGTGTTATGTTTCCCAAGAATATTTTCAGTTTGATAAACAGTATCTTTTATTTCCATAAGATCCACTTTTTAAAATTTACTCTTGCAAATTCTTCTTTATGCCCTTCTAGGGTCTTCTTTGTATCCTTTATATCCTGATCTATAATACTGATGTTTGTGAGTACTTCTTTGATTAATTGCTCCAGGTTTCGTGACTTCTCTGGCTTTTTCATTTGGATGTTTGGGTTATCCATATCTTCTAGTTCTTCATTTGCTTTGTAATTTTCTGTTGTTTTGGCCTCTTGACATTTGCTTATCTTGACAATGTTCTTTTAAAATAAGCAGGATTATTTGAACATTTATCTACAATTTGAGCTACAATTTGGTGGGGTGCTCTTTCCTGACCTACCAGCAGATGGCGCCCCTAAGCCACCTTTTACCCTTAAGTCAGTTCTGAACTTCATTTATGTGCTGAGTGGAGGCCCAAACCATGTGGAAGTCCAACCAGTGCACCATTTTCTGTGTGCACTGGGGGCTGTCAGTCCAAAGGGTGGGGGGTGTGCCCTGTGCAGTTTAGTAGGAAGTCAGCCCAAGGACCCAGCAGTCCCAGCCACTCCCAAGGCTGCAGGTGGACCACTCTGGGGCTGCAGAGCTGCATGTCTCAGCCTCCAACTCAAATGCCCCAATGTCCCTCTCTGCCATGCACTTATGAGTCCCTAGGGTTGGGGGAGGGCTCCTGGCATCTCTGTGTGGCACCCCTGCCTCAAGGCTGTGCATACCATGGGCCTCCACAGAGGAAGAGTACACACTGTCACAAGCCTGCTGAATATCAAGCTCCCCCAAGGAGGCTCCCGGCCACAGAGCTGTGAAAAGTTGTCTCCCAGCACATGCAAACTCCAAGCACTGGGGCCATGAAAAGCTGTCTCCCAGGCAACTGCAAAGATGGCTGCTTGGGGCTTGGAAAGTTCCCCCCTTACATGATCATCTGCCTACTCCAACCACCAGTCCCTGGCATGGGGGCTCTTGGCCATGGATATGTAAAGGGTTATCCCTTGAGCCTGGTACTTTGGAGGGTGCCTGGGGCATAGAAGCATACTCCCTCTGCACTGTCAGTCAGTCCTATTCCAGCCACCCATTCCCCAGTGGCATTCCAGGCTGAACACTCACAAGTCTTGAACACAGTCTCTTAGTTACTCCAAGTATGCACTCACTATGGTGTAGAAGTTCCTGCTCAGGTGGTGGAACCCTGGAACTGCTGTTCTGAAGCACTTTCTGTTCTTTATCTAGTGTTTTCACAGAGGAGAATTTTGCTCTGTCTCTCCTAATCTGCCATTTTGGAACTCTGATATAAAAAAACCAGAACAGTTTTTTTACTTAATCTCTATTTTACATATTAGTATAGCTACCCAAGTTTTCTTTTGGTTACTATTTGCATGGTACATTTTTTCCACATTTTCACTTTTAACCCTCTTGTGCCTTTGAATTTAAGGTGAGTCTCTTTTAAACAGCACATAGTTGTCGCATGCTTTTTTATCCATTCTGCCAATCTCTGCCTTTTGATTGGAAGGTTTAATCCATATACATTTAAAGATACTATTGATAATGCAGGACTTTCTTCTGCCATTTTGTTACATGGTCTTTGTAAGTCTAATATCTTTTTTGTCCCTCTAGTCTTCTGTTACTGTCTACTTCCTTTTTAAACTTTTTGTATTGTACTATACAGACTCTATGATGGTTTGAAGTTGTTCCTAGCCCCAGAAAAGATCACGTTCTTAAAGCTCATCCATTCCTTTGGGTGTGGACACTATGTAAGTAGGATCTTATGGTGAGTAGGATCTTAAGTTGAAATGTGACCCACCTCTTTCATGGCGGGTCTTAATCCTCTTACTGGAGTCCTATAAAAAGAGGATGAGAAACAGAGAGAAAGACAGAAGCTGAGAGAGAAGGACATGAAGGGAAGCTCAGAAAGAAAGCCACAAAAAAAAAGAAAAACAAGGAAAAAAATATGCAGTGCCCCCTTGAGGAGCCTATGGAGAATGCAGGGGTATTGGCCTACCCCACCTCGATGGTTGCTAACATGACCACAGACATAGGGGACTGGTGGTTTGATGGGTTGAGCCCTCTACCATAGGTTTTACCCTGGGGAAGACGGTTGCTGCAAAGGAGAGGCTAGGCCTCCCTATAATTGTGCCTAAGAGCCCCCTTCCGAATGCCTCTTTGTTGCTCAGATGTGGCCCTCTCTCTCTAGCTAAGCCAACTTGAAAGGTGAAATCACTGCCCTCCCCCCTACGTGGGATCAGACACCCAGGGGAGTGAATCTCCCTGGCAACGTGGAATATGACTCCCGGGGAGGAATGTAGACCCGGCATCGTGGGACGGAGAACATCTTCTTGACCAAAAGGGGGATGTGAAAGGAAATGAAATAAGCTTCAGTGGCAGAGAGATTCCAAAAGGAGCCGAGAGATCACTCTGGTGGGCACTCTTACGCACACTTTAGACAACCTTTTTTAGGTTCTAAAGAATTGGGGTAGCTGGTGGTGGATACCTGAAACTATTAAACTACAACCCAGAACCCATGAATCTCGAAGACAGTTGTATAAAAATGTAGCTTATGAGGGGTGACAGTGGGATTGGGAATGCCATAAGGACCAAACTCCACTTTGTCTAGTTTATGGATGGATGTGTAGAAAAGTAGGGGAAGCAAACAAACAGACAAAGGTACCTAGTGTTCTTTTTTACTTCAATTGCTCTTTTTCACTCTAATTATTATTCTTGTTATTTTTGTGTGTGTGCTAATGAAGGTGTCAGGGATTGATTTAGGTGATGAATGTACAACTATGTAATGGTACCGTAAACAATCGAAAGTACAATTTGTTTTGTATGACTGCGTGGTATGTGAATATATCTCAATAAAATGATGATTAAAAAAAAAAAATCAATACAAGTTAAAAAAAAAAAAAAAAAAAAAAGGAGCCGAGAGGTCACTCTGGTGGGCACTCTTACGCACACGTTAGACAACCCTTTTTAGGTTCTAAAGAATTGGGGTAGCTGGCGGTGGATACCTGAAACTATCAAACTACAACCCAGAATCCATGAATCTCGAAGACAATTGTATAAAAATGTAGCTTATGAGGGGTCACAATGGGATTGGGAAAGCCATAAAGACCACACTCCACTTTGTCTAGTTTATGGATGGATGAGTAGAAAAATAGGGGAAGGAAACAAACAGACAAAGGTACCCAGTGTTCTTTTTTACTTCAAATGCTCTTCTTCACTTTAATTATTATTCTTGTTATTTTTGGGTGTGTGCTAATGAAGGTATCAGGGATTGATTTAGGTGATGAATGTACAACTATGTAATGGTACTGTGAACAATCGAATGTATGATTTGTTTTGTATGACTGCGTGGTATGTGAATATATCTCAATAAAAAAAAAAAAAAACAGAAAAGTGGATGATAAACCCAATAGTCTTGCTCCATCTGCTGCTTACCTCATAATACCTAATTGTGCTCTTGGTGGGTGTAAATATCTGTTGAATGAATGGGACCAGGAATGATGCTAAGAATGGAATTGAAAATAAAAAAAGGAATTAACTGATTTAAAAAAAAAAATAAAGAAAGAAAGCCACAGATGGAGCACCCAGAAGCTTGAAGTAATGAAACATGGGAATGAAGGACCACCAATGCCACAGTATGCCTTCCATGTGACAAAGGAGTCCCAGATTGGTTAGCCAGTCTTCAGGGAGAAAGCATCACCTATTTATGCCTGGATTTGGACATTTTCATGGCCTCAGAACTGTAAACTTGTATGTTAACAAATCCCCACTGTAAAAGCCAAATATTTCTGGTTTATTGCATTTCAACAACTTTAGCAAACTAAAATAGGATCCATTCTCATTTCTTTCTGAATATACTGTTCATATAGTTTTCTTTGTGGTTACCATGGTGCTAAAATTTAACATACTAAATCTATAATAATTATGTTTGATTTGATACCAACTTAACTCCAATATTGCACACATACACTCTTCCTATACCCCTCCATCACCCCACCTTTTTGTTGTACTTGTTATAAATTACATCTTTAAACATAGTGTATCCAAAACCATAGATTTATTATTACTCTTTTATGCATTTGCATTTCAGAACCTGTAAGAAATAAAAAGTGTATTTACATACCAAATACAATACAATAGAACTGGCATTGATAACTACCTATACAATTACCTTTACTGGAGGTCTTTATTTCTTTATGCTGCCTTCAACCACTATATAATATGCTTCCTTTCAGGTGAAGAACTCTATTTAGCATTGCTTTATGGCAGGTCTAGTGGCAAAAAACTCCCTTAGCTTTTGTTTATCTATGAATGTTTTAGTCTCTCCCTCATTTTTTTTTTATTAAATTCAGTTTTATTGAAATACATGCACACACCATACAATCATCCATGGTATACAATCCACTGTCCACAGTATGATAACATAGTTATGCGTTCATCACCACAATCTATGTCTGAACATTTTCCTTACATCAGAAAGAACCAGAACAAGAATAAAAAATAAAAGTGAAAAAAGAACACCCAAATCATCCCCCCATCCCGCCTCATTTGTCCTTTAGTTTTTATCCCCATTTTTCTACTCATCCATACACTAGATAAAGGGGGTGTGATCCAGAAAGTCTTCACAATCACGCTGTCACCCCTTGTAATCTACATTATTATATAATTGTCTTCAGGAGTCCAGACTGCTGGGTTGGAGTTTGGTAGTTTCAGGTATTTACTTCTAGCTATTCCAATACATTAAAATCTAAGAGGTGTTATCTATATAGTGCATAAGAATGTCCACCAGAGTGACCTCTCGACTCCTTTTGAAATCTCTCAGCCACTGAAACTATTTCGTCTCATTTTGCATCCCCCTTTTGGTCAAGAAGATACTCTCAGTCCCACGATGCCAGGTCCACATTCATCCCCGAGAGTCATATTCTGCATTGCCAGGGAGATTTACACCCCTGGGAGTCCGGTCCCACGTAGAGGGGAGGGCAGCAAGTTCACCTGTCGAGATGGCTCAGTTAGAGAGAGAGAGGGCCACATCTGAGCAACAAAGAGATACTCAGGGGGAGACTCTTAGGCACCATTACATGCAAGTTTAGACTCTCCTTTGTTCTCCCTCATTTTTGAAAGCAGTCTCACCATATATAAAATTCTTGGTTGGCAATTATTTTCTTTCGGTGCTCTAAATATTTTCTCCCACTGCATTTGTCTTTATGGTTTCTGGTGAGAAATTGGACTTTAATCTTAGTGGGAATCCCTTTTACATACACGTATTTTTCACTTTCAGCTTTCAGAATTCCCTCCTTGTCCTTGGTATTTGACAGTTTGATGACAGTGTGTCAGGGCATGGTTCTCTTTGAGTTTATTCTGATTTGGGTTCTTTGAGTTTCTTGAATGTGCATATTCATGTCTTTCATTAAATTTGGGAAGTTTTCTGCTATTAATTCTTTGAATGTTCCTTCTGACCTTTTCTCTCTTTCTTCTGAGATTCCAATAATGTGTATATTGGTATGCTTGATGGTGTCCCACAGGTCTCTTAAACTCTGTTCACTTTTTTATTCTAGAATATAACATATTTACATAGAAGTGATAACTTTTCAACTGCAATTTAACAAGCAGTTAGCACATTTCAAAGAATGTTATGGGTTATAGTTCCACAGTTTATTTCCTTACTGTGAAATATAACATATATACAAAAAGGTGATAACTTTCAAATTACAATTTAACAAGTAGCTATAGAGGAAATTTCAAAGAATGCTATGGGTTACAGTTCCACCATTTCAGTTCTTTCCTTCTAGCTATTCCAATACCCCAGCAACTAAGAAAAAGAAAATATAGAGATTCAGTATTCATAATCCTTTGTTGAATTCCATCTTGTCTGTTGTTACCCCTTCCTTTAGTTTAGTCACTTTCCTGATCTTCAGCGATGTCTAGGGAGTGATCACCCTAACTTGTTCATGTTGAAAAGGGGTGTCAACTTTATGAGCAAAGGGGACACATCTGGTTGAATTTCTTGAAGACGCTATTGCCTCTGGGTTTTGGGACATAGCTGGCATAGGAGCTCTCTGGAGGATTTAAGTTTCTGAAGAATAAACTTAGTAAGTGAAACTTTTATAGAGTCTCAGATAGAGACCTGGGTATTCTTTAGGTTTTCAGGACTACTGTTGACTTGGGATTATCATACTGTGGCCATTTGGGATATCCATATGAAGTTTGCATGGGAGTAACCTCCAAGACAGCCTCTTGACTATATTTGAATTCTCTTAGCCACTGAAACTTTATTTTGTTGCTTTTCTTTTCCCCTTTTGGTCAGAAAGGCATTTGAACCCCTTGATGCCTGGGTCAGGCTCATTTCTGGGATCTGTGTCCCATGTCACCAGGAAGACTCACTTACCTGGGCAGGCTTGTCCCACATTAGGGGGAGGGTGATGAATTTATTTGCAGAGTTGGGCTTAGAGAGAGAAAGTCCACATTTGAGCAACAAAAGAGGTTCTCTGAAGGACACTTGGATTGTTTCCATCTCTTAGCAATTGTGAACAACGCCACTATAAATATCAGTGTACAAGTCTCTGTGTCACATCTTCTAGGTATATACCAAGAAATGGAATTGCTGGATCACAGGGTAATTCAATATCTAGTTCTCTGAGAAACTGCCAAACTGTCCTCCACAGTGGCTGTACCATTATACATTCCCACCAGCAATGATTAACGGTTCCATTTTCTCCACATTCTCTCCAGTATTTGTAGTTTCCTGTTTGCTTAATGGCAGCCATTTTTATTGGTGTGAGATGGTATCTAATTGTGGTTTTGATTTACATTCCCCTAATAGCTAGTGAAGATGAACATTTTTTTCATGTTTTTTAGCCATTTGTATTTCCTCTTAGGAAAAAATGCCTTTTCATTTCTTTTGCCCATTTTATAATTGGGCTGTTGGTACTATTG
Organism: Choloepus didactylus; assembly: GCF_015220235.1. Lineage (NCBI taxonomy): Eukaryota > Metazoa > Chordata > Mammalia > Pilosa > Megalonychidae > Choloepus > Choloepus didactylus. The sequence continues at coordinate 12,750,593 of NC_051314.1, read as the reverse complement.
TTGCTCATGTCCAACCAGCAGATGGAGTTCTTGAGCCACCTCTTACTCTTAAACCTGCTTTCCCCAACTTCAGCTGTGCACTGGGCAGGGTTCAAACCAGGTGGGTATCCAATCAGTGCACTGAGCACTGGGGACTGAGCACTGGGGACTGCCTGCCCTGGGGGTGCGATGTGGGCCCAGTGCAGTTTGGCAGGGAATCTGCTCAAGGGCACCCTCCACCTCAAATGTGCCCTGCTTCCTGCCTGCTGTGTGCCCACGAACCTCTTGGGTGTGAGAGGGGCTCCTGATGCTTCCATGTGTTGTCTTCTCCTATCCCTGCTTCTTGCTCATGCACCCCCTGGACTTCCGTGGGGGGAGAGTAAATGCAGTCTCTCCCATCCAATGCCTCCTGGCCATGTGGCTGTGGAGAATTATCTCCCCGGTTAATTGTTAAGTGGGTGCCTGATAGTGGAGAGCTGCTGCTCACTCCCTTGCCTGGTGGCCATCTCACAATTACCAGCCCCAGGAGGCAGTTCCAGCTGAACAAACTCACCCCATCCCTTGAGACACAGTTTCTCTGTCTTTTCATCCATGTCCCCACCACATACTGTAGGAGTCCCTCTGTGACCACTTACACCCTGAAACAGCAGTCCCAGCCATCCTCTGGCTCCTCTCTACTTCCCTTCATGGAGGAGAAGCCTGTTCCACCTCACCTACTCTGCCACCTTCCTCTGTTCACTTTTTAAAATTCTTTTTTCTTTCTGTTCTTCAGCCTGAATCATTTCAATTGTCTTGCCTTTGAGTTCATGGGTTCTTTCTTTTTCCAGCGCTAATCTGGTGTTGAAAGCCTTAGGGAATTTTTCATTTCAATTATTTTCATCTTCAACTCCAATATTTCTGTTTGGGACATTTTTAAGATTTTTATCTCTATTTTCAGGTTCTCATATTGTTCATTCATTGTTTCCCTGGTATCCTTTAGTTCTTTCTCTGTGTTTTCCTTTATCTCCCTAAGCATATTGAGGATAATTTTTAAAAGGTCTTTGTCCAGTATGTCCAAAGTATGGCCTTCTTTATTAATGGCTTCTGGATTTTTATCTTGTTCCTTTCAAAGAGCTCTCATTTCCTGTTTCTTTGTTTGTCTTATAATCTTTGTTGAACATTGTACATTTTAATATTTTAATGTGTTAACTGATAGTTGGTTCCTGGGTTGTCTGTTCCTTAAGTTTGTATCCTAATAGTGATATGACAGATTTCCTTAAGTGCCAGGAGCTAAAAAAAAAAAAAAAAAAAAAAAAAAAGGCAAAGCAAACCAATGCAGAAAATACCTTCCACAGTCTTTGAAAATTGGTTCTGCATTGGCTGATGCTCTCCTTCAGATTTTAACCCTTCTATCAAGAAGTTCAGCTGAAGGTGAATGTGAAGTACAAGTTCCTTCTCCACTTTTAAGAGCCTGCGTCTTTTCCTGGGCTTGTGCTTACTCATGGCCTTACATATTCCCCCATTTACAGGAATTTGAATGTCAGATATACTCCTTGTGAAAAAGGCTTTTTTCCCCTCCCAGGTGCTCTATTTTATGACCTAAAGCAGGTAATCCTTTGCCCCATGCTGCTTTTATTTAATTTTCTCATACACTGCTTTAGCTGTCTGCAAGCTGCTTCTTCTGCAGGCAGGGCAAATTCTGCAGGGTGAGCTTGATGTGAGTTCCCTATTTCAGTATTTCAGGCTACCACCCAACTGATTGTCATTGACATGCAAATACCCCAATATGTGCACAGGGGTAACTCTGCTCCTGCAGGAACAGGGCCAGGGACCCACAATAGGAGAACAGGTTGGCTCCGTATGGAACCAGGGAGGAGTTGGGGGAGGGACAAGCAAGGGTGCTGTGAGCTTCTACTGCTTTTAAAGTGGTTTTTTTTCTTGATTCAGCACTCACCTAGGTTCTGCAATTCTTTAAATGTTTTCTGGAGTTTTGAGGAAGATGGCTCTGCCAGTTGCTAGTTGTTCAAAGATTCTATGGGGGAATGACACCCTGGAGTATCTTACACTGCCATGTTGGTTGACCAGAACTTGTATAGTAACCTTGTGGGAGTTGTGTTTTTTCACTCAGCATAATTCCCTAGATATTTATCCACATTGTTGCATGTATCAATAGTTCATTCCATTTTATTGCTGAGTAGTATTCCATGGCACAGATATATCACATTTGTTTGAACATTCACCCATTGAAGTACTTATCTGGACTGTTTCCATTTTTTTGTTTAGTATGAATAAAGCTGCTACAAACATTTGTGTACATGTTTTTTAAAAAAAAATCATATTTTTTATTGTAAAATATAACATATATACATAGAAGTGATAATTTTCCAAGTGCAATTTAACAAGTAATCAGCACATTTCAAAGAATATTATGGGTTACAGTTCCACAGTTTCAGTTATTTCCTTATTATGAAATATGACATATATACAAAAAGGTAATATCTTTCAAAGTATGATTTAATAAGTAGTTATATAGGAAATTTCCAAAAATGTTGAGTTACAACACCATAGTTTCAGTTATTTCCTTACTGTGAAATATATATACAAAAAGGTGATAACTTTCAAATTACAATTTAACAAGTAGCTATAGAACAAATTTCAAAGGATGCTATGGGTTACAGTTCCACCATTTGAATTCTTTCCTTCTAGCTATTCTAATACCCTAGCAACTAAGGAAAAGAAAATTATATAGTGATTCAATATTCATAATCCTTTGTTAAATTCCATCTTGTCTGTTGCTATCCTTTCCTCTAGTTTAATCACTTTCCCAAACGTTGGGGATGTCTAGGCAGTGACCACCCTAACTTGTTCATGTTGAAAAGGGGTGTCAACCTTATGAGAAAAGGGGACACATCTGGTTGTTGTTCTTGAAGAAGCTATTGCCTCTGGGTTTTGGGACTTAGCCTCATAGGAGCTCTTTGAAGGATTTAAGTTTCTGAAGAATAAGCATAGTGAAACTTTTATAGAGTCTCAGATTCTTAAGGGTTTTCAGGACTGCTGTTGACTTGGGCTCATCATACTGTGATCATTTGGCATATGTAGCTGAAGCTTGCATGGGAGTAACCTCCAGGACAGCCTCTTGACTCTATCTGAATTCTCTTAGCCACCAAAACCTTATTTTGTTGCCTTTCTTTCCCCCCTTTTGGTCAAAAAGGCATTCTCAATCCCTTGATGTGTACAAGTTTTTATGTGAACAGAAATCTTCACTTCCCTGGGATGAATGTCCAGGAGTGCAATTCCTGGGTTTTATGGTAGTTGCACATTTACATTTTAAAGAAACTGCCAAATCGTTTCCAGAGTGGCTGCATCATTTGCCATCCCCAACCAGAATTTATGGGTGATACAATTTCTTTATGTCCTTGTCAGCATTTGATGTTGTCACTATTTTTTTATTTTACTCATTCTGATAGGTGTTGTTTTAATTTTGATTTTTCTAATAGCTATTGGTATGGAACATCTTTTCATGTGCTTATTCACAATCTGTATATCCTCTTCATTAAAATGTCTCTTTATGTCTTTTGCCTATTTTCTAATTTGTTTTGTTGTTTTTAACATTGGGTTTTAAGGGTTCTTCACATATTCTCAATAACTGATAGTGTTTTGTTGGAAATGTGGTTTGGAAATTTTTTCCCACTCTGTAGCTTGTCTTTTCATCCTCTTCATAGGGTCTTTCAAAAATCAAAAGTTTTTAATTTTGATGATGTCCAATTTATCAATTGTTCCTTCGATGGATAGTGTTTTTCATGTCAATCAAAGAATGCTTTGTGTAGTCCTATATCCCAAAGATCTTCTCTGATGTTTAATTCTAAAGCTCTATAATTTTATGATTTACATGCTAGTGTATGATCCATTTTGAGTTAATTTTTGCATAAGGCATGAAACTTGGGTCAGTATTCTTTTTTGCCCATGAATATTCTTGCTCTAGCATCATTTGTTGAAAAGGCTATCTTTTCTCCATTGAATTGCTTTTGAACCTTCATCAGAAATCAGTTGGGCATATTTGTGTGGTCTATTTCTAGGTTCTCTGTTCTACTACACTGATCTTTGAGTCTATTCCTCCTCTAACACCACACACTCTTAATTACTGTAGCTGTGTAAGTCTTTAAACCAGAAGAGTAATTCCTCCCACTTTGTTCCTTTTCAAAATTGTTTCAGCTATTCCAGTTCCTTCACATTTCTATATACATTTTAATATAATCTTGTCTGTGTTTACAAAGAAAAACTTGCTGGGATTTTTATGGGAATTGCATTATATTTGCATAGCAATTTGAAGAGAACTGACATCTTTATTTTGAGTCTTCCAATCCATGAATGTAGTATATCTTTCTATTTATTTAGTTCTTCTCCAACAGCATTGTGTAGTCTTCAGTGTACAAGTTCAGTATATGTTTTCTTAGATTTACACTTAAGTATTTAACTTTTTTGAATGATTGTAAATGGTATTGTACTTTAAATTGTAGTGTCCATGTGATCATTGAAAGTATATTTAAAAACAATGATTTTGCATGTTTATCTTCTATCTTACAAGTTTGCTGAACTCACTTATTAGTTCTAGAAGTCCTTTTTGTAGATTCATCAAGATTTTCTACATAAAGAATCATGTCATCAAAAAATGGGAGAGTTTTATTTATTTATTTCCAATATTTATGCCTTTTGTTCCTTTTCTTGCTTTATTGCACTGGCTAGAAATTCCATTACTATATTGAATAAAAGTCATGAGAGAGGGCATTCTTCCCTTGTTCCCAATCTTAGGGGGGAAGTATTTGGTGCTTCATTATTAAGTACAATGTTACCTGTAGGTTTTTTTTGGATTCTCTTTATCAGGTTGAGGAAGTTCCCATCTATTCCTATATTTCTGAAAAATTTTATCATGAATGAGTATTGAATTTTGTCAGATGTTTTACATGCATCTATTGATATTATTTTTTGATTTTTTTCTTCCTGAGTCTGTTAATCCCTTACATCCCTTGAATAAACCCTACTTTGTCATAGTGTAAAATTCTTTTTATATATTGCCAAATTGTATTTGCTAATATTTTCGTAAGGATTTTCACATCAATATTCATGAGGGATATTGGTCTGTAGATTTCTCTTTTTAAAATGTCTTAGTTTGATATTGTTATCAGGGTAATACTAGCTTCATAAAGTAAATTGGAAAATGTTTTTCTATTTTCTGGAATAGAATGTATAGCATGGGTGTTTAATTTTCTTTTACTACTTGGTAGAATTCTCCAGTGAAATGAGTCTGGAGATTTCTTCTGGGGTGGGGGTGGGGGATAAATTATAAATTCAATTCCCTTAATAGTTACAGAGCTATTCAAACTATCTATTTCATATTGAGTGAGTTGTAGCTTGTATTTTTCAAGGAACTTTCCATTTTGTCTAAGTTGTCAAAGTTATGCATTAGAGTTGTTTGTCATATTCCTTTATGAGCCTTTTGATGTCATCAGGGTCTGTAGTGATATCCTGTATATCATTCCTGATATTGGCAGTTTGCATCTTCTATCTTTTTTCCTTGCTACTCTTGCTAGAAATATATCAATTTTATTGACCTTTCAAAAAAAAATCGCCTTGTTTCATTGCTTTTCTTTATTGCTTTTCTGTTTTCAATTTCATTTAAGCTTTTATCTGTATTCTTTCTTTCTTTCTGTTTGCTTTGAGTTTGCTTCTTTTTCTAATTTCTTGAGGTGGAAACTTAAATTATTGACTTGAGAATTTTTTCTCTTTTCTTATGTATACATTTAGTACTAAAAATTTCCCTCTCAGGACTATTTTAGCTATGTCCCACAAATTTTGATATTGTGTTTTCATTCCCATTCAGTTAAATGTATTACTTTATTGTCCCTGAGACTTTATCTTTAACCCATGAAATTTTAGAAGTGTGTTGCTCAGCTTCCAAGTGTTTGGAGAATTTCCTGTTATCTTTGTGTTACTGACTTCTAGATTCATTCCATTGCAAGAATACATGCTATGATTACAATTCTTTTAAAGTTGTTGGGAATTGTTTTTGGCTCAGAGTATGGTTTATCTTGGTATATATTCCTTGACACTTGAAAAATAGTGTCTATTCTGCTGCTGTTAGGTGAAAGGTTCACAATGTCACTTAGATCCTATTGGTTGATGATATTGTTGAGTTGTTCTATAGCCTTGCTGCTTTTCTTTCAAGTTGTTATGTCAGTTGTTGAGAGAAAGATGTTGAAGTCTCCAAATATAATTTTGGATTTGACTATTTCTATTTTCAGGTCTATCATTGTGGCTTCACATATTTTGAAGCTCTGTTTTAGGCCATGTACATTCATAATTGTTATGTCTTCCTGATGTATTGTCCATTTTAGGCCTCCCTATGACTATGCCTAAGAGCCTCCTCCCGAATGTGTCTTTGTTGCTCAGATGTGGCCCTCTCTCTCTAGCTAAGCCAACTTGAAAGGTGAAATCACTGCCCTCCCCGCTACGTGGGATCAGACACCCAGGGGAGTGAATCTCCCTGGCAACGTGGAATATGACTCCCAGGGAGGAATGTAGACCTGGCATCGTGGGACGGAGAACATCTTCTTGACCAAAAGGGGGATGTGAAAGGAAATGAAATAAGCTTCAGTGGCAGAGAGATTCCAAAAGGAGCCGAGAGGTCACTCTGGTGGGCACTCTTACGCACACTTTAGACAACCCTTTTTAGGTTCTAAAGAATTGGGTAGCTGGTGGTGGATGCCTGAGGCTGTCAGACTGCGGCCCGGAACCCATGAATCTCGAAGACAATTGTGTAGAAGTGTAGCTTATGAGGGGTGACAGTGGGATTGGGAAGGCTGTGGGGACCACACTCCACTTAGTCTGGTTTATGGATGGATGAGTAGAAAAATGGGGGAAGGAAACAAACAAACAGACAAAGGTACCCAGTGTTCTTTTTTACTCAATTGCTCTTTTTCACTTTAATTATTATTCTTGTTATTTTTGTGTGTGTGCTAATGAAGGTGTCAGGGATTGATGTAGGTGATGAATGTACAACTATGTAATGGTACTGTGAACAATCGAATGTACGATTTGTTTTGTATGACTGCGTGGTATGTGAATATATCTCAATAAAATGAAGATAAAAAAAAAAAGAATCAAAGAAGGTTCAGCAAAGCATTAAGGGGACATTGGGAAAGCATCACAAGAATGAACAAGCCTCGATCTTGGTACTCTTGATCTTCTGAATTGCAGTCTTAGGCTAAACCAATAGTATGGGTAAACTTTTGATCAGTCTCCACACTTCTGATGCTGAAGGAAATACTTCCACCGTATTGTAATAAAAAGTTTAAAAGCAAAAAAAAAAAAAAAAAAAAAACATTATGCAATGTCTCTTTTTATCTCTGATAATACACCTTTATCTTGAAGTCTTTTTTGTCTATATTATCACTCCAACTTTCCTTTTATCAGTGTTTTTTTTATGTTTGCTATAGATTTTTATTTTATTAAACTAATTTTCCTCTATAGTAGTTTGTTAATCCTTTTTATTATGAATGAGTGTCAATATTCTTATCAGTGTTTTCATGACATATACTTTTACTTGCAACCTGCATAAATTGTGATATTTGAAGTGAGTTTCTTGTAGACAACATATAATTGGGTCATATTTTTTAATCCACACTGCCAATCTCTGCTTTGAAATGGTGTATTTAGAACATTTACATTTAATGTAATTATTGGTATGTTGAAGTCTTATGTCTGTCATTTTCTCTTTTGTTGATTATTTTTTCTCTTTGTTTTTGTTTCTCTTACTTTTCCTGCCTTTCTGAGGGTACTTGAACATTTTTTAGAATTCTATTTTGATATATCTATGGTGTTTGGTTTTTTTGTTTGTTTGATTTGTTTTGCTTTTTGTTTTTAATTTTTATTGGGATTGTTCAGATGCCATATAATTATCCAAAGATCCAAAGTGCACAATCAGTTGCCTCCGGCACCCTCACACAGCTGTGCATCCATCACCACACTTAATTTTTGTTCAATTTTTAGAATCTTTTCATTACTCCAGATAAGAAATAAAGTGAAAGATGAAAAAAGAAAAAAAGAAAAAAAAGAAAAGGGAACTCGAATCCTCTTATATCCCTAACCAACCCCCCTCAATTGTTGACTCGTAGTGTTGGTATAGTACATTTGTTACTGTTTATGAAAGAACGTTGAAATACTACTAACTGTAGTATATAGTTTGCAATAGGTATATATTTCTTCCCCATATGCCCCTCTATTATGAACTTCTAATTATATTGTCATACATTCGTTCTGGTTCATGGAAGAGATTTCTAATATTTGTACAGTTAATCATGGACATTGCCCACCATAGGATTCAGTTTTATACATTCCCATCTTTTGACCTCCAACTTTCCTTCTGGTGACATATATGACTCTGAGCTTCCCCTTTCCACCTCATTCACACACCATTCGGCACTGTTAGTTATTCTCACATCTTGCTACCAACACCTCTGTTGATTTCCAAACATTTAAGTTCATCCTAGTTGAACATTCTGCTCATACTAAGCAACCGCTCCCCATTCTTGAGCCTCGTTCTATATCTTGGTACCTTATATTTCATGTCTATGAGTTTACATATTATAATTAGTTCCTATCAGTGAGCTCTTGCAATAATTGTCCTTATGTGTCTGGCTTATTTCACTCAGTATATTGCCCTCGAGGTTTTGTCATCGACCCTTTTTTTTTTTAAGATGATTTTTTTCACACACCATACATTCCATCCTAAGTAAACAATCAATGGTTCTCTGTATGGTCACACATTTATGTGTTCACCACCTTCACCACTATCTATATAAGGGCATCTACATTTCTTTCACAAGGCAGGAGGGAGAGGCAAAGAAAGAGGGAAAAAAATGACAGCTAGGAAGCAGCAAAAGGAAAAATAACCTTAAATCAAAGTAAAGAGTCAGACAACACCACCAATGTCAAGTGTCTAACATGCCTCCCTATCCCCCCCTCTTATCTGCATTCACCTTGGTATATCACCTTTGTTACACTAAAGGAAGCATAATACAATGATTCTGTTAGTTACAGTCTCTAGTTTATGTTAATTGAATCCCTCCCCCAATGCCTCCCCATTTTTAACACCTTCAAGGTTGAAATTTGCTTGTTCTCCTTCATAAAAGAACATATTTGTACATTTTATCACAATTGATGAACACTCTAGATTTCACCAAGTTACACAGTCCCAGTTTTTATCTTTCCTCCTTTCTTCTGGTGTCTCACATGCTCCCAACCTTCCTCTCTCAACCATATTCATAGTTATCTTTTTTCAGTGTACTTACATTGCTGTGCTACCATCTCCCAAAATTGTGTTCCAAACCATGCACTCCTGTCTTCTCTTATCACTCTGTAGTGCTCCCTTTAGTATTTCCTGTAGGGTGAGTGTCTTGTTCACAAAGTCTCTCATTATCTGTTTGTTGGAAAATATTTTGAGCTCTTCCTCATATTTGGAGGACAGCTTTGCTGGATATAGGATTCTTGGTTGGTGGTTTTTCTCTTTCAGTATCTTAAATATATCACACCACTTCCTTCTTGCCTCCATAGTTTCTGCTGAGAGATCCACACATAGTCTTATTAAGCTTCCTTTGTATGTGATGGATTGCTTTTTTCTTGCTGCTTTCAGGATTCTCTCTTTGTCTTTGACATTTGATAATCTGATTATTAAGTGTCTTGGCATAGGCCTATTTACATCTATTCTGTTTGGAGTACGCTGTGCTTCTTGGATCTGTAATTTTATGTCTTTCATAAGAGATGGGAAATTTTCATTGATTATTTCCTCTATTATTGCTTCTGCCCCTTTTCCCTTCTCTTCTCCTTCTAGGACACCAATGATATGTATATTCTTGTACTTTGTTTCATCCTTAAGTTCCTGGAGATGTTGCTCATGTTTTTTCATTCTTTTCTCCCTCTGCTCCTTTGCATGTAGGCTTTCAGGTGTTTTGTTCTCCAGTTCCTGAGAGTTTTCTTCTGCCTCTTGAGATCTGCTGTTGTATATTTCCATTGTGTCTTTTGTCTCTTGTGTTGTGCCTTTCATTTCCATAGATTCTACTTGTTGTTTTTTTGAACTTTCGATTTCTGCCTTATGTATGCGCAGTGTTTTCTTTACAGCCTCTATCTCTTTTGCGAAATCTTCTCTAAACTTTTTGAATTGATCTAGCATTAGTTGTTTAAATTCCTGTATCTCAGCTGAAGTGTACATCTGTTCCTTTGACTGGGCCATAACTTCATTTTTCTTGGTGTAGGTTGTAGTTTTCTGTTGTCTAGGCATCTCACCTCCCAGGCCACCCCAATCAGGTTTTCCCAGATGAGAACAGGCTCAGGTCACAGAAGGAGGAAACATTCAGTATCCGGTTTCCCTGATGGTTTTTCTTAGAGGGCTGACACACCTGTGCTTTTCTGCCGAGCAGATGCACCTGTCAGCCTATCACCAGCTGGTGTAAGAGGGTGTTGCCTATGGCTCTCCTCCCCCAGGCTTTGGGGTCTGGTTCCAGAAAGGCAGGCAGTAGAGCTGGGCCCCTCCCTTTCCTCTTGGGAAGCTATGCCCAGAGAGGTCATCTGCATATCAATAAGTTCTTTGTTTCTCTGACTCTGCTGATCCAAGTGTTTTGATTTTAAAATGGCTACGACTTTCTTTACTGCAAAGTGCTGTGGGCTAAAAACGGCTGAGGTTTTCTCCACAGAGAGATCCTCTGGGCTCCCTGTCCTGAGACAAATATGCCCCCCGAGTCTCCCAAGGTCAGTTGTCACCAAAAGCCTCTGTGTGCTTGTTGGGGATTCATTGTCTGTATTGAGCAGTTAATATTAAAACCCCAGTTCGAGCTGAGCTGAGGCCCACTCGCTTGTTTGGAGAGTGCTGCTCTCTAGCACCAGGAGGCTTCCATGAGGGAGGGGCTCTCATTTCTTGGCTCTCAGCGCGGGTCCACAGTTTTTACTTACAGATTTTATGTTGCGATCTCGGGCGTTCCTCCCATTCAGGTTGGTGGATGATGAGTGAACAGTCATGTTTGTCTCCCTGCAGTTATTCCAGGTTATTTACTAGTTTTTTGGTCATTTATGAATTGTTCCCAGGGGGACTAACAGTCTTCCACTCCTCTCTATGCCACCATCTTAGCTCCTCATCTATGGTGTTTTTGACTGGATCACCTTGTGTATCTTTTTAGTGGTTGCTGTAGGTATTATATTGCATATACATAATTCAGGAGTCTTCTTGTATCATCACTTTACCAGTTCAAGTGAAATATAGAAACCTTGTCTCTCCCTTTATGTTCTTTTATTGCCCCAATTTATAATATAATTCTCTTAAATATTACCTCAACATATACTTAGAATGACTTCAGACTATTCTATAATTTTTGCTTCAAATGTCAAATGTAATTCAGAAAACTCAGGAGGTGAAGGAAAGCCTATTGTGTTTACTCATAGTTTTGTTTACCATGTTCTTTCTTCCTTCTTGATGTTCCAAGGTTCCTCCTTTTATTGTTTCCTTTCTATTTAGGAAATATCTCTAGCCATTTTTTTTTTAAGGTAGGCCTACTTGCAACAAATTCTCTTAGTTTCCTTTATCGGAGAATATCTTGATTTCCCCTTCCCTTCTAAAGGATATTTTCACTGGGCATAGAATTACTGGTTGACAGCTTTTTTCTTTCAGCATTGAAAAATATTATGCCACTTTTTTCTGGCCTTTAAGGTTTCTGATGGGAAATCCACTCTCAATTGAGTTATTTTTCCCCTATAGGTAAGGCATAGTTTTTCTCTGGCTGCTTTTAAGATTTTTGTCTTTGTCTTTAGTTTTCAGAAGGTTAATTGTGATGTGTTTCGGTATGGATTTCTTCAAGTTTTGCCTGTCTGGTATTCACTCAGTTTCCTGATTCTGTTTGAGGTTCACTCAGTTTCTTGAATCTTGCCAAATTTGTTTAATTGAGTACCTTTTCAATTAAGCCTTCTTTCTTCTCTCCCTTCCAGATTCTGATGATGCAGATTTTGTATCTGTTATTATATTATATCCCATAGGTCTGTGATGCTTTTTTTTCTTTTTTTCCTTCTTTTTCTCTGTCTTGTTCAGATTGGGTAATTTCTATTATTCTAACTTCAAGTTCAGTGATTTTTCCCCTTTCCCTTCCATTCTGCTGGTGAGCCCATCTACTGAGCTTTTTATTTCTGTTTTTATATTATTCAGTTCTAAAATTTCTATTTGGTTATTCTTTATATCTCCTATTTCCTTGCTGAGACTATTTTTTCCATTTGTTTCAAGCATGTGCATAAATACTCATTGCATAAATACTCATTAAAACATTTTTACCATGGCTCCTTTAAAATCTTTGTCAGATTCTAACATCTCTGTCATCTCAGCAATGGCATCTATTGATTGTCTTTTTTCATTCCATTTGAGGTATCCATGGCATTTGGTATGTTGAGTGATTTTCTATTGAAATGTGGACATTGTAATGTTATGTTATGAGACCCGGCATCTTATTTATACATTTAACTGACTTTCTCTGACATTGTACCAGCAGATGAGGGTGAGGACTCCAGCCCCATTACTAGCAGATGGAGGCAGAAGTCCAGCTTCCTCACTTGGCCTCCACTGACACCAAGGGTGTGGGTGCTCCTTGTTACTACTGGGTGGAGATAGGAATTCCATCTTCCGATGCGGTCTCCGCTGTGGTGGGGATGGCTTCATTAGTACTGGGTGATGATGGATGTCCTCACTCCCTACTAGGCCTCCTCTTATACCACTCCAGCCAGAAAGAGAAGGTACACCTTGTTACTGCTGGGTGAAGATGTAAGTCTCAGCTCCCTGAATGGCCCTGACCATGGAGTGGGAGGGCTCATTACCAGCTACAGGGATGAAAGTCCCAGAGTCCTACTTGGCCTTCTCCTACACTACACCAGCAGGGAGGTTGGGGATACACCCCTGCAAGAGTGGGCATCTAGGCTCCCCACTCTGCCTTTGATGATTTGGGTAGGGATGGAGTCATTTTTTTTCTGTGGTGTTTGGATGGAGTAGAGCAGTTATTATCTAAAAGTTTTCTGTTTGCTAAGCTGCCCCTTTCCTTGTCCTTTGGCTAGAGAAGCAGGCCTTTATTGGAGATTTTCATTTTTGTCTGAACCCATTGGCATCTCTAGGTTGCCAGCTTCTTAAGCTCCAAGTCTGGAATACACGAGGCAAAAAGAAAACCTGAGGATTCACCACCATGTCTTTCCTCAGGTCTTGAGGCCCCCAGCTGTTCTGCCACCTTCTCTCCACCTTTCGGTCTTCCTATGTTTGTTTTATATATAACATTAGCTAGGTTAGAAGGAATAATAGGGAAAGGTACATCAATTCCATCTTCCAGAAATGGAAGTCCTTCCTAGCACTTTTATTTTTTTATTTTTTTTCACAAAGGCCGAGCTAATGTGCCATGCTTTTTTTAAAAAATTCATTTTTATTAAGATATATTCCCTTGCACTTTTTAAGAGGCATGTCTGACTATGTGACTCTCTGGTTAAAAATCAATCATCTACTGATGAGCCTGGACCCAGCATCATGGGATTGAGAAAATTTTCTTGACTAAAATGGGGAAGCAAAATGAAACAAAAAAGAAATGAAACAAAATAAAGTTTCAGCGGCTGAGAGACTTCAAATGGAGTTGAGAGGTCACTCTGGAGGGCATTCTTATGTGCTATACAAACATCCCTTTTCAGTCTTTAGTGTATTGGAATAGCTAGAAGGAAATACTAATACTAATACTGTCGAACTGCAACCCAGTAACCTTGACTCCTGAAGATGATTATGTAACTATATAGTTAGTGTGATTTTGTGATTGCAAAAATCTTGTGGCTCACACTCCCTTTATCCAATGTACAGACAGATGAATAGAAAAATGGGGACAAAAATTAAATGAAAAATAGGGTGGCATGAGGGGGATAGAATGTTTTGGGTGTTCTTTTATACTTTTATTTTTATTCTTATTTTTATCTTTTTTTGGATCAATGAAAATGTTTAGAAACTGTGGTGATGAATGCACAACTATATGATGATACTGTGAACAATTGTGCACTGTGGATGATTGTATCGTATGTGAATATATCTCAATAAAACTGAATTTAAAAAATCAGTCATCTATCAACAGTTTCTCATCACTAAGGTTAAGATCAAAATCTTTTCTATGACTTTACTAAATGGTCTTGTATGGCCTGGTGCCTACCAGTGGTAAATGTTTAACAAACACGGGAGCCCTGATTTGTAGTCTTTGCAGATTTCCACAGTGTAAATACTTTTATTGTGGCCACTTGCAAGCCACCAACAGGATGTTGTTAAACATGGAATTAGGAAGACATGCTATGACTGACTCTTGCATGCCACTACAGCCTCATTTTATGGCACTCTATCTTTCTCTCTGTACACCAGTCATTCCAGACTTCTTTAAGAGTATACTATGCATGTGAGTTTCCATTTTGGATAATGAAAATGTTCTTAAAACAGATCATGGTGAAGGCTACTCAACAGTGTCAATGTACTTATCACAGAATTTTACACTTAAAAATGATCAAAATTATTTTATGTTTATTTTATCATAATAAAAAAAGAAGAATGCACTGTGCACTCTCCAGCCTCCAGCCCTTTCTGCATGCTGTTCCCTCTGCCTGAATGCCACCTTCCTCTACCACCCTCAGCGTCGTGTATGTGCTGGAGCCAGCCTGTACTGGCTTGCAGAGCAATTGTTAGATTTTAAGGAATTTTGCAAGTTGGCTGTTAAATGGTACAAATCTGGCTTTTCTTTTTTTTTAGGACTAGTTTTTAAACATTTACCAGTATTCCATTTCCACTCTCTTTGCCTGGCTCATCCTTCAGTCTCAAGTCATTTCCTCTAGGAGGATTCCCTCCCACTGCCAGACTAGGTTAAATTCCCTTGCTTCCTGCTTCAAAGCACCCTGTACTTCCCCTTTCTTAAAATTCATTGGTCAAAGAAATTGTTGGGGAAAACTTCCCCAACCTTATACACAATATAAATACACAAAGCATAAATGCCCAGTGAACTCCAAATAGAATAAATCCAAATAAACCCACTCCGAGACATATTCTGATCAGACTCTCAAATACTGAAGAGAAGAAGCAAGTTCAGAAAGCAGCAAGAGAAAAGCAATTCACCACATACAAAGGAAACAACATAAAACTAAGTTGTGACTACTCAGCGGCCACCATGGAGGCGAGAAGGCAGTGGAATGACATATTTAAAATTCTGAAAGAGAAAAATTTCCAACCAAGAATACTTTACACAGCAAAACTCTCCTTCAGATTTGAGGGAGAGCTTAAATTTTTCACAGATAAACAAATGCTGAGAGACTTTGCCAATAAAAGACCTGCCCTACTTCAGATTCTAAAGAGAGCCCTACCAACAGAGAAACAAAGAAAGGAGAAAGAGATATAGAGAATTTTAACAGACATATATAGTACCTTACATCCCAAATCACCAGGACACTCAATTTTCTCTAGTGATCACAGATCTTTCTCCAGAAGAGACTATAAGCTGGGACATAAAACAAGCCTCAATAAATTAAAAAAGAAATTTTTTTTAATATACTCAAAGCACATTCTCCAACCACAATGGAATACAAATAGAAATCAATAATTTTTGAACTGTTACTCCACTATCTACTTCCAACATGATATAAAATACACAAACTCTAATGACAAATCAGTGGTTTTGAACTCAACGTAAAATATGTAATTTTAGATAACTATATAAAGGTGGGGGGATGAAGGAGTATAGGAACATAGTTTATGTGTCCTATTGAAATGAGGGTGGTATCAAAGAAAAACAAGATTGTTATGGATTTAAGAGGTTAATTTTAAGCCCCACAGTAAACACAAAGAAATTATCAGAGAATATAACCATAGAGATAAAAAGTAGAGTTTGGGTTAAGGGAAATGGGGGAAGGGGCAAGGGGGAGTTAAAAAATGAGTGTAGGGTTGCTATCTGAGGTGAAGGGAAATTTCTAGTAATGGGTGGTGGGAAAGAGCATTACAACATTCTAAATGTGATTAATCCCACTAATGGAATGCTAGGGAGGGGGTGGAATGGAAAGATTTAGGCTGTATATATGTTTCCACAATTGAAAAAAAAAAAAAGACAGTCTAAATAGATGACAATTGAATGCCAAGGATGAGCCTGGATGGGATTGGAGGATGGAGGAGAGGAGGCTCAAAGGGACACAGTTGAGACATAAGGAAAAGGAAATATAGAATGTAAGCTTTGTATCATTGTTGAATCTCTTGTACTTCTCAGCTGCGCTTAATGGGATTGCATAAAAGAATGTTCTTATTCATGGGAAGTGTACATGTGAATTATAGTATTTGTTCAAAGGTGTGTGCAGCTAGCTCTCATATGTTCAGAAGACAGAGCAACAGATGATGGATGATAGACAGGGAGGGAAAGAAATAGCGATGTGATAGCATGTTAAAGTTGGTGGACTGGGCTATCGGGGGAAGGGGGTCAGGGTATGATGGAATTCTGTGTATGGGGTTAGTATTGTTTTTGCAACTGTTCCTATAACTTTGAATTTATTTCAAAATTAAAAAAAATAAAAACAAAAATAAATTCATTGGAATTATCATTAATCAACTATATTCCCTGCTACTACACCACAGTTCAATGATGAAAGGATCTTTTGCAAGTAAATACTTAAGATATTAGATGCCTTTTTATCTAGATCAGCAGGGCATAGTAGACCCCCGGCAGGTGCTGTAGATATTTTTTAAATGTTTGTTGAATTAATGGATGGATAAAAGGAATAGAATTAAAATAAAATTACAATCTATTGCATTGTAACAGTGAAATTATGAAGAAGGGTTAGGAAATCTGGTATGGAGTCTGCAAAAAGTTCTCCTAGATTTATGCAACAGAATCTACTAGACAGAATGTCATAGCGAATCCCCACAGCAGGCAAACCTCTGAAGGAGAGATCAAGACATGAGGTTTTCATCCCTTCACAGACCTGCCCCTAAGACCATCCATCTCCCTACTGTGACTTTACTCAGTGGGGAGCAAACCTTCAGATGGTTACTCCTTCCTCTCTTGCATTTCTAAAATGCTTTCTCCACAAAGCTTTACAACAGTCACAAACTTATATAGGATTGTTAGTCCCCTGCTTTCAATCTTCCAATCCTTCTCATAATATTTGTAATGAAATCCATACTTGATCTGGCCACTGCCTACCTTTCTGACATCTCTTACCACTCTCGCCTTGCTCAGTAAGCTCCAAATGTATTCATTTAGTACATATTGAGCACCTGCAATTTCCCAGATACCGTACTAGAAAGCTTGTGATACCAGTAACCAAAACCAGCCCAAATCCCCACTCTTCATGAGGACACACCACAAACAATAAACCTAATAAATGAGTAAATTACAAAGTAAGTTAGGAGGTACATGTATCAAACAATGAGAGAGAGAGAAACAAAGAGACAGAGAGAGGGAGGGAGGGAAGGAAGGAAGGAAAGAAGGGAGGGAGAGGGGTAAAATGAATGGGGAAGCAGACACACAGGGGCTTTTAGGCCATTGTAAGGACTTCAGCTTTTCTTCTGGATGAAATCAGCAGCCACTGGAGAATTTTCGGAAGCAATCTACTTGATCTGAATAATATTGTAAAAAGATCTGTGGGCTGCTGAGAGTAAAGGTGGGGAAATAAGGAAAAAACAGGAGACTAGCTAGGGCAGCAATTCAGGATCAGATTGGCTTGGATCAGAGGAGCCACAGAGAAGATGGTGAGATAAGTCAGATCCTGGGTACGTTTTGAAGGTAGAGTCCAGAGAATTTCTTGATGAAATGAATGTGGTGTGTGTGAGAAAATATTTGGAAATCATATCTGATAAGGGTTTAATATCCAGAATATAAAAAGAACTCCCAATTTAAAAATGGGCAAAGAACTTTAATAGACATTTCGCCAAAGAAAATATTCAAGTGGCCAATCAGTAAATGAAAAGATCCTCAACATCTTCAGCCATTAGAGAAATTGGAAATCAAGACCACAATGAGATACCCCCTCACACCCACCAGGATGGCTATTATTTTTAAAATGCAAAATAACAAATGCTGGCAAGGATGCAGAGAAACTGGAATCCTTGTACATTGCTAGTGGGAATATGAAATGGTGCTGCCACTATGAAAAAGTTTGACAATTCCTCAAAAAGTTAAACACAAAACTACCATATGACCCGGAAATCCCGCTTCTAAGTATATAACGAAAGAACTAAAAGCAGGGAGTCAAACAGATACTTGCATACCAAACCAATGTTGACAGCAGCATTACTCACAACAGCCCAAAGATGGAAACAACCCAGTGTCATCAATAGATGAATGAACAAAATGTGGTATATCCATCCAATGGAATATTATTTAGTAAAAAAAAAATTAAGTTCTGATACACACTACAATATGGATGAACCTTGAAAATATTATTCCAAGAGAAAGATGACAGGCACAAAAGGACAAATATTGCAGCATTCTACTTATATGAAATATCTAGAAAAAAGCAAACTCAAGAGATAGAAGGTGGATTAAAGGTTCCAAGGGCCAAGGGAGGGGCCAAGGGGAAGTTATTGCTTAATCAGTATCGAGTTTCTGTTTGGGATGATGAAAAGGTTTTGGTAATGGACAGTGGTAATGGTAGCACAACACTGTAAATGTAATTAATGCCACTGAATGATATACTTGAAAATAGTTAAAATGGCAAATTTTACTTTATGAATGTTACCACAATAATTAAAAAAAAAAAAAATGCTATAGGAAAAAATCATGCAAGGGATTAAGTATAGGTGGAGAAGTAGACCAAAGATCGGGGCCCATTTGCCAACAAAGGGACTGAGACGACACGGCCTGTGAGGTAGGAATAAGGAGCGGGTGTGTGGAGTCTTGGAAGCCAAACACACAGTCTTCTGTTTCTTAAACAAGTCAAGTGTATTTCTGCCTCAGGGCCTTTGCACATGCTCCTCCCTCAGCCTGTAGCAGGGCGCCTGGTCACTGAGGCCTCAGCTCAAAGGTCACCTCCTCATGGAGGCCTTTCCTGGTCACCTGATTTACTGTTGCCTCCTCCCCTCCCCGCCCCACCCCCATCTCATCACCTTATTTCATTTTCTTCACAGCACTTACCACTACCTGAGATTTCTGATGTATTTAGCTGTGGACTAGTGTTTGGTTTCCCTACTAGGAGGGGCCTGGACCGACTCCATCACCGTGTCTCTCTTGTTTATAATAGGGCCTGGTATCTATTAAGGATACAATACATTTGCTAAATGATGGATAAACATACCTTAATTTACTATAGGCTGCTATTATTCCCATAGGAGCCTGTAGGTACACAATAAATTAGATGACAGAAAACTTGAACAAGGAATCATTAACAAAACTTGGGCTAAGAAGGACTTTGTAGGGTTCCTATATGCTTTAGGATCTTATCCGATTTGTTTCTCTTTTCAAGTCTGGTAACAGCTGTGGTATGTTTTTACAGATTTGTGGTTCTTGTTTATGACCAAGGCAAGGAAACAAATCACAGGTCCGATTTAGAATGGAGTCAAACAACATAAACCATTACCCCTCCAATTTTCTTTTACGAGAAAACATAAGATTTCAAAAAAACCATTAAAAGATATAAGACAGATCTACCTGAGTCATAACCCTTGCAAGATTAGATGTATAAGGTGGTTTTGTCTAGAAATGGGAATGTGACATAAAGTGCAGGTGCTTCGGCCTGGAGAGAATGACCAGTTAAGGATAAGCGGCAGAATGCTCCACAGACATTTAAGCAGCACTGCGACTGCAGATGGGTCAGCTTGACTATAGCGCAGGGAGCAGAAAGATGACAAGAAACAAGGGAGAAGGACCCTGTGGTCAGATGGCCACTAGAGGAATGGTGAATGCGTACTCAAGCGAGTGAACCAAAATCCTGGACCTTAGGCAGAGCCATTCTAGAGGCGTCTGGCTTACGGGCAGGCAGGAGATGATTATCGCCCAGGTTCCCGGGCCGCCCGCCTCCTGTTTCTGGCCGGGGTGAGAGCCCGGCAGGAGAACGCCTGCTCATCCTAGCCTTGAGGAGGAGGTTCGGACATCTCCTCCCTCCCCTTCGAATCCCTGAGCCTTTCCCGAACTGAAATCAGGAAACCAAACGGTGCCTGGGCCCCGGCTTTCCCCAGCCTCAGGCCTCCCAGGCGGGCTGCACCTCGGGCCTGCGAGAGGCCAGTGTGGGCTGCCGAACGCGGCGGGGGGTCCACCGGCACAGGCCGGGAAGGCGGGGCAGGGCCGGGACTGCACTTCGGGGCCAAGGCAGAGGAAGCAGCCGCCGCCCCAGCACAGGGAGCGTGGTTGGGGGCTTCCCGCGGGAGGGCGACGAGAACGAGTCTCTTCGAAGGTTTCCACTCTGCTCGCGCACGTCGCCGCGGCCCCGCCCGGCCCCGCCCCAGCCGCCCAGGCCACCGCGGCCAACGCCTCCTCCCTTGCCGACGCGAGGGGGAAACTGCACCAGTGCCTTTAAGAGGCGTGGTCACGTGCTCCGCCCCCATCTGCCCCTCGCGCGCCAGTCATGGGGTGGGGTGTGGGAGGAGGGGCTTGATGGGGGGAGGAAAGAGGCGCGCGCCGCTGCGCAGGCGCAGTGCCCAGACGACGGATCGTGTGTTTCCAAAATGGCGGCAGCGATGGACGTGGATACCCCGAGCGGCACTAACAGCGGCGCGGGCAAGAAGCGCTTTGAAGTGAAAAAGGTTGGGTCTCGCCAGCGCTTTCCTCAAAGAAGCTAGATAGGCGCGGATCTGGCTGGCAGGCCCGAGGGTGACCGAGGCGCGAAGAAAAGGGCTTCACTTCAGGGCGTTCCTGGGACCGGGTACCACCGAAAGGAAGCCGGGGGGTGGGTCTTAGTGTTGATCGGCGTGAGTGCGGCCCACTGTCCGTGGAACTATTGGTTTCGCTCGGAGGCTGAGGGTCCAATCACTGAGGTGTTTATTGAGATACGCCGGCTTGCGACTTGGCTGCGAGAGCCAAGCGCCTGAGCTGTCACTGGAGTGGTGGAGGGAGGGGTGGGGGAAGCAGAAGGTGGGGTGGGTGGATGGGGGAGTCGGGGCGACTGCGGTGGGTGGAGGATGGGACAGTGAGGCGAAAGTCGGGAACCTGAGGTCCTGCTGCATTGTAGGTCTTTGAGGAGCTGGGCTGGTGATCTCCTTGTCCCGCCCCTTTCTGAAGCTTGGAGTCCCACTGACTGGGGATACGACCTAGTCGTCGCCTAAGCGAGGCCTCTTGTTAGTCGCCTCTCTGGCCCTCGCGCCCGCCAAGTTAATGTATCGAGTCTGACGATTGACTTCTCTGGGGCGTCTGTTGGTTTGTCACACAGCCGCCTCAGTCTTATGGTTCTCCGTCACGTCCAGAAGCCCCCCTCACCCCCCAAAAAAGCATGTAGAAGCCGAAACCTCGTGGCATTAGGAAGGGTTGAGTCCTACTTGCGAGTGAGCTGTTCAAAGTGGGAAAGCTAAAATGTTGAATGTATCTTTTTGCATGAAATGCCTTTTAGTAGTTTGCCAGCAGTTTGGGAGAAAAGTATGGATTTCCATCTAAGATGAAATAAATCTGTTTAAAATGAGTAATATCTGGCCAAACACTGACAATATTCTCCTAGTGCTTTTTGGCGTCTCATTGTGGAACTGCACGCTCAGTTACAGCCAGCAGCCATATTTAAGAATAAGAGTAGTAGGTCTTTTTCCTCCAAGTTGAAGCTGTGGGGTGAAAAGTGCTGAAGAAGTTACTAGACGCTGAGACTTGGGTTTTGCGGTAGATGAAGGTGTGGGAGTGGCGCCAAATTAGTGGATGAAAAAGGCCTTGGGAGTTGCAGAAGCAGAGATTGAAATTACTTAAATGCTGCATTTAGATAATCTCTTGTTGGAATTATCTCAGTCAAATGCAGAAGTAAGTGGGCATATAAAAGTTGAGAATATTCCTTTATTTGGTTATAGAAACTAAAAGTTCAGTAAATTCTAGACTTTGTTATGGAGCAATGCTGTAGGATTTAAGTGATAACCTTGTACTGTGTAGTAACATTGTGGGTAATTATCCTGCTTAATCCACGATTACCTGTTTTATGATCCAATCATCATCTCGGTTCTTTCTGTTCCTAGCTTTCTCCTCCCCACTCATACTTCCAAAGCTGCCTTTAAGGGCAGATATTTATTTATGCAGATTTTGAGCTCTTCTGCATCTGCCTGGGGAACCTGCACAGTGATGCAGGATTGTGCTTATTAAAGCTAAAACAGGCACTTAAAAATTATTCCTGATT
Organism: Choloepus didactylus; assembly: GCF_015220235.1. NCBI lineage: Eukaryota > Metazoa > Chordata > Mammalia > Pilosa > Megalonychidae > Choloepus > Choloepus didactylus. Next base: position 12,728,276 of record NC_051314.1, on the reverse strand, counting down.
TGCTTACATGGAAATGGCTGGCTAAATATTTTAAGCTCTAGGAAAAAAATAAAATTAAAAAAATTACATTAATTTCATGTATTTAACATTTTGGAGAATGGAAGAGAGTATCTGTGGCCTATTGTTGTCCTCTGATATAATAAGAGTAGTGTAATATCTAGAAACTCTTTTGTTTGATGGTTCGTGAGGCTAAAGAGATGATAACTGCAGCTGCAGCATGAAATCCTTTAGTGTGTGTGTTACGGTACAAGGAAAGTGCACTGTTCCCTCTCTTCTCTCTTTGCAGTGGAATGCAGTAGCCCTCTGGGCCTGGGATATTGTGGTTGATAACTGTGCCATCTGCAGGAACCACATTATGGATCTTTGTAAGTAATTGGAGGAAGACGGGAGCAAGTTGAGAAGGTGGCAGGGATTGTTACTAATGTGATCAATTTTCTTCACAAAATGTGTAAAACAGTGCTTGGGGTCTTCTGCATCTAGTTTGTTGGTGTGTTTGAAATTGAGTAGTTTTTTTGTGTTGTCCCGGAGACATAACCAGTTCTTAAAATAAATCTAAAGACAGTAAAACCACATTTAGAATGAATTGTAGACACAGCGGCACTGTTGATTCTTCTTTTTTACATGTTTCCCATCTCCTACAGAGACTCAGAGGCAGAGGTAATAAAAGGAAGAAAATAAACTTTGAGCTAAAATATTCTATCCAAGCTAGTTTTTGCTGGGCATGATATATAAAGAAAAGAAGTCTAAAGAGTAAGGACTTACAGCTTTAGTCCCAAACAGAAGTAAAAAGGACATCACTACCAACATCTAAATAGGCAATTAATTTTCGATTAATTTCACTAAAGAAATTTTATTTAAATCTTCCCATATTCATTACATATGGTGATCAACACATAGTGGATCTGATTATAGCTGTTAACTGACTAACTTAGTGTGCTTGTAGTAATGGGGGCAAGAAGATTGATTACACTGAAACAGTTGAGATTACTTTTTCATCCAGATGCTAAATTCTAGAGTTTGTTATGGAGCAATGCTGTAGGATTTAAGTGATAACCTTGTACTATGTAGTAACATTGAAATCAGAAACCAGGTGAAGAAACTTCCAAAGTTCTAGAATTGAAATTATGAGCACTTATTTTTGAAATGGTTCACCTGCCTCTTCAGCCTCATTGTGAGCCACTCTGCTGCTCACTGTGATCGTTCTCTGGCCTTCTTTTCATGCCCGAAGTCTCCATGCTGTTTGTTAAGAGTCCTTCCATTTTCTCTTCCCTCTGTCTGGAATATTCTCCCCCTCTTCTGCCTCCGACCTTTATCTAAACCAAGACAGTCCAATATAAATGTGAACCTCAAGTGCAAATGCATATGTAATTTAAAATTTTCTAGTACCCTTATTAATAAAGTAAAAAGAAATAGTTGAAATTATTTTAATAATGTACTTTATTTTTTGTTTGTTTTTAATCATTTTTAAATTGTAGAATATAACATATATACATAGAAGTGATAACTTTCTAAGTGCAATTTAACAAATAGTTAGAGAGCAAATTTCAAAGACTATTATAGGTTACAGTTCCACAGTTTCAGTTATCTTTGAAAGCTATTGCCTTTTTGTATGTATGTTACATTTCACAATAAGGAAATAACAAACATGGTGCTATAACTCATAACAACCTTGGAAGTTTCCTATATAACTACTTGTTAAATCATACTTTGAAAGATATTACCTTTTTGTATATATATTTCACAATAAGGAAATAACTAATAATGTACTTTAAACCACTATACCCAAAATACTTTCATTTCAGCATGTAATGTAAAAAAAAAATGAGATATTTCACTTTTTGTTTTAAACTAAGTCTTTGAAATTCAATGAGTATTTTATATTTACAGCACATCTCAATTCATACTAGCCACATTTCAAGTGCTCAATAGCCACATGTGGCTCATGGCTACTGTATTGGACAACCCAAGACTAAGCCATGGTCTTCAGATCCCACCATGAACTTCCTCAAATAAACACAGACAAACACTCAAAAATATTTAACAGAAGGTTATACTCCTGTTAAATATTCCCAAGGCATCCTGTACTTTCCCTTTGTAACAATGTTCTAATTTTGTTGGTTCTCTCTCATGGCTATGTTATTTTCTGCCATATCCCCAACATCTAACATAGTGCCTGGTACATAATAAGTTCTCAGTAAATGATGCTGAATGAATAATAAAAAGGCAAAACAGGGGAATAGTCTGTGATCACTGCAACTTGGAAAACAAATCAGTATTTTGTGCTGGAAAGCAATCATGGCATGTGTTGGTAGTTTATTGCCCTTGGTTTCTGTGGACTTTGACCACATTTATCTTTTCACATTACAGTCAAAGCAAATCAGCATTTACCAGGACGTTTCATATAGATGGAAGATACCCGTCACAGAAAAACACTTGCATAGTTTTAAATGTGTTTGGGTGGAGTCTTTGATTATGTGCTTGCCAATTTCTGTGCCTTGCACTTTCACAAGGAGTTGTACCCAGAGAAAATTTTACTTTTGTTGGGCTCTCTTCTTAAAATAGTTAATGATTTTCTGTAGCCTTGACTTTTTTTTAACCTCTATATTTAAGTCATTTTGTGTTTCTTTGGATACCGGAGAATGCAGTTCTTGGGAGCACCAAGAAAGATAAAGGTCATCTATGTTCTGTCTTCTCTTAGAACAAGTTGAACACTTGAGGTATCAGTGTAGGTCTTCAGGTAGACACCTGTTTTATCACAGAAGAGGCAGAATATTGAAATCCTGCAACAAAAAATTATGAAAGTCTTTTCTTAAGTCATATCTTCTGTTCAGTCAGTGAATATTTATATGTTGGACAGTCTGCTGGGCAACAGGATAAAAAATTCTTTACCCTTAAGAAATGTACCCATTTTTTTTATTGAAGACACTAATGAGAAGTCTGGTTGCCAGTACCAGGCTTGCATCTCGTTTAAAAATAAATGGATTATGACTTTTCTGAAGAGACTTTTATTAAAGATAAAAATAATCTTGATTAAGCCATGGCCATTTCTAATGAATTCTGGTCTGGCATTAAATGAATAGTTATACATGTAGCTTTAAGTAAATAAAAGTGGTTATGGCTTTGTCCCAGTCAGACTCTTCTAGAAGCATTCTTGGTCTGAAGACTTACTTCCCCTTTTGAGTCCATATTAATAATACAGACCCTACTGTAGCTTCACATTTATTTTACATTGCCCCACTTCTTGGTTGTTTTTAAAGAGATTGAAATACACAATTTGCTAGGTGTTATTTTTTTCATTACCTCTGGTAGTCTTATTCCAGATGAAGCAGGCATGCCCAAGTGCTTGGACCTAGTTTTTGCCCTTAAGAAGTGATTCTCCCTAAAACCTACAGATCCATCAGTGTTTTGAAAGTGTGAAATCTGTCAACTTCTAAGATGAACCCATTGCTTCCCTAACAGTCCTTTGGTGGGTATGCTTTTGTATTGAATGTAAAAGTCCCCAAGCTTTATAATTCACATGAAATAAGCTTCTGCCTTTGCGGGGGTATGACACAAACACAGTGGGTATGACACAAACACAGTATGCACTGCTTCTGTTTGTCTTCTCCAATTGACCGTAAACAGTTCCTAACCCTGTTTAAACTAGATTCAACCCCTGTATTCACTTTGTGCACCAAAAGTTCAGAAACATTTTATATTTGAGCACATTTTACATTCATATTTAATCATTCTTTATGTCATCTTTTCTTACCTGGCCTTCTAGATTACCGTCTTGTCGTTCCTGTGTATTTTTGTTCTTGGTTAAGAATAAACATATATTTGACCCCCAGTCTCTCAGTTTTAGAAATGGTTTTTGTTGGTTTATTCAACTTCTGAGAGCCTGCTATGCACCTGGCATAGAAAGAAAGTTCCTGCTCTGCAGGAGCTTCAGAGGGGGCAGGTGGGAGGTAAGGTATGTAAAGAGTCATAATATCATTTGATAGATGCTATAATAAATAGTAAGTGTTATGAGCACCTAAAGGAGAGGAAAACAACTCAGCTTTGGGGAGTCATGAAAAAGTTTCACCCAAGAAATAAGGATTTAAGCTGGATCTTGAAGGGTAAGGAGGGATTTACAGTGATAGAAGAGGTGGGTGTTCCAGGTATGGTATAAAGGTATGGAGGAAGGAAAGGCTATACCCTGAAGGGGCAGTGAGGGAAAGGAAGACCTAAAACAAATTTAAACATGATAATGAGCCATGAAACAGTTTTTTTTTTTCCTTAAGAAATAATAAAAAATGTGTTTCTTATTTAGCTAATTTTATAATACATAGGTCTTGTCTAAGATAGAGGATCCAACTAGGACATTTGATATTATTTTCTCTGCCCTTGTTTTGAATATGGTAGTGCATTTACAGCCCTAATAGATTCTTAAATATACTGTGTTAGAAGCTACATTCTCCACTCTTAACCAGTGGCAAACCCAGTGACACTCTGTTGCGAATCTAGCAAAAGCAAGGTCTGTCATTTCAGATCCTTTGTCTTTCATATTTCTGAAGGACGATAAAAATCTTACAGGATATCTCATTCCCTAAGACCAAATACACCCGTTAACATTTCAGCATTATTTTTACAGTTTTATTATTTTCCACTTGTGGTAGTCTGAAGTAATTGTCTCCTATTAAATAGTCTTTCCTGAAGCATTTTATTCTGCAAAAGGGAGATTCCTTTTAGTTACCACCTTCAGAGAAAGCAAATTATACATTAGTAATCCTGTTCTTTGAATGTCTATCCCCAGTAGAGCTTTACTCATCAGTTCTCTGTCTCAAAAAGATTTTTATTCCATTTAAATTCCCTTCTCTTCCCCCTCCATGAAATTGATATATGGATAAATTTGCAGTAATTTACTCAACAGACACAATCAGTTAAGGGCTATAAATGTCACAAAGTGGTGGGCCCCAAATCTCTAATCCACTGGCCTAACAGCTTTGCTATGTTTTATAGAATTTTGAATGTTGATGCCTTTAGACTGACCACACTTTCCAGTTTACCACAGACCTATTTACTCCCTATTATTTTGTTCATGACCCAGTTTACAGTTTCCTACCGGACCTCTTTAGGGACTGGAACTTTTTCCCCAGCTGGGCCTTCATGTAGGCAAGCCTGGATTTCTAAGGGCCTAAAAGGAAGCATTCACCAAGAATAGAGAAAAGATGTCAGTTCTCAGAACAGTAAGAGTTATGAGGTGGCTTTCAGAATTCACTCAATTTACCAAATGAGAAGGGATCACTTATATTTTAATAAGAGGTTATGATCAGAATTAAAAAGTGTCTTTTCCATTTGTTATTCTGCATTTAAACCCTTATAGGAAATTGTTGCAGAATATACTGTTAGGTCACATAGTTACCTTCTCTATTCAGTCTTTTTCACATTCATGAAACATCAATTATGATTATTTAGCCATTAGCTAATTTTGTTCAGGTTTGCTCCCTCCTCCTTGCCCCTTCCCCCCAGATCATGTAATTGTACAGAATTACAATTCTGCTGTAGATTGGAAGGTTGCTGCTCCTGAGGTCAAGTGATCTTGTTGCTCTTGTTCCCACAGGCATAGAGTGTCAAGCCAACCAGGCCTCAGCTACTTCGGAGGAGTGTACTGTTGCATGGGGAGTCTGTAATGTAAGGAAACATCTTTACCTATTAGCATGGCTTGTAAACATATTACCACTTTTCCTGCTTTGCCAGTCTTGAAAATAAGTAAAAAAAAAAAAAAAAAAAAGAATAGCCCACCTTTCTTCCAAAAAGTATACAAATATTTTAAAAAGATTTTAATTCATAGTACTATTTACCTGTTGCAGGGTAAAAATTATTAGTTATTGCAAGGGGGCACTTGTGTCTTAGCTACAAAGTGAACCCACTTTTGTTAGCAACATTTTGGGAATTCATCCTTGAGGAAAAAGCCTGTGGCACAGTCTTGAGAGAATTCTCTTGTTGGCGGAAATCCTTACTTTCTGAACAAATATATATGTATTTTTTAAAGGCTTGCAGAACTAACTTTGATGAATAAGTTGAATGCTCATGTCTTTGTATGTGTACGTTTTAAGTGTGGCAAATGTAACACCTTGGATGTTTTTGTTTTTGTTTTTAACATGGCTCATGCCAGAAATGTTTTGTGCAACATCATTGGAATGAGTCCAGGGTGTGACAGCTGTGAAGGATAACAAATGTTGAATATGTTACTTCTAGCATGTGTTAAAAATTCAGCCATATAGCTATATAGTCACACTCACATGAGCTAAAATTGTCTTGTTCTGGGCCTCCTGTGCCATGGGGACAGAGGACCACAGCTTCCAGCATGGCGCAGGGCCAAGAGGCTCTGAAATCAGGCCCCCATTTCCTGTCTCTGTAGCTTACTTGCTAAAGGTATCTGGGCGAAGTATTTAACATCTGTGTGCCTGGGTTCCCTCATGTATCGAGCTTTTTGCCATTCCTGGCATATATACTTCCAGCATATACAAAGAAACGCATTTCTGTGTTGTGGTAGGGAAAGGGAGTGGACTTCCCCTTAAATTTGCCTAGAGAGACCAGCCCAGCTGCCACAGAGCCTCCATAAAGGAGAGCTGGCCTGGTGTGGCAGAAGCCTTTGGACTAGTTCTAGGTTCTAGTTCTGAGTCTTCTGCTATCCAGCTCCATGAATTAGGCAAGTCACTTAACTTCTGGGTTTCAGTTTCCTGCCTGTAAAATGAAGATAATAATACTGTCTGTCATGCTTGCCAAGCAGGGTTGCTGTGAGGCTCAAATGAGGTAATATGTATTAGCATTTTCTAGTGTACTTTGAGACTCTTAAATGTACCCATTAATATATCTTAGATTATTAACAGGAAGACATTTGAGATCAGGAAGCACTCAGGGATCCTGGCCCCTGCCCTGCAGCCTCATTTATAGCCCCTCCTGCCCTCCACATCGGCAGTCTTTGAGGTCGTTGGGATATAAAAGGACCCTGTACTGCTGCGAAGTGCTTAATGAGTGAGGTGGAAGGTGGAGAAGGGTATCCAGAATAACCTCAGGTGAGCCTGGGGATGAGATTAAATGCCCATGGCAGAGGTATTATGGTTAGCATCTGTATGTCATTAACCTACTCCAAAAAACTATATGTACTTTCCTTTTCCTGAAATTTGAAGTCCAACACTTATTTCCCTGCCAGTTACCAGTGTGCTTGGTGCTCTGGCCTCTCAACTCCTGTCTAGACCATGAAGTGGACCCTCACATGTTCTTTTCCTGTGTGCAGTTTTTCTTCTTAATACTTCCTTTCTCACCTCAATTTTTTCTCATTCCTTTTTTTTCTTCATAATAGTTAACATTCATTGAGAACTTGAAAGATCTAGGAACTTTTACATATATTAATTCATTTAATCTTCACAACCCTATGAGAGTATGTTATTTTATCAAAATTTTGTGGTGAATATATTGATATTAAATATATCAACCCTATATAATTTAGGATTCACTAAAATGGTAGAGTGAGCTATCTGAATGTTGAAGCTAGTCAGAGTTATATAGGAATATGTACATATTAACATGAATCTTGCTCGAACAAAATTCTTTATCGTATGACTCTCATTGTAAGGTGGGGACCATGTTGGATATCTTCTGTGATTTATTATTAAAGGAAACTGAAGAAAATTATTATAAAGTTGTGGTGCTGCTTCATGGAATGCACACACTGAGTCTCATTCTTTTTTAAAACAAAGCTCCTTGCCCATTAACAGGTTTAATGATTATTCAGCTCTTTTAATAGCAGTATATCAGTGAAAAAAATTCAGAAATAAACTTCTTTGAACATAGTTGAGCTGGGTGTGGGGAGGTTGGGGAAGTGTCTCAGCTTTCGGTGGGCAGCAGTGGCAGTACACTACACCAAAGGCTGAGGAGAAGGCTGTACTCCTGAGGTTCCCATTCTCCAAGGAAAGGAAGGGAGTAAAGGGTAGGGGACCAAGAATGGGGAAGTCTGAAATCTACATGTGATCAGGGACCTCCTTTCCCAAGAGACTAGAAGCATTTCCTTAAAGTCTGAATAGGGCCTGGGAGCCTCATCCCATCCTTACAGAGTAGAGAGCTCACAGCAAGAACATACTCGTGTGCTTCCTGTATAATTCCTACCTTTAGTAGTAACGGCCTTCCTAACAAACATTTCATTGGAAATTCGCTTATACCTAGCCAAAGTGTAATCTTTTGTTGAACTTTTTTTTGCCTCTCATTGCTTGTTGTCTGCCATTATTCTTCTCTGAACCACTACATGTGAGACATTTGTCAATGGATAGTTGAGCCTATACAGAGTTATTTTTAATAAAATGTATCTTTATCTTTCAGCATGCCTTTCACTTCCACTGCATCTCTCGCTGGCTCAAAACGCGACAGGTGTGTCCGTTGGACAACAGAGAGTGGGAATTCCAAAAGTAGGTGTCTCTGGTCATTTTCACATTATACAGTTGGGCTTTGTGGTCAGTGCCAATCTCTGACTCACCTCAGCTGAGAGGGTATATGTCTTATAAGATGGAAATGTGGAACATGCCTTGTTTTTTAAACTAGTTTTGGTTAAAGATTCACCTGTGAAGAAGATTCACAAAGGATTAGTCATTGTTAGAAGTTTGTAGCCTAGGGTTTTCCACCTTCTGGGGACTGTAAAAGTAGAAAATACAGGAATCCACAAGCTATAAATATTTCCAAAATCACACCCATATTAAGGCTTCATGGACTAACTAAATTTCAGGTTTCTTTGCTTTGGGCTAGAGTTGTATCCACCTGTCATGTTTCATTGGCTGATTAATTCCAATATAGCATCTATGGATATCTTTGATTACATTTTTTATTATTATGCAAATACAACATGACATGGTAAATTTTTTAAATCCAAATGTTCGAAAAGGATATGCCACAAAAAAATTAGTCCTCCCACCTTAGACCCCTACTCCCATTCCCCATAGGTAGCCATCAGTGACAACTTCTTAGTAGTTTTTCTGACTATGTGCACACACACATGGATATATTTCTTTTTTCTTTAATAACTTAAATATGAGCATCCTATGTACTTAAAAACCTTACTGTTCCACTTACTAGTACATAGGGAGGATTTTCCACATCTGTATATATTGAACTGCCTCTTTCGAATGGTTACAGAGCATTTCTTTATGCAAATGTACTATAATTTTTTTAAAAATTTGTATTGTAATGTAACATACATACAACTAAAAATTTCCTGTTCAAATGTACTGTAATTTATTTAATGAGTCCCTTTTGATGGGTTTCCATTTTTTTGCTGTTAAAGACAATGTAGAGGTGAACGTACTTTCCCATGAATCTTTATGTCTATGTACAAATATATTTGTAGCAGTAATTCCTCAAAGAGGAATTTCTGGGTAAATAGTGTGTACTTTTTTATTTTTGATAAATATTGTCAGAGTCTCCTTTCCCAAGAATATGTACTAATCCAAACTCTCTTCAAACAGTGAAGCAGAATACCTTTTACATTTCCTGCCAGCTGTATATTATCAACTTTTCTGTCTTAGCCAAGCTGATAGGGAAAATTAGTATTTCATTGTTTGGATTTGCATTGTTAAAATTGGGGTGAGATTGGGCAATTTTTCATAAGTTTTTATTCCTCATAGTCGATTGATGCATGGTGTGCCCTTCTTTTTTTGTTTGTTTGTTTTTTGTTGTTGTTGTATTGTTATTCATTTTCTTGATTAAATTGTATGGTAAGAAGGATTCTTATTTACCTGAGTCTTTATTAATAGGATATTCTTAAGTTTTAAACATGAAAAATAGGGTTCTTTAATTGTGAAATGTTTGGAAATCCATTATTGGTACAGTGCTTTTAGCCTTTGTTTTGGTGAAGAATTTTGGAAGTCTTATCAAAGCATGTTCATTTTTCTTTTTTAAGAAACTCACCAAATACTAAGTATCTAAGTCTTTTCATCAAAGTGTTTGCTAAGTACTGTGTAAGATCAAAAAACGTTTGAGCAATCCTTCCCTGTCCTTGAGGAAGTTCTACTCTGATTGACAGTATAATACAAGTTAAGGCAGAAGAACTTTTCTAAGTTCTCAAGAGACCTTTGTAATGGCTGTGCCCTAGAGCAGGCCCAAGGTTCCATTTAGACCAGGACAGTCTCGTGTTGTCCATTATACATGCCCAGGGCAAAACTCTTTTAAGAATTAGGAAATGTGAAGAATCCCTCATGTTGGGCTCTGACATTGCCACTTTTCCAACCTGTGACTTTGCAAGGCAGTGGTTATCAGTGCACTGGGAAAACAAATTCATGAGGAACAAATTACAGCACCTTTAATCTGATAGACAACTTCCAGGTTCTTCTACAGCCCACTGAAATATACCCGAGCTCTAACCTGTGTGGAATTTGGTAGAACAAAGTCTTTTTTAGACAATATTTAAGTGGATTTCTCATGAGAAATACTTAAAGGATCTAATTTATGCCATAAGCCTTTAGGGTGATTGAAGCAATGATCCAAAGTTCGATGGCCCTGGTTTCTATCCACATAGCAGATTATTTTAATTGGAGGCTAACTATTCAAGAAGAACCAGGCCCCAAAAAATAAGATAATAATGAAGATCTTGTGTTGAAGAAATACATTTACATGTGGAAGAAATTGCCTGCACTTATTTATTGTATGATCTTGTTAGGGCCAAATTTTGACTTCTGGGGAAATCAGAAACCTCCTGATATACATGCCTAGTTTCTCCACAATTCTCTTTCTGTAGTGCTGAATGTAATCAGGGCTGTAATAGGAGTTGGTGATAGATTTGAACTGAAGGCAGTTCAGAAACTTTCTTCAGTATCTGCCTTCCCCTAAACTTGTCTGAGTACTGGAGTTAAGGTGGAAATGTGTCTAAGCAGCTGTGTGGGGCCAGTGGGTGGAGTTCCCTTTCACAACCACCAGCTCGGACTTTTGCCTCTCGCCTTCCCTAATGCCAAGCACCGTCTGTCTGGTACCTGGGAGGAGAGTCCAGGGCTATGGCTGACCCACAGGAAGGGGCCATCCTTCAGGAAGGGCCCAGTAGGTAAGAAATTGTATGAAGGATGGTGAGATGAGAGGAAGTCAGGGCAGAGGCAGAGACCAGTGTCATCACCCAGTCTTGGAGCACCTTGTCACATTTCTTCAAAGTTCTAACTGTATTTGCTCATATGTTTAAGCAGGTTCTATAGTCTCAAATAGGAAATTACCCTGGAGTTAATAAAAGAGTTTACTTTGTCTTTCAGGTATGGGCACTAGACAAAGAGAATTCTCCCATCAAACTCAACTGTTTTGTTATACATTTAATGACTTGCCCTCCTGTTAATTATAAATTAGATAGAACCATGTCTTTTCTGCTTTGTCTTTTCAGTTTGCTGTTCATACAGCCATATTGTATTCTGTGTCAAATAAAATCCAGTTGGATTCTAAAACAGATGCTGTCTCTTGTGTATACGGAAAAAGTAAACATATTTTAAATAAAAGGTCCCCTCTTCTAAAGTTGGAAAGCCAGCTTCTGAAAGTGAAAACATTTGTTCATTAGAGCCAGAACAGAGTTTTCTTGTGAATGTATCACTAGGTTGCAAGGAATCCAGGCGTGGGAACGAGTGGATTCCGGGCACCTGGAAAGAGCATTCAGCACCGTCTTCCTTGTACACAATGGCCAAGTGAGTGGGAGAATGTGGGATTGAGTCATAAAACCCCACCTCAGTCCTGGTTCCACAGCCTCGTACAGAAGGCCATCCTGGGCAAGTCACCTCCTGGCTTGAGCTATTCTCCTTTAAAAAAGGCTCATCAGGGCTAAATGACAATGGGTGGGTATGCACAGAGGTTTTCTAAAAGGTAAACCCACTATACAAAGATTAAATTTGTGCATGACATTTGTGTGTGTGTGTTTTGTTTTCTTTGTTTTTACCAAAGATGATCACCTTTAATGCTTTGTAATACATCTTGCTGGTCCTTCATACACACACATTTTATAAAAACACTCAGATGGTTACATCTGTGAAGTTTTATATTTTTTATTGTGGTGTTATGTATACCACATAACATTTCCCATTTTAACGACCTTCAAGCATACAATTCAGTGGCGATAATTACATTGACAATACTGTGCTACTTTCACCACTGTCCATTACCACAACCTTTCCATTGCCCCAGCATGTATGACATTTTGCTTTCTCAGTTTAGAAAGATAAACTTTTAAAAATCTAATATGTAATCTTGACTGGCAAAGAATAATTTATGAATTCAAGTTGGAAAATGGTGTCACTTAAAATTGAAGCATTCAAGTTTCCTTCACCACCATCACCCCTCTTTGCGATTTGTTTAAATGTCTTGGGCATGGAAGGAATTGCCAATTCTGATACTAATTCAATGACTATATGAGGATTTTCACTGGGATGCAGGATAGTTTAGTGCAATGGTTTTCAAAGTATGATTCCTGGGGGTATCTGAAACCATTTCAGAGGGTTCATGAAGTTTTCCCTTTTGCAACTGCATACATGTGTGAGGCCAGATTTTATATACTTCATCTAAACCAACATATCACAACAGAAGCAGATAAGAGAATCTAGCTGTCTTCTGTCAGACAAGATTTGCAAAAAATGTGAAACAATGCCACTCATACTAATTTTTTAGTTTGAAAAATAATTTTTTCATAAAAATGTGTTAACAGTAGCATGTTTTGAAATTCAATCAACTTAAAATTATATTGTACATAAGTTAGAAATCTTCTTTTAAACCACTCAGCTAGCACTTTTCCAGAAAGATCTCCATTTCTTACTTGATCCTGTTTTCTATAAGTAATGCCAAGCTGCAGTATTTGGAAGGTTGTATATGACAGACACCTGTTTGTTGGTCTTCCTAGCTAAGCCCTGGGCCTGTCCCACGGACTTGGCATCTCCAAGGAGGGTGGTGGACACAAGGTGGACACAGTTGAAGCCCTGCACATGGCCATGGTGAGGTTGCACAGGTGCAACACAGGCCCCACCCATAGGAAGAGCATTTCCACCAGCCACATGGTGAGGGAGTGGATGGACTAACTGCACCCACATTCTCAGGCTGAAATTGTGCAGGGACACATCCCTGCCTGCAACCCCCGGTGACCCCTCCACGTGCCCAGCCCATGAGTAACTGCAATCCCAGTGGGTTTTTGTTCTTTTTGAATAATAATTTTTTTTTTTTTTAAGTTTCTCAGTTTGGATTTTCATTCTGGTAATAATCCACATAAATGAAAACTCTTTGGGGTCCTCTATAACTTTTAAGATCCTAAGGCGGTCCCAAGACTAAAAAGTGTGAGAACCTCCAGCTTGTAAGTAAGAACTCTGAAGCCTAAGGAACCTGGATGGAGCCCAGCTCCACTATTTATTAGCTACCCCACGGTGTCGTATGTAGCAAACAGATGGAGGTGGCTGCTATTGCTGCCTTGTAGGACTACCCCCTCTGTAGAGATACCCTCTTCTAAAGCCCTTTCAAGTGATCACTCAAGCTGTGTGTGAATACTCTCAGTAACAAAGAATGTTTTGCTTTCTCACAAGCTAACACATTATGTATTTGGAGAGTTCTGCTCAGTTATTAACCAGGATTCTCGGACTTAGAGTACAGAAATCCAGCTTCTGCTTAGGCCAAAAGAAATTTGAGGAGCTACCTGGCTATGTAAGCTAATAGGGGAAGGGCTTAGGATACAGCTGGATTGGGCAAGAATAAATGGAACCAGTGAATTGAGCTTCTGAAACACTGCTTCTTTACCAAAGACTAGCTTAGTGCACGAGATGGAAATCTTGGCTGCAGGAGCCTCCTCTGGCACTGCCTCTCCCACAGCTTCTGCCCCAGGTAAGGGACTAGACTAGCTCTAAGTTCTGATCCCAGCCAGTTCAGGTGCCCATCACTGAGCAGCTGGTAGGTTTATGTAGAAAAATAGTAGCTGCCTGAAGAGCCTCATAGAATGGAAGGTAACAGTTCCCAGAAGGGCGGGAGTAAGTGTGGGGCAGACAGAACCAGAGGTGTCTACTACAACTTGCTGGGAAGATTCTTTTTAACATTGGCTGAAGTGTCTTGTAATATGTACCCAGTTATTCTTGTGTTGCTTCATGAAGTTGGTGGACATAAATCTTCCTTCCTGAGAGATAGCCCTTCAGATATTCAAAGATAGCCAATAGGTCTCCTTCCCCTTCCCAGTGTTCTCCAAGCTAAATTATCTGGGTCCCGCAACAGTTTCTCACCAGCTGGTTTCTCAAACTTTCACCATCCTAGTCGAACTCCCCAAATCCTTCCAGTTAGCTAGTGTATTCTGAAGATTTGAAGCCCAGAACTGAAAATTGCACTTCATATGCAGGGAAAGATGGGAGCTATTACCTCTTCAGACTGGGTGCCGTTCTTTCATTGAAGACCTCTAGACCAGGGCTCCCCAAACTTCGGTAAGCATGCAGATCACACGGGGATCTTGTTAAAATGCAGATTCTGACTCAGTGTGTCATGGTGGAACTTGAGATTCTGCATTTCTGTGAAGCTCTCAAGTGATGCTGATGCTGCAGGTTTCCAGACCACGCTACTCACATTATTGTGTTTTACTTGCAGTCAACTAAATCACTACATGGTTTTCTCAAAAGCAGTGATTAAGCCACCCCTCCTTCCTATATTCTTGTGCAATTGATTTTTTAACCTAGCTGCAGAATTTTTTATTTACCCCTGTTAATTTCCTCTGGCTAGTTTAGGGCTTTTTTTTTTTTTTTTCCCTAAATTTAGTTTGTTAAGGTCTCTGGATCTTGATCCAAAGGTCATTAATGGAATTATTATCTGCCTACTGTATGCTATGCTTTGGGAACACAGCATCCCTTCCCCCAAGAAGTTCACAGGGGAGATCGCTAAAATGATGAAATGAATGAAAGATGGAAGTTGATTCTGGAGAGATTGAGTGCCCAGGTCTGGGCTTGATCAGCAAGTGCCCATTCTTTCTTGGTTTTCCTTCACTTCTGACAGTTCCTGTCCCCTGTAGAAGCTCCTCTTCCTCAGTCTGTTCCCAAAGGTTCCATTCTCAGAGGGTTCTTCTCTTCCTGGGAAACCCCTATCTCACCCATATTTGCAGAGGCATGCTGAGTTCCCAGATCAGCTCCAGAGAACTGGTTGTATTCCTCCCTTCCCAAATCCACCTGCAGTAACCTCATGCTGATTACTTGAAATTGGCCACAGTGAGTGTATTTATACCACAGAAATTGGGAAATGTTACAAATCAGAGCTTCTTTCCTTGGAAAGCCCGTAGTTAGGCATTCATTTATCAGCACACCACTGCCTGGTGACCACCTTTAGGACAGTGACAGGGACTCAAACAAATAGTTGTACACGAATGTTCATAGCAGCAGTATTCACAGTAGTCCAAAGGTGGAAGCAGCTCAAGTGTTCATCAATGGATTAATGGAAAAACAAATTGGGTGTACACATACAATGAACTATTACTCAGCCATAAAAAGGAATGAAGTGTTGATACATGCTACAACATGCATAACCTTGAACATACTGTGTTGAGTGAGGTCAGTTACCTAACCTCCAGGGATCAGAGACAATCTCCATACCTTCTGTCATGGTTGTGGGCAGAATCCGGGGCCCAGTGCAAATGGCAAAATAGGTTGTGACATTCAGTGTCAACAGCCAACACCTCCCCAGACTTGTTTTGTGGCATAATTTTGGCTGCGCCTGCAGCTGCTGCCCATTTTCTGAGCCTGATTCTCCCCCACCCCTAGAGCAAATGTGAGCTCTCCAACATCCTCTTAGTATCCACTCTGCTATAAAAATCCTCACCTCTTCTCATTATGCCTGCCTGTCTGTACCAGTGGACCAACACCTTTTCCTCATTCATTCTCAAAACATTCCTATCTAAAAAAGCCCTTTACATTAGAGGGTCATTTGACATTTTACACCCATCAGTGTCTGCTGACAGAATCCTTTACTTTGTTTTTGTTTCATATTTTGATCAGATTCTTTTTCAAACCATAACTCACGGAGGAGTTGATTCCCTGTGTAGTTATCAAGTTTCTCTAGACAGTGCTTCATTTCTTCCTAATCAGACCTATGTTCAACGTACTGTTGGAACATCTCTTGGTGAACCTCTGTCCCCAGTTGAGACCACTGCCCAGCCCTCCAAGCTGGCATAGCACCCCATGGCAAGCAGAATCTCACACGATTCCCAGAGTATCCTTGGGGACTGGGGTTGTAGCAAGCAGACTAAGGACAGAATGACCAGTTGGAGGGAACTCAAAAGTTTTGGAGAGAAATGAAGAGGGCCCTCACATTCATCTGCTGTTTACAGGCTTGCACCCATCCCTCTGACCCGATCCCACTACTGCCTTGTAGCTCCAGCTGCACTTGCTCAATTTTAGTTATACCTTCTGTGCCAGTCTGAAACCATTATGTGCCCCAGGAAAAGCCATGTTCTTTTAATCCAGTTTTGTGCATGAAGATTTATTGTGGGTGGGACCTTTTGATTGGGTTGTTTCCTTGGAGATGTGACCCACCCAACTGTGGGTGAGATCTTTTGATTAGATTATTTCCATTAAGGTGTGACCCCACCCATTCAGGGTGGGTCTTAATTAGATCATTGGAGTCCTTAAGAGCTGAGAGCCCATACAGACCCAGATGCTTGGAGATGCTAGGAGACACAGACAGAAGGGTGTTTGTAGATGCTAAGCTAAGAAATGAAACCCAGAGTTTTCCCTGGAGAAGCTGAGAGAGGACCCCTAGATGCTTAGAGAGAAATGCCCCAGGAGAACCAAGCAGAAAGCTGGAATAAGCTAAGAGTGACAGAGCCCAGAGACATTTTGGAGAAAACCATTCTGAAATGCAACCTGGGAGCAAAGGACCAGCAGATTCCAGCCATGTGCCTTCCCAGTTGACAATGGTGTTCCGGATGCCATGGCCTTCCTTCAGTGAAGGTATCCTCTTGTTGATGCCTTAGTTTGGACACTTCTATGGCCTTAGAACTTAAATCTGTAACCTAATAAATCCCCTTTATAAAAGCCAATCCCTTTCTGGTATTTTGCATAATGGCAGCTCTAGCAAAGTGGAACACCTTCCAAGTTTCATCTCTTGTCCAGTCCACTCAGGGTCCCTCATCCCCTGCCTCAGTGTGGTTCTAGAGACACTGGTCCACCCTAGACTCCCCTAAAAAGACAGTGGGCACCCATCTCCTTTAGAATCCCTGTCATGCAGGCTTGCTCTTTTCTCTGAACATTTTGAAATCTTCCCTAAAGCAAGGGCATATTTCTGGATAAGCACAGGCCACAGTGAAGTCTGAATCAGCACAGTCACTTTCTCCAAAGCTTCCTATTTCTTCTACTTTACCCAACCAGTTCTTTCTTGTTGGTCAAAAGCAACTTCAGAGTAGCCACTCTTCAGACTAACTGTGCCTGCATTTTGCATTCTGAGACATGAATATCCACTACCATCAAAGGAGAACCTATCAGATCCTTTACTCACAGGAGAATTACACCTCTCTGAGATGCCCTGATAATTAAATATTCTGTTTTCTGCCAAACTAACTCCTCCTCATGTAACTGTAGCTTCTATATTGCTTAAAGACATGCCATCTAGTCAAACAGGCTGGAAACCTCTAAGTCACCTTCAATACCAACTTTTCCCCAGTCCCAATATCCATTGTACACTTTGGATGACTGTATGGTATGTGACTATATCTCAATAAAATTGTATTTAAAAAAAAAGAATAAAGAAAGCAAACAAAAAAACATAGAAAATTATTTATTATATGATACTAAGAAAAACAAGAATTATCACTGGCACTGTGAGTACAATAATGTAAAAAATATATAACATGCAAAAATGAAATTGCAGTTGGGGAGAGGAAATTATGGGTCATTTATAATTGTTTTTCCTTTATTCTTGCTTTAGATTCTCTTGCATTTAAAATAAGGAAAAATTAATTCCCCTATGAAGCCATACTGTCTAAAGTCTCCAGAAGGCTCCACTTGCCAAGACAGATGACTCAACCTGTTGAGGGTTTATCCTCACAACTTACCACTTCCCTGGTGCTCTCACACAATCTCATCTGATCTGCCTAATTGCTTCTTCTATCAGATCTTTGCTTTTGAACAAAGTCAATTGCTGGGCTCCTGTCACCAGCTCATCTCAGCAACACCTGAGATTGTATTTAGCTCCTTGTATCAAATTATCAACCACACTCTCTTCATTATCCATCTGCTGTGCATTGCAATAAAGCTTTAAGGCTCTGGAGTCCTTTCACCTTGCGTTGCCCAAGTTTCCAAGTGCCTCTCTTTCTGTCATTTTTTTCTTGCCATTTTCTTGTCATTATTCTCTGTCCTCCCTGGTATCCAGTGTTGTCTGTGTTCTTTCTCACTCCCACTCAGATATCTCCCTGAGGCCTTCTTGATCCCCAGTCTCCTCCCAGGAGGGGTCAGACAAGCTTAGCTTGAAATCGTGACTGCTACCAACCCACGCTGTGACTCTGAACAAGTTTCTGAGCTTGAGTTACTTAACTGTTGTATTAGTTAGGGTTCTCTAGGGAAACAGAATCAACAAGAGATATCTGTAAATATAAGATTTTATAGAAGTGTCTCACGCAACTGTGGGTATGCACGAGTCCAAATTCCGTAGGGCAGGCAGCAAACTGGCAACTCCAGCGAAGATGTTTGATGAACTCCTCAGGCAGCAAACTGAGAACTTCGATGAACGTGTTCGATGAACTCCTTGGGAAACGCTTCGCTGGTCAGCAGAAGTGAAGTTCCTCTATCTGTCTTGCTTAAAAGTCTTCAACCAATTGGATTAAATCCAGCTGATTTCATTGTCTCATTGTGGAAGACACACCCTTTGTTGATATAATCAGTCACAGCTGCAGCCAATTGACTGATGATTTAATAAACCAGCTTCTGGTTTATTAACCAGCCACAAATGTCCTTGCAGTATCGTTAGGCCACTGCTTGCTTGACCAGACACCTGAGTACCATCACCTGGCCAAGAAAACATATGAACCTAACCATCACATCTGTAAAGTAGGAATAAGAATAAAAATAGTATAACTAGGGACTACCATGAAAACTGTGACTTAAAGAAACTAGATTGCCTGCTGAAACAGATCTGAGCTGGGATTTCTGATTGGCAGAAAGGAAGTGGATCTCTGGCAAGCAAGATTGGACTGTGAAGGGCTTGAGGGTTTTAATATATCCAAATAAACAACATGTGGTTTTCTAAGGAAATAAATCTTGGAAACACCAAATTGGAGCATCCTTGAGGCAAAAGTAGGCAGTGCCCACTCCAGCTCTCTGCAGAGTGGTGCAGTCTCGATGTGCTGGTTTGAATCTGTTATGAACCCCACAAAAAGACTATGTTCTTTTAATCCACTCTTGTGGGAGCAGACCTATTGTGGGTGGGATCTTTTGATTAAGTTGTTTCCATGGAGATGTGACCACCCAGTTGTGGGTGGGACATTTTATTAGATTGTTTCCATGGAGATATGACCCCACCCATTCAAGGTGGGTCTCAGTTAGTTTACTGGCATCCTCTATGAGAGGATAAAAGGCAGAGAGAGACATTTTGAAGAGAGCTCAGAGCCGACACAGACCTTGACAGTTGGAGATGAAGCCTAGAGTTTTTCCCAGAGAAGCTAAGAGAGGACCCCCAGATGCTTAAAGAGAAATGCCCTGGGAGAAACAACTTGTGCATAACATCTGCTTCTGATTGCTTCCTTCAGACTGTGCTGTGGGGTGGCAGCCCAGGATCTCGTCAAAGGCCCATCAGTAGAGTACTATTATCCACGTTTGCAAATGAGGGCATCAGGATGCAGAGCATTTAAGAGCCTGCCTGAGGACACTTGACCCCTGACCCCTGATCTCACACTTTTTCCACTCTATCACTTTACCTCTTATACAGGGAACAAAATCTCGAGGAGGTTGAGTGTTCTGAGAATCTTCCCCTTTGGAAGAAAGGGGTGTGTACACAGGGATCCTCAGAAATTTTAGGAGTCTGGGTTCCTGGATGGCCTCGTGTTCTTGGCAGAGCACAATGATCAGGGGATGTACTGAACCTAGAAGAAATAGACCTATACCTTTTGTGCAAAATCAAATACCATCTTATATGAAATTCTAGTTGAGGCAAGTGATAGCAGGCACCAAAGATTTCAGAAAAATTTATGGGAGCAAAACATTAGATTGGGAAGGATTCTGTCCATTCCCTTAAATATTCCTGAGAATTGGGGAAAAGCTGCTTGTACCAGTCAGGGTCCTGGTGGCAAACAGCAGAAGCAAACTGGCTAGCTTGTGCAAGAAAGGGATTTCTTAGTGGACTATTAGATGGCTCACGGAATGGCAGGAAGTCTAGAGCAGTAGCTTAGAGAAAAGACTGGAAGCAAGAAGGGCAAAGAGGAGGCAAAAAGCAAACTTCAGGAGCAGTCAGCTAGCACTGCCACCCCGGAACACTCCCTACAGCCTGTGAAACAGGCTGCCCACTCCTGGGCTCTAATGCCACCCTTGAAGCAAGAGCCCCGGATCAGCCCAGCCTGGGTCACCTGCCCATGCTGGCAGCCCTGGGTGGCAGTGGGTGGGTGGAAGGGAATGATGTCTCCTTCTGCTTCTGCGATGGGAGGCAGGGGCTTGAGATAATCCCCCAAATTAGAAGAGCATTTGGAGGCTGGGCAGCCAAAATGACAAATATTTTCTGCATTGCTGTTATTCAACCTCAACGCTAGGCACCGCCTGTCATTTTTCCCTCAACACAGAGGCTCAAGCCTCTTCCTTCTTTAAAACTCCCTCACTCAGGTGACTTCCTCCCCTAGCTCATCTTCCTCTGCAGCCCTTTGGAAGCCAGGTTTCTTGAAAGGACTGTCCACACTGAAGTTCCTACTTCCTCATTGCCACTTTCCACCATCTGCCAACTCTTTCCCACCACTCCATGGCAACAGCCCAGCAAGGTCATCAAGAACTTCTGGATGAGAAAAAGACTCATTGCTTTTTGTCTTCTGCCTCATTTCTTTTTTAACTGTTGCCATGCATTATATAGCATGACAGGGATGGATTCCAATTTTATGCAGCCTGAAGCTTATATGTTTTGGGGAAGCCTCTTAAAGAAAAATAATACAAATTTACGCATAGAAATTGCTGGAGTCCCTCCCCAGGTCTTGGAAGGGGCTGATGCAAACGAAGAGCCCTGCAGCTTAAGCTTCATTAGCTTCCCTGTGAATCCTCCCCAAGAAAAGACCTTCCGGAGTATGTGACCTTCCCCATCAGTGGACATGACAGATTGGTCAGGTTTCTGCTATTACAGAAGTGCTGCAAAGAAAATTCATTTATGAACACGCATAAATATTTCTGCAGGATCGCCAGAAAGAACCGGAATTAACACGTTGCAGTGCATGGGCCTTTTCAATTTTACTCCATCATGCACTGCTGGACTGTCCTCCAAATAGGTGTCGCAAAATCACACTCCAACCAGCAGCTGCAGGGGGAGTCTCCTCACCTACTTGCTAACATCGGATATTGATAATATTTTCCATTTTTTGCAAAGATGATGGGAACAATAAAAAGGCATCTCAATGTTGTTTTAAATTTGCATTTCTCTGATTTCTGGGGACACTGAACACCTTTGCATATGTTTACTGGGAATTTGGATCCTTTCTGTGCAAATCACCTTTACATATCAGTTGCCCAATTTTCTGTGGGGTTGTTTGTCATTTTCCTATTTCTTTTAGGATTTTTCATATTGTTCATTAGTAACCTGTTATATACATGGTAACAGTTTTCTGTCAGCCCACCACAGATGTTTTAACCTTGGTTTTGGTGTCTGCTTAAACTTCCGTGACACAGGGCTCCCCGGGTTTTCCTCCTATTTCTCTGGTTGAACGTGTGCCCTCCCCTCCCTGCCTCTTCCCTCCCAGCCTTCCCCATTTCATAAATGGTACCAAATCCATAGATATCTCAAGCAAGAATCACGGGCTTCTCCTTTGATCTTCCTTCTACCTCATCCTCTGTATCTGACTTGCTGCTGAGCCCTACCAATTTTAGGTCTTAAATATCTGTCAAATGCACGGTCTTTAAATATCTGTCAAGTGCACGTAGTTCTCTCCAGCTTCCCCACCGGTCTACGACACCATCATGCCTCACCTGGAAATTTGCAAACAGCTTCCCACCTGGTTTCCCTGAGTCTGCTCTGCCCCCTCCAATCCATTCTGCCAGGATCTTTTTTAATCCAAATTGATCTTGTCACACTATTCAAGGGCAGCTTCTTGCCCTGAGAATCAAAACTAAAATTCTTCTTGTGGCCCACAAGGCCCTAACTGGTCTGGCCAGAGCCACTTTGTCCCTTGGGATATTCTCTACTGCTCTCCGGTGTTATCAACCTTCAGAGCAAATGTTTCTTGCTCCTAATTAGCTTGAAGCCTTTTTAGTTGCAGTTCCTTCTCTCTTGAAAGCTTCCACTCTCATCCCACTGCCTAATACGTTTCTTTTTCTCAAACAAGACTAAGCTTTATTCCTCTCCATGCTCAAACACCAATAGAGCGTCCATCCACCCCGATCGCTCTCAGTGTTTGGACAGATGAACTCTGATGTGCTCCAGCCTTGTGGACTCCGAAATGGAACGTCTAGTGAGGGTGAAGGTGGGTGCTCCAAGTCTGCTTATTTCTCTTTTCAGAGGCAACTGAATGCCATGGAGACAGAATGTTGTTCCGGCCCTTTCAGAAAAAGACTTGCCCATTATTATGCTGAGAAACACAGAACTCTTTACTGTCCTGCCCAAGACTCTGTACCAACCAAAAGAGAAAGTATTCATCAGTATGCTTTTTTTTTACCCCTGCTCTTCTTTCACTAACAGCCTTATTCAGTCAAAAGATTGCCTTGGGGAGAATTAGAATTGTTCTATCAAGAATGCAAAAAAGGAACTGTCAATATTCAACTTTTGATTTTCGAAATGAGCTCTTGAGGCCCATATCAGATAAAATAACCTCCTTCAAGTTATCTATTTATTCAACATATGCTTACTGACCTCTATAATGAGCTGTGAACAATTTCGAGTGTAGAGATAGGGTAGTGAAAAAGGTAGACTTTGAGAGCCAAAAGGTGAAAACAGCTCAGGTGTCTATCAACAGATGAATGGGAAAACAAAATGTGGTCTATCCCTACCATGGAATATTCCTCAGCCATAAAAAAGAATGAAGTTCAGATACATACACAATATGGTTGAACCTTGAAAACATGCTCAGTAAAAGAAGTCAGAAACGAAAGGACAATGATATATTGAGAACAGGTAAATCCACATACAGAAAGTAGACTAGAGTGTACCAGGGACTGAGAGTAGTGGGGAACGGGGAGTTAGGCCTTAATGGGACAGAGTTTCTGTGTTAAGTGAAAAATTTGGGAAATATAGTGGTGATGGTTGTGCAACATCATGAATGTAACTAATGCCACTAAATTATATACTTAAAAATGGTTACAATGACAAATTTTATGTTACATATACTTGATCACAATTTTTAGAAAATCAATTGGCTTCACATCTATGACCAACTGATATTTGACAGGGTACAAAGTCCACTGATAGGGAAATAATAGCCTCTTCAACAAATGGTGCTGGGAAATCTGGCTGTCCATGGGCAAAAGAATGAAGGTGTACCCCTACCTCACATCATTTATAAAAAATCAATTCAAAATGGATCAAAACCTAAATATAAGAACCTGAATGATGAAATTCCTAGATGAAAACAGAGGGAAGCATCTTCAGGACCAGGTTTCTTAGACTTTACACTAAAAGCAAGAGCAACAAAAGAAAAAATAGATAAATGGGACCTCTTCAAAATTTAAAACTCTTGTGCATCAAAGGACTTTATCATGAAAGTAAAAAGACAACCTACAGAATGGGAGCAATATTTGGAAACCACATATCTTATAGGGTTTAATATCTAGAATATATAAACAAATCCTATAACTCAACAACAAAAAAACAAACTACCCAATTAAAAAATGGGTAAAAGACTTGAATAGACATTTCTCCAAAGAAGACATACAAATGGCCCAAAAGCACATGAAAAGATGCTCAACATCCTTAGCCTTCAAGGAAATGCAAATCAAAACCACAATGAGATACCATTT
The DNA here is from genome assembly GCF_015220235.1 of Choloepus didactylus. Lineage (NCBI taxonomy): Eukaryota > Metazoa > Chordata > Mammalia > Pilosa > Megalonychidae > Choloepus > Choloepus didactylus. Next base: position 12,704,175 of record NC_051314.1, on the reverse strand, counting down.
TGCACCCACTAGAACAGCTACCATTTTTTAAAAAAACTGAAAATTACAAGTGTTGGAGAGGATGTAGAGAAATAGGAACACTCATTCATTGCTGGTGGGAATGTAAAATGCTACAGCTGCAGTGGAAGACAGTTTGGCAGTTCCTCAGAAAGTATAGAATTATCATATGGCCCTATGATCCCACTTCTCGGAATATACACAAGAGAATTGAAAGCAGGGACTGAAACAAGTATTTGCACATTGATGTCCTTAGTGGCCAAATTGCCAAAAGATGGAAGCAACCCAAGTGTCCATGGATGGATAAACAACATGTGGTACATGCATACAATGGAATATTATTCAGCTCTTAAAAGGAATGACGTTCTGATATATGCAACAACACTGATGAACCTTGAAGACATCATATTGAGTGAAATAAGCCAGACACAAAAGGGCAAATATTGTTTGAGCTCACTGATATGAAATAATTAGAATAAGCAAATTCATAGAGTCAGAAACTAGAATACATGTTACCAGGGATGAGAGTGGAGACAGGGAATGGAGAGTGAATGCTTAAATTGTACAGAATTTCTATTTGGGGTGATAGAAAAGTTTTGGTAATGAATGGTGATAATGGCAGCTCAACATTGTGAACATAATTAACAACACTGAATTATGTATTTGAATGTGGTTAAAAGTGGAAATTTCAGGTTGTTACTGGACTATATTTTTTTAAAAAAAGCCATAGGACTGGGCTGTACAACACAAACAGGAAACCTTAATGTAAACCATAGACTGCAATTAATACTACAATTATAATATTATTTCATCAATTGTAACAAATGTTCCACACTAATGCAAGGTGCATTAGTAAGGGGGGAAGGACAGTGTACAGGAACTCTGTATTTTCTGCATGATTTTTCTGTGAACCTACAACTTCTCTAATAAAAAAATTATACTGAAAAAAAAATCAGTTGGGAGGTAGGGGGTAGAAAGAAGGTGGGCGTTTTATCCTTACCTTCCATAGAACACTTATTCTAGTGGAGAGATAGAACATCATCAAATAAACAAGTAAATATTAATATGTCCATGAGGGTTGATTCCGATGAAGCAAACAAAGCAGACTAAGGGGGCAGAGTAAAGAGAGGGACTATCTAAGCAGGATGGCCAGGGAGGGCCTCTCTGAGAAGGTGGCGATGCAGCAGAGCCCTAAATGAGGCAAAGATCCAGCATCCCGGGGAAAAGCCCCAAGAGGAGGCAGATGCAAGTGTCTGAGGAGAGGAAGGAGGCTGGTGTGGCTGGGGCAGGGTGAGCCAGGGTGAGGGTTATGGGAGGTTAGACAGGAGACACACAAGATCCCGCAGGACTTGAAAATCATGGATTTGAGATTCTATTCCAAATGCTTTGGGAAGGCAGCGGAGGCGATATACATGGCCTGATTTATGTTTTAGAAAATTCTCTCTGGCTGCTGTATGGAAAGTAGGGTGGGAGCGGGGAGAAGTGGCAGCAGGACACGGATTAGGAAGTGGCATAGGGGCCAGGTGAAGATGACAGCATCCTAAACTACAATGGCACCATGAAGGCGATGAGCTGTGTTAGATTCTGGATGTATTCGGAAGCTAGAGCTTCTGGGATTTGCTGATGGATTGAATGGAGGGGGTTAAAGGAAATAGAGGGGGTTAAAGGATGGAGGGGGTTAAAGGAAGTAGAGGTGATTCCTAGGTTTTTGTCCCAAGTAATAGGGTGAAAAATAGTGCCATTTACTGGGAGAAGAGTGGATTCCAGTGTTCACAATTCCTATTTTGGAGGTCCAGCAAGCACGTGCATGTGACCTTCTGGGGCTGTTTAGAGACTAGAGGGGAAGATACAATTGAGGAGTCGTTGGCAGTTAGTATTCAAAGACGGGGGATTGAATTTGATCGTCTATGGAGTGAGTTCCAACAGAGAAGAGAAGTAGTCTGAGGAACCAGGAGCAGATGTACTGTTCAGAGGACAGGAGCCCATCATTCTCCACACTGCCCAAGCCCACATCTCCCAGGTCACCCTCATCACCTGGACCCTGTCCCCATATAGCTCTGAACATCCCCTAATCCATCCCAGTCTCATACCCCCCTAATCTGCTAAGTGCTCCCACCATGCCCTCGGAGCACTCGGCCTCTGCTCAGCAAAACTCTCTAACCCCCCAACCTCTTCTCTGCTAACCTGACTTTCCCTTGAAGACACTGCTTCCTTACAGCTCTCAGACGGGGACTGTTTTTAGCTCTCGTGCTCCATATATCAAAGTGCTGGAGGTGAGGCGGGGGCTCCTCCAGGCTCCCCATTGCCTCTTCCTGACCCTTGTCCCTCGTTCCTTCCTATCAAGTCTCCCACCTCCCTTGTGCACAGGACCTGCCTGCCTTTCAGGAGCTCAGCTTCCTCCCGGAGTACTCCCGCGCTCCTCCCTCTCTCTCCGCCTCCACTCCTCCTCACTTCCTTCTTCCTTAGACCACGTAGACCATCCCCCCGACTCCTGGGCTTCCTCAGCCCCCAGGCTGCCAGGGGCTGGTTCCTCACCACTTGCTGCCCTTGTCATGCCCTGGAGCTCCTCATTGTCCAGAACGGCTCCACCTCCAGTCAGTACGGAATACTACCTCCTTCTTGGCACTTTCATTTCCATTTGTTTAATTTTTATTGCAGTAACATATTTAATAACATAGAATTTCCCATTTTAGCCATTTTTAAGTATACAATTCAGTGGCATTGGTTACATCCACAATGTTGCACTACCATCACAGCCATCCATTAACAAAACTGTTTCATCACCCCAAGCAGAACCTCTGTATACTGGCTAAGCAATAATTTCCCTTTCCTTTTACCCTGTGGCCTCTGGTAACCTCTCATCTACTTATTATCTCTATCAATTTATTTATTCTTGATAGTTCATATAAGTGGAATCATGCAATATTTGTCCTTTTCTGTCTGGCCACTTTCATGTTTTTTTTTTTTTTAATTTATTAAGGTTTATTCACACACCATAAAATCATCCAAAATATACAATCAATTGATCACATTACCATCATATAGTTGTTCATTCATCACCTGACTATTTTTTAACATTTTCCTTTTACCAGAAAAAGTTATAATCAGAATAAAAAACAAATAGTGAAAAAAGAACACCCAAATCGTCCCCCACCTCCCGCCCTATTTTTCCTTTTGTTTTTTTGCCCCTATTTTTCTACTCATCCATCCATACACTGGATAAAGGGAGAGCAATCCACAGGTTTTCACAATCACACTGTCACCCCTTGTAATCTACATTGTTATACAATTGTCTTCAAGAATCAAGGCCACTGGATTGGAGTTTGATAGTTTCAGGTATTTACTTCTAGCTATTCCAAAAACATTAAAACCTAAAAAGGGTTATCTTTATAGTGCATAAAAGTGTCCATCTGAGTGACCTCTCGACTCCATTTGAAATCTCTCAGTGTCTGAAGCTTTGTTTCATTTCATTTTGCACCCCCTTTTGGTCAAGAAGATGTTCTCAATCCCACAATGTCGGGACCAGATTCATCCCCGGGAGTCATATCCCACATTGCCAGGGAAAGTTACACCCCTGGGAGTCAGGTCCCACGTAGTGGGGAAGGCAGTGAGTTCATCTGCAGAGGTGGCTTAGTTAGAGAGAGAGTGGCCACTTCCACTTACTAAAATGCTTTGAAAGTATGTCCTTATTGTAGCTTGTATCACTATTTCTTTTTATGAATGAAAAATATTCCATTGCATGTATGTACTGCATTTTGTTTATCCATTCATCTGTTGAGGGACACAGGTTGCTTTCACTTTTTGATTATTGCAAATAATGTTGCTATGAACACTGGCATACAAGCATCTGTTTGAGTCCCTGTTTTCAATTCTTTGGGGTATATACCTAGGAATAGAACTGACAGATCATAGAGCACAAGCATCCCAGTCTCAGATCTCCACCTCCATCTATATTTGTAGTTCCTCCTTTTAGTAACCTGATGTGACAATTCTTTTTCACATTTGGGACCTCTGAGAACTAATCCCTCATCTTTTAACAAGTCATAGCCCTTCCTATCCTCATGTCCCTCCTTACCATTCTATGCTGAACAGCTGAATGCAGCTGGAGAAAAACCTCAACCAGGCTGAAAGTTCTCACTTTGAGTTGATGAGAAAAACTCAAGCAGGGCCTCAGTGCCTCCAGCAACCCAACCACCTTTCTCTGGTTCACTTTTCTCTCCCTCTCTTAGAGGCAGAGAAGTAATCAGCACTGAATACAGCCTCCTTCTTGGTACTAGTTTCTGAAGCAGTTTGTCTGGATGAAGGGGGGAGGGCAGAGGGAAACGCAGGCTGGTTAGCGAGCCAGGAGCCCAGCAGGCTGTCCATCCACCCTGCTGTGGGAAGCTCTGAGAGCCAAAGCTTTTCATTTGCAGGGGCTGGATTTCCAGACTAGTACGGTAAACCCTGAATGGGGAAGGATGCGATATTTATCCATTCACAGTAGCTCAGAAGGAGAAGAGATAATAGTTTCAAGACTTCACCTGAGAGTAGTGGGAGGGGGCGATTATCTCTGGGGTTAGGGGAGGAGAAAGAAAGTGGGGAGGAGTTTAATGGGATCTTCCCAAACCCAGCGAAAGCAGGAGTCAGAATCTTCCAGCACTCCAGGGAGCTAAGCCAACTCCTAGGGACCATCAGACGCCCACCACTGCATGGCACCTTTCACCTGTGTCCTGTTTCAAGGAAGACCTTGAGCTGAGTTCTCTGCCCTCAGGTGAGACCCCCATGACCAGTTACCTGCAATAACCTTCCACTGATGGCCCAGCTGGAGTTGTCCTGCCTGGAAGCCTTGCTCAGTCCCTCCAAACCATCCTGTGTGAACAACAGCATTGTCAAACAGCCTATGACGCAGATGAGCGTCCCCCAAAGAGGGAGGGTCTCGGACATTCATGGGGCTCATGGGTAAGGGAGAGCCCCCAGCATTTGTTCTCGGAGGATCTTTCCGGAACCACCTCGAGATGACTCCCCTTTGTGGAGGAAGTGGAGCCGCCCACTGCCGTTACCCAAGCTTTTAAGAATCCTGGTCTTTGGGGACTTGCAGTGAGCAGGAAAAGGCACCAGTCCTGATTCTTTCTTTCCCCGAATGGCGTGGGGAAGGGAAGGTTCCCAAGCCCCCTCTGCGCGGTATATCCCTAAATTCATCACTTATTTCTCTCTACCTCATCCTGTTTCCCAGATCGCTGCCACTCTTGCTGGCTGGTTGCCTTGGCCGGCTTAGTTGCTGCCTCTCTGACTCACCAATTCTAAGTCTCAGCCCTAATTATGTCACTCCCTTGCTTTATATCAGGGGCCTCGGGGGTCTGTAAGTTTCAGCCGGTGGACAAATCCAGCTCACTGCCTCTTTTGGTATGGCCTGCGAGCTAAGAATGCTTTTCATGTTTTTTAATGGTTGGAAAAAAAATCAAAAGAAGCATAGTATTTCATGACATGTGCAACTTCTATGAAATTGAAATTTGGGCATCCATAAATAAAGCTTGATTGAAGCACAGTCATGCTCATTCGTTTATGTATTGTCTATGGCTGTTTGGGTGCTACAACGGCAGAGTTGAGTAGTTAAGACAGAGACGTAAGGCCTCTAAAGCCTAAAAGATTTACTGTGTGGATGTCACAACCCAGCTTAGCCCTAGGACCAAGAACATACCGGGCATGGAGTCGGACAAGAGTTTAATAGGACTGACTTACAGGAGTTACAGTTTCACGGTGGCAACGGGCTGGGAGAGATGGAAGTTAGTGCTCCGCAAAAGCAGGGGGTGCCAGGGACTGGTTTATAAGGGTTAGGACAAGGGGGGTGAGAACAGAGTTTCGGCAGGGTCTTGTGACACAAGGGTGTAGAGCTCTGTTATCAACAGAGATCAGGGGAGGGGAGTTTCAATGCTTTGTTAACAATACATTTTTTCCTCCCCTGGGGAGGTCTGATGATTTTTCAAGTTTGTTCTGGTCAAGTAGGCACCACATGAAGTCACCATGGAGGGGAGGGGGCCTGGGCCCTGGGCCCCCACAGTGGACCTTTGCAGAAAACGTTTGCTGAACCTTGCATTAGGTCATTCATTGGTTCCGCATTGCTTCCAGAATAAAATGTAAACAACAAACTCTTCATTATGACTGTCAAAGTCCTTTAAAATCCGCCCCCCAGTTCACCTTCAGGAACACTAAACTGCTAGCAGTTTCACAACTGCTGGGGTTCCTCCCACTTTTTAAAACACTCCTGCTCCTCTTTCTGCTTAGCCAACTTCTACTAATTCTTCCAGGTTCTGCCCTCATTCCACCTCCTCCAGAGAACCCTCTCTGACTCTCCCCAGGTGAATTAAATGTCTCTCGCCTGGATTCACACAGACCGACTATCACAGCCTAAGCATGGGGCAGGTCTACAGGAAGTTAGCTGCTGAGGAGAAACGGAATAAGCTAAGGACTTAGAAGTGTCCATTAGAGTCAACAATAAGGAGACTGTTGGTGGCCTTGCAAAAACAGTTTCAGTGGAATTTGGGAACAGAAGCCGAGTTGCTTTGGGGAGCCAGTGGTATATGGGGAAATAGAGGTCACCAATGCTTTGAGGTATTCAGTACTTACAAAGGAAAGAGAGAGCTACATTAGTTGCTAGAAAAGGATACAAGTTGAGGGGTGCAAATGTCTGTTCATATCCCTGCTTTCAGATGTTCTGGGTATACACCTAGCATCGGGATTGCCGGATCACATGGCAGTTCTATACTTAGCTTCCTGAGGAACCCCCACACTGTCTTCCACAGCAGCTGCACCATCTGACATTCCCAGCAGCGTGAATAAGTGTTCCTATTTCTCCACATCCTCTCCAACACTTGATGGTTTTCTGTCTGTTTAATAGTGGCCATTCTAGTAGGTGTGAAATGATGTATCTTTGTGGTTTTGATTTGCATTTCCCTAATGGCTAGGGATGTCGAGCATGTTTTCATGTGCTTTTTAGCCAGTGGTGTTTCCTCTTTGGAAGAGTGTCTACTCAGGTCTTTTACCCATTTTTAAATTGGATGGTTTGTCTTTCTATTGTTGAGTTGTAGGATTTCTTTATACATTCTGGATATCAAACCCTTATCAGATATGTGGTTTCCAAATATTTTCTCCCTTTGACTAAACTAAACTGCCTTTTCACCTTTTTGACAAAGTCATTTAAGCACGAAACTCTCTAATTTTGATGAGGTCCCATTTATCTATTTTTTCATTCATTGTTTTTGCTTTAGGTATAAGATCTAAGAAACCACCTTCTACCACAAGATCTTGAAGATGCTTTTCTGCTTTATTTTCTAGGAGTTTTATGGTCCTGACTCCTATATTTAGGTCTTTGATCCATTTTGAGTTAATTTTTGTATAAGATGTGAGATAGGGGTTGTACTGGTTTGGATGTATTATTTCCCCCAAAACGCCATGTTCTTTGATGCAATCTTTTGGGGGCAGATGTATTAGTGTTGATTAAGTTGGACTCCTTTGATTAAGTGTTTCTGTGGAGATGTGATTCAATCAACTGTGGGCGAGAAGTTTGATTGGATAATTTCCATGGAGGTGTTACCCTACCCATTCAGGGTGGGTCTGAATTAAATCACTGGAGCCATATAAAGAGCTGACAAACAGAAGGACCTCAGAGCAGCTGTGAGTGACATTTTGGAGAGCAACTGAGAGAGACATTTTGGAGACGGCCATTGAAAACAGACTAATGCTAGCCCAGAGTTTGCTCCGGAAAAGCTAAGAGAGGACAAAGCACACCGAGAGCAATATTTTGAAGAACGCAGAGGAATTAAGAGAGGACCTGGAATATAACCCAGGATCAGCAGACGCCAGCCACGTGCCTTCCCAGCTAACAGAAGTTTTCTGGATGTCAATGGCCTTTCTCCAATGAAGGTACCCTATTGGTGATGCCTTAATTTGGACATTTTCATGGCCTTAAGACGGTAGCTTTGTAACCAAATAAACCCCCTTTATAAAGGCCAATCCTTTTCTGGTGTTTTGCATAACAGCAGCATGAGCAAACTGGAACAGGGGTCCTCTTTCATTCTTTTGGATATGGATATCCAGTTCTCCTAGCACCATTTGTTGAAGAGACTGTTCTGTCCCAGCTGAGTGACTTTGGCAGCCTTGTCAAAAATCAATAGATGTGAGGGTGTATTTCTGAACTCTTAATTCAATTCCATTGATAAATGTATCTATCTTTCTGCCAGTACTATGCTGTTTTGACCACTGTAGCTTTGTAATACGCCTTAAAGTCAGGAACTGGGAGTACTTCCACGTTGTTTTTCTTTCTCAAGATGTTTTTGGCTATTCAAGACCCCTTACCCTTCCAAATAAATTTGATGATTGGCTTTTCCATTTATGCAAAGAAGGCTGTTGGAATTTTTATTGGGATTGCATTGAGTCTTATAAATTGCCTTTGGTATAGCTGACATCTTAACAATATTAAGTCTTCCAATCCATGAACACAGAATGTCCTTCCTTTTATTTAGGTCTCTGATTTCTTTTAGTGATATTTTGTAGTTTTCCACGTAGAAGTATTTTACACCCTTGGTTAAATTTATTCCTGGGTATTTGATTGTTTTAGATGCTATTGTAAATATAATTTTTTAAATTGATTTCCTCTTCAGAGTGTTCATTACTAGTGTATAGAAACACCACTGATTTTTGTGTGTTGATCTTTATAAAGAAGGGGTGCTGGGTTTTGTCAAATGCTTTTTTCTGTATCAAATGCTATCATCCGTGTGTGTGTGTGTGTGTGTGTGTGTGTGTTTTACCCTTCATTCTGTTAATGTGGTATATTACTATGCTGGTTTGAATGTATTATATCCCCCAAAACGCCATTATCTTTGATGTAATCTTGTGTGGGCAGATGTATTAGTGTTGATTAAATTGTAATTCTTTGAGAGTGTTTCCATGGAGATGCAACCCACCCAATTCTGGGTGATAACTCTGATTGGATAGTTTTCATGGAGATATGATCCCACCCATTCAGGGTGGGTCTGAATTAGTTCACTGGGGCACTTGATAAGCTCAGACAGAAGGAGCAAGCTTGTTATAGCCAAGAGGGACACTTTGAAGAATGCACAGAAACATTTTGGAGATGGCTTTTGAAAGCAGACTTCTGCTCCAGAGAAGCTAAGATAGGACAAACGCCCCAAGAGCAACTGAGAGTGACATTTTGGAGAGAAGCTGAAGCCTAGAGAGGAATGTCCTGGGAGAAAGCCGTTTTGAAATTAGAACTCTGGAGCAGATGTCAGCCACATGCCTTCCCAGCTAGCAGAGGTTTTCCAGACTCCATTGGCCATCCTCCAGTGAAGGTACCCAATTCCTGATGTGTTACCTTGGACACTTTATGGCCTTAAGACTGTAACTTTGCAACCAAATATACCCCCTTTTATAAAAGCCAATCCATCTCTGGTGTTTTGCATTCCAGCAGCATTAGCAAACTGGAACAATTACATTAATTGATTTTCTAACATTGAACCACCTGGGATAAATCCCACTTGATCATGGTGTTGGTTTTGGTTTGCTAGGATTTTTTTGAAAATTTTTTCATCTATATCAATAAGGAATATTGATCTGTAATTTTCTTTTCTTATAGTATCTTAATCTGTTCAGTATTAGGTTAATGTTTGCCTCATAGAATGAATTAGGGTGTGTTACCTCCTTTTCAATTTTTTGGAAGAATTTGAGTAGGACTGATGTTAATTTTTCTTGGGTTGTTTCATAAAAGTCTCCAGTGAAGCCATGTGGTCCTGAGCTTTTTTTTGTTGGGGCGTTTTTTATTACTAATTCAATGCGGGACACTGATTACGTGCTTCAACTTGGCGGGCCTGGGCTGGGGGACCTGATCAGCCCCTGGGGAGGGTGGTGGGCACGGGCGACAGCGCCCTCCGCAGCCCCCCGGGCCTGGGAAAGTGAGGCCGGAGGCAGGCCCCATTTCCTCACCCAAAATACCACTGTTAGGGGAGGCTTGCCGGAGGGAACCGCCCTTTCCCCACCCCCTTATCTTGCCCGGACACTCCCCGTTGCCAGTGCAACTCCCATCACCACCAGTGCGCATACATTGTTGCCAGACACCGTTACCGGAGCAACTCTCGCCCCTTTTCAATCAACCTCCGCACCCTCTCAGAACCAATCCAAGCCTTTAACCTCTACAGCTAACCCGCCCTCTAAACGCCTGATATAAGCTTGTACTCTCCCCTAATAAACTCTCTTGGCTTCTTCACCCTAAAAGAACCGTGTCCCGCCTGTTCCTTTCTCGCCGCCCTCCATACTTTGCACGCCTACGCCGGGGACCGGGCCCAGTCCCCCGCCTCGCCCTCGCCTCCGGGAAAGAGCCCCCGCCGCCGGTACCCTCCAAGCAATCCTGAGAGCCTAGGATTTGGCAACCGGCCGCCACCTCCCCCCCCAGACAAGTCAACTGCGACCGCAATTCAATCTCTTTTTTTGTTATTGTCTGTTGACATCTTCCATTTCTTCTTGAGTCAGTGTATGTAGTTTGTGTATTTCTAGGAATTTATCCATTTCATCTAGGTTATATAATGCTGGTATACAATTGTTCATAATATACTCTTACAATCTTTTTTATTTTTGTGAGATCAGTAATAATGTCCCCCACTTTCATTTCTGATTTTGGTTACTTTTGTTGACTTTCCTTTTTTTTTTTTCTTTTTCAGTCTAGCTAAAGGTTTGTTAATTTTTTTGATCTTTTCAAAGAACCAACTTTGGTTTCATTGATTACTCTATTTTTTTTTTTAATTCTCTATTTCATTTATCTCTGCTCTAATCTTTGATATTTTCTTCCTCCTCCTCACTTTTGGTTTAGTTTCCTCTTCTTTTTCTAGATCCTCCAGGTATGAGGTTAGATTCTATGGGATCTTTCTTCCTTCTTAATGTAAGCATTTAGAGCTATAAATTTCCCTCTCAGCACTGAGTTTGCTGCATCCTATAAGTTTTCATATGTTTTATCCTCATTTTTATTCACCTCAAGATATTTCCTAATTCCCATAGTGATTTCATCTTTGACACACTGGTTGTTTAAGACTGTGTTGCTTAATTTCCATATATTTGTGGATTTTCTAGTTTTACTTCTCTTATTGATTTACAGCTCCATCCCAATATGGTTGGATAAGATACATTGTATAATTTCAGTATTTTTCCATTTATTGAGGCTTCTTTTGTGACCTAACATATGATCTATCCTGAAGAATGATCTGTGTGCACCAGAGAAGAATTTGTATTCTGACGCTGTGGGGTGAAGTGTTCTGTATATGTCTGTTGGGTCTAGTTGGTTAATAGTATCGAGTCTTCTATTACCTTTTTGCTCTTCTGTCTAGATATTCTGTTATTGAAAGTGGTACTTTAAAGTTTCCTACTGTTAATGTAAACTTGTGTATTTCTCCCTTCAAATCTGTCAACATTTGCTTCATATATTTTGAGGCTCTGACGTTAGGTGCACATATATTTATAGTTGTTATGTCTTCTTGTGAATTGACCCCTATATCAGTATGTATTGACCTTTTCTGTCCCTCCTAATAATCTTTGACTAAAAGTCTATTTTGTCTGATATTCGTATAGATTAGTATAGATACCCCAGCTCTCTTTTGGTTACTATTTTCATTATATATGTGTGTATATCCTTTTACTTTCTCTCTCTATATATATATCCTTTTACTTTCTGCTTACTTGTGCCTTTGTAAGCAGCATATAGTTGCATCATGCATTTTATCCATTCTGCTTATCTTGACTAAAGAGTTCAATTCATTTACATTTCAGGAACTATACTAATAATGCAGGACTTTCTTCTGCCATTTTGCTATTTTCTTTGCGTTACCATGAGGCTTAGATTTAACATCCTAAAGCCTGGGTCAGAGGCATCACCATCTTCAGGATTTGGGGTGGCAACACTCTCCATGAACAATGGGGCACAATGTCCACCCCCTCCAAGGGCTAAGGCAGACTTGCGCTTTCCACACATGAGGGTGGGCCCACCCTCTTGATGCAACAGGATCTCTTTTGTCCATACCTCAGCTTCCATGGTTTTGCCCTTGAAGTTGTTCCCTTCTCTGTCCCTTTCAATCCAGGCTGACAGTGATTCCACTCAAACAAATTTCACAAAAACACTTCTTGGCTTCGCATGTAGTTCACAGGGGTCCAAACCATCAGACAAGAGACTTCCCATAGATCCTTCCCACATAACTGCATTTCCAATCCCGACTTCCACTGCAATGGCTGATTGGATCCAAGTTCAGTTAAACCCTTGCATGGAGCCCTAATCTCCAGGGACTTGCTTTCCAGAAACTCAAGGTGTCCGTGATAGAGCCAATACGGGCCCTAGTCTCAGAGCACAGTATCTGGATAGGCTCAGAATTTTCCAACAAATCTATATCCGTTTTTTCTTGTCCTTATGCGTTCATGTCTCAGCTTATCCTTTTCCTCTCACATGTCACTATAAGCAATAAGGAGAAACCAGGCTGTGCCTTCCACATTTAGTTTGGCTATCTCCTCAGCTAAATATCCACATTCATGGATTTCAAGTTCTCCCTTCCATCTGACATCAGAACTCAATTTCATCAAGGTTTCTGCCACTTTTAAAACAATGATTACCTTTCTTCCATTTTCCAATAACATATTTGTCATTTCCTTCTAAGGCCTCATTGAAAGTATCTTTAGCATCCATATTTCTACCAACAGTCTCTTCAAAATAATCTAGGCTTTTTTCTATCAAGCACCTCGTAACTCTTCTAGTTTCTACCCTTTACAAAATTCCAAAGCTGTTTCCACATTTTTTAGTATTTGCAATAGCAGCACCCCATTCTCCTAATACCAAAATCTGTTTTAGTTTCCTTGGCTGCTCAAGCAAACATCATGCAGTGGGTTGTCTTAAACAATGGGAATCTATTAGCTCATGGTTTTGAGGCTAAGAGAAAGTCCAAATGAAGGTGTCATCAAGGCGATGCTCTCTTCCTGAGGACTGGCATTTCTGGAGCTGGCCACCAGTGATCCTTGTTCCTTGGCTCCTCTGTCACATGACAATGTATAAGGCAACCTCTCCTGTCCTCCATTTTCTTCTGGATTCCAATGAATTTTGGCTTCTTGCTTCCCATGGCTTTCTCTATATCTGAATTTAATTCTGCCTATAAAAGACTCCAGAAGTAGGATTAAGACCCATCCTGATTGGGTTGGTGTACCAGTTTGTATATATTATGTCCCCCAGAAAAAGCCATGTTCTTTGATGCAGTCTTGTGGGGGCAGACATATTAATGTTGATTAGGTTGGAACCTATTGGTTCAGTGTTTCCATGGAGATGTGACACAATCAACTGTGGGTGAGATCTTTCATTGGATTATTTCTATGGAGGTGTTGCCCCACCAATTCAGGGTGGGTCTTTATTGGATCACTGGAGTACTTAAAAAAGAACCGCACAGGTCCAGAGGCAGAGCAGCTGTGAGTGACATTTTAGAGAGCAACTGAGAGTGACATTTTGGAAGAGCTGCATCTAAGAGAGGACAAAATGCCCCAAGAGAGAGACATTTTGGAGAATGCCATTTTGAAATGCAAGCTGGGAGCAAGCGGGTGCCAGCCATGTACCTTCCCAGCTAACAGAGGTTTTCCAGATGCCAATGGCCTTTCTCCAATGAAGGTACCTGTTGTTGATGCCTTACCTTGGACACTTTATGGCCTTAAGACTGTAACTTTGTAGCCAAATAAATCCCCTTTATAAACACCAATCCATCTCTGGTGTTTTGCAAAACAGTGGCATTAGCAAACCGGAACAGTTGGGCCATACCTTAACTGAAGTAACCTCATCAAAAGGTCTTCCTTACAAAGGGTTCATGCTCACAGGAATGGACTAAGTTTAAAAACATGTTTTTCTTGGGTGCATACAGCTCCAAACCACCACAAGCATCAAACCAGCACACTTAGTCTTTGTAAATTTGGCCCGTGTTGTCTGGTGCTTTACTCCAGAGTTTAACCCTCCTTATCAAGAACATCAGCCCACGTCTAATTTGAAGTGCAATGTCAGCCTTTCAAATTCAGTCTTTCCAGTTGCCACCCGATAGATTGGCAGGGGCATACAAGACACCACAGAATGTACATAGGGGTTATTCTACTCCCTCCGGAACAGGGCCAGGGACACAAAACGGGAGCACAGGCTTAAACCAGGCTGGGGAGGAGGTGGGGGTGAAGTGACAAGGGTGCCACCAACTTCACCTACCATGTTTAAAGTTGCATTTTCTTGATTTGGCCTTCACCCCATTACTGAAAACTTTTAACTGATTTCCAGAGTTTTGAGGAAGTTGGCTCTGCCAGTTTTTGCTAGTTGTTTAATAATTCTATGGGGGGATGGCACCCTGGAGCATCTTAGGCTGCCATCTTAGTCTATGAGCTCTCCTGCCTCTTGTTGTGGTTTTAATTTAAGTGAGGCTGAGCATCTTTTATTATATTTCAGAGACATTCTAACTTCCTTTCTGTGTACTCTTTGTTCACATCCCATGGCTATTTTTCTATAGGGTTTTAGTCTTTTGCACTTTGATTTTTAGGACTTCTTTTTATGCTATAGAAATTTGTCATATGTATTGCAAATAATAATGTTCAGTTGTTGTCTTTTGACTTTGTTATTTTTTCCATGGGAAATTAAAAAATTTTTATGTGGTCAAAGTTGACGACTTCTGAGTTTTGACTTAAGCAAGCCCATCCCACTGCAGAATTACACTTTTTTTAACCTGCTACTTTTACGGTTTCATACTTTCAATTTATATCTTTGACGCATTTGAAACTTATTTTAGTAAAATGATGTAGGAAGTTTATTACAAATGTGTATGTTTCCAGATGGCTACTCAATATTCTCAGAATGATTTATTTCAAAATGTACTATTTCCTATATGGATTTGGGTCTGTTTCTGGCCATTGTAGTCTACTGATCTGTCTATTTATGCCCCCACCACCACCAAAGTATATTAAATATAATAGTTTTTTAATATGTTCTAATTTTTTTCTTTTTTTTTTCTGAGCTCACATTAAATTTATAAATTAATTGATAAAGGATTGACATGTTCATAATATCGAATATTTCTATCTAAAGGCAAGTATATCTGTTGTGTCATTCCATTTTGTGGAGTGTTTTTTCCCCATCCTCCACTCCTTTTAGCTGTCCACTTTTATTAGTTTCTTCTGTATCTTTCCTATGTTTCTTTATGCAAATGCAAGGAAATACCAGTATATACTTTCATTTTTCTCCATTTCCTTCACAAAGCTATCATAGTGTGTAATCTATTCTACTTCTTTCTTTCTTCACTAAATAATATATCCTGGAGATCTTTCCATCTTACTACACAAGGTGTTTCCTTATTCTTTTATATAGCTGCATAGTATCGCTTTAGTAAATACTCCATGTCATACTTTGTCTCCTCTAGATGAATACTTATTATTTTTTAAAGCAGTTTCATTCACATACCAACAATCCATCCAAAATATACAATCACTGGCTCTCAGTATAACCACAGTGTTGTGCTTTCATTACCACAAATCAATTTTAGAACATTTCCATTGCTCCAAAAAGAAACAACCCATACTCCTTATTCACCACCCCCACCCCCATTATTGACCTTAGCATTGGTCTAAAACCTTTGTTACAATTGATGGAAGAATATTATATTACTATTAACTATACTCCATAGTTTGCATTAGGTATATTTTTTCCCATATACCACCCCATTACCAACATCTTATAATAGTGACATACATTTGTTCTAGTTCATAGAACATTCTTATATTTGTACTATTAATCACCTTTGTCATCCACTACAGGTCCACTGTGTTATACAGTCTCATGCTTCCTCTAGCTTTCCTTCTAGTGAAAAACACGACCCTGCATTTCCCCTTTCACACCCATGATTCAGTACTGTTAATTACACTCTCAATAATGTACTACTGTCACCTCTAACTCATTTCCAAACTTTACAATCAACTTTATTAAAAAATTCTGCACACATTAAGCATCAGATCCCCATTCTCTACTCTCTTCCTATCTTCTGGTAACCTATAGTCTAGATATTAACTCCATGACATTGCTCATTACATTTAGTTCCTATTCATGAGATCACTAATTTGTCCTTTGCATCTGGCTTATTTCACTCAACATAGTGTCCTCAAGTTTCATCCATATTGTCACATGCATCAGGATTCCATTTCTTTTTACAGCTGAATAATATTCTACCATATGTGTATAACTACTTTTTGTTTATCCATTCATCAGTTTAGATAGACACTTGGGTTGCTTCCATCTTTTGGCAATTATGAACAATGCTGCTGTGAACATCGTGTGCAAATGTCTGTTCATGTCCCTGCTTTCAGATCTTCTGGGTATACACCCTAGTAGCAGGATTTCCAGATCATATGACAGTTCTGTACTTAGTTTCCTGAGGAACCGCCACAATGTCTTCCACAGCGGCTATCCCATTTTACATTACCATCAACACTTGTAGTTTTCTGATTGTTTAATAGTGGCCATTCTTGTAGGTGTGAAATGATACATCATTTTGGTTTTGATTTGCATTTCCCTAATAGCTAGAGATATTGAGCATCTTTTCATGTGCTTTTTAGCCATTTGTAGTTCCCTTTTGAAAAGTGTCTATTCAGGTTTTTCTGGTTTGCTAATGCTGCTGTTCTGCAAAACACCAGAAATGGATTGGCTTTTACAAAGGGGGTTTATTTGGTTACACAGTTACGATCTTAAGGCCATAAAGTGTCCAAGGTAAGGCATCAACAAGAGGGTACCTTCACTGGAGAAAGGCAGTTGGCATCGGAAAACCTCTGTTAGCTGGGAAGGCACGTGGCTGGCGTCTGCTGATCCCTGGTTATGTTCCAGTTCCTCTCTCAGTTCCTATGCATTCTTCCAAATGTTGTTCTTGGTGTGCTTTGTCCTCTCTTAGCTTCTCTGGAGCAAACTCTGGGATAGCATAAGTCTGTTTTCAATGGCTGTCTCCAAAATGTCACTCTCAGTTGCTCTCTCAAATGTCACTCACGGCTGCTCTGCATCTGGGCCTGTGTGGCTCTTTTTAAAGTACTCGAGTGATCCAATAAAGACCCACCCTGAATGGGTGGACAACACCTCCATAGAAATAATCCACTGAAAGTTCTTGCCCACTGTTGATTGAGTCACATCTCCATGGAAACACTGAACCAATAGGTTCCAACCTAATCAACACTAATAAGTCTGCCTCTACAAGATTGCGTCGAAGATAATGGCGTTTTGGGGGACATAATATATCTAAACTGCCACACAGGTCTTTTGCCCATATTTAAATTGGGTGGTTTATCTTTTTATTGTTGAGTTGTAGGATTTCTTTATATATTCTGGACATTAAACCCTTATCAGATATGTGGTTTCCAAATATTTTCTCCAATTGAGTAGACTACCTTTTTTTTTTTTTTTGAATGAAGTCCTTTGAAGCACAAAAGTATTCAGTTTTGAGGAGGTCCCATTTATCTATTTTTTCATTTGTTGCTTGTGCTTTGGGCGTAAGGTCTAAGAAACCACCTAACACAAGATGCTTCCCTACATTTTCTTCTAGGAGTTTTATGGTCCTAACTTTAGGTCTTTGATCCATTTTGAGTTAATTTTGTATAAGGTGTGAGACAGGAGTCCTCTTTAATTCTTTTGGATATGGATATCCTGTTCTCCTTGTTGAAGAGACTATTCTGTCTCAGTTGGGTAGACTTGGCAGCCTTGTCAAAGATCATTGACCGTAAATGCACGGGTCTCTTTCTGACCTCTCAGTTAGGTTCCATTGATTAATATGTTTATCTTTATGCCAGTACCACGCTATTTTGACCACTGTATCTTTGTAATATGCCTTAAAGTCAGGAAGGATGTGTCCTCCAACTTTGTTTATCTGTTTCAAGATGTTTTTGGCTATTCAGGGCCCCTTACCCTTCCAAATAAATTTAATAATTGACTTTTCCAGTTCTGCAAAATAGGCTGTTGGAGTTTTGATCGGGATTGCGTTGATTCTGTATATCAATTTGGGTAGAATTCACATCTTAGTGATATTTAGCCTTCCAATCAATGAACACAGAATGTCCTTGGATTTCTTTAGGGCTCTTTGATTTCTTTTAGCAATGTTTTGTAGTTTTCTGAATATAGGTCCTTTATATCTTTGGTTAAATTTATTCCTAGATATTTCATTCTTTTAGATGCTATTAAAAATGGAGTTTTTTTCTTGATTTCCTCCTCAGAGAGTTCATTACTAGTGTATAAAACACTACTGATTTTTGCACACTGATCTTGTATCCTGCTACTTTGCTGAACGTGTTTATTACCTCTAGTAGCTTTGTTGTAGATTTTTCAGGACTTTCTAAATATAGGATCCTGTCATCTGCAAATAGTGAAAGTTTCACTGCTTCCTTTCCAATCTGATGCCTTTTATTTCTTTTTCTTGCTTAACTGCCCTGGCTAGAATTTCTAGCACAGCAGCTCTTTGATAACATTTTCATTTTCTTCCATGACATTTGGTCTGTTTAGAATTTAATTGTCTTCAAGGATCAGCTTTGGTAATTTATGATTTCCAAGAAAACCATCCATTTAGTTGAGGCTTTTTCATTTATTTGCATAATAATCATAATTCTTTCAACATTCTTTGCATCTGTGGTTATGTCCTCATTCTCATTTCTTATTTGGTTTGCAATCGTCTTCAGAAAGCGATTGTCCATATTTCAAAAAGTCAAAAACCTGCAGGCATGTATGAGCTCCAGAATGTCAAGTTTCTTGCTTTGGTGGCTTTCTCCTGCCAGTCTGAAACCCTGGTGGTAGCTCTATAATTGTTCATGTATAAGGAGTGGGGTTACAATTTAGTTATCACTTAAAGGCAAATGCCATCAGTAGACATCATTTTTTAAAACACGGCTCCGTGGTGAAGGTGGTAGTGGGGGAGCATGCAAAGGGGTCCCTGGTCTCTAAAAACACTACAGACCAAAGGTGTATTAGGAAAAATTTCTCATTCTAGCTCTTTTTTGCTTTGTGTTAACACCTTGTCAGTTTGGATAGAAAAGCCTTAACTGGTTGAGCAAGCCAAGGATTTGCTGTTTACGTCCTAGTTTGCCTGCAGCTGTTATTTCTAAAAGTTCTAAAAGTTCGGTTACCATGGCAACAATGTGGAAGCCCCAAAGCCTCTGTTAACTTGGACATGGTGAATCTGGATGGGAGGGGGGAGGGTGGTAGGGTGGAAAGAGCAGGGTATAACCTTGTGCTAGTTGAATGTATTATGTCCCCCAAAATGCCATTATCTTTGATGCAATCTCATGTGGGCAGACATATTAGTGCTGATCAGATTGTTATTCTTTGATTGAGTGTTCCCATAGAGATGCGACCCACCCAACTATAGGTGATAACTCTGATAAGATAACTTCCATGGAGGTGTGGCCCTGCCCATTCAGCATGGGCCTTGATTAGTTTACTAGAGCACTATATAAGCTCAGACAGAAGGACCGAGCTTGCTACAGCCAAGAGGGACACTTTGGAGAACACACAGTAGCTGAGAGAGGAACTAGAACTTACAGAGACATTTTGAAGATGGCCGTTGAAAGCAGAGTTTTGCCGAAGCTTTGGAGGTACTAGCCCAGAATTTGCCCCGAGAAGCTGCAGCCTAGAGAGGAACATCCTGGGAGAAAGCCATTTTGAAACCAGAACTCTGGAGCAAATGCCAGCCATGTGCCTTCCCAGCTAACAGAGGTTTTCCGGACACCATTAGCCATCCTTCAGTGAAGGTACTCAATTGTTAATGCCTTACCTTGGATACTTTATGGCCTTAAGACTGTAACTGTGTAACCAAATAAACACCCTTCATAAAAGCCAATCCATTTCTGGTATTTTGCTTAATGGCAGCATTAGCAAACTAGGACAAACCTCTTCATTCCTTCTCTCATTAAATAATCCAGGCATTGGAGATACAGATGTGAACAAGACAGATAAGGCCCAGCAGAAATTACAGATATTAAGAGTCAGGTAGACCTATATTCAACACCCACTCCTACCTCTTATTTGCTGAGTGATGCTGGCCAGGGCACTAAGCCTCTCTGAATCTGATCTGCAGAACAGAGCAACTAATGACTACTTTAGAGGATGGTTGGGACAATGTATAGGAAGCTTGTGGATATACAGTAGGTGCTGTACCAATGCTCGTGCCCTTTGCCCCAATCCCAGTTCAGTCATTTACTGGCTGTGTTTATCTTGCTGGAGCTTCTGTTTTCTCATAGATGATCTCTACACCCTTCCAGCACTGGGGATCTTGGGTGCTGAAGGGTTAAATGTGGACGCTCTGAGAAGCCAGGTCAGCTGCTCATTCTTCTTCCTTCCCAATCAGAACCAACCCAGAAGTACAGTCTGATGATAACAACCCCCAGCCACAGGTTTTCCAGGGCAGGGCTGATTTCAGACCTGAATCCTGTGCTTGTCAAACCAGATTTCCTGGTTTGGGGTTTAGGAAATCCAGCTGACCTAAGGTGACCTCACAGGGATTCAAACCTTTGGTCCTTTGGGCTACACTTCCTCCACGGGGCTGGAGAGCCTGTGAGAGATACCCGCCAGGCCACAAAGAGAGTAGCCCACGGAGCTGTGTACCAAGAAGACTGGCAGACGTTCTTCAGTTTCTATTCTGTCATACTGGGAGAATAATTTCTGCTCTACCTTCCACACTGGCTAGTGTAAAGATCAAATGTGAGGGTGAAGGAAAAATAGTAGTGGTAGTAGCAGCAGCAGTAGTAGTAATTTCTCCCAAATTTACATCAATAGCCCAGTCTTCTATATCTACCTGCCCTTAGATATCTCCATGTGGATGTCTGACATCCAAAACTGAACTCCTGAACTTCCTCCCCACACGTTTCACTTGCATCCTAGCCCATCTCAGTTGGTGATAAAATTATACAGAGAAAGTCCTGGGGACCCCTCAGAGTCAAACAACCTGTGCCCTACTTCTTCTTTGCACTCCCTCTTGAGTTTCATTTTGGTATCTTTTGAAATTTGAAATCCCACCAAGGTGGCTGAGCCAGATAGCCAATCAAGCCCCTAGTTCATTACATTTAACCCAATACAAAATAAAGCCCACTTGCCCTAAATCGGACGGATAACCCCCTTCCCAATCAATAGGAGTCAAGCTAACTTCCTTTATATGGCTATAAAAAAACATTTGTCATCCCTGGAAATAGAAGCTACTTTGTTCTTACACACGATCAGGCTTCCTTGCTGCAGCAAAACTTTTGGTGTCCTGAATAAAATGCTGTAATCTGCAAACTCGACTCTGATTGGTCTTTTGGAACTTTTTATGTGAGCCAACTTGTGCACTTGAGAGGTGCCTTAGAAAAGGAAGGATTTAAAACCTCCCAGAAAAAAATGGGGACCATTCTTTGGTATGTGGAGGCTGTTACAGGACAATCTGTATCCACAATAGCCTCACTTAAAGGTTCATTAGAAAAAGAAAAGGCCAAAACAGAACAA
Organism: Choloepus didactylus; assembly: GCF_015220235.1. Classification (NCBI taxonomy): domain Eukaryota; kingdom Metazoa; phylum Chordata; class Mammalia; order Pilosa; family Megalonychidae; genus Choloepus; species Choloepus didactylus. The sequence continues at coordinate 12,682,673 of NC_051314.1, read as the reverse complement.
AGGAAATGAACTCCAAACTGAACCTACATCTCTCCCAGCTTTCCTTTAACTAGCCCTTCCCCCACAGCTGCCCAAACCAGTTTTTCCTTCAGAAACTCTACCTTTCTCATCCTCTATTTTTTCCTCCTGACCCCCTGAGGGGAAGTGATTTAGTCCAGGCCCCTTTAAAGATTCAACCTTCTCTGGTACCCTGAGCAGAATTTACAGCTATCATAAAAAGATTTCCCTAAACCCACAGAAAACCAGAACCAATTTGTGGAGGAATTTAGAATTCTACCAGGAACCTACAATCCTATTTTACTAGATTTATGCCAGTTGGTTCGTATGTTTGTTGGTCCAGGAGATGCTAAATGTTGAATGGGTAAGGCTGGTTGGGAAAGTCTAGAACGTGACCTACACAACCCATCTCATCACGCTTTCCCAGAAAACAGAGAAAGAGCTGGGAAAATAGGCCAATCCTTATTACAAGCCATCCCTGGAACATTCGCTGTTAAAATTGATGGGAAGCTTATCCAAACTTGTAAACAGAAAAAGGATGATACCATCTCGGATTACCGAACAGGTCAGAAAGCACTTCCTGGGCGATACTCTGAAATTAGGGAAGTGTGGATATAATCCCTGCTCTATCCTCACTTCGTTCATGGACACAACTAGAGATTGGGGATTTACTAAGGAAGCAAAAGCTTGAGTGGGAAGTAACTCCCCTTTCTTAACTTCAACACTTGGCAGAACACTTCTGAAAGTGCTAGAGCAAAAATGAGATTCTACTACACAAAAATTCATGGCTTTGCAAATCAAGCAACTAAAAGCCCCTCTGCCACATCCGGCCAATAATTATAATAAAGACATACGTAGGTATTGCAATATGTAGGTATTGGAAAAAGAGAATGTCCCGCCCTGCAGAAGAAAAGGGAACGATGTCAATCGGATTTCCCAACATACCAATCCTAAAGGGCTCCGAGGGAGAATGTGCCATTTTCCCCTCAATTTGACTAGATGAAAAAAAAAAAAAAGGAAAACTCAAATGACAATTCATGGGTAAAACAGACTTTCTTAATTGATACAAGGGCCACACTCTCAACTATTAATCCTGTTACACTTCCAACACCTCTTCCTCGGAGTGACCAAACTGTTAGCATAGGAATTTCAAACAACCCACAGATTAGCCCTGTGTCTCAACCATTGAATGTAACTGTAGGACCCTTACAAGATACCCATCCATTGCTTCTCTGCGAGGGCACACTGTGCTGGTTTGGAGCTGTTATGCACTCCAGAAAAGGCCATGTTCTTTTACTCCATTCCTGTGGGTGCAGACCTATTGTGGGTGGGACCTTTTGGTTAGGTTATTTCAGTTGAGATGTGACACAGCCCATTCAAGGTGGGTCTTAATCCTTTTACTGGAGTCCTTTTGGAGAGGATAAAGGACAGAAAAAAGGCTTAGAGAGAAAAGCTCCAGAGAAGCTAGGCGAGGATCCACAAAGGAAACCACTGGAACCAGAAGCTGAAAGCAATGAAACCTGGGAGTGAAGGACCAGCAGACAATGGTCATGTGCCCTCCCATGTGAGAGAGGTGTCCCAGATGCCAGCAGCCCGTCTTCAGGGTCCAGGTAGCATCCAGTTGATGCCTTAATTGGGACATTTTCACAGCCTAAGAACTGTAAATTGTAAGTTAATAAATCCCCACTGTAAAAGCCAATGTTTTTCTGGTATATTGCATTCTGGGAGCTTTAGCGAATCAAAACACACAGCAATGAACCTTTCAGATAGAAATTTATTAAGCAAGTTATGTTGCAAAATAGAATACAAGTCGGAGGGACTATTCCTTGAAATTCCGGAGGACTCTTTGATTCCCCATCAGTTAATAGCTGACTTTGATCACCCTAGTTTGGTGAGGCAATTTCCTACACAAGCCCTACCCCAAATGCTGCATTTAGTCCCAGAGGCCTTATGGCCAAAGAGTCAACTGGATATGGGTAAAATACTTGGAGCTGAGCCTATAGAGGTCCAGACAGATCCGACTAAAACTTTACCAAAGTTGCCTCAATATTCCCTTAAATCAGAAACTAAAGAAGAATTAAGACCAACAGTAGAGACTTTCATCAAAAGAGGACTCCTTGTGCCATGCGCTAGCCTGTGTAATACGCCCATACTCCTGGTTAAGAAACCAGGAGGATGTGGTTATTGGTTTGTCCAAGATGTACGGGCTATAAACAAAATAGTAATCCCAAAATTTCCTGTAGTACCTAATCCAAATACCATTTTGTCTTCTGTCCCCTTGGATTCCACCTACTTTATTGTAACAGATCTATGCTTAGCAAACTTTAGTGTCCCTCTTGATCCTGAGAATCAACCTATTTGCCTTTCCCTGGGAAAATCAAAATATAGCTGGACTGCCATGCCTCCACGATTTACCCAGGTTCCCTCTTATTTCTCTCAAGTTCTCAGTTGGGATCTATGAGACTTAAACTTCCCTCAGGGGTCTATTTTTATTCAATATGTGGATGACCTACTAATTTGTTCTAAAACTAAGAAGGCTTGTGAAGAAGATTCCCTTTACTAACTAGAGGCATTGGCCAAGAAGGGACATAAAGCATCCAAGGATAAACTACAATTTTGTCCAAGGACTGTATATTTTTTAGGTCATGATCTATCTCAGGAGGGGAAAAGGCTCAGCAGCATTCTAAACTTCCCTAGGCCAATCACAAAGAGGCCATTTAGGGCAATTGCTAGCTGGCAATTGTCAGCAATGGATAGCTAATTTCTCAGTTATAGCAGCCCTAGTCCATGACCCTACTAAAACTAGTGTTCCAGAACCCCTTCCTTGGACTGATAATACCGAAAAGGCATTTATCCAGCTAAAGGCAGGTTTATCACAGCCACCTTCTCTGGGAATTCCAAATTATGACAAGAATTTCTTCCTATTTGTACATGAAAGAGATGGACACACCCTGGCAGTCCTAACTCAGAAGCATGGAAACAGAGACCTATCTCTTATTTTAGTCTAAACCTTGACCCAGTTGCCAAGGGTTATCTACCTTGTCTTAGGGCTTTGCTACAGCTGCTAAATTGGTTGAGATTTTCGCTGACATGGTTCTAGTCTCTTCTCTGAATCTAATGGTCCCCCATGTGGTACAAACTCTTCCAAATGCAAATACTCAACATTTTTCTGTTAGCAGACTGACCTCATATGAAATCCTTTTACTGACCTTCCCATATGACTGTCCATCAACGTAATTCCCACAATCCAGTTGCACTCCTTCCTCTCCTAAAGGAAGGCAAGACATACAACTGCTTGTCCCTCATTCATGAACTTTATACGCCTAGGATAGATCTCAAAGACATCTCCCTTCAAAATCCAGATCTGATTCTTTTTGTAGATAGATCTTACCTTAACAGTGAAACCAATAACTATCAGGGAAAATATGCAATAACTACTTTCAAGGAACCCCTTGAATATAAACGCTTACCTGAGGTTAATCAGTCCAAATGGCTGGATTAACAGTTTTGACCAGAGCTTGTAAAGTTGCAGACTCTCAGAAAGTGAACATCTATATACATAGTAGATACGCCTTTGGTGTAGTCCATGACTTTGGCATGCTTTGGAAGCAAAGAGGATTCATGACATCTACAGGAACTCCTATAAAAAATTACTTCCTAGTGAATGACCTCCTTGAGGTTCTAAAACATGCAAGAGAAGTAGCCATTATAAAAACTAGAAGCTCACTCAAGGAAGTGTCACTTACGAGACACTGAGGAACATAAAGGAAATGTCTTGGCTGATCTCTATGCTAAAGGGACAGCACAAACAACAATGTCAGGTCAACAGGTTATGATTTTAAAGCCTGTAAACAAGACTAAGGAGGATTTTCAAAGGTCCCTGAGTACAATTCAACAATCGGCTTCTGAAATTGAAAAACAAAATTGTCTCAGAGCTGGATGTTTTGTCCCCTCTGATGGGTTCTGGTGGTCCCAGGAGAGCCTGGTAGCAAATCAGTCCCTAAAATGGCCCATAGCCAAGAACTTACATGAATACATCCACCATCATAAAACTGTAAAGATGAGGGAAAAAAAAAAAAACCTGTAAAGATGGGACAAGATCAAATACCTTGGCCAACAGCCCCACCCCCCTTTTTTAATCAAAAAACTTTTTAAATTTATTTAAATCATAAACTTTACAGTATTTAGTTAAATATTAAATTGCTTCTAAATTTGTGGAAAGTATGAGAGACATAATATGTCTGGTCTGTCACATTTTTATATTATTTTAGGCCAGAGCTACCTTGCATTAGAGGCTAATTTACTTTTTTCTTTTTCCTTGCAATTTTATTGAGATACAATCACATAACATACAATCATCCAAAAATCAGTTGTTCACAGTACTATCATATAGTTGTGCATTCATCACTTTTGAACATTTTCATTACTCCAAAAATAAAATAAAATAAGAACACCCATCCCCCCTATTATTCATTTACTTTTTTGTCCCCATTTTTCTACTCATCTGTCCATACACTGGATAAAGGGAGTATGATCTACAAGATTTTCTACAATCACATGGTCACACCGTATAAGCTATACACTCATTTTCAAGAAACTAGGCTACTGGGTTGCAGTTCAACAATTTTAGGTATTTCCTTCTACCTATTCTAATACACTAAAAACTAAAAAGGGATCTCTATATAATTCATAAGAATAATCTCCAGAATGACCTCTTAGACTCCTTTTGAAATCTTTCAGCCCTTGAAACTTGACTTTGTTTCATTTTTCATCCCCTTCTTGGTCAAGAAGGCTTTCTCAATCCCATGATGCCGGGTCCAGACTCATCCCCAGGAGTCATATCCCCCATTTGCAGGGAGATTTACACCCTGGGGGTCATGTCCCCAGTAGCGGAAGAGGGCAGTGTGCCCACCTGCACAGCTTTGAGAGAGAGGCCACATCCCAACAGGGCCCTTTGAACATCTTCAATTGGACTTTATACAAATACCACTTTCTATGGGATATGAATGTGTCCTTTTTACCATATGTCTATTCTCTGGATGGATAGAAGATTTTCCTTGTCATAAGTCTACTGCTCTCAAAGTAACTAAAAAGCTATTAGACTTTGTTTTCTCCACCTAGGAAATTTATGCTGTTCTTTCAAGCAATAGAGCTACCCATTTCACTGTAACTGTAATCAAGGAACTTTGCAAGGTTTTATCCATCAACCAAAAGCTTCATTGTCCCTATGATTCTCAATTGTCAGGAAAGGCAGAAAAAACAAATGGTATCTTAAAACTTAAATTAGTTAAATTATCTGAATCTGTTTATCTGCCTTGGCCTAAGATTCTTCCCTTAGCTTTGATGGCTGAAGTTGAGATCTAAGTACCTCAGGAAAACATCAGTTGTCCCCCTTTTGAAATCATAGTGGGAACCCTCATGGGGCTCATTATTTCTCCTGCTATACTAGCCTCCAATCTATTATGATCTGAAATTGCTAATTATTGTCAGGGTCTAATAGCATACCCAGTTCCACCATTGACAGATCCAGGCTGCCTTTCCCAAAAGGCAACTGGGACTCTACATGACCTTCAACCGGAGACTTGGTACACTGGAAGAGACTTCAATGAAAGACTGTTTTAGAACCTAGATGGAAAGGACCTTATCAAGTCTTATTGACCACCACTACAGCAGTAAAACTACAAGGAATTGACCCCTGGGCTCACATGTCACAACTAAAACACACTCCAAGCTCTTGGGAGGTCACTTCCATTTTGGACCTTAGACTAAAATCGACACAAGGACTCCGCAAGTAGACAGCATCTGATGTAGACAGCTTCTGCCCAAGACACTGAAACAACAGATGACACCTAAGATCCTTGGCTGGATTTCCTTATCTTATTCCCTGTTTCTTCCTTTTTACCTTCTGTCTAAACATTCTGTTCTTCATTTTATACCCTACCTTTACCAAGATTTTCTTTTGTCTCATTTTTGCCCTATTCTCTCCTATGTATTCTTTTTTTTAATTTATCAAAAAATTAAAAAACAAACAATAAAAAAATTCAAACAAAACCAAGCAAATGAGAAAAACAGTTAACCTAAAATAACTACATTGCTTCCAACTTGTTCCTACCCTACCCAAGAAAATTAACAAACCATAACCAAACAAAGGAATAAGAAAAACAAATAACCTAAAATAACTACAATGCTTCCAACATGTTCCTACCATATCCCCCCAAAATTAACAAATCACAGTCATTCCTGAGCATTCCCATAATATATTCTTACCTTGAACACAGTTCCTTTGTCCTTCCAGCACACCATATAACGAATAAAACCAATCAGAGTAACTACTGGGTCTGTGCCCATTCCCAGCTTAGACCCAACAAGTATTCCTCTAATAACCATCCCCCTTCTACTTACAGACTTAGCCCAGACAGGAAACATCAGCTGTATCCAGTCAGATAGATCTCCTTTTTGCAATCACTCTGGGCTGCGCCCTAAGAATCCCCAAGGCTGGGATTATAATGTGGCCTCTTTAACCAAGGAACATGGTGTTTTACTAGAAACCAGACAGTTAACAATGGCCACTTTGTAGAGCATAATAAATGTTTCTATATGTTAAGACTCCTTTTACTTTTATGAGGTGGGAGCACACTATAGAGACCAGATCCCCTTTAGAGCCACCATTTTTCTCCAAGCACCCCAAGGTTCTAATAACATAAGAATTTATTCCACTCAAGGCACAAATTTCTAGTGAGCTCAAGGGTCAGCAAAGGAAATTGTTAGTGAAAAGGGACCAAGATATCAGATAACAATGAAGATGATGATGGTTTTGATCCTCTTTTTGGAGTTTACACCCAATTAGGTCTACAAGCCAATATCCCATTCCTTAAATGTAATAGATTTTCTTATGCTCTTCAAGGACGTTATTTTATATGTGGATACAAGGCATACAAAGTACTACCTGTAAATTGGGTTGGTTCCTCTTATATAACCTATGCTCTTCCCCAAATGACTATAAGCTTCCAAAAGGGAAAATAAGAAACATGAGGGCTCTTATGACCTCTTCCCCCACCAAAGAAACTCATAAAGAGAATATTGCTAGACTAGAGACAGCTCTAAATGGATCATGGAAAGACCCATAGAACTAAACTAAATTCACTGGGTGTTCTGTTCTTGGTATGTGCCCCTTGTCACTGGAGCAGCTATCTCCTGTGTTGGAAGATATATCATAAGATTACAGATGATAGTAGAAAAGGTAGCTTTAGGGTTAGAAAAATCTGTCTCCCATCTAGGGCAGGCTATCAGTTCACTCGCTAGCTGACAAGTTGTCAGAACTTCATAAAATGGCACTACAAAGTCGATTGGTTTAAGATTATATTCTGGCTTCCCTAGGAAGTATGTCTGTACCAATGGGTACCCAGTGCTGTGTATTTGTAAATGACAGTCAAAAGGAAGTTTACCAAGAGGAAGCAGAGCCCATGCTAGAGAAGAACCTTACATTTCTCCCAAATCTGATTGGTCAGAGTCTCTTTTTGGTAGGTTTCTAGGGTCATGGGACCTTGGCTCAGAGATGTTCTAATAGGGCACTTCTTATCCTCTTAATCATAGTATTCATAATATCCCTCATTCTTTGTCTGGTCTCTGGACTCTTAAATGCTACTACACTGCCACTAACTTGACAAATGATACAACTGAGGATACAGAACTAGTCCAAAGGGGTGACAGAAATCTCAAACTTCAGCTAACTGGTGAAGTCAGTGATGAAACACAGAATACTTTTAGTGGTGAATGAGAAACTAACCATAACTTTGGCCATGCCCTCATAACAAAAGAACACCAAAACATCCCATCTCCCCCATCCCCCGTATTAATCATTTAATTTTTGTTCTCATTTTTCTACTCATCTGTACATACACTGGATAGAGGGAATGCGAGCCACAAGGTTTTCACAATCACACGGTCACACACCATGTAAGCTACATAGTTATACAATTGTCTTCAAGATACAAGGCTAGTGGGTTGCAGTTCAACGGTTTCAGGTATTTCCTTCTAGCTATTTCAGTACACTAAAAACTAAAAAGGGATATCTGTATAATACATACGAATAACCTCCAGAATGACCTCTCAACTCCATTTGAAATCTCTCAGCTACTGAAACTTTATTTTGTTTCATTTCTCTTCCCCTTTTGATGAAGAAGACTTTCTCAATCCCACAATGCCAGGTCCAGGCTCAGTCCCATGTTACCAGGGAGATTTATACCCCTGGGAGTCATGTCCCATGTAGCGAGGAGGGCAGTGGTTTACCTGCCGAGTGGGCTTAGAGAGACCATTCCTTTTGTTATCTTTTGAAATTTGAAATCCCCACCAAGGCAGCTGATCCAGACAGCCAATCGAGCCCCATTACACTGCACCCAATACGAAATAAAGCCCACCTGCTCTAAATCTGCCCCAATAGGTGGACAAACCCCTGTCCAATCAATAGGAGTCAAACTAACTTTCTTTAAATGCCCATAAAAAATAATCATTTGCCATCATGAAAAGATTGAAGCTACTTCCATTTTAACACGTGATCAGGCTTTCTTGCTGCAGCAAAACTTTTCGGTGTCCTGAATAAAATGCTGTAAGCTAAGTTCCAAAACCCAGAGGCATCACCTCTTTAAGAACAACAACCAGATGCAGCCCCCCTTCCCCATAATGTCAACACCCTTTTTCAATATGAACAAGTTAGGGTGATCACTGCTTAGACACACCTGAAGACCAAGAAAGTTATTAAACTAGAGGAAGGGGTAGCAACAGACAAGATAAGATCTAACAAAGGATTATGAAGACTGAATCTTTATATAATTTTTTTTTAGATGCTAGGGTATTAGAATAGCTAGAAGGAAATAACTGAGATGATGGAACTGTAACCCAAAACATTCTTTGAAATTTGCTCTACAGCTACTCATTAAGTTGTATTTTGAAAGTTATCACCTTTCTGTTTATATCTTATATTTCACAATAAGGAAATAACTGAAACTGTGGAACTGTATCCCATAACAGTCTTTGAAATTACCTATATAATTACTTGTTAAATTGTACTTTGAAAGTTATCACTTTTCTGTATATATGTTATATTTAACAATAAGGAAGGAAATAACTGAAATTGTAGAACTGTAACCATAACATTCTTTGAAATTTGCTCTCTACTTGTTAAATCGTACTTTGAAAGTTATCACTGTTAGGTATATTTGTTAAATTCACAATAAAAATGTATTAAAAAAAGAAAAAAAATGCAGCAATCTGCAAACTTGATTGTAATTTGTCTTTTGACAGTGGCAGCTCCATCTTCCATTCGCTCCGGCTCAAAACCCTGCAGTCATTCTTGGCTCCCATCTTGCTCTCACACCCCACATCCCAGTCATTAGGAAATCAAGCCGGCTCTACCTTAAAAATACATCCAAAATCCGACCACTTCCCACCACCACCACGACCACCACTCGGGTCCCAGCTCCAGGATTACTGCCTCTTACAGCTGACGCTAAACCTGGCAGCCAGGGTTCTCCTTTGAAAAGGTAAGTCAGGTCATGTTCCTCTGCTTAAAACCCTGCAGTAGCTTTTTTATTCACAATGTCCCGCGATGCCCCCATGTGTGAGCTGGCCACCAACTATCCCGTTTCCCATTCTCCTTCCAGCCCCTCCTCCGCAGCCACCTCTGAGGAGGTTTCACCTGGAGAACTCTGCACTGACCAGCTCCTTCCCTGTGGCTTCCCCGAGATAGCCACACATCTCTTTCCCTCACCTCTGGTTTTTGCTCAAATGCCAGCTTCTCAATGGGGCTGCCCGGCCCTATTTTAAATGACAATCCAACCCACCCCCCTTGCACTCATCCATCCTGCTCTACTTTCTTTTCCCATAACACCTTTCACCTTCCAACATACGATTTAAGATTTAATTGATTCATTTATGTTTCCTTTGGTTGTTTCTCTCCTCTGCCTGAATGTAACCTCCTGGAGGGTAAGGAACTTAGTGTGTTTTGTTCAGTGAACTGTCTGGCCCAAGTGCCTAGAAAGTACTTGGCAGGCTGTGTAGGCACTTGGTGAATTATTTGTTGAATTAGCAAATAATACTATTAATAAAAGCGATCATTTACAAAGGCTGTTACATGCCACCGGCTGTACAAACATTCCATGTAAACCTCATAAACAAAGTAGAATTTGTAGTTCCCATTTTACAGTTGAGACACCTGAGGTTAGAGAGTTTTGGCGACTTGCCTGAACTTGCACCACTGGTGGATTTGAATCCAGGTCTGACTGACTTTGGAACTTTTGCTTTCTCCTAAGTGGCCCTGTGGTCACCCCGGCTATGTTTAATATCCGTCTTACAAATGTGTGAAAATGGTATTTCACACATTCAACGACTTGTTGGTTCCTTCATTCATTTTCAACAACTACTCCCTGAGCCTTTCACCCCCTCACTACTGCCAAATGGCAGCACATAGTGTGTGCTGGAAGAGCCTTCGTGGACGGTGCCTGGAGGAGCTGGGGTCCACGGCCTGAGCAACACGTGTCCCCGTGGGCCTTGCAAACTGAGCCGCTCCCTCTCCCCAGCCCCTCATTTGCTCCACCAACCCCCAGGGAGGCCCTCTTTTATAGCAGAAACTAAACAGCTCCCCGTGGTACTAGTGGTACTAAGTCCCACCCATCTCCCATCCCCAGCCCCACTGAGTGAGGCTGACAGGTGCACGCCCCACAGCATCCTGCACCTCACCAGGTAAACAAGCCTGAAGGAGGGAGGCCGCGCGCAGGTGTGGGCGCAGGCCCAGGGCCAACCGGACCCAGCAGTGGCTGAGAGGCGGGAAGATGAAGAGGAAGTGTGGGCGAGGGGTAGCTGCTCGCCTTGAGCAATCGCAGTTACCAAATGGGGAAGGCGCCGGCCCCAAGCACCCTCCCGGGGCTTCCTCTCCCTTCTCTCAATCCCAGGCTCGGCCGGCACAGCCCGGGGGTGGGGGAAGAAGGGGCGCCCCGTCCAGCGCGCTCCCCACGCCGCGCCCCGGACGCCAGCCCTCCGCCTCGCTGCCCTGCGCAGTGCCACCCCCGTGGCTCCTCCCTCCCCGATCTTTCCTAATCCTGCGTCCCAAGGAAAAGGGGAGACGAACAAACAGGCCAACCAATCCCCAACAGCCTTGGAGCTTTATTATTATTATTATTTTAATCCACTAAGGAGCTGTTATTGGGTTTAGGGTTTGATTAAATACACACGCCCTTGGCCATGTACTCTGTGTTCCTTTTCTTTAATGTATTCTTTTAATCAACACACGTTTATTAAGGGCCTCCCCTGTACCAAGCCCCGCCAGGTCCTGGGGACCTGGAGGCGCTCCAGAAGCTAGAAAGGTGACCCTAAACCACATCGCAGCCCAGGGGCTGTGGGGACCCAGCCTGGGAGGGCCGGGAAGATGCCCAGAGGAAGACGTGGGTGATGTTCAAAGCAGGCAACCCAGGGTCCGAAGGGGAGCTCATTAGAGCACAGGACGCGGCACTGCGGGGTTGGGTCCCCTGGAGATGCTTGCTCCCCGGGTAGGTGTTCCCTGCCTGGTGTGGAGTCCATGTCTCCCAGGAAGGAGGCATCGGCAGTGGAGCGGGGTCGTTACGTTGAAACTACAACCAGGAGATGGAAAAGGCACCCCCATTTTAGAGAGGATCAAACCAAATCCACAGAGATGGGGATTCGCTCACTGTCCTGCTCCACCGCGGGCCTCCTTCGAGGCAGCAAATGGATGGCAACATCACGTCTGCAGCACCTGGGGCATAAAAGGCTTTTAAAAAATTATTGTAAAAAAGAAAAAATTATCGTGTGGTAGAACATTTATTGATAGGGTAACACAGAAACAGGTTCCTAAAGGAGTGTATTGTATGATCCAGATTATGTAAAATGTATAGGAACATACTAATATGTTTTTTAAAAGACTGACTTATAGACTACAACATGTTAATAGATGTTAGCTCTAAGTTGTAGGTTGCAAATGACTTTTTTTAAATTAAATTCAGTTTTATTGAAATATATTCACATACCATATAATCATCTATGGTGTACAATCAACTGTTCACAGTACCATCATATAGTCATGCATTCATCACCCCAATCTATTTTTGAACATTTTCCTTACATCAGAAAGAATCAGAATAAGAATAAAAAATAAAAGTAAAAAAGAACACCCAAATCATCCCCTCCATCCCACCCTATTTTTCATTTAGTTTTTGTCCGCATTTTTCTACTCATCCATCCATACACTGGACAAAGGGAGTGTGATCCACAAGGTTTTCACAATCACATTGTCACCCTTTGTAATCTACATTGTTATACAATCGTCTTCAAGAGTCAAGGCTACTGGGTTGCAGTTTGATAGTTTCAGGTATATACTTCTAGCTATTCGAATACATTAAAACCTAAAAAAGGGTTATCTATATAGTGTGTAAGAGTGCCCACCAGAGTGACCTCTCGATTCATTTGAAATCTCTCAGCCACTGAAACTATTTCATTTCATTTGGTTGCAAATGACTTTTAGAGCCTTTTTATTATGGAGAATTTTGTTCATATACTAAAAACTGAAAGAAGTCAGCCAGTCCCCACAACCACCAACCCATCCCCATCCAAACCCCCTTGCCCTCCCCTGTGATACCTCACATGGAAGCAAATCCAAGGCCTCATACGTTTCTTCCCTAAATATTTCAGTGTGTATCTTTAAATATAAGCTATATCTAAAATACAAGGTCTTTAAAATCTGTGTAGATACATAACCACAAAGGTAAACAGTGATTTCTTAATATCATCAAATAGCCAGTCAATAATCAAACTTCTAGTTGTCTTGAAAATGACACAGATGTTTCCATTTTACAGTTTTTTGTCAAATCAGGATACAAGTAAGGATCATACCTCACAATTAGTTGATAATGTCAGGTCTCTTTTTATCTCAAGATTCCCCTTCCATTGTTTTTTAAGTTTTCTTTGCAAACACATCATTTGTTCTATCGTGTCCCACAGTGGATTTTGCTGATTGCATCCTGTGGTAGAGTTGAACAGGCCCCTCTGTCTTTTGTATTTCCTGTAAATTGATGGTTTTATTTAGGGCCGTTCCAGATTCAGACTGGAGTGTTGTTTATTTTTAAAATTTTGGTCTCATTCTATATTAAGTATCTTTTTTTTAATTTTATATTAAAAACAATTATTTTAATTAGAGAAGTTGTAGGTTTACAGGAAAATCATGCAAAAAATACAGTGTTCCCATATACCCAATCTCCCCCCATTATTAACACCTTGCATTAGTGTGGGACATTTGTTATAATATATGAAAGAACATTTTTATAATTGTACTGTTAACTGTAGTCCATTGTTTATGATACGGTTCATTTTTGACAAGACTAGTTCATAAGAGATGTGAGTCCATCAGGAGGCATACAATATTCATCTTCCTTTGTGTGATGTTAGCATCAGTGTTGTTCAGTGCTTAGATTCTTAGTTCATGAGGGATTGCAAGATGAAGATATTCTAATCTGATCACTCTTCCTTCTTTTGTTAGCTGAAATACTTCAATAAAGAAAAACTGTTCATCATCTATTTGATCCCTCTGAGGTACGGATCATAAACTCAGAGCAGGATGAATGCTTCATTCTTGCCTTTATTTAATAGTCTTTAAAATAATGAATTGGCTCCCAAACACCCACCCATGGTGACAAATTAAGGTTTTTTTTAAATTATTACTTTTAGTATTATTGGGTACCCATGGATTTGAACATTCGATGTACCTTAATCCACTCCAGTTCTTATTCTTATTGAGGCTCACATTATTCCATATTTGATCTGTGGGAGCCTCTTGAAATGGGCTCCTGAAGACTTTGGACACAACCCTAAGATCCTTTGATAGCTTCTTTCCTATCAAACTCATTTCTTGTATTCTGCCCCGGATTTGGAATCAGCCATTTCTGTAAGGAGCCTGGTTCCTTTTGGTGGGAAAAGTTGCAAAAATAGTACAGAAATTTCCCTTGTATTCTCTCAACCACCTTCCCCTAATGTTGTCTTACATAACCATAGTGCAATTATCAAAACAAAGACAGTAGCGTTGGTACAATACTCTTCATTGAACTACAGACTTACTTTGGATTCCACCAGTTTTTTCCATTACCATCCTTTTTTTCCCCCATTCTAGAATCTGATCCAAGATCCATATTGGATTTAGTAGTCATGTCTCCTTAGTCTCTTCCAAATGTGACAATTCCTCAGTCTTTTCTTATCTTTTATGACCTTGACGCTTTTGAATAATACTGGTCAGGTGTTTTGTAGAATATCCTTCAATTTGGGTTTGCGGGATATTTCCTCATGACTAGATTGAGGTTATTTCTTTTGGGGAAGAACACAATATTGACCCTTTCTTCTCATCTCTTCCCAGCATACCCTGGGGGTTCATAATGTTGGTTTGTCTTATTCCTGGTAGTTGTTATACTTAATCCCTTGGTTAAGATGGTGTTTGCCAGATTTCTCTGCCATCAAATTATTTTTCCCTTTGTAGTTAATAAATATCTGTGGGGAGATACTTTGAGACTATGCAAATATATTGTTTCTCCTCAAACTTTGGCCCGCTAATTTTAGCATCCATCGGTAGATCTCGCATGCAATAATTATCACTGTGATGTTCTAATAGTGATCTTCTATTTCCCTCATTCCTTCTGCATTTATTAATTGACATTCTTCTGTAAGAAAGAGCTGGCTCTTCCCCCCAACTCATTTATTTATTCATTTATCTCAGTCTGGATGCATGGATATTTATTTTATGCTATAGAGTTGTCATCCAGTACTGTGGCTTGTATAACAGGCTTCAATAAACGTTTCTGGAAGAAAGGAAGGCAAGCAGGGAAGGAGAAAAAGGAGATTGGAAATGGAACTCTTCCTTCTTATTCCTTTACATTTGATAAATCTTTATCAGAATGCACCATTTAGGTCAGGCCAAGTGGGAGTGACCCTCCTACAACGTAAACCTGATTGGGCTGGAGGCACCCCACTGCCCTGGGGACCCCCGTGGGCTAGCTCTGTCCTCAGGACTCTACCTGGCCAGGGCAGGTCCAGGGAATGCTTGTTCCTTTAAGTTAGATCCTGTCCCTCCTGAGCCTAATACCCCAGAAAGTCTCCCCATCTCACTCAGAGTAAAAGCCAAAGTCCTCACAATAATTTCAGACCTACATACTCTGAGGCCCCTCCTAGACTCCCTGAGCCCTCTCTGCTCCTCTCTCACTCAGCTCCGGTCCCATTGGCTCCAACCTGCCCTGACTCAGGGTCTCTGCACTGGTCTGGATTGCTCTTCCCCTAGATAACTGCATGGCTCCCCAGGCCCTCTCCTCCTTTGGGTCTCAGTGACAACTTCCCTGATCACCCTACCCAAAACTGCCACCTCTCCTCCCACACTGACCACCCCCTTCTCTCCATGACATTATATATAAGTTCCTATTTGTTTGTCATTTTATGTCTCCTTTCACTGGAATCTCAGCTCTAGGAGGGCAGGCTCTTCTAGGACAGAGTTTGGAGGGGGACAATTACAACACACTGGGAAAACCCACAGCGGGTGGTTGAGGAGGGCTTCTCAGAGAAGGTAGCCTCTGAGCCCAGAGCTGAAGGTTGCATAGGTGTTAGCCAGGAGCATGGAGGTCAGTGTCAGGGCAGGTAAGTCCTTTAAGGAAACAGGGTGCTCAAGGGTGATTGCAGATGGCTGGAACATCAACTACCTCATCCATTTAACCAAAGTCTAACGAGCGTCTCCTACGTGCCAGGGAGTGGCAAACAGAACCGACAGCCCCTGCACACACAGGGGGAGATGATGGGCCAGTAAAAGGAGGGAATGTCTAATTCCTAGGGAGGAACAGAGAGGGATGCTTGAGAGCTGGGTCAGGGAAGGCCCCTCGGGTGGGCGTGAGCTTGGAAGTGAGTGGGGGAAGGTAGGAAGGCACCAACCCTCAGGTGCAAAAAGTGAACCAGAGAGAGAAAGGGAGGAGGGCCAGGTTTTACTGGAAAACTTGGAATTTGGTCTTTATCTCCAGGACATTGAAGGGTTTTTTGGTTTTTTGGTTTGTTTGTTTTGAATGTGAACACTGAAGGGTTTAAAACCTAGATGTGACACAATGGGATTAGGAAGATTCCGTCTACACTTTTCTGAAGAAGCTGAGACTCCACCCAGCAGTGTCTAGTTTTAAACTTCTTTTCAATGATCTCTTCTTTCAGCAAGTCACATTTTCTCTAATCCCTGATTATCAAGTAACGTGGCATGAGTAGGAGGACCCCAAAGCTCACAGCCCTTCCTATGCATTCCATCTCTTCCCCATCCTCCAGGTCCATGTCTCTTCTTTGCATTTATCATAATTTATAGTTACATATTTATATGAGTACTTACTTGCTTATAATGCCTGTTATATGTGGATTATATACTTCCATTCCTTCCATTTGTTTCTAAAATAATTTTCCATAAGAACAATAATGATGCCTAACATTTATTGAGCAATTACTATGTGATGGCTTTGTTCTGAACACTTTAAAACTCATTTAAGCCTTGTGGAGTCATACTTTTTATCCCCATTTTATAGGTGAAAAAACTGAGTCCTGTAATATGGGATCATACTCCACAGGCCATCCTGCAACCCTCTCTTATTCAATTAGTTTTAGAGATATTTCTGGTAGGTCTCTCTAGATAGAGTTCACCTTTCATTGTGGTTGTAATGTTCTGATGTAGGACCAGACTTTTTTTAAGCTCTTTATTTTTACCTTTAAATTATTCCCAGTGTATTTTTATTCCATTATATATTAATCTTCAAATTTACTTTGCAAAAAAAAAAAAACAGTCCATCTTTCCAAGTTTCTGGGGATCTTTATTGTAATCTCAGGTACCCTTGGATGGACAGGAGAGAAGGGGCAAGGGAGGCCTGGGGTAGCTTGTCCAATTCCTTCAGCAGCCAAAAAAAAACTTTCCGTGTTGCAAATCTGACCATTCTCTCGGGTTTTAAAGTGTTCCCGTGATTAAAAGACTATCTCACGAGTCCTCTCATTTTAGAAAGGAGACCAAGGCTGGAGCATGGTCACAGGCTTTTACAGCCAGGCCCGTGATGGCACCGCCAGGTTAGAACATGGAAAGATTTTTCCGGAGACTTGCCCCCCTTCACTGCCCGCAGAGCTTCAGCACTCATCACCTCTAGGCTAATGTACACCCCGGGCCTGTGGGGCCCTGGCAGCCCTTGCGCCTCTTCCCTCGTCTCTCCACCCCCACACAGTAGCCCTTCTTGGCATTTCAGACACACCTGACCTCCGCACATCTTTATACTCAGCACTACTGGGTTTGGGGCCAGGGTCTGTTTTGCTTCTTGTTGGGTCCCCAGCACCTAGCACAGCCTCCAGCTAACAGCAAAGGCCTGAAGAAGTACTTGTTGACTGACCCCACTCAGTGTTTGGAGACACTGAAGCGTTTTGCAGGGAGAGCAATTACTCTGATAGGTGTGGTTCTGAATGCTTGGATTTTGGGAAGATGCATCAGGCTGAAGGTGGTAGGGGCCCCTGCCAGGTCTGCAGGGGGGTGAGTGTCGGGGGGGCCCCTCACTCCTGGGCCCTCCCCCTTTCACTGGCCCCCGCTCAGCTCCTTGGGAGCCCAGCAGGCACGGCCACTTTGGTGGTGCCTGAACGTCTCAGGCCCTTGCAAGCTGGGTATATATTCTGCTGGCAAAATCGCAGCTGCAGGGACAGGGCTGTTGCCATGGTGACAAGGTTGGACTTACAAGTTTGCTCAGACTCTGCTTCTAAACCAGGCTGGGAGGGAAGACCAACTCACCACCAGGCGGCCCGTGGCCCCTCTAGGCCAGTGAGCCTAGAAAAAGGCCGCCCATTTATCCTAAATTCAAATCACAGTGGAGGCAGATCCTTATGTTCAAATCCCGGCTCTGACACTTACGAGCTTTCTGACTTCACACATTACTGAATTCCTCGGTGCAGTATTTTCCTTGTAAAATGGGTATGTGAGGATTCGATGAGATTATACACAGAAAGCCCTCAGCACATGCCTGGCATGTGGTAAATGTTAGCTAATATTAAATCACCTCAGCCTTTTGTCCCCGGCAGAAAAGTTTGGCGGGAAATCCGGACGCGTCCTCATGCGGCAAACCCACAGTGAGGTGCAGGACTCAGGGTTTTCTGAGACTGCCAAAATGACCTGCCTGAGATGAGGAGGGGGAACAGGGGCTCCCTGGACCCTCAAGCAGTGAGTTCCCACCCTCAACCTACCCTGGGTCTTCTCTGCTGATGTTGGGTGGGCGTGCAGCCAGATTCTGATTATCTGCTTAAGTGGCGCTCTAAGGGACAAGCTGGTGCAATCTGCAGCCCCCCACACACCCCGCTTCCCGCCACTTAGTCCTTCATTCATTTGCTTACTCTTTCACATAGGCCGTGCTGGATGTTAGGAAGTCAGAGCACACTAAGCCAGTCTTGCCCTCAAGCTCAGAGTCTTGCAGAGGAACCAAAAGAACAAACAGGCAGCACAGTTCCACCTGTGAGCAGGGCTCCGTGAGGAAAGGGGTGGCAAGTGTGGGCAAGGGGCACCCCAGGCAGAGGGCACAGCCTTGGAAGGCAAGGACATCAGAACTGTCAGATTTTGCTGCATCTTAAAGCCTCTGTCAGGGTGTAGCTGGACAAAAAGGTTAAAATGTGCCTCGAGGCTTCCTAAACCTGCAGGAGTGTGGATTTTATTCCGAGGGCAAGGTGGGAACCCCCCAGGGGTTTTAAGGAGGGAGGAGACTTGATGAGATCTGCTTTTTTAGGAAGATGCACAGTAGCAACAGATTAAAGGGAGAGTTGCAAGCTTCCAGAATGGCAGCCTAAACCCCACGCACTGACTCCACAGCCCCTGGCAGGTTGGTGCTGGAAATGCTGGGCCCCCCCCAGCTGCCGCTGGGGTTGTGTGTGCCTAGCAGGGCAGGGAGGGAGACCAGTAGCCTCTGGAGTACGACATGGGGGGTCAGCCTGGACTTTGCTTAACTCCCTGAGTGACCTGTCCATGCCCCACTTACCTCCCTGACCCCTCTGCATGAGGCCATGACTTTAGCACCCGGCCCAGCATGGACACCCAGTAGATGTGGCTGAGATTATTTATTAATTTAATATGGCTTTGTCGGGAGCAGTCAGAGGGGAGAGAAAGGATTTCATCCATTCACTCAGTGTACGGCCTTGTTCCCTCCCCACAGCTGGGGGACGGGCCTGGACAGGACCAGCTCAGCCTTAGCATTGAAAGTGACCAAACAATGGTCAAGGGCAGCAGGCACAAAGCACCACAGGGTGTAGGAAAGTTGGGGAGAAAAGGGGTTCCCTTGGGAGCTCTTCATAATTCAGAGGTTTCATGAAAAGAATCTTTCAGCCCATTGAAGGGCCAGGGTCTGGCTTCTCAGTGACACTGAGTATCTCATCATTTTGGAGAAGCACCAAGGTGTTCAGGCCACCGGGAGCAGGACAGGACCCCCGGCAGCCTGGCTTTCCGCATCCTCCAGGGCCCTCTTGCACGCTAGAGGGAAGGTGCTGGCTCCTTTGTTGGCTTCTCCAGGTGGGGAGTGGCCGCTCTCATCTGTGTAGCCTCCACCCACCAGGCCTGGAGCCAGAGCCTCAGAATAGTGAGGGGAGAAAGGAATGAAAACCAGTGCGTCTGGGTTTGTCCCATGTGGAGGTGCATTCCGGCACAATTGTGTGTGCCCTATGGCAGAGGGACACATTCCTTTGCTGAGCACAGGCACACATGCTCTATTTTAAACTGTCACCTCCATTATACAGAGGAGGAAACTGAGGCTCAGAGAGCTGAGTTGCTGAGGTCACAGAAATCCTGTGTGGAAGCCCACCTGTCCCGAAAGCAGTGTTCCTCCACTCTGTCCCTGTGCCCCCACCCCCACCACACACACCTCCCCAGCCAAGCATAACGGCGGGATGGGGGGCGCTGGGGCACTCAGTTCAGTTCAGCGGTTGGAAGGAATAAATGACTCAAACGTCCCATCTGGGTCTC
The DNA here is from genome assembly GCF_015220235.1 of Choloepus didactylus. Taxonomy (NCBI): domain Eukaryota; kingdom Metazoa; phylum Chordata; class Mammalia; order Pilosa; family Megalonychidae; genus Choloepus; species Choloepus didactylus. The sequence continues at coordinate 12,662,650 of NC_051314.1, read as the reverse complement.
TCTGGAGCGCCCCGTCTTCTGCTTTGCGGGGATTCCTGGCAGCAGCTGCCCCCAGGCCTTGCCTGGGCCCCCCGCCCACCCCCGCCGCGCCCAGCACCCAGCTCTGAGACCCTGGCGGCGGGGACCGAGGGGTGGGGCGGGACCGCGGGCTCCCCGCCCTCACCCAGCGCACACTTCTGTCCCCTTTGCCTTCCAGGCAGGCCTCGCCGGTCACACCTGTGTCCTGATGGGGACCTGGCCGGAGTCGGGACGGCGGCGCCATTTCTGGAGGCGGCGCTCAAGGCCCCTCCCTACTCGCGGCGCGGAAAGGGACGCTCCCACAGGCCGCCTCGGGAAGCGTTTGGTTTTTTGTTTTTGCTTTTTTACTTTTTTTTTTTTTTAATGCAATTAAAGAGTTTGTTTTTAAATGAAAACGTCTTTTCTCCGGAACACCGGGGCTCCTGCCCCGCCGAGGGCCCGGACTCCCCGGGGGCGCGTGGGGGCGGAGGGCCGAGGCCTGGAAAGGGAACTCGCAGGAGAAAATAAAACCCAACTGAGAGCCACCAAGGACACCGCGCGCGCGGGCCCCGGGACCGGCCCGGCTCAGCCCCGGAGGCCGCGGGGAGCGGGGCCCCGAGACCCCGCAGCTCTCCCAGCCGCCCCGGGCCCCGCCAGCGCCCAGGCAACTTCGGCGGCCCGGGCCCACCCCCCACCCGCCGTCCTCCCACCCGGGGTCGACCCTGAACCTTCGTGATCGTCTGTTCGCTGTCCCGCGGTCACGGTCCTAACCGGCCCCCCGGCCCCCTCCCTAGCCCGCCCCGGGAGGCGGATCAGGAGCCCCCGATGGGGGGACCGGGGCGGCGCGCGGCGCGGGGAGCTACGCCCGCGTTCTCTCGTGGCTTCCACAAGGTGTATGGGGTCCCTGGCCGAGCTGCGGCCGGAGCTACAGCAATGGGCACGACTGGAAAAAAACACGCGGTTCTTGCCCTCTCGGAGCTCAGGAATTTATGGCCACCGGTACCGCACTAATAGCTGTTAATAACAGGAAGCCCTCCCTAAATTGTCACTGCCGCAGACCAAGGGACTAGGTCTGATCTTAGAGCGCGATAGTTTCTCTCCATCAAGTCAGTGACAGAGGAGTCGGTAATCTCAGGTCTTCTGCTTAAATTTTAAACCTAAACCAAAGTCATCTTGGTATAATGAAACCCCATGCGCCCGCAACATCAGCTTCAAGACCAATTCGTGACCGTCGTGTTTTGCCTACCCCAACCCACTTCTCCCAGGCATCAGGCTATATTTCAGTATGGGCCCCTGAAACCACCACTGGGTTTTGATGAAAGCCACATTGTTTGTTTTGAAATTTTTTTTTTTAAGCTGGGTGATTAAAATGTTAATTTAATGGTGGGGAAAGGAGTGGAATGACTGAAGTGATCTTTGAAAACTGAAGCCATGCTCTCTGGGATATCATTTGGCCCAGGTGAGAGCTGATGGTGGCTTGCAGCAGGGTGGAGGCAGTGGAAACCGTGAAAAGAGGGGTGCTCATTGGGGATAGAAGTGACAGGACTTGCTGATGGATTGGACAGGGGTCGTGAGGGAAAGAGACATCAAGGTTGACTCCTAGGTCTCTATTTCGATAATTGGGTGAATGGTGATGCACTTAACAGCCGTGGGGAAGCCCTGGGAAGGAGCAGACCTGGGAGAAGGGGAAAATCCAAACAGGATTTGCCATGTTACTTCTGAGCTGGGGCATCTCTACGTGAATATCTAAAAGGCGACTTGTGGGACTGGAGTTGGTATAGATAGCAGCCAGTGAAGTTGGAGGGAAACCAGGAGAGTGGTCTTCCAGAAGCGAGGGAAGAAAGTGTTCCAAGTAAGAGGGAGGGACTGGCTGTGTGAAATGCCACTGAGAGGTCAAGGAAGAAGAACACAAAAAGTGGCCACTGGATTTAGTAACATGGATGGCTTTGGTGACCTCGGCAAAAGTGATTTCGGAGGAGTGACACAGCTGGAAGCCAAACCTGAGAGAGGTAAGGAGAGAAGAAGGGTGAAGGAATGAATGGGGATGACGGGCTGTAGATGAATCTTTGAAGATATTTTGATGTGAGGCCAAAGAGAGCATGAGATGGAGGCAAATTTCAAAAAAAAAACAACACAAAAAACAAAAACAAAAACAAAAAATCCCACAACTTATAATACAGAAAATTTAAAGCTTACACTGGACAGAATAATGTAATAAACCCACACCAGTCACCCAGCTTCAATGATTATCAACATACGGCCAATCTTTTTTCATCTATGCCTGTCTGGTTATTTTAAAGCAAATCCCAGAATTCATTCTATTTCCATCATAAATATACTTCAGTATGGATCTCTAAGAGATAAGGATTCAATCTTTAATTGTCACAGACTTTGTTTTTTTCAACATAACAATAATACAACTATCACACCTAAAATAACAGTAATTCCTTAATCTCATCTAATAGTCACCTGTGTTCATCTTTTCCTTATTGTCCCATAAATGTCTTTTTGCAATTTGTTTGTTACAATTAGGATCCAAACAGGCTCATGTATTGCATTTGGTTGGTATGTCTCTTAAACACCTTTTTACTCCATAACATTTCCTCTTCTTCCTTTTTAAATTTTTTTGAAGAAACCAGAAAATTTGTCCTTTAGAATTCCCCACATTCTGGATGTTGTAGGAAGCAACCTTATGATGGCACTGTGAACTTCCTGTCGCATCACGTAGTGTCTGGTTTTCTTACTTTGGGATTGATCAGTGGGTTCAGGTGTTGCCAACCTGATTCTAACTTTAGAAAGTTCCCCATCAGCCTTCACTTGTCTGCCCATCGGCATTTCAACCCCAATCAAGAATTTTCCTCAAAAACAATGGTGAAGAGAAACCCTCCCAAGAAACAGAACTTGGAGCAGAATGTTTAATTGTCCACATAGACTGGACTTAGAGATGGCCTGCAATTTGACTTATGGATAGTGGCTAACAGGTTTGAAAGAGTGGGACTGGAAGAGGGGTGATGGGAAAGAGGTATGTGGATGGGCCTGTCAGAATATGTATAGACTGAAGATATGTGTCCCTGTGAACTCCCTCCAAAGGGCATTTACCGCAGAGAAGGCATGCAATAATCAAGTGGACAAAATGACACATTCTGTGGATGTCAGTCTGCCTCTTTGCCCAGCCATGCTGGTGCTTGTTCGATGAATCCAGGTGGCAGGTATGGACTTTTGCATGGACTAAACAACAAGGGCTTCCCCTTACCAAGACTGACCTGGCTACTGCCATTCCTGAGTGACTAATGTGCCAATAGCAAAGACCAACACTGACTCCATACCCCAGGGGGGCCAGCCAGCCCATCTGGTCATAGATTATCTTGGATTTCTTCCATCAGAGAAGGGGCAGAAATTTGTCCCCGCTAGAATAAATACACATTTTGGATAGGATTTGCCTTCCCTGCCAGCATTACCACCCTGGACTTCTAGACTGCCTTAGACTCTTTCACGGCATTCCCCCAAAACAGTGAAATAATTTCATAGCAAAAGAACTGCAGCAATGAGCAGGTATGCATGGAATTCACTAATATTGCCACGTACCCAATCACCCAGAACCAGCTGGCTGAAAGAGAGTCTGTTACAGTGCCAGTTGGGAAAGAAAGCCTTGGAAGGATGGGGTCTTTCTTACTTGATGCAGCATATATGCTTTGAACCAGTGGTTAGTAGATGATGCTATCTGAAGGATTGGAAATTGGAGTTTCTTCTTTTATTATTATTTTTTAAATTTCTGTCTTCACAACTTTGAGTGCTGTTGGAAGGTCTTAGTTCCCAAAGGAGGAATATTTCCATTAGGGCACATATCTCCAGCTCCATTAAATTAGAATTTGGACATTTTGTGTTTCTCAATTGGTAAGGAAAGAGGTTACTCTACTGGCTAGGATGATTGATCCAAATTACCAGATTGAATGGTTGCTTTTCACTGGGGGCAGCAAAGACTTTCTGGAAACCAGGGGATTCTATGTAGCACCTCTTAGTATTTCCAAGTCCAGTGGTAAAAGTTAATCGAAAATCAAAGCACCAACACCCCCCCCCCCCAAAAAAAAAAGAAAGAAAGCAGCACCACTGAGAATTCAGACTCTTTAGAAACAAAGTTTCGAGTCACTCTACCAGGTACAGAACCCTAACCTACTGAAGTCCTGGCTGAGGGAGAAGGAAACATAGGAGTAGCAGAAGAAGGAATTTATAAATATTAACATATTAACCACAGCCCTGTGAGCAGTTACAGACCTGTTACAGAGGATTGTAGCAGCTATGCAACTCCGTTATGCCTTTTAGAGATCATTCTATCAGACCACCAGTTTCAAGGTGATGTGGTACATGGTAGGCTCAATGTCAAGTTAATCAAAGCTCTTTTGGATTATATTGTGATAGAAAGCAGAAGACTTAACTTAGCCATGGGTGAGATGGTGAATGTGCCCTGCTTGCTCTTCATCACAAGTGAATGCAATCTGCTTGGAGCCTCCTTCTTGGTAGGGATTAAAAAGCATTTGTTTACCAGATCAGTACTTCCAGCCCAAGTGCCAGAGCCTGTGTTGGTCTAGGTGCCAGGTTGGATGTATTATGTCCCCCAGAACGCCATTATCTTTGATGCAGTCTTGTGGGGGCAGACGTATTAGTGTTGATTAGATCAGAATCCTTTGATTGAGTGTTTCCATGGAGATGTGACTCAATCAACTGTGAGTGAAACGTTTGATTGGATAATTTCCATGGAAGTGTTACCGTGCCCATTTAGGGTGGGTGTTATTTGGATCACTGGAGTTGTATAAAGGAGTTCACAGACAGAAGGACCTCAGAGCAACAGAGAGTGACATTTTGGAAGAGCTGCAGCTGAGGGACACATTTTGAAGACACATTTTGAAGCTGACACTGACATTTTGGAGAATGCCATTTTGAAACACAACCTGGGAGCAAGCAGATGCCAGCCACGTGCCTTCCCAGCTAACAGAGGTTTTAGGACACCATCGGCCATCCTTCAGTGAAGGTACCCTGTTGGTGATGCCTTACCTTGGACACTTTGTGGCCTTAAGACTAATTTTGTAACCAAATAAACCCCTTTATAAAAGCCAATCCATTTCTGGTGTTTTGCAAAACTGCAGCATTAGCGAACTGGAACAGTCTATAATAATAAAGACACTACATCTGGCACAGCAGCTGTGATTAGAGCTACCACTTGGTTAAGTTACGGTAAAACCTTGTTATCTGCCGTGATCCACTTGGTTTCTGCAAGGGCTGTACCAGTAAATTAAAGAGGATACTAATCCCCACCATTCCGTCTAGAATGCAGGATTGCTTCTGATTTAATATATTTGCAAGGGAAACAGCTCAGTTTCAGGGACTTCACTTTGGCCTTGCCTATCATAATGGTTTGTATTTGCTAAGTCAGGGAATCAATGTATGGGTTCTGCTGGTTTATAAGTATATCAATTCTGACTGTACACTCAGAAATGACCATAGGACCAGGATATTATCACCAGATTTGGGTCAGGACTCCATTTATCACCAGCTCTCATTTGCCCCCATTCAAGCAAGTGTCAGCTCAGACCTGTCCCCAACAGCCCTTACAAGATTTGAGTATTCCTTTCTTCTGTAGAGTATAGTTACTCCAGTAAATGGCAAGAATTTGGGGAACCTCTACTGAGTATACTTGCTGTGACATTGCAGGGTTCCTTCCTCAAGGAGAATTGGCCTTGTGTTCATTTGGTGGGTTCTGGGTGTAAGAATCAGATCATGTCTGCCAAGTAGATGAGATAATGAGATTTTCCAATTCAGCGGCTGATGCCAGCCTTCTGCTGCAGATCTCTGGGTTACAGGCCACCTGCCTGCCATTCCAGTTTTGCCCCCTTCCAGTAATTACATCTACCTTCTCTCTGATGATTGAGTGACACCACCTGGCCTCTGCTCTCTCAGAACCCTACCATCCATAGAGCTATGGAACCCAGGTCCATAGTTGCATCTTTTTTGTAAACCCCAGCCCACAGAGGAGAGCTACCATTGGGTTTCTCAACAATGTTGACCCCTCACTGGTGCATTCTGTATTGCTTTAGTGTAAGCAGGGTCCTCCAGGGATCACGGTCAGCTGGCAGTTTCCCTGGTTTTACATAATAAATCTGTTCTGATGTGCTCACCTCTCTTAGCTTTTTGCCCTCTTCCTCAACACTCTGCTAAAGCAAGTCCAGCATCTCCACTTAATTTACTGTCGGCTCTCATTGTTTCCGACCTTCCAGGGACTATTCCAGCAGGATATTTAAATGGGCTCCAGGAGCCCTTGCCCAGTATGTTTCATCCCGAGTCATGAGAGTTCCCCCATATCGTAAAGTCTCCCCATGCAAGCTCTATAATCCACCCTCCCTGATCCAACACCCTGAAGGTCCATCCCTAGGCACATTCTCCTTGTTCCCAGTGGTTTATATTAGCCAAGTCCTGAAGCTCCTTCGGTGAGACTTGACCCTGATTTTTGGTCTAGCGGTCCGTGAGGGCAGGCAAGGGCAGATCTCAAGGAGGACACGTGTCATCGTCAAGACGTCTGCCTCCGATGAGGCCTTTGCATGGTCTCCAGGTATTGGGAGGCTGCTTTCCTCTAGGGAAGGGGAGGGGACCAGTTTTGCTGTCCCAGGAGGTTGAGGTGAACACAGGAATCCAAACTCCTCAGCTGCCTCTACTCAAATGTCCCGTCCAGGTCACAGGGCCCTACTCTTTCCCTTTCAGGTCCTTCGCAGAAAAGACTTTCTAAGGCTGTGAATTCAGCCTCCTATGTAACTATTCTACTCTTACAATAAAATCTTTAGCACTGATTTTCAGCACTGCCTGTCTCTGGCTGCAGGAGTTAAGGGTCTTTTTAAATGCTGCCTAGAGACCTTCTGGCTTTTGCATCATGATCTTTGTTGATAGCTGACTGGGGAGCCTATTTTCTTCTTTCTATGCTTTTATGGCAGTTAAAACAGGAGTAAGGAAGCTTGGGTATTTATTCATTAACTCTCACCTCCCATCATTTAGGGCCACTCCTGGGGGAGTTAGCGTCCGGCCCATCCATGGTGACCCCATCTTCAGGCTGAGCACATTCCTGTGGCCAGAGGAAGTCCGTTGGATAGAGTCTCGGTTGCTTTGGGGAGCCCAGGAACAGTGACTGCTGCAGGGTTGATGACAGAGTCTGTCACACACTGCGTCTTCAGAAGTCCAGGTCCTGTGTCCACAGGGCCCCTCCTCCAGCTTCTAGGGTCTCTTCCCTTCATTCTCCCAGTCCTACGAGTGGTAGTTACCTCCTGCACTTACCACCTCTGTGCTACCTCAGTGTTCCAATTTCACCTTCCCAGTCCTCCAGTGTCTGTTTAACCAATTTCCTCCATTCATTTCTCCCTGTTAAAACCACTGATTTGGTTTCAGTTTCCTGCCTGGAAATGAATAAAGGAATTCATAAATGGAAAAACAGGCCAGTATGAGTAAAAAGAGGAAGAGCACAAAACAAGGTTGGGGAGGCAGGCGGGGCCAGACCAACCTTGAGGAATAAGTGAGAAAATATTTGGGAGTCCCCGAGGCTGCTCCTTGGCTGTGCCTGGCAGAGGGCTCCTGCTAACGCTGGATTCCCTTCTCTGCCTCTCTCTGTTCCATCTTCAACTTTATTCAGCAAACATTCTATCAAAAGTGAAGTCCACTCTGCCCTGTGCTCAGAGTGGGCCATGCAGGGATACACCTCTCCTCCATCTCCAGAGAACCTTGATCCTGCTCTGAACTTTGGGGCTGGCTTGAACCTTTGTGGGTATAGATTTTAAGAATCTTTGTGCACTCTCTGCTCCACTGATATTGAGCTGTCCTGTGACCTCAGACATGCCATACATTTCCACACCTCTAGGCCTTTGCACGTGAGGTTCCTTTTCCGGAAACACCGTTCCTCCTGTTCCTTCTCCCTGTCATAACAAATCCCTGCTCCTCATTCAAGACTAGCTGAACTGTCTCTTCTTTCCTGGACTTCCCTAAGTGGGATGGAGGCTGCTTCTTTGGAATTTACATATGCATGCATACATCTATTAAGGCTTATATTACAACTCTTGTTTTCATCTGTGTTTCTCTATCCAATGTATGATCTCCTCTGGGGCCTCACTCATCTCTGTACCTTCATTCAGTCACTCGACAAATCCTTTTTTGAGTGCCTGCCTGTCTCAGGCGTGGGAGCAGCTCAGTCAATGTCTTCTGAAAGGATGAATGAATTGATGAGAGGATGGTGCCCTCCATGGATGCTGTGTTGCTAGGTTACAAACTCCAGTGATGGAGAGGAGGGGGTGTGACTGCTGTTATGTGAGCTGAGAGTAAGCGTCTCACATTTTACTGCAGAATCAGGGAATCTGTGGGTAGAAATTCCACGCTTCGGAAATGAGTGTGGTGGGGGTGAAGTTTGGGCTTTCTGACAGTGATTTTCATTGTGCTGGGGGTGCAAGGAGTGGGGGAGGACAGGGGGAGAGAGTTGTCAGAATCTTTCCAGTGTACAAGACTAGTTTGAAAAATACCTAAGAGGTTATCTTTCCTTCACCTTTCAAATTGAGAATCACTGAAAGAAAAGCTTTCTAAATAAGAGTAATAAGGACACTGTGGAAAACAGTACCTCAGAAAGTTAAACATAGAATTACCTATGGCCTGGCAAGTCTACTCGTAGGTATTACCCAAAAGAACTTGAAGCAGGGACTCAGACAGATATTTGAACACCAAGGTTCACAGTAGCATTATCCACAATAGCCAAAAGGGGGAAGTGACCCTAGTGTTCATCGAAAGATAAATGGATAAAAATAATGAGGTATATTCATACAATGGATATTATCCAGCTGTAAAAAAAAATGATGGGCTGGGACTTGCTACAACATGGATGAACCTTGAAGACATCATGTTGAATGAAATAAGCCAGACATAAAAGGACATATATTGTATAATTCCTCTTATATGAAATACTTAGAATAAGCAAATTCATAGGGACAGAAAGCACAATGATGGTTTCCAGGGGTGGGGGAAGAGGGGAATAGAGAGTTATTGCTAAATGAGTAGAGTTTTGGTTTGGGATGATGAAAACAGTCTGGAAATAGATAGTGGTGAAAGTTACACCTTATTGTCAATGTACTTAATGTCAAAGAATTGCCCACTTAAAATGGTTGACATGATCTTTATGTTATATATATTTTGCCACAATTAAAAATAAATACTTTAAGAAAAAAGGATATCTTTAGTTTTTTTTTAAATTTGTTGTAGTAACAAATATATAACACAAAATTTGCCATTTTAACCATTTTTAAGTGTACAATTCAGTGTCATTAATTCCGCTTACAATGTTGTGTTACCATCACTACCACCATTACCAAAACTTTTCATCACTCTAAACAGAAGCTCTGTTGATTTAGTTTTGAAAGTGCTTACAAGTAAAATTTGTAGTAGATGAAATCCCCTTAGAGCAAGTCTGGTGAGTATAATTTTCTATCAATAATTTTAAATCATGGAGGAAAATTCCACCAAATTGAGATGAATTTAGAAGGTTGTGAAGTATGCTGTACCTAATATTTTTTTACGTCTATGTGCACCCTTTCTAGCCGCTATTACCTTTGCCATTTCATTTCCTCCTGTTTCATAAGGCAAACATTTTAATTATGATGATTGAATATTTATAAATATTTAAGGATATTTATTTGACATCAACATAAGATGTAATTTACAACATCACTGTAAGAATTTAATTTTTTACATAGAAGGGATTTGAAGGGTTTTCCTAATCAGAAATTGTAAGGCAATAGAAACACCTGAAGCTAACAATTAGAGAACAGCTAATTACATGAAAGTATATACTCTATCTTGACAGAATGCTAAGCAGCCATTACAAATGAGAATCAAGAAAACTATGTCATAATGTGAAAAAACACTCCTGCCATATTATGTGAAAAAGCAGAACTAGAAATTTCACTGTTCCCCACAATTGTTTAGCACAATGCCCGGCACCCAGAAAGTACTCAATAAATGGTAGATATTATTATTAATTAGTTACAACAGTGTAAAAATATGTATGCCTATGGAAAAGATCATCAAGGAACCACACAAAAATTAGGGATGACACAAAAATTACTGTGGTTTTTGTGCTGTCAGCATGGGATTTTTGGTTATATTTTTAAAATTTGATGATGAAAAACCAACAATCCAATACAAAAATGGAATAGAAAAAATGGAAAAAGCTATGAACAGATAGTACTTCTAAGTGGAATTACAAATAGTCAAATGAATGAAAAAATGATCAGTATCACTCAGAATAAGAGAAAGCCAAGTTAGTATTAACCTGACATATTTTAAGTCTATGAGACTGGCAAAATCCAAACTTTGATAGCACTCTGTATTGCAAGATCTAGGGAAACAGGTGATCTCATACGTTGCTTATGAAAGGGTAAAATGATACCATGTGTGGCCAGCAATTTGGCAATATTTACCAATATTTAAAATGGATGGGTCCTTGACTCTCTAATTATGCTTCTAGGGATATCCAATGGTCTACCTATCCTTCTGCAAGAAAAGATGAAAAGAGCAAATACTGCAGCATTGATGTAATATCAAATGATTGTAAACAATCTAAATGTCTACTAGTGGGAGATTTATTTAAGTAGTCTATTCAGAGGAAGATTCTGTAGCCTTTAAAAAGGGTGGGGCAAGGACTAACTATATGAAAATGAGGTCTTCAATGTGTGTTATAAAGGAACAAGGTAGAGAATAGGGTGTACAGTATGTTCCCCTTTGTGTTAGTAAGAGAAGAGCATGTTTATTCTGCATAGTTTCTCTGTAAGGATTCACAGAAGTCTCCACCGTGGCATCTGGGGCCCAGGAGGGGCTAGAGGGTAGGGGTGGAGTGTCTCAGGAACAGAGAAAGAGGGCTTCCCATATATCTTCCTAATACCTTTTGAATTTTGTATTTTTTGAACCTATTACTTATTTAAAAACTAGCTAGATATATATATTGAAAATATTCTAAATTGTTTACAAAAAAAAAAATCATTCACAAACATTGTTTAAAGTAAAGTTTTTCCCGCAGTTTAACACACGGGAAAGTGCACAAATCCTAAGTGTGTAGCTTGGTGAAAGAAGCGAACATATCCGTGTAACCCAGGCTTAGGTGGAAGGTATAACACCCCTCCACCCCCCAAACCCCCAGTCCTTCCAGTCATTACCGCATCCCAGGGCAACCATTATCCCGACCCCATAGATTAGTGTTGCCAAGGTCAATGAAACAGATCACCCTAAAACAGTTTTAATGGTTGCAGCTTTCTCTCCAGGCTTTGTCAAGAGGTTGGTGTGGCAAGCATAGTTTACATTCATGTGTTTCCGCCCCAGAGCTGGCAAGACTTTGCAGTTATGAATCTAATGGCAAAATAATCATTAACACTGTCCCCCTTTCCACTGCCTATTATGATGTTAAAGGGAAAAGGCCATTACAGACATTTCGACACAAATCGCACAGGAGCAAAACAAACACATGAACGAACTGCCCGGGATCCACTGGCCTCAGGTAAGAGAAAATCCCGCGCTGTCTTGGGGCATTCTGCAGCTCGCACACCCTGCGGGTGTGTTTCCTATCCCTCTTGGCTGTGGCTGCTTCACCTTTGCTCAGCGCCCAGCAGCTCCTTGGATGTTGCTGGCCAGGGGGCGGTTCTGAGCATTAGTGGGAGCTGGTGGATTAGTTGGCTTCCTGTTCACCGCCAGGGAGAGCCAAGATGGAAGCCGGAGGCTCAGGCTCCTAGAGAACTGCAGGAGAGGACGCCGGCTGGGCTGTGGGGTTGCTTGTCCCTGTGATCCCACAGTGTGTGAACTGGTGACTTGTACTTCACACTTTTCTCTCCCGGTTTCCAGCTTGGCTTGTACAGTTAATGCCCTTGTGTTACTTTGTATTTCTTCTGTTGTGCAGTATCTAAAGACCTCTGGTTATTTAAGGGTGAGCTTGCCCAGCAAGGGTACAGAGTTAAAGAGGAAGATGCCCCTCAGCTGGAATGGAACTGGGTGGAGTCGCCCTGAGCTTCTGCCTGAGCCTACCCGATTGCCCTGCTGCAAGGGGCAGCCACTGGCCACACTGACTACCAGTGATTTATGGCCCAGTGGTGCCCAGCTGATGGCCATGAACCCTGCAGCTGCTCAAGGTTAAGTGGGTCCCACGTGAGGGACCCAAGCAAGGGGATGGCCCCAGTGCAGTTGTTCCCTGCATGGGCCAAGGGGAGATCCATCATGTTGCCAGCCAGGGGGTCAGTATCAGCTAAGGGGGTGGCTGGAGGACTGGAATCCCCCAACACCCAAACATACACACACCCACCAGACTCCAGCCAAGGCTCAAAGCTCAGCTGTCAGTCTGAATCCTCTGGGTGTGTGCCGGTTTGAATGTATTGTGTCCCCCAACTGCCATTATCTTTGTGGTCTTGTGGGACAGACGTTTTGGTGCTGGTTAGATTTGCTTGGAATGTGCCCCACCCAGCTGTGGGTGGTGACTCTGGTGGGATACTCCCATGGAGGTGTGACCCCCACCCATTCAGGGTGGGCCTTGATCAGTGGAGCCATATAAAACATGCTGACTCAAAGAGACTGAACGGAGTGCAGCTATGAGTGACGTTTTTAAGAGGAGCAAGCTTGCTAGAGAGGAATATCCCGGAAGAAAGCCATTTTGAAACCAGAACTTTGGAGCAGACGCCAGCCATGCGCCTTCCCAGGTAACAGAGGTTTTCCGGGCGCCATTGGCCATCTCCAGTGAAGGTACCCGATTACTGATGTGTTACCTTGGACGTTTTGTGGCCTTAAGACTGTAACTGTGTAGTGAAATAAACCCTCATTTTATAAAAGCCTATCCATCTCTGGTGTTTTGCATTCTGCAGCATTAGCAAACTAGAACAGGGTGGGAGGTCGATGCCAGGCTCCCTGAATTAAGAGACTATTTACAAGGCCTGGCCCTGCAGAAACAGGTGAGTGTTCCCAGCTTCTCCCCATTGCCCCTGGTGCCACAAATTGTCACCCAAACAGGGTCATGCTTCAGTGCAAGGGCTGAGAGAGGAAGGGGACATTGAGGTCTTTATGAAGCCCTTATTGTGTGCCAGGCCCTGTACCAAATGCTTCATCTGCCTTTTCTCATCTAACTCCCATAACAAGCCATTGTTCCACTTTGACAGATGAGAAAACTGAGCAAACTAACCGAGATCACACAGCTAGCTGCCTGTTTCTGGAGCCAGAGTGCTTAACAACTAAAGTGCCTACTGTGTGCCGGGCAGTTTGCACAGGCTATAGTATTTAATGTTGCCCCAAATCCTAAAATGTCAGCAGTCCTAGCCGCATCTGGGAGTTGAGGAAACAGGCTCCTTGTCTTTCCTACGCTCACTTGGGTAAGGAGAGGCAGAGCTCAGATGGTGTTGGTGCACAACCCTGAGCTCTTCTTTCCTACTCCCTCAGCCTAACTACACCCTCTGCTGCCGGGGGAGGTGTTAGCAGGGCCCATTGTTCACTCTTTGCCTAAGGTGCAGGAGAGCCTGGGGTTGGACACAGTGTCCCTGCCTCCCTGAAACACTGTGCAGTCCACACTTTCCTGGCTTTTGCTTGCCCTGTCGACTGCTCCTATTCAGCCTCCTTTTCTGCATCCTCCCCCAGTGTCGGGGGGCCTCACGACTTTATCCTGGACCCCAAGGGCTAAGCATTGTCCACTGTGAGCTCACTCATCCCCAACTATGGCCCAATCATTTTCAGCCTTCCCTCCAAGGATACCCGACCGTCTCCTTCACATTTGAAAACAACTTTATTGGATATAATTCACACGCCATACAATTTACCCATTTAAAGTATATAATCCAGTGTTTTAAAATGTATTCACAGGGTTGTGCAACCATCACCTCTAATATTAGAACATTTTATTCACACACACACACAAAATCCATACCCCTTAGCAGTCACTCCCCTTTGTGTATGGTGTGCAGTAGGGGTCTAACTTTTTTTTTTTTTTTTTTGCATGTGGATGTCCAATTGCCCCAGCACCATTTGTTGAAAAGGATCTTCTTTCCCTCAGTTAAATTAAATTTCCCTCATTTAATTGTCTTGATGCACTTGTTGAAAATCAATTATTTCTGGACTCTTAATTCTATTCTCTTGGTCTTTCCTTATGCCAGTACCATGCTCTCTTGATAACTGTACCTTTGTAATAAGTCTGGAAATTGGAAAGTGTGAGTCTTCCAACTCTGTTATTTTTGAGGGCTATTCTGGGTCCTTTGCTGAGGTGGTTTGAAGCTGTATGTACCCCAGAAAGGCATGTTCTTAAATTTAATCCATTCCTGTGGGTGTGGACACATTGTGAGCAGGACCTTTTGATGAGGCTACTTCAGTTAAGGTGTGAACTACTTCATTCAGGATGGTCTTAATCCTCTTACTGGAGTCCTTTAAAAATGGAATGAATACAGATAGAGGGAAAGAAAGTTATGGAAGCAAGAAGCTGAAAGCAACGAAACTCAGAAAAGAAGGAAGAGACCAGCAGATACCATGAGCCTTGCCATGTATGTCAGAGGAGCCAAGGATCACAGGCAGCCAGTCTTCAGGAAGAAACCATCACCTTGATGATGCCTTGATTTGGACATTCTCACCCCCTCAAACTGTAAGCTAATAAATTTCCATTGTTAAAAGCCAAATTATTTCATGGTATCTGCTTGGAGCAGCCTACAAACTAAAACACTTGCATTTCCACTTAAATTTTAAGGTCAGTTTGTCAATTTCGAAAATTAATTCAGAGCTTTAATTTTTCAATAATGTTTTGTAATTTTTGGTGTACAAAAATTTTACCTGTTTTATTTTTTATGCTACTGTAAATGGCATTGTTTTCTTAGCTTCTTTTTCAGAATGTTAATTGCTAGAATATAGAAATACAGTTTATTTTATATATTGCTTTTATATCCTGCAACCTTGTTGAACTAGTTTATTATTTCTAATAGTTTTTTTTAGTGGATTCCTTAGAATATTCAATGTACATGACCATGAAATCTGCAAATATAGTTTTTCATCTGCTTTTTAATCTAGATGACTTTTATTTCTTTTTCTTGCCTAAACATCCTAGTTAGAAGCTCCAGTTGAATGCTAAATAGAAGTGACAAAAGCAGATGTCCTTATCTTGTTCCTGATCTTGGGGGGATAGCCTTCAGTCTTTCACCATTAAATATGATGTTAGCTGTGGGTTGAGCCGTTTCTCTTCTGTGTTAGTCAGGTTCTCCGTGGAAACAAAACCAACAGGTGATATATGTAAATATTATGAAATTTATTACAGGAATTGACTCACGCAACCATGAGGATTGGCAAGCCAGAATTCCATAGAGCAGGCTACAAAATGGGAACTCTGATGAAGGTTTTATGAATTCTCCAGGAGAAGCTGGCTGACTGAAATAGAGATAGAAATTCATCTTTCTGATGGCTGTAATTATCAGTTCCCCCTTTAAGGTCTTCAATTGATTGGATGAGACTTCTCTCATTGCTGAAGGCACTCTTCTTAATTGTATATGTAATCAACCATAGATGCAATCAACTGACTAATGATTTAAATCCAGGAAATGTCCTCACCAGTGCTTGCTTGACCAAACAACTGGACACCATCACCTGGACAAGTTGACACAGAACTTAACCATCACAGTCCACCTCTTGAAAACTTGGCACCCATACACATGTCCTTAAGCCATACTCATTATCTAAATAAAAACAATAACAGTCATACTTTCACTTAACATAATTCTACTGTCCTGTGTCCAACAAGAAACCCACTAATAGTTTCCCCAGAAGAGGATGTGAGTCCTTGGGTAATATTCACTCTTAAACTTGATATCCTGTAACATAAATACTATGACATAAAGTTAATACAACTTATTTTATTATAAGAGGATGAGATAAGGAAGAAAA
Organism: Choloepus didactylus; assembly: GCF_015220235.1. NCBI lineage: Eukaryota > Metazoa > Chordata > Mammalia > Pilosa > Megalonychidae > Choloepus > Choloepus didactylus. Next base: position 12,646,705 of record NC_051314.1, on the reverse strand, counting down.
CAAAGATATTTGCTCTATGAATATATGCAAACAATCATAACAAAACAAGGAGGAAATGTTCACAATCACATGTGACTGGTCATGTGGTTGTAGCTCATCCTTTCAACTACCTTATTGCACTACCCTTTCCATATTTCATTTACCCTCAGCTGGTCATGGTTCTTTGCCTGGTGGGGTGACCTGGACCTTCATTCCTGAAGGTTTTTGGCCATTAGTAGCCCTGCCTGGATTGGGTTGTTGCAGTTTTCCATTGACTTTAATTGCAGAGTGTGTTAGTACTAAGACACCCTAGAGGACCTCCTGTATTCCAGGCAAATCTTCTTTACTTCCGTTGTATAGTAATAGTCCTTTTTCCCTTGATAATCAGGATCAATCACCCCAGCTAGTACAGCAACTAGCTTCCTTGCCTTTGAGTCAGAGACATGAGGAAACTAAAGTGCCCAGGTGGCAGTCTTAACTTCCAGTTTAATGGGATCATTTTGTCTCCTGGTGGAAGTACTCTTTCTTTTGGAACTAAGACTATAGACCAGCAGAGTATAAGGTTGCTGGGAAAGGAAGCAAAAAAAATTTTTAGTGGATTGCTAGGGTTAATAGTGAGTGGCGCCACTCCCGTTTTCACCCCTTGATTCCTGGACCCATGAATCTTGGCTATGGAAGAAATAGTACCATAGAGGAGACATTAATTTAGATCATAAAGGAGAACATTGCTCCAGCCGTGCCAGATATTACCACCCAACTGGTGCCATAACTGAATCTTTAGAATGTCATTCCACTGTTTTATCAAACCAGCTGCTTCAAGGTAATGGGGAACATGGTAACAGCAGTGAATTCCATGAGCATGTGCCCATTCCAGCACTTCATTTGCTGTAAGGTGGGTCCACTGATTAGAAGCAATGCTGTGTGGAATACCATGACAGTGGATAAAACATTCTGTAAGTCCATGGATGGCAGTTTTAGTGGCAGCATTGCTTACAGGGAAGGAAAATCTTACTAGAGTATGTGTCTATTCTAGTAAGAACAAAACACCATCCTTTCCCTGATGAAAGTGGCCCAATGTAATCACCCTGCCACCAGAGAGCAGGCTGATCACTTCAGGGAATGGTGCCATATCAGGGACTAAGAATTAATCTCTGCTGCTGGCAGATTGGGCACTCAGCAGTGGCTGTAGCCAGATTGGCCTTGGAAGTCCATGTTGCTGAGCCCATGCATAACCTTCATCCCTACCATCATGGCCACTAGTTCTTGAGCCGAGGGGGCAATGACAGGAGTGGCTGGGGAAAGAAGCCAACTGGTGACCACACAATGGGTCATCCTATCCACTTGATTATTAAAATCCTTGTTTTAGATTCCTGGCTGCAATGGGTTGCCTTATACAATGGGAATTTATTGGCTCACAGTTTTGAGGCCAAGAGAAGTCCAAAATCATGGCATCATCAAGGCAAAGCTTTCCCCCAGAAGATTGTAGTGTTCTGGGGCTGGCTGCCAGTGATCCTTGGTCCTTGGCTTTTCTGTCGCATGGCAATGCACATGTAGGTTTCTTCCGGCTTCTCAGTTCCATTGACTTCTGGCGGCTCCCTATGGTTTTCTCCCTGTCTGTGACCTTCCCTATTCCTTTAGTAATAGGATTAAGACCCATCCTGATTCAGCTGGGCCATACCTTAACCTCATCAATAAATGTCTCATTTACAAGAATTTATACCTACAGGAATGGATTAAGTTTAAAAACACAGCTTTTTGGGTTTCATAGCTTCGAACCACCACAATCCTCATCTGCTAAAATCACTCTCTGGTGAGAAATACACATGGGACACAAATATCGTCATGATTTTTTTCCCATTCAGAATGGCCTATTCATATACCACCCGCCACCCCACAGACCCCTTTGTCACCAATTTTCCAATCATGTTCCTTCCAAGTCCCTGATCATCCAGCCAAATCATTGGCCATAGTCCAAGAATCAGTACCTCTGGCCATTTCTCTTTCCAAGCAAAATGAACACTAGGTGAACTGCTTGAAGTTCTGTCCACTAGAAGGATTTGCCTTCATCACTGTCCTTCAGGGATACCCCAGGAAGGGGCTGTAATGCAGCAACTATTCACTTTCAGGTGGTACCTGTATATCATGCAGAACCATCTATAAACCAGACCTGCGTTTTCCCTTTCTCAGTTAACTAATCAAAGAGAACCCCCAAAAAGTCATAGCTGAGGACTGGGAAAGAGAAGGTAATATGGCATGAGTGGAAGACATGGGCATTTGGGCCACTTCCTCATATAATTTACTTGTGCCTTCAGGACTGATCAAAACAAATCTCGTATATACCACTTCCATTTTTTTATGGAGTACTGCTGTGCATGCCCAACTTTATGGCTTGGTGGGTAGACAACAGCCAGTTCATGATAGGCAACTCAGGTCTCATGAAAAGTTAGTGGCTCATGGCTGAGCTTTTGGTCTCTACTAAGGCTCAGCAGCAGGCCAAAAGCTGTTTCTCAAAAGGAGACTAGTTATCTGCTAAGGAAGGCAGGGCTTTGCTCAAATCCAAAGGATCTACATGATTCTCCTATAGGGGCTTTCCAAAGGCTCCAAACAGCATCTCTATTTGCCACTGAAACTTCCAGCACCATTGGATCTGCTGGATCATAATGTCCGAGTGGCAGAGCAGTTTGCATGGCAGCCTGGACCTTTTGCAAAGTCTCCTCTTGTTCTGGTTTCCACTCAAAATTAGCAGATTTTCAGGTCACTTGGTGTGCTGGTTTGAAGCTGTTATGTACCCCCAGAAATGGCTATGTTATTTTAATCCATTCTGTGGCTGCAGACCTATTGTGGGTGGGACCTTTTGGTTGGGTTGTTTCAATTGAGATGTGACCCATCTATTCAAGATGGGTCTTAGTCTTTTACTGGAGCCCTTTACGAAGGTAAAAGACAGAAAAAGGCCAGATAGCACAGAAAGAAATACAGAAATAAGTTTGGAGAGAGAGAAAAAAGCCCCAGAGATGCTAAGAGAGGACCTACAAAAGCCCAGAGAGGAGACCACTGGAACCAGGAGCTGAAAGCAATGAAACCCGGGAGCAAAGGACCAGCCAACGCCAGCCATGTGGCTTGCTATTTGACAGAAGAACCCCAGATGCCAGCAGCCTTTCTTCAGAGGAGGTATTTTCCTCTTGACTTAATTTGGACATTTTCACAGCCTTAGAACACTAAATTTGTAAGTTAATAAATTCTCATTTTTTAAGGAAGTCTGTTTCTGGTATGTTGCATTCTGGCAGCTTTAGCAAAGTGAAACACTTGGTAAATGGGCCAGAGTAGCAAACCCAAAAAGAAACATGTTGCCCCCCAAATCCAAAGAGGCCAACTAGGCATTGTGCCTCATTTTGGTTGTAGGAGGGACCAGATGCAATAGCTTCTCCTTTACCTTAGAAAGGATATCTCAGCATGCCACACCACTGATTGCCTAGAAATTTCATTGAGGTGGAGGGCCCCTGAATTCTTGTTGGATTTATCTCCCATCCTCTCACATGCAAAAGCCTTACCAATAAGTCTAGAGTAGTTGCTACTTCTTTTTCACTAAGTCCAATCAACACAATGTCATCAACATAATGGGCAAATGTGATGTCTTGGGAAGGGAGAAATGATCAAGTTCCCTGAAGACTAGATTATGACCGAAGGCTGTAGAGTTGCCATATCCCTGAGATAGTACAGTTTAGGTGTATTGCTAGCTTTGCCACTGAAAGCAAATTGTTTCTGGTGGTCCTTACTAACAGATTTTGAGAAAAAAGCATTTGCCAGATCAAAAGCTGCATACCAGATACCAGGTAATGTGTTGATTTGCTGAAGCAATAATACCACATCTGGAACAGCAGCTGCAGCTGGAGTCAGCACCAGGTTAAGTTTACAATAATCCACTGTCTTCCTCCAAGATCCATCTGTTTTCTGCATTGGTCAAATAGGGGAGTTGAAAGAGGATATAGTGGGAATTATCATTCCTGGATCCTTTAAGTCCTTGATGGTGTCACTAATCCCTGCAATCCCTACAGGAATCCAGTATTATTTTTGATTTATTATTTTGCTAGGTAGGGGCAGTTCTAGAGACTTCCACTTGGCATTTTCTACCATTATAGCCCTCACTCCACAAGTTAAGGAACCAATGTAGGGTTCAGCCAGTTACTGAGTATGTGTATTCCAATTATGCATTCCAGAACTGAGGAAATAACCACAGAATTGGTCAGGGGACCCACTGGACCCACTGTGAGATGGACCTGAGCTAAAACTCCATTGATCACCTGATCTCCATAAACCCCTACTCTGGCTGGTGGACCAGAGTGACATTTGGGTCTCCTGGAATGTTAGTTCAGAGTCAGTGCCTAATAATCCCCTACATGCCTAATCATTCCTTTTCTCCAATTCACAGTCACTCTGGTAAAAGGCCATAGGTCCTTTTGGGGAAGGCTGGGAAGAGGATTAACAGTATAAATTTTTGGCAGTGTAACAGGGTCTTTCCCCAAGGGTACCCATCCTTCCCTTCATTCAAGGACCTGTAAACTGTCTCAAGTCTGAGAATTGATTGAAGGGCCATGACTCTCTGTTTTTGTGATTCAAGTTAGAATTTTGTTCAATTGACCTAGAACTCTTCTGCTTATACAGATCAAGTAAGAACTTAGTAATTGCCCGTCTACAGTTACCCCTTCCACATTGCAGGGGTGCAGTGTTCCTGTGATGTGGAAAATCTTTGTAAAAAAAATTTTTGCAGGGTTTCTAGAAATTCCCTAGCTGCCTCTTGATTGGCAGATACTGCTTCTCCTGTTACTTTTACACTGTGTGGGTTAAAACTTTTAAAAAACATTTTCAAACCAGTCTTTGCCAGCCTGAAAATCCATAGGGGTAGACCCTTCACCTTCATTTTTCTTTAGGGAATCAGATAAGGACTTAGCCTTTTCTTGTATGATGCCTGTGATACCTGTGACACTGTCTTAAGATAAGACAACAATGAAGTCTGCCATATCAATTGACTCTTGCTTTCAAAAAAGATTTCTCTGTAGCATGTGATACTGTTTGATATAATTTTACCCACAATAGAACATTTTTCAAATTTGGAGTCAATTCTCTCAAACCCTGCCACTGCTTTATCAACTAAGTTTATGTAATATGTTATATCCTTTGTTGCAATTTCAACAGTGTTCACAGCATCTTCACCAGGAGTAGATGTCATCTCAAGAAACCACTTTCTTTGCTCATCCAGAAGAAGCAACTCCTCATTCATTGAAGTTTTATCATGAGATGACAGCAATTCAGTCACATCTTCAGGTTCCACTTGTAATTCTAGTTCTCTTGCTATTTCTACGACATCTGCAGTTACTGCTTCCACTGAAGTCATGAATCCTTCAAAATCATCCATGAGGATTGGAATCAACTTCTTCCAAACTCCTGTAAATGTTGACATTTGACCTCCTCCTATGAATCATGAATGTTCTTCATGCCATCTAGAATGGCGAATCCTTTCTGAAAGGTTTTCAATTGTCTTTGCCCACATCCATCAGAGGAATCACTATCTGTGCTAGCTATAGCCTTCCAAAATGTATTTCTTAGAAAATAAGGCTTGAAAGTTGAAATTACTCTTTGATCTATGGGCTGCAGAAGGGATGTTGTGTTATCAGGCATAAAAATAGCATTAATCTTATTGTACATCTCCATCAGAGCTCTTGGGTGACCAGGTGCATTGTCAATGAGCAGTAATGTTTTGAAAGGAATGTTTTTTTCTGAGCAGTAGGTCTCAGTAGTTGGCTTAAAATAGTAAACCATGTTGTAAACAGATGTGCTGTCATCTAGGCTTTGTTGTTTCATTTATAGAGCCCCGGTGGAGTAGAATTATTAAAATTCCTAAGGGCTTTAGGATTTTCAGAATGATAAATGAACACTGGTTTCAACTTGAACTCACTAGCTGCATTAGTCCCTAACAAGAGATTCAGCCTGCCTTTTGAAGCTTTGAAGCCAGGAATTGACTTCTGTTCTCTAGCTATGAAAGTCCTGGATGGCATTTTCTTCCAAAATAAGGCCGTTTCTTCCACATTGAAAATCTGTTGTTTAATGAAGCTACCTTCATCAATTATCTTAACTAAATCTTCCGGATAACTCACTGCAGCTTCTACATCAGCACTTGCTGCTTCACCTTGCACTTTTATATTATGCAAATGTCTTCTTTCCTTAAACTTCATGGACCAACCTCTGCTAGCTTCCAACTTTTCTTCTGCAGCTTCCTCATCTTTCTCAGCCTTCACAGAATTGAAGAAAGTAGGATCTTGCTCTGGATTAGGCTTTGGCTTAAGGGAATGTTGTGGCTGGTTTGATCTTCTATCTAGACCACTAATCCTTTCTCTATGTCAGCAATAAGGCTTTTTTACTTTCTTATCATTTGTATATTCACTGGAGTAGCACTTTTAATTTCCTCCAAGCACTTTTCCTTTGCATTCACAACTTAGCTAACTGTTTAGAGCAAGAGGTCTTGCTTTTGGCTTACCTTGGCTTTTGACATTCCTTCCTCACTAAGCTTAATCATGTCTAGCTTTTGATTTCAAGTGGCAAATGTGCAACTCTTCTTTTCACTTAAAGACTTAGAAGTCATTGTAGGGTTATTAACTGGCCTAATTTCAATATTGTTATGTCTCAGGGAAGAGGGAGCCCTGAGGAAAGGGAGAGAGATGGGGAACAACTGGTGGGTGGAACAGTCAGAACCTACACAACATGTATCCATTTAGTTCACCATCTTATATGCGTGCAGTTGGTGGCACCTCAAAACAATTACAATAGTAACATCAAAGGTCTCTAATCACAGATCACCATAGCAGATATAATAATAATGAAAAATTTTGAAATATTGCAAGAATTACCAAATGTGACACAGAGGACACAAAGTGAGCCCATGTTGGAAAAATGACACTAAAAGTCTAGCTCCATGCATTGTTACCACAAACCCTCAATTTGTAAAAAAACACGATATCCAAGAAGCACAATAAAGTGAAGTACAATAAAACGAGGTATGCCTGTATACTGTCACAGAGAGCCTTGCCATTTTTTTTTTTTCCCTAATTTTACCCTTTATTGGGAGTATTGAGCAACATTACAGTTTAGGACATTAAATGACAATTGCGGTGAGTGCTGACCACAAACTTGGCCTGAATTCTGGGAATAAATGGTTTTCCAGTTCAGGGGTAGAAGAGCGTGAACATGTGCAAGATCTTCTTCAAGGAGGCGAGAAGCACTTTACTCAGTGACCCACCAAAGGACTGTGGCTCCTAACAGCTGGAAGGAGTGCCAGTCCTGGTAAACCATCAGCAATCTTCATCACAGCAAATCAGAACATCCAATTTTTCAAACTAATTGTAGGTAGAAGAGAGAATAAGTCCAGATTGACTTATGAACTGATTTGGATGACTACTAAAGCGTCCTGCATTCACAACTCAGAAAATTTTCAGAGTGACTGTTGGAGCAAGGAGCCTTTCGTGTGCTCCCAGTGATTAGATAGTGCATGGGAGCTGGTAAGTACTACACCCTGAAGACCACCTGTGCATTTATAACAACATGCCTGTCATGGTTCAGCTGCTACTGTGTTGAGGTCATCTTCTGCACCTCGTGTCTTCTCGATGATGACACCAAATGCACTACAGAGCAAAGCCAGAGAACCTAGAGTATTAGCCCAAAGTGTCCATTGCCCCTTGCCTGGTCACCTCATCTGCATCCTACATGAGATAGCGAGGATCCACATTTACATAAGGAGACAGAGGGTTCATACCAGTTAGGGGAACACGGGCCAAATCCACATGTGAGTAATCTGTTCTGCTGACTTCGCAAAAGCTGGCCACGCCCCCTGTAGTTTTGTTTCCACTTCCCCCGCTGCCCTCCATGATGTGCCTGCCTGTCTGCTTCCCGCCACTGCTTCAGGCCGGGGTCGTCTGCTCGGCCGTTGTGCCTCAGCAACCCAGAGAGCTGCACTACCACCCGAGCCTAGCCTTTTATAAGCATTTGAGTGGGAGTATCCAGTGGTGATATTTTGCATCTCTCCATTGCTAATTCATGCCATGGACTATCAGTGCCATCTTGATCATTGGAAATACAGTCATTAGTGGCTTTTAATCTAACCAGATTAGAGAACCAACACATATATGTAACGTTATGAGATTTATTATAGGGTTTTGGCTCATGTGACTGCGGGGATAGGCCGATCAGAATTCCATAGGGAAACTCGGATAAAGGTTTTGATGAATTTCCCAGGAGAAGCTGCCTGACTGAAATAGAGATAGAAATTCTTTTTTATGGCAGCAGAAATCGTCAGTTCTCCTGTTAAGGAGACTTCTCTCATTGCTGAAGGCAATCTCCTTTGTTGATTGTAGATATAATCAGCCATAGATGCAATCAACTGGCTAATGATTTAAATCCATGAAATATCTTCACAGTAACAATCAGACCAGTGCTTGCTTGACTAAACAACTGGACACCATAACCTAGCCAAAGTTGACACATGAACTTAACTATCACACCTTCTAGTTCTAGTTTGTTGAGTGTTTTTTTTTTCTTTTTTTTTTTGTCATGAAAGTGTGTTGTATTTTGTCAGATACTTTTTCTGCATCTATTGAGACAATCTTGTGGGTTTTGTACTTTATTCTATCCTTATGTTGTATTATATTAATTCATTTTCAGATGTTAAATCAACTTTGCATTCCTAGGATAAATCTCATTTGGTCATGATGTATAATCCCTTATATTATAAGATGTAATCCCTTATATTATAAGATGGATTCTGTTAGTATTTTGTTGAAAATTTTTGCATCCAAATGCATAAGGAATATTGGTCTGTTGTTATCTTTTCTTGTGGTGTCATTGCCTGGCTGTGGTATCAGTGGCGTACTTGCCCCATGGAATGAATTGGGAAGTGGTCACTCCTCTTCTACTTTTTAAGAGAGTTTGTGGAAGACTGGTATTAATTCTTCCCAAACGTTTGGTAGAACTCAATCAGTGAAGCCCTCCGAGCCTTGGCTTTCCTTTGTGGGACATTTTCTAGTCACTATTTTGATCCCCTTACTCATTACAGGTCTATTCAGATTTTCCATTTCTTTGAGTCAGTTTTGGTAATTTGTGCTTTTTGTGGTTTTTTGTTTGTTTGTTTGTTGGTTGGTTGGTTGGTTGGTTGGTTCATTTTTTTAGGAATTTGTCCATTTCATCTAAGTTATCTAATTTGTTGGCATTCAATTGTTCACAGTATCCCCTTACAATCATTTATATTTCTATAAGATTGGTTAATGGTATCCTCTCTTTTATTTCTGATTTTAGTAGTTTTGAGATTTCTCTCTTTTTTCTTTGGTAGTCTAGCTAAAAATGTTTATCAATTTTGTTAATCTTTTCGAAGAACCACCCTTGGTTTTGTTGATTTTCTCTATTGTTTTTCTAATCTCTATTTCATTTATTTCCATTTTAGTCTTATTATCTCATTACTTCTTGCTTTGAGTTTGCTTTTCTTTTTCTTATTTCTTAAGGTGGAAGGTTATGATATTGGTTTGAGATCTTTTTCAATATAGGCATTTACAGTTATAAATTTCCCTCTGAGCACTGAATTAACTACATCTGATAAGTTTCTGTCCTTGACATTTGAGAGGCAATGTTGCATAGGGATTAAAGTTACTGACTCTGAAACTCACACTGCCTGGGTTGAATGACTTCACTTTTATCTCTCAGTTTCTTCATTTGTAAAATGAGTATGATAATAATGATAAATACCTCATAGGATTGTGGTAATGATTTTACATATATATAGATACAGATATATAAAGATATAGATTTTTTTTTTTCTTGGCAAATAGTAAGCACTCAATAAGTTTAGCTACTACATATTCAGTGAATATTTGTTGGATCCCCACTATGCAGCAGGTTCTCTTTTAGGCACTGGGGACAGAATGGTCAACAAGAATAGAATAGTGCCCTCCTGGAACTTATGTTCCAGTTGAGAGAGAAAAAAAGGGAAAGTACTATATTAAGAAGTAAAATACACTGATGTGCTAGAGATTGAGCTGGGGGGCTCCCTTAGGCTGGGGGATCAGGGAAGGCCACATTATAAATCAGTCAAGAACAGAGCACAACAAGCTCATGCAGAGGTCCCTAGTGAGGAACAAGCATGGCACCTCAAGACCCCTCAGGAAGGTTGTTATAGCTGGAGACTGTGTTGCCTCCCTTGTTATATGGGGAGACTGATACATGGGAAAGTCAGGGGGAAGAGGGGACCGATCAAACAGCACCCTGTAAGTCAGGTGGGAGCTTACATTTTATTCTAAGTGCCATGGGAATGTTTTGAGCAGGGGAGTGACTTTTTTGCTTTTTTTTGTTTTTTGTTTTTTGTTTTAGATTATCTCAAGCCATGAGTAGAGAATGTTTGATTATAGAGTGGGAGGGGAGCAGTGGGCCCAGCCAGGGGGCCCTAGCCATGGCCCTGTTGTGAGAGGCATTAGGAATTTGGATGAGGGTGGCAGAGGTGGAGATGGGGAGAAGTGGTAAGATTTAGGATATGTTTTGAAGGTAGAAGTGACAGGACAAAGGGGTGATCCTGTGTGGGTTTGAAGGGGGAATGAGCCAATGAAAAGTCCTAGACTCTGCCTTGAGCACCTGGGTGAGTGTTGGTGCCATTGACTTAGCTGTGGAAGACTGAGGGAGGAGGGGGTGGAGGTGGTGGAGATTATTTCCATTTTGACCCTCTGAAGTTTGGGATGTCTATTGGATATTCAAGAGGAAATGCCAGGAAGGTAATTAATTGGATGACACACTTGGAGTTCAGCGAGAGCTTAGGGTTTGCGAGGCAAGTGCTAGAGTTTTTGGCACGTATCTAGGATTTAACACCGTGGGCCCAGGTGAGGCCGATGTGTAGACTTGAGCAGAAGAGGATGAGCCTGTCAAGGAGAAGACCCAACCAAGGAGGCTGAGAAGGAGAGGGCCCGAGATCAGCGGGATGGAGGGGGGCAGGTATCACAAAGAGGGTCAAAAAAAAAGGCAAGAGAAGAAAGTGTTTTAAGCAGGTATGAGTGTGGTAACTGAGTTGAATGCTGCTGAGAAGTCATCATTGCCCTTGGTGACATGAAGGGCATCAGTGATCTGGACAGCAGTTTGGGTGGAGTGGTGGGGACAGAAACCCAACTGATGTGGGTTGAGCACCTCACATATGCCTGGTATGTGGACATAACTCAATGAATACTTTTAGACTGATGGTAAATGAATGAATGAGCTGGTGAATGAGTGAATGAATGACCTAGTGAACAGCCAGGCAGTGTGGCAGATGGAAAGAGTCCTGGACTCTTCCTTAGGAAGCTTCATTTCTATTCCTGGCTCTGAACAAATCTCCCCATTTTTGGGGATCTCTGAGAAAAGAGGGGATTTGACCAAATGCTCTCTTAGGTCCTGCCAGCCTAAAATTGTCCAAGTCTCAGTTGATTCCTCTCTGCTCATTGACATCAGGACAAGAAGGTAATATCCCTTACAGCCACCTCTACCCAAGCCCTACCCTTATTCTCTCTCTCTTATTCTTTGGCCTTTAAAATAACACAAGTAATACACAAGTATATTCTATGGGGGCGGAGGTGGTAGGGAGATTCTGGGGTCTGGGATTGGGAGTGGTAGTGAAAGGGCTTTTTAGGTCTAATCTGTCAAGTTTTAGTTTTTTTCAACAAGGAGAATGTATTCATTTATTATTTGAGAAAATAAAGTTACTAGGAAATACATACTCCTTGTACAAGGTTTAAACAATACAGAAATGAACAGGGTAAAAGGTGAGAAGTCTGACCACACACTTCCCCTCTCCTTTCTCTCCTTCCCAGAGGCAACCTACTAGCACTTTTAGTTTGATACATATTCTTGCAGTCCTATGTCCTGCATTTACATATATAGTTTTCTTTCTTTCTCCCCTTCCCCTTCTCTTTCCTTTCCTTTCTGGATGTTCCATAGTTGACAAAACATTATCTTATTAGCATTCTTATTATAAACAATGCCACAAGGTACATCTTTGTTCATTTGTGGGAATCTCAGAATCTCTCCTTAGGATGGATTTCTAGAAGTGACATTGTTGGATTGTATTATTTTTTTCTTTTCTTTTACCTTTTTTTTTTTTTTTTCCCAAATTCTATTGTGGTAACGTATATTACAAAAAAATTTCCATTTAAACAAGTATACAATTCAGTGGCCTTAATTACATTAATTGTACCATCACCACCATCCACTACCAAATTTTTCTTCATTATCCCAGACAGAAACTCCATATCCATTAAGCAATAACTCACCATTCCCCTTCTTTCCATTCCCTGGGAAACTCAAATCTACTTTCTGTTTCTTTAACTTTGCTTATTCTAGTTCTTTCATGTAAGTCCTTCTGTGTCCAGCTTATTTCACTGAGGATAATATTTTCAAGATTCATCTATGTTGTAGCTCATATCAGAATTTCATTTCTTTTTGTGGCTGAATAATATTCTATTGTATGTAGCTTGTATTACTTTTTTATTGGAAATGTGATTAAATTTTTTTTTAATGCCTACTAAGAACCCACAGGACCATCTCTGCCACCAGGTCCTCCCTGCCTTTTCCCTCCTTCCTTAATATGTATTCCTTTTAATTCAAGAGCCTCTCTTCCTGTTATCAAAACAAAAACAAAAGCAAAAAAGGAAAATAACAAGCGTTGGAGAGGAGGCAGAGAAGTTGGAACACTAGCGCATTGGTCATGGGAATGTAAAATGGTGCAACCCAGTGCAGAAAGTAATATGGTGGCTCCTCAGTAAGTTAAATATAGAATTACCATTTGATGTGGCAATTCCATTTCTAGGTATATACCCAAAGAGAGTGAAAGCAGGGTGACAAACAATACTTGTGCACCAATGTTTACGGTAACACTGTTCATGGAGGCCAGGGTCCATGGAAGCTAGTGGTGGTGCACAGGTCCATCGACAGGTGAACGGATGGACAGAGTGTGGTATGCTTGCACAATGTGGGAAAAAATGAGGTTATGCGGCATGCTGCAGTGTGGGGGAAACTTGAAAACAAACATTATGTTCAATGAAATAAGCACGACACATAAGGACAAAAATTGTATGGTATCACTTAGATGACTAGAAATAGCAAATGTGCAGAGATAAAAACAGATTAGAGGTTCCAGGGGAAGAGAGGATGGGCAAGGGGTGTGTGTGTGTGTGCATGTGTGTGTGAGTGTGTATTTATTTGTTTAAAAAAAAATCCCAATTCATTAGAAATCACGTGGTCGGGTTTTAAAAAGATGATAATAGCTTCACTATGCCATGTGGTAAGGGCAGGGAATGAATATTCTTACAATTTAGATAACCTATATTATTGTCTAGACCAGCGGCAGCTTCCAGGGACAGTAAATAAGACGTTTGGTGGATGCTTTGTCTGCTTCTTCCTCATCTCTGTCCTTAAACTTCTGCCTGGACTGTAGATACTGCCTTTGGAGCTTGAGGATGAGAGCCAGCCATTAAAATGGAGGGTGCACCAGGGGCTGGAGGCAGCCGGGCCAAGCATGTTGGAGCAGAGCTTCCAGCCTTGCCCTGGGCTCCAGCTTGCAACCCAGCCCAGGAGAAGTCAACTGCTACTTTGTTAAAGGTGCTGGGGTCTTGTGTGTGTTTGTTTTCTCTTATCCTCAGATGAACCTAACCAAACTGATACAGAATTTGACACATGAAAGTGGAGTGTTGCAAGTCCAAAAACTATGATGCATAACACTTGGCTCAGTGCAGGAGTTCAGGTAGCAGGTGGTTACGACACAGATACGGCAGACTGGAATGCTGATAATCTTTGTTTGTAGGAGCAAAACAACCAGTAAACCCGTGGCTTGCAAGAATTTTTGACCGCTGACAGTAAGCAATACATTTTACATTGGAACTCAGGTCACACATAGCTATAGATGAAACGGAAATAAACATTTCACAAAAGAGTACTTAACTGTTACTCTACGTGAGGCCCTCTCATATTTTCTAGCCTGTTCCACCTCATTTTAAAAAAATGTGACTTGTGGCCCAGTTGACTTCCCAATACACTAATGGATCACGAGTACTGTTTGACAACAGTCGCCAGGAAGCTTTGGAAGGCGAGTTCCAAACAGGGCACTAATACTGGGGAAAGTGGTATGGAAAATTCAGTGTTGGTGTGTATTGGCTGTTTGGGGTTGCTTCCAAGGAAGTCCTTCTAGAGAGGGGAACTCAGGCTGCAGTACCCCAGTCTGCAGCAGGGATAGAAAGGAATATACTCTGCCAAGGACCCATAATCCTAATTGTCCAAGAGTTCCATAATGTGGATACTTTCAGGGTTGCAAAGAGCCTTTTAAACAGTTAAAAGCAGTGGCTTGGGAGCAGCAGCCTTAGTGAGAGATAAGACTAGCTTTCTCCCTAAGGCTATGAGCCTGTTTCACAGGGACTCAAGGTGGCTGCCATTAGGCTGCACAGGGCCCCATCTGTAAAGGACCAAAGTGTCCAGGCTTAAAAGTTTTGTGTATTTATTAGTCGTAAGCAGGAAAGAAGTTCTAAGACATGCTGCACCATGGCAAACCTTGAAAACATTATGCTGAGTGAAATAAGCAAGGCATATAAGGCCAAATACTTAATGCACTTGCTTACATGAAATATCTAGAAATAGCAAATTCATAGAAACAGAAATTAGGTTAGAGTTTACCAGGGGGGGCTGGAAGGAGGGCAGAGGGGAGAGTTGTTGCTTGGTGTACATTTTGGAATTTTTTAAATAAAATTAACTTAAAAAGAAAAAATCAGAACACACATAAAAAAATAAATTAAAATGTTATCCTGCTTCCCTGCCATCCACCTAAAATGAGGAGGTTGAATGAGTTCATAAGGTCTCTTTTATTAAAAAAAAAAAGAAAGTTATATCCACATGATCTTTGATGGTGGCCATTTGCATGTGAAGCAAATAGAGTGGAAGCTTGGTGTCTGAGGGAATTCTATTATCAGAGAAACCACAGGCCTGCCCTGTAAAATCTGTGACTGTTCAACTGTGAAGCTGTCCCTACGCAACGAAATCTGCACCAGCAGAAAGCAGGCTGTGAAAAGTAAGGAGCCCTGAAAGGGCCATCTCTCCAATGCCCACGTCTCCTGTGACCCAAGGGGGATAATAAAAAAGGAAGAACCTCCCTGAGAGCAGAGCTTGCGACTATCAGAGAGAGGCACCCAAGAACTAATTCTACTGCCAGAAAAGGAAACCTTCCCTATTCCTGCCCAGGGGACTCTATGAATTGCATTGGATCAGTGTCTGCTGTGTAATGCCTCTCCTTCTGTTAGCAAAATGGACATATTTATGATGATGATCTTGTTCTTGCTCCACCATTGAATATTTAATATGTGTGTGTGTGTGTGTGTGTGTGTGTGTGTGTGTGTGTGTGTGT
Organism: Choloepus didactylus; assembly: GCF_015220235.1. Classification (NCBI taxonomy): domain Eukaryota; kingdom Metazoa; phylum Chordata; class Mammalia; order Pilosa; family Megalonychidae; genus Choloepus; species Choloepus didactylus. Next base: position 12,631,290 of record NC_051314.1, on the reverse strand, counting down.
ACAGGGGGGGAGATAGTTTGTCTTTTGGTTTATACGTTGCACCTGCATCTAGACCTGATGGATAGTTGTGCATTTTGAAGGTATGGACTTTGAGTTGGACCCAGTGTGATTTGGGGGTTTCTCTATTGGGGAGCATCTGAGTGTGTTTTATGTGTGGAAAGAAGGGCATATATAGGATGGCTATATAGTTTATCATCCAAACCAGGACACCTTAAAAAATATGTGTTTTTAATATTCTTTATTCCTATGTTAATATAAGTATGTGTGTATATTTTTTTGATAGCATTATTTGGGTAAAATTGATGTTTAATAAGCTGCACATATTTAAAGTATTCAAATTGATAAGTTTTTTATTATTATTAATTTATATTTTATCTGAGAACTTGTAGTTTTACAGAAAAATCATGCATAAAATACAGAGTTCCCATATACCAGCGTATTAACACGTTGCATTAGTGTGGTATATATTTGTTACAATTCATGAAAGAACATTTTTATAATTGTATTATTAACTATAGACCATCATTTACAATAGGTTTCACTATTTGTGTTGTACAGAGCTACATTTCTTTTTGATTTTTATTTTAGTAACATATTTACAACCTAAAATTTCCTCATGTAAATTCATTCAAACATATAATTCAGTGCTGTTAATTATTTTCACAATGTTGTGCTACCATCACCACCATCCATTACCAAAACTTTTATGATCAACCCAAACATAGACTCTGCACAATTTACACATTAACTGCCTATTCCCTATACCCACCCCGGACCCAGATAACCTATATTCTAGATTCTGGCTCTATGATTTTGCATATTCTAATTATTTAATATCAGTGAGATCATACAATACTGTCCCTTTGCATCTGGCTTATTTCACTCAACTTGATGTCATCAAGGTACATCCATGTTGTCACATGTATCAGAACTTCATTCCTTTTTACAGTTGAATATTATTCCATTGTACACATAGACCACATTTTGTTTATCTGCTTGTTTGTTGATGGACGCTTGGGTTGCTGCCATATTTTGGCAATTGTGAATAATGCTGCTATGAACATTGATGTAGAAATACCTCTTTGAGTTCCTGCTTTCAAATCTTTCGGGTATTTACCTAGAAGTGGAATTGCCAGGTCATATGTAATTCTATTCTTAATTTTCTGAGGAACCACTGAACTGTCTTCCACAGTGACTGCAGCTTTTTATACTTCCACCAACAAGGACTGAGTGTTCTTATTTCTCCACATCCCTCCCAATGCTTATAATTTTCCATTTTTAATAGTAGCCATTCCAGTGGGTGTGAAATGTTATCTCATTGTGGTTTTTTTTTTTAATAAAGTAGTTTTTTTGAGATATATTCACATACCATACAATCCATCCAAAGTGTGCAATCAATGGCTTTTAGTATATTCACAGAGTTGTGCGCTCATCACCATGATCAATTTTAGAACATTTTCATTACTCGAAAAAGAAAAACCCCATACCCCTTAGCGGTCACCTTTCAATCCCTCTATCCTTCCCCAGCCCTAGGTAACCACTAATCTATTTCTGTCTCTATAAATTTATTTCTATTTACACTTCATATAAATGGAATCATACAATGTGTGTAGTATTTTGTGTCTGGTTTCTTTTACTTAGCATAACGTTTTTAAAAATTATTATTTTCTAAATTAGAGAAGTTGTAGAGTTACATAAAAGTCATGTAAAAAATACAATGTTCCCATGTACTTCCCTATTGTTGACACTTTGTATTAGTGTATCACTTTTTTACAATTGATGAAAGAATATTAAAATAGTACTATTAACTATAGTCTATAGTTTACATTAGGTATATTTTCTCCTGTATATCATCGTATTATTAACAGCTTGTATTAGTGTCATTTATTTGTTATAATTCACGAAAGAACATTCTTATACTTGTACTATTACCTCCACTCCATCGTCCACAACAGGTTCACCGTGTTGTACAGTCCCATGTTTCATCCTCTAACTTTCATTCTAGTAACATACATGACACAAAACTTCCCATTTTGTGTCATGTACATAGTTCAGTGCTGTTACACTCATAATAACATGATACCATCACCACCATCCGCTTCCAAACCTTTACAATCAACCTGAATAGAAATGCTGTACAAATTAAACATCAGCTCCTCATTCTCTACCCTGAATCTATCCTCTGGTGACCTATATTTTAGATTCTAACTCTATGAGTTTGCTTATTATAATTAATTAATATCAATGAAATCATACAATATTTGTCCTTTTGTGCCTTGCTTATTTCAGTCAGCATAATATCCTCAAGATTCATCCATGTGTTGCATGCAACAGGACTTCATTCCTTTCTATTCCTCTTCATTCCTTTTCCTGAAAAATATTCCATTGTAAGTATACAACACATTTTATCTATTTATCAGTTGATGGACACTTGGGTTGCTCTATTTTTGGCAATTGTGGATAATGCCGCTATGAACATCAGTGTGCAAATATTTGTTCAGGTCCCTGCTTTCAATTCTTCTGGATATATACCTAGTAGTGGGATTGCTGGGTCATATGGTAATTCCATACTTAGCTTTCTGAGGAACTGTCAAACTGTCTTCCCCAGCGGTTATATAATTTTGTATCCCCACCAGCAATGTATGAGTGTTCCTGCTTCTCCACATCCTCTCCAACACTTGTAATTTTCTTTTTTTGTTTTTTTTTAAATAGCAGTCAATTTAGTGGGTGTGAAATGATATCTCATTGTGGTTTTGATTTGCCTTTTCCTAATAACTAGTGATGATGAACATCCTTTCATGTGCTTTTTGGATATTTGTATATCGTCATTGGAGAAATATCTATTCAAGTCTTTTGCCCATTTTTTATTTGGCTTATTTGTCTTTTCGTTGTTGAGTTGAAGGATTGTTTTCTATATTCTGGAGATTAAACCTTTATTGGATATGTGGTTTCCAAATATTTTCTCCCATGGGAGGGTTGTCATAATACTTTCATGATAAAGTCCTGTGAGGCACAAAGTTTTAAATTTTTATGAGTTCCTGTTTATCTATTTTTGTTGTTGTGCTTGTCCTTTGGATGTATCTACCTGTGACACCAATACTACAATCAAGAGAATGAACATATCCATCATCCCTCCCCATAGCTTCCCCTTGTTGCTTTGTAATCGCTCGTCTGTCCTTCCTGTACCCCTCTCCCCAGGCAACCTCTGCTCTGTCTCTAGAGATTAGTGTTCCCCAGAATTTTATACATGGAACCATACGGCATATACTCTTTTGTCTGGCTTCTTGCACTCAACATAAGTATTGTGATATTCATCCGTTGATGGACATTTGGGCTGCTTCCATCTCTTGGCAATTGTGAATAATGCCGCGATAAACATCAGTTTACAAATGTCTGTTTGTGTCTTAACTTTCAGTTCTTGAACTATTTTTTATCTTACCAGCATCACTAGCATCTTGGACCCCTTCTGTGCTCCCAATCCCACCCCTCTTCCCTCCTCCAGGGCAGGCATTAGCAAACCATTTCTGTAAAGGGCAAGATAGTAAATATTTTAAGTTTTGCTGGTCTTTCTTCCCTGGTAGAGAGAAAAGCAGCCATAGGTAAATGAATGGGTGTGACTGTGTTCCAATAACATTTTATTTACAAAAACAGGCGGCTGGCCAGATGTGGCACGCTTGCCATAGTTTGCTGACTCTTGCTCTGAGACACTGTTCCACCAGGGTCTCCTGGATTTTTTTTTTATTTCTTCCTTTTTGCCAATTTCTTGTCTGCATTCTACAAATATGTTCAAGTCTCTGCCCCTTAATGGGGAAACAGCTGAAAGGGAAGAAAGGATGAATCAAGGGCAAGGGAACACAGAACAGGTTGGGGTTGAATTTAAAGAGACAGGTAGGAGACTGGAAAAGATGAACATACATGAAGAGTGGATACTTACTTGCAGTTGTCATATCTAAAGCATTAAAATAAGAAACCAGCTCTTTTGCCAATTGAAATAATTTTCAGAACACACAATGAGTACCTGGACCATTTAGGATTAGGTTTGGCTGATCAAAATGGAAAATCCAAAAACGACAATGACTAGGAGATAGGAGTTTTTCTTCCTCTAAATGAAAGCCCAGAGATAGACAGTCATGGGGAGATGGCCTTCTACAATGTCAGAGACCCTGACTTCTTCTATCCCTTTCTGCTTTGATCAAGGAAGGGGTTCGTGCTAAGAAACGAAAACAGTTTTTGGTACCAGAAAATGGGGTGCTGTTATTACAAATATCTACAAATGTGGAAACAGATTTGGAATTGGTAATGGGTAGAGGCTAAAAGAATTTTGAGTTGCTTGTTAGAAAAAGCCTAGATTACTTTGAAGAGATTGTTACTAGAAATATGGATGTTAAAGTTGCCTCCAATGAGGTCTTAGAAGGAAATGATGAACGTGTTATTGGAAATGGGAAGAAAGGCAATCCTTGTTATAAAGTGGCAGGGAATTTGGCAAAATTGTGTTCTGATGTTGGATGAAAGTGGAACTTTTAAGCCATGAACCTGAGGACTTAACTGAGATTTCCAACCGAAGTATGGAAGTTTCTCCCCTTGCAGCTTATAGTAAACTGAGAAGAGAGGGATCAGCTGAGAACTGAACTCTTATGCACAAAGAAATTGGAAATTGTTTGGAAAAGTCTGAGCCTATCCAGAGAGTGTGTTCTGGGATTATGGCAAGAGGCAGCTCTCTCGGAGACCTCCTTGAGCTTTTGAGAATTGAGTTTCATTGAACAACCCTTTGCTAAAGACTGAACATGGATCCAGTTGGCCATTTCAGTGAAAGTCAGGAAGGATCTGTGGAAAGACTTCCTATCAGATGGGTTTGGACCCCTGGGAACCACATGAAAAGTTGACGAGGTTTTTGCAAAATTTGTATGAGCAGAACCACTGATGGCCTGAACTGAAAGGGAACAGAGAAGGGACAAATTGAAGGAAGAAAGACTTCAAAGGCAGACCATGGAAGTTGAGGTCTGGATTGAGATCTCCTGGGGCCAAGAGAATGGGGTTACTCTCATGTGTGGAAAAGGCAGGTACACCCCTGCATTTGAGGGGGTGGGCCTTGTGCCCCATTATTCAGGGAGAGCACAGCCACCCCAAGGCTCAGGGCTGCCATCTCAATACCTGGAGCGGATAGGGCCTTTGCCACTGTGTTTGGGGAGAGCATGTCTGCTTCCCAAGTGCTTGGAAGGGGTAGGATTGCCATCAGGCCCCATAAAAGACTCTCCGACCTTGAAATCTAATAGAGTTTGCCCTGCTGGGTTTTGGAATTGTTTGTGACCCATGACCCCTGTTTTCCTTCCGATTTCTCCCTTCTGGAATGGGAACGTCTGTCCTGTGCCTGTCCCACCATTGTTTGTTGGAAGCGGATAACTTGTTCTCTAGTTCTCACAGGTCCACAGACAGAGAGGAATTGTGCCCCAGGACAGACCACACCCATAGCCAATTTTGAAATGACTTGAGGTTTTTGAGATGTTGTGATGGAATGAAAGTATTTTGCATGTAGAACGAACATGTCTTTCTTGGGGTCCAGAGGGCTGATTGTGGTGGATTGAGTTGTGCACCCCAGACTGAAAAAGTTCTTGGTCTTTATGTTCTGGTGGGTGTGGACCCATTGTAAATAAGATCTCTTCAAGGTGTTACTTCAATTAGGATGCAGCTTTAATCTGATTACTGGAGTCCTTCATATGCAGACGGAAAGTCAGAGGGAGAGAGAAGCCACCGGAGCAGCCAGAAGCCAGAACTCAACAGGGCCCAGAATTGAATCCAGGAGAGGCCACCACATGTGACTGAAAACCAAGGACCGAGGATCGCAGGTAGCCAGCCCCAGCATGCCACGCTCTTCTGGAAGAAAGCATCACCTTGATGCCTCAGTTTCGGACTTCTCCTTACCTCAAAACCGTGAGTCAATAAATTCCCGTTGTTTAAACCAACCTATTGTGTGTTGTTTTAGCAGGTAGGAAATGAAAACAGATTCTGAGGTTGGTTGTTAACACAGCATAATTTAGAGAAAGCTGAGAACCACTCACACCTCATTTTGGGTCCTTATCGTTCCTGCCTAGGTCACTGTGCCTTGTCTAGCGAACCTCCTTTCCTTATCATCCAGCCCCCTTCTGCCCATCCTCCACGCTGCAGCCACAGGGGTCTTTCAATGGGCAAATCTGATCATAATTCTTTCCTGCTTACTTCCAAAGTGTCACCAATATTTTCAGGATAAAATCCAATTTCTTCTTTCAGCACACCAGGCCTTTCAGCGTCTTATCCACATCTCCTGCCTCATCTGTTTCCCTTCCACACAGGTACACCCATTGCCCCAGGCTCGCTGAGCTCTTGAAGTTACTAAATACGTGATTTTAAGTTAATGGTGCCTTCCCCCATCCTGCTCCCTCTGCCTGCAGTGCTTTGCCCTTTACTCATCTAGATGTCACTTACTCGTTCTTCTAGATTCATCTCCAGCCACATCTACCATTTTAAGGGACCCACTCCCCAAGTTAGATTTAGATTTCCTCTCCCTCCTCCAAGTCCACTCATCCATCTTATAGCACAAGATTCTCTGATCTCATTCCATTCCTGGTCCCAAAATTCCATGAGGTCAAGGGCAGAGACTGGTTTATCTCTGTGTTCCCTTGGCTTGGTGATCCCTGGCACAAACAGTTTGGTGATGCATTGGGGATGACTGAATGAGAGCATGAATGCATGTATTGGATGTTCTGCTACCTGCTTCTCCAAATCAGAACATCTTTCATATTGCTACCAGAGTTTTCTACTTATAAATGAGATTTGATCATGTGACTTACCTGCTAAATAAAACCCTATTGGCTCCTACTTATTTTGTCATATTCAGTCAATTCTCATTATTTGCAGTGGTTATATTCTATAAATTAGCTGCAGAGTTTGAATTAGTGAATTCAGAACCATCGGTCTTAGGGAGAATACAGGGTTAGGTTCCTGAGAGCCTCTGGTCACAAAATTTTCATTAATTGTTCAATATATAACCTTGTTTTATGTGTACTTCTGCCTAAAGACAGCTTGTTTAATGTACATTGTTGATTCATTAACGTTGAACTTACAGCCAACAGCACTATAACTCATGACTGAAGGAAGCTTACCTGACATGTAAATTCTCCATAAGGCACATCACAGCCTTTTCACATTTAGAAGCACTAGCCAGCATCTCAGTGCTATGCTTGGGGTGGCAACTTTTTAAAATTCAATTTTACTGAGATATATTCACAAATCATACAGTCATCCAAAGTGTGCAACCAGTTGTTCACAGTACCATTATATAGTTGTGCTTTCATCTCCACAATCAATTTTTTAATTAAATTCATTTTTATTGAGATATATTCACATACCATACAGTCATCCAAAGTGTACAATCAGTTGTTCACAGTGCCATTATATAGTTGTGCATTCATCTCCACAATCAATTTCTGAACATTTTCACTACCACCAAAAAAATAAAATTAGACGAAAAATTAAAGTAAAAAAGAACACCCAAAACATCCCACATTCCCCATTCTTCCCTATTACTTATTTACTTTTTGTCCTCATTTTTCTACTCATCTGTCCATACACCGGATAAAGGGAGTGGGAGCCACAAGGTTTTCACAATCACACAGTCACACCATGTAAACTATATAGTTACATGATAGTCTTCAAGAATGAAGGGTTGCAGTCTATCAGTTTCATGTATTTCCTTCGAGCTGTTTCAATACAACAAAAATTAAAAAGGGATATCTATATAACGCATAAGAATAGTCTCCAGAATGACCTCTTGACTCTATTTGAAATCTCTCAGCCACTGAAACTTTATTTTGTTTAATTTCACTTCCCCTTTTTGGTCCAAGAAGGCTTTCTCAGTCCCATGATGCCAGGTCCAGGTTCATCCCCAGGAGTCATGTCCCATGATGCCAGGGAGATTTACACCCCTGGGAATCAGGTCCCACATAGGGCAGTGAGTTTACCTGCTGAGTTAGCTTAGAGAGAGAGGTCACATCTGAGGAAGAAAAAGAGGTTCTCTGGAGGGACTCTTAGGTACAATTTTAGGTAGGCTTAGCTTCTCCTTTGCAGTAACGAGCTTCATAAGGGCAAGCCCCAAGATCGAGGGCTCAGCCTTCTAAATTGGTGGTCCCCAATGCTTGTGAGAATATTATTAATTCCCCAGGTGGGGAACTGTAATATTTCCACATTTCCCCCGATTCCCTCAAGGGGACTTTGCAAATGCATTTTTATTCTCTGCCCATATTACTCTGGGATGTAACGGGGCTTTACACCAACCTGTACAAACCAACCAGATTTCACTCCCTATTCAAATTATGGTGTTTGAATAAACTGACCATACAAGTTAAATTATATAATGTGCTACAAAAAATATAGATTTTGCACCTAATATACATCTCTTCCTTTGGCCTCACACAGAAGTTGAAGTTTTAAAACATCATCAATATTGTCCTTTACTGGGGGGAGGGGTATTTTTTTTTTAAGAAAGGAAAGAGTACTTGAATTTTATTCCATTTAAGAAAAAAACATTTTAGCAAATAGGCCACACATACTTGCATCTTTAAAAAATTGAATCAATACTGTAATTATACAAAAATCCATTAAACTATGCAATAGAATAGCTACTAATCTATGGCACCCTTAATGAATGCATTTAATTGTCAAGGGCTAATAGAATGTTCATAGGAAAAGCTAGATGACTCCTTGGTTTTAAAGATATTTAACCTTGCAAATATCCTTTTTTTAAAAATGCAATTTTACTGAGATATAATCACATAACATACAATCATTCAAAGTGTACAATCAGTTGCTCACAGTATTTTCATATAGTTATGCTTTCATCACCACAGACTTTGAACATTTTCATTAGTCTGAAAAATAAAATGAAAATTAAAATAAAAAAGAATATTCAAAACATCCCATTCCCTTCCTCTCCCCATTGTTCATTTACTTTTTTAAAATACAGTTTGAGATATATTCACACACCCTACAGTCACCCACAATTAATTATTCACGGCATCATCATACAGTTGTGTGTTCATCACCAGAATCAATTTTTGAAACTTTTCCCTACTTCGAATTAAAAATAAAAGCAAAAAAGAACACCTAAATCTTTCCATCCCCTCCATCCCACCCTGTTCTTCATCTAAATTTTGTCCCCATTTTCCCACACATTTTTCCATACACTGGACAAAGGGAGTGCAAGCCACAAAGTTTTCACAGCCACACTATGCAATCTATATGGTTACACAATTGTCTTCAAGAATCAAGGTCACTGGATTGCAGTTTGACAGCTTCAGGTATTTCCCTCTAGCCTTTCCAACACACTAAAGACTAAAAGGTGATATCTATATAGTGCATGAGAATACCCTCCGGAGTGACCTCTCGACTCCATTTGAAATCTCAGCCCCTGGAACCCTACTTTGCTTCACCTCTCTTCCCCTTTTTGGTCAAGAAGATCCTCTCAATCCCACAGTGCTGGGTCCAGGCTCATCTGCAGGAATCATTTCCCGAATTGCCAGGGGTATTCACACCCCTGGGAGTCAAGTCCCACATAGGGGAGGGGAGTGAGTTCACCTGCTGAGTAAGCTTAGGGAGAGAGGGGGCCAAATCTGAGCAACAATGAGGCTCTCTGGGAGGTGAGGGATCCTAGGAGCAATTATAAGTGGGCTTAGCCTCTCCCTTGCAACAACTAGCCTCACAGGGGAAAGCCCCCCAGATCGAGGGCTCGGCCCAGTAAACTGGCAGTCTTCAGTATTTGCAGGAAAATCAGCAATAGCCCAGGTGGGGAAGTCCAACACTTCTGCATTTCTCCTTAGCTCCTCGGGGGGCCCCTCAAATACACATATATTCTCTGCCCATACACTGGGGGGGATGTGTTGGGATTTCACCCCAGCCTGTACAAACTCACCAAATTGGGGCGGGGGGCAGACAATGGGACCGGACATTTTAAACAGTGAAATCACCAGCAAAAAGCACAACAATTAAAAAAATATGGCACTAAACATACCTAGAAAAGGACACTTATTTATGGTATGAGAGCTGAAACAAGAAGGCAGAGTGTTGCCTTTTTTGACCACAGCTGGAAATGTGTTTGTAAGGAGAATCAACTTTTTCCCCTCTCTGTGCATGTCCTCAAATAACCTTGAAGGCACTGCAAGTATTGATTTGGGGGTTACAAATAAATTTTGGTGAGTAGGCAAATTTGGAAGTATGGAATCCCCAGATAATGGAGATCCTCAAATAATGAAGATGTTTCAGGACTTTTGTAATCTGGTTTCATTCACTCCTTTGACCTCAGGTACTATTTATATGCTGGTGAGGCCCGAATTACTGTTTCCAGCCATAATGTTCTCCAGTTACATATATACATCCTTGCCTGTTGTACTTACCTACCTGAAGGTCTTGCAGGGACTTCAAACTCAAATACTCAGATGCGTTTTCCTTCTCAACCCTTCTTTCCCTCGTTTTCTCTGAATAAATAGCATTGTCAACTGCCGAGTTGACCAAAGCTGAAATCTGGGAGTCACCTTTGAGTTGGGTGAAGTGCGTGGACTTGATGCTCAGACAAATGGCTTCAAGTGCTGGCTCTGCCACTTAATAGCTATGTCACCTGAAGCAAGTTCCTTAACCTCCTTAGACTTTTTAAAATCTGTAAACCCTAATCTGGCAGGGAGTTCCTTCCTCCCTGGGTTGCTGCATGATTGAATGACAGAAAATACTCCAAGTGCTGGTCAGGGGCTGCCACACAGTTAGTCCTTACATAACATTAGCTTTTATCATTATAACGATGGCACTTTCTCCCTCACACTGTCACATAGTCACTAAGTCTGTTGATTCTGTTTTTTGTTTCTCTTGAATCTGTCCCATACTTTCCATCCCCAATGCCACCTTCCTAATCCAGTCTCCCACAGCCTTTTGCCTGATGACTGCAAACCTTTCCTAACTGATCTTCTTGACTCCACCCTTTGCCCCCTTTCGATCCTTTCTCCACGTTTCTAGTGTGGCTTTTCTGAAAACCAACTCAGCCCGTGTCAGCTTCCGGCCAAGCTGAACTTCTTTCAGTTCCTCAAATGGACAGAGCTCTCCTCTCCCTTCACAGAGGCTCCTTCCTCTGCAGGGCTTCCCAGCCCTGTGAGCTACCTCCACAGGCTGGCTCCCTCTTCTTTCTGCTCCCCATAGACAAGTCAGCCTGCCTGCCCTGTCCAAGACCCTGCTAGATGTGTTGCTTTCCTGCCCTGTGTTCCTTTCCTCCAAAGCACCTCACGTGTCCCCTGTCATAGCACTCATCACACAGCACAGTGAAGCTGGTTTCAGGTCCCATCTGCCCCCCACAGACTGGGAGCTCTGCCATGGCAAGTTCTCTGTTTTGCTCACCACCAGACCCCTAGAATGTAGCACAGGCCTGCTCCATAGCAGGAGCGCAATACATTTTAAAATTGATTACTTAATTTATGTTACTAGGCAATACATGCACGTAGTACGAAATCCAAAAGGTGTAAAGGGGCATACAGGAGAAAAATAAGTCTCTTTCCACCCTGCCCCTCCAACTACACTATTTTCTTGAGGATCCTTCTAAGAAATCCTATGCAAATTAAAGCATATATGCATATAAACTGTGGGTATGGTAGCATATTATACCCAGTGTTCTGTACCTGGCTATCTTCTCACTTAGCCAGGTATCTTGGGAGATATTTCTTTTCAGCCTATATAAAACTTTTTTTAAATACTCTGCAGAATGGCCCTTTGTAAAGCTGTAGCATAAATTATTTAACTAGTTCTCAACTACCGGGCATTTAAGCTGTTTTCAATCTTTCCCTGTTAGGAACAATGTTCCCTTGAATATCTTTGAACATGTCATTTCACACATAAGTGAGTATAGCCATAGGACAGATCTGTAGAAATGAAATGGCTGAGTCAAACTGTACATGCCTTTAATAATGTGTTAGAGACACCCTAGCGGTCTCCATAGAAGTTCACCAGTCTCCAGGGCCTTCTGTAACGTGCTACGATCCACTCTTCACATGCTTGCCAACCTAGAACTAAACCCCTTGGTCTTTGGCCAATCTAGTAGTGACAAAAGGAATGCCATTGCAGCTTGGTCATATCTCTTTTTTAATAAATTAAAGGTGAGAATCTTAAGATCTGTGGGCAAAGTTAAAAGATAAATGACAAAGTGGGAAATTACAAATTGTTTGAATCAGATAAAGAAAAAGCAATAGAAAATTGAACAAAAACTTGAACTGGCATTTCACAAAAGAAGAAATCTGAGTTGGCAATCAGGTCAATTCAGATTAAAATCACAGTAAGACACCATTGCATACCCATCAGAATGACTAAAATTAAGACATCTGACAATGCTTAATGTTGCTGATGAGGCGAGCAGCAGGAATTGTCATACACTGTTGGCAGGAGAGTAAATTAGTAAACTGATCAGAACAGTCTGGCATTATCTACAAAAACTAAAGATCAGCACCAACTAAATCCCAGCAATTCCACTCCTACTTTACGTGCTTCTAGAGGAAACCTTGCCTGTGTGCACCAGGGGTTATGGAAATGACTGTTCAGGGCAGAACTGTTCCTAACAGAACAAAAACTGGAAAACCTTAAATGTCCATCCTTCATAGAACGGATGAATACATAGCGGCCCATCACTACAGTGGGAAACCAGACAACAGCCAAACGAGCTGCCACAGCTTCATGCATTAGCCGGCTGGACTGCATAAAAATAACGTTGCACTAAAATAAGTCAGCTGCAAAAGAGTATGACTCCCTTTTTGGAAAGGCCAGAATCAAATGAAACTAAACTATTGCACTGGGTCTGAGGATGCATAGATAGGAGGAAAAACTATCTTAAGAAGGCAAGGGGATAATAATAGTGAGTGGAGTCGGTGTAGTGGTCACATCTGCAGGGGAGCAAGGGGCATGTGATAGGAGAGGAGCACACGGCCAGGACGGGGTGGACCTACTAACCTACTAGCTATATTTTATTTCATGACCTGGCTGATGGATCCACAAGGTTTGGTGCTGTCTTTTAAACTGCACATGTATGTTTCACATCCTCCTCTGTGTGCATGACATATTTCCCAATTAAAAAAAAAAGAAATACAAAGAGGTCAAAACAGTATATATAATACCATTTAAATAAAAAGGGAAAAGTGAAAGAAAATATAAAGAAATATAAAGTTGTCTGCTTATCTATGCATGGATTAGCTCTGGGAGCACATCCAAGAAAGGGTCACTGGGGCACGGCACTGGGTGGCTGAGGGACGGGGATGGGAGGAAAACTAGACCTTTTAAAATGTCATATATAAACATAATTATAATTATATATTATCTACTTAAAAATTCATATTCATTTTTTAAAAAGAAGACCCATTAGTATTTCCTTTCCCATGAACTGTTGTATTAGTTTTCTAATGCTGCACAAGAAATCACCACACATTTAATAGCTTAAAACAATACATAACTTATTATTTCAGTTTCCGTGGGTCAGGAGTCTGACCCTCAGAAGGAGACCCTCTGCTCAGGGTCTCCCAGGGCTGCAATCAAAGTGTTGGCCTGGCTGCATTTTCATCTGGAGGCTCCAATGGAACCTGCTTCCAAGCTCATTCAGGTTTTGGCAGAATTCAGTTCCTCGTGGCCAGGACTGAGGGCCCCAGCTCATGGCTGCTGGTGGCTGGAGGCTTCCCGTGGTTCCTGGAGACCACCCGCAGTTTCTGGAGACCACCTGCGACTCCTGGAGACCGCTTGCAATTCCTGGAGACCACCTGCGGTCCTGGAGACCACCCACAGTTCCTTGTCCTGTGGGCTTCCTCAACATGGCTGCTGACTTCATCGAGCCAGCAGTGAGAGTCTCTTGATCCAATCTGCTAGAGTAATAAACAGTGTGACCTAATCAAGGGAGTGACCTCCCATCACCTTTGCCATATTCTACTGGCTGGAAGCAAGTCACAGGGTCTGCCTGCACTCAACGAGAGGGGATTACACAAAGCTGTTGATACCAAGAGATGGGGATGATTCCCAGTCACCGTATGGTTTGACTGCCACAAATGTCTATTGTTTTTCAGGGTTTTTGTCCACTTTTTTCTATTTTTCCCTTACCCATTTGCAAGAGCTGTGGTGGATTAAATAAATTGATCCTTTGTTTGCACCTGAGGTGCCAATACCGTATGCTTTTGATAAATGGATACATGACTTAGTGAATCTCCTACACGTTGTTCTAAGCACTTTCGTTGCAATGACAGCGACTTCATCAGGCATTGGTAGAGTGTTTTCCTTCCCTGGAAAGCAGAGTTGGGTCAAAGCACAGAATTTAATTGAGGTTTGTGGATGGATGAGAATATTGATTTGGCTTTACTTTGATTTATGCTACGAGAAGCCAAAAAAGTAGTGCAAAGGATCAACCTGCAGTTAGGCCGCAGGTAGAAGAACAAGACGCCTTTATTCCTCCTTTGCCTCTTGAAGATGCACTTGTGGTTCTGTGGGCTTGGCAGTTCGTGTGGAGCGAGATGTTTGTCAGGTTGGAGGAGTGTAGAACCGTGGATTCTCCGCCTTGTATGCCTCTAGTGACCTCGGCACCCGAAAACAACTTTCATCACCAAGTGATGACATATATTCAGCTTCCCAGTACTTCACATCACGGCACCCACTGGCCAGGTCTGGACCTTGTGGTGTTCACTCTGGCACCCTGGGTACTCTCTCCTTACCTGTGCCTGGGCAGCAGAGTCAAGGAGTTGTCCAGTTATATTCTCCTTGTTTACCTGAATGACCACTCTGAACCATTCAAGATTCAACTCCTATGCTACCTCCTAGGAAAAACTTCCAGGCCGAGGTAGTTGCACCATCATCTTTGTATGAACCGCTGCATTAGCATTCACGACAGTTGTGATTTACCTATTTGTATTTATACTTCCCTCACTGCCCATGGGAAACACCTCCATATGGGTGTCCCACCATGTCCAAAGCTGAACCCTGAAGTGCTCCCTCTGAATGTCCATATGCCACCCAAGCCTCTATCATTGCATCTACTACATAAGATGGTAGTTTCCTGCTTACAGGTCTGACTCCTCCTCTGATAGTGAGCAACTGAGGGCAGACACCATGTGAGTTTTATTTCTCTTTGTATCCCTATCGCCCAGCCCAGAGCCTGCCACATAGGAGTTATTCAATAAATAAATATTCATGGGATTGAGTGTCAGGGCCAGCCACCGAGGGGTGGGGGGCACCTAGGATATGCTCAGGATGTGTTTGCTACATCAGGTTCTAGGAACCATGCTTCTCCCGAAGCCCTCTGCCCGCCCCCCTTCTCTGAGCCAATAGTTGTCACATAGCAACAATAGCAAAGAATGAGCTATTGCCGAATAGAGTGCACGCTTGTCTGCTGCAGAGAGCAGAGCAGAGCTATTTTGAGATCCTTTAGGTAGAGTCACAGTCTGATAGGTCCACACATTGTGGCTATAGCTCCCCATACCACATCAGCTTTGGGGGTACAGGCATTCAAAAAACATCCAATTTGCATATCTGTCTCTTTTACCATCCTTTGGAGTACCTTTTTTGAATATAAAGGACCAAATTTTAGGTCACGGTTTTTCTTATTTTGAAGTCAATCAGATTTTTGTTTGCAATCCTAATAGCATATTTTAATATTCCACTGAATTACTGAACAGATGTGCTCATTTATAGATAAGATGGCCATATATATATACATATTCCAAAAACAAAAAACCAACCAAACAAAAAAAAAAGCAGGACCTAGGTCTCAGCCCAGGCTTTCCAGCCAGGCACAGATAGACCTTTGTGTTCTAGCCAGGGTCCACTTTCCCAGCATCCTCTCCTTCCCGGGCATCCTCACTAGCATGTGATCCAGCCTCAGCGAGCAGCCTCCAGGTTCCAAGGTGGCAAGTGCTTCTGCTCACAAGTCCTTCAACCTTGCTTGCCTTGAGGGAATCTTGGTCTGTCTGTCTGGTAGCTATTTATCTAGGAGTTTCTCCCCAGCTAGATGGTGTGCCCAGGGACAGGAACAGCTTCTCCACTTTTGAACCCACAGCCCCCAGCACTGTGGCAGGCACAGAGAAGATGCTCAATAAAGGTTAGTTCAGTGTATAGAGGGTAAGTTCTGTGGTTACCTTAAGTTCCACTGGAGTCTGTAAGTCCTGATGGTGGACACCACCACACCTACTGATGTGGAAAAGCTACAAGTCTGTGGCTGCCTTTGTGGTTTTGGCACCCTGTGTTCCCACTTAACAAAACAGAAATGTGAAGCTGAGACCTGAAGGCTACTGGAGGTGGGTAAAAGGGCTGGGGGTGAAGGAAGGCAGAAGGAATCTATGTGCAAATGTCCCAAGGATAGAGGGAATATGGCACAAGCAGAACAGAAACAATTCCACTTGGCTGCAAGGTGGGAAGTTGAGAGAAATGAGATGACTAGACAGAGGGCCATTTCCTGCACATGGAACTTTATCCTAACAGCAAAGTTTAAAAAAAAATCCTTTTTGGTTCTGATTTCAAACACCACAAACAATTATAACATAGAATGAAAGTTTCCCGTGACATCCGTCTCACCCCATACTGTTAACAGTTTGGTGCATATTCCTTCAGCATCTAACCCATTATTACTATTCAATACATTTATAAAAATGGAACCATTCTATACCTAAGGGCCCATAATTTGCTTTTTGTCCTTACAAGAGTATCTTTATGATAATACCTATCTAGCTACTCATTTTTAAATGACCACAGAGTATTCCATCATCATTAGACTGTCCCAAAGTTCTTTTAACCGTCTCCCTGCAGATGGGTTGCTGGTTTGTTTGCTTCTTTTTTGTTGTTGTTGTTCCTTAGGGAGGAAGGCCATTACAGTGCTGCAAGGAACATTCTCATATACCTCTCTGTGCACGGGTAGGATGTGTCGTAGAGATTCTGGGGCTTTTAAAGGCTATAAACTTTGGTACGAATCTAAAAGTTGGTACCATGTTTTATTCCTACTAACTGTGCACGAAAGCACCAATTTTCTCTTGCCAATACTGGCTATTTATTTTTCTTCAAGAACACATTTTATCAAATGAATGACATTTAAAAAAGAGGTAACTCTGGTTCTAGCAAATGCCAACATCATTTTGGTGGAGCACATAAATCAATATTTCCTTGTGGTGTATGTGCAGTCACTTCTACAACCCTGTTAGCATTCACATTTGCAGGAGTGACCTGAGACCACCAGGGCAATGTCCTTCTCCTGCAATCCTTGTGCCCACAATCCAGGTCTCCTCTCTGGCAATCAGGGCACCTGAGAAGCTGGATGAGTCACCAGAGGGTTGCAAGGTGAACAGAGAATTTCTTAAAGGGAGTTGGATGGGCCCATGAGAAATTTCCTCCTGAATAAGGAGAAGCCAAGTGTGATAGCCTGTGAGCATCTGCCAGGTTCCATGCACAAACACCTCATGTGTATTCACCTCATTTTAATTCTCCTAGGGACTCTTTAAGTTAAGTGTGATCCTTTCCATTTTAGAATGACTTGACTAGTTAACACCTAATGTATATTGAGTGCTTACTTTTTGCCAGACCCTGGGATAAGCTTTATTCCTAAATGATTGTGTTTAATCTTCACAACAAAAAAGCAGGTACGATCAAAACACTCATTTTACTGTCTGACTTCTGTGCTCCTGCTCTTACCTGCCAGCCTTGCTGTCTCGTGTGTCCCCCAGCTAATGGATAAATTTGAGCTCTTTGGGCTAGCTACAGACAATTCCTCCATGAAGCCATTCTGAATCCATTGGATTTTAATCAGATTAGCTTACATACAATCCAAGCTGATGATTTAATTCTGCTTTCTTGAAACCATCAAGCCTCCTCTTGATTGCATTTGTGCGAGCCTTATTTTCTCAGCTACTTCAGACTTGGTCCTCGGTAAAGGGCCAGAGGAGCAAATTCCAGGAAGAGGCATCCTGCATGTGAAGTCCCCATTTACAAGGGAACATTCCCTTCTGCGCAGGTCCATTGCCTTCTCTTTGCAGATTTTTCTCTCTGGATGTTCCCCAGATCCCCTTCAGTGGGTTTCTTGTGCCCAATCTCATGATTGGCCAGGAAGGCCGAGTATGTATGTTTGAAAGCTGCTTATACTCAAGCTGGATCCTCTGCAAACCTAGGCAAATCTCTTTCCTAAGGTCAGAAACCCACACAAGAAACCTCCCACATGGAAATTACAGCCCAAG
The DNA here is from genome assembly GCF_015220235.1 of Choloepus didactylus. Taxonomy (NCBI): domain Eukaryota; kingdom Metazoa; phylum Chordata; class Mammalia; order Pilosa; family Megalonychidae; genus Choloepus; species Choloepus didactylus. The sequence goes on along the minus strand of NC_051314.1, from coordinate 12,613,051 downwards.
TTTCTGGGTGTTCATATCTTTCCTCTCTCTTCTTCACTATCAACGCTGGTGTAAACTATGAAGAATGACTGAACAATTCCAGAAGGCCAATCTCGACCTTAGCCCTACACCTTGAATCCTTCCTGTAACAACTTTTAAGACAAGGAGGGTACTGTCCTCAATTTGCCTGCTTTTCTACCGCAGCTTGGGTGACACAGGCTTGAAGATCAAACCACAAAATTCAACCTTGTTGGCAACTGGAGTCTTCACTCCTAGGTTATTCTCCTTATCGTTCATTAAAAAAAAAAAATAAAAAAAAAAATAAAGTAAACCTAACAACAAACAAATACCAACCGAGGAGCATGAGATTTGAAAGTTGGCAAAGCGTTTTAGTCATCTCGATAGATACCGGTTTGGATGTGTTTGGGAGGCCTCTTACAGTCTTACCACCTCAAGGTACCCAAGGTACCAAATACGGGGGAATCCTGCAACGTGTAGGAACGTGAAACCATTCTCGCATCTCTCGGTGGACAAACTCTTCAGTCACACACATTCCCACTTTTCTCTTTTACTCAACCCCTCCATCGTTACATTTTTGCTTTCTTCCACCGTTACATTACCTTTAGCACATCGTCACGTTTTTGCTTTTTCCCTAATTACTTTATCTTTAAAGCACTGCCTAAGTCGGATTTGGTCTTTTATTAAGCCAGTCTATAGGAGGTGGGTGAAAAGAAGTTCCCTAAAATGTTCCTGGGTCCCGGGAGCTTTATGAAAAATAATTCAAGGCTCCCTTAGTGAGAGTGCTACCTCGAAAGGGGCGTGTGGACACGTGGTGGGCCAGAAACGTATTTTGGATCTAGTCCTAAAACAACCTTCGACTGCTGTGGTTTTTGTTTTCTGACTTTCAAAATAATACACGCTGACTGTCGAAAACATCGGGAATACAGAGAAAATGGAAACAACTCGGCATCAGTGTGATTCGGAGCAGTGAACCGC